>NW_027649852.1:0-626000 GCF_965287045.1 Carcharhinus amblyrhynchos | reverse complement strand
TCAGTGTCTCAGTGTCTCTGTGCCTCAGTGTCTCTGTGCCTCAGTTTTTCAGTGTCTCAGAGTATCAGTGTCTCTGTGTCTCAGTGTCTCTGTGCCTCAGTGTCTCAGTGTATCACTGCCTCTGTGTCTCAGGGCCTCACAGTCTCACTATCTCTGTGTCTCTCTGTGTCAGTGTCTCTGTGCCTCAGTGTGTCAGTGTCTCTGTGCCTCAGTGTCTCAGTGTCTCTGTGCCTCAGTGTCCCAGTGTCTCAGTGTCTCTGTGTCTCAGTGTCTCAGTGTCTCTGTGCCTCAGTGTCCCAGTGTCTCAGTGTCTCAGTGTCTCAGTGTCTCTCTGTCTCTGTGTCTCTGTGCCTCAGTGTCTCACTGTCTCAGATTATCAGTATCTCATTGTCTCTGAGTCTCAGTTTCTCAGTGTCTCTGTGTCTCAGTGTCACAGTGCCTGATTGCCTCTGTGTCTCTGAGTCTCAGTGTCTCTGTGCCTCAGTGTCCCAGTGTCTCAGTGTCTCAGAGTCTCAGTGTCTCTGTGTTTCAGTGACTCTGTGCCTCAGTGTCTCAGTGTCTCAGCGCCTCTGTGTCTCAGTGCCTCAGAGTCTCACTATCTCTGTGTCTCTCTGTCTCAGTGTCTCTGTGCGTCAGTGTCTCAGTGTCTCCGTGCCTCAGTGTCTCAGTGTCTCTGTGTCTCTGTGTCTCTGTGCCTCAGTGTCTCAGTGACACAGTGTCTCTGTGCCTCAGTGTGTCAGTGTATCAGTGTATCAGAGTCTCTGTGTCTCAGTATGTCAGTGTCTCTGTGTCTCGGTGCCTCAGTGTCTCACTGTCCCAGTGTCTCAGTGTCTCTGTGTCTCTGTGTCTCAGTGTCTCAGTGTCTCAGAGTCTCAGAGTATCAGTATCTCAGTGTCTTTGTGCCTCAGTGTCTCAGTGTCTCAGAGTCTCAGTGTCTCTGTGTCTCTGTGCCTCAGGTTCTCAGTGTCTGTGTGTCTCAGAGTCGCAGTGTCTCTGTGCCTCAGTGTTTCAGTGTCTCTGTGCCTCAGTGTCTCAGAGTCTCAGTGTCTCTGTGTCTCTGTGCCTCTGTGCCCCAGTGTCTCAGTGTCTCAGCGTATCAGTATCCCAGTGTCTCTGAGTCTCAGTGTCCCAGTGTCTCTGTGTCTCAGTGTCTCAGTGTCTCAGTGTCACAGTGCCTCAGTGCCTCCCTCTCTCTGTGTCTCAGTGTCTCTGTGCCTCAGTGTCTCAGATTCTCAGTGTCTCTGAGTCTCAGTGTCTCTGTGTCTCAGTGTCTCTGTGTCTGAGTGTCACAGTATCTCAGTGTCTCAGTGTCTCAGTGGCTCTGTGCCTCAGTGTCCCAGTGTCTCTGTGCCTCAGTGTCCCAGTGTCTCTGTGTCTCAGAGTCTCAGTGTCTCTGTGTCTCAGTGTCTCTGTGCCTCAGTGTCTCAGTGTATCAGTGCCTCTGTGTCTCAGTGCCTCAGTCTCACTATCTCTGTGTCTCTCTGCCTCAGTGTCTCAGATTCTCAGTGTCTCAGAGTCTCAGAGAATCAGTATCTCAGTGTCTCTGAGTCTCAGTGTCTCAGTATCTCAGTGTCTCAGTGTCTCAGTGGCTCTGTGCCTCAGTGTCCCAGTGTCTCTGTGTCTCAGTGTCTCAGTGTCACAGTGCCTCAGTGCCTCCCTGTCTCTGTGTCTCAGTGTCTCTGTGCCTCAGTGTCTCAGTGTATCAGTGCATCAGATTCTCAGAGTCTCTGTGTTTCAGTATGTCAGTGTCTCTGTGTCTCGGTGCCTCAGTGTCCCAGTGTCTCAGTGTCTCAGTGTCTCTGTGTCTCAGAGTCTCAGTATCTCAGTGTCTCAGTGTCTCAGTGGCTCTGTGCCTCAGTGTCCCAGTGTCTCAGTGTCGCAGATTCTCAGTGTCTCTGTGTCTCAGTGTTTCTGTATTTCTGTGCCTCAGTGTCTCTGAGCCTCAGTGTCTCTGTGTCTCAGTGTCTCAGTGTCTCTGTGCCTCAGTGTCTCAGTGTCTCTGTGTCTCAGTGTCTCAGAGTCTCAGTGTTTCTCTGTCTCTGTGTTTCTGTGCCTCAGTGTCTTAGTGTCTCTGTGTCTCAGTGTCTCAGAGTCTCAGATTCAGTGTCTCAGTGTCTCTGTGCCTCAGTGTCTCTGTGCCTCAGTTTTTCAGTGTCACTGTGTCTCAGTATCAGTGTCTCTGTGCCTCAGTGTCTCTGTGCCTCAGTGTCTCAGTGTATCACTGCCTCTGTGTCTCAGTGCCTCACAGTCTCACTATCTCTGTGTCTCTCTGTGTCAGTGTCTCTGTGCCTCAGTGTGTCAGTGTCTCTGTGCCTCAGTGTCTCTGTGCCTCAGTGTCCCAGTGTCTCAGTGTCTCTGTGTCTCACTGTCTCTGTGTCTCTGTGCCTCAGTGTCCCAGTGTCTCAGTGTCTCAGTGTCTCTCTGTCTCTGTGTCTCTGTGCCTCAGTGTCTCACTGTCTCAGATTATCAGTATCTCATTGTCTCTGAGTCTCAGTTTCTCAGTGTCCCAGTGTCTCAGTGTCTCAGAGTCTCAGTGTCTCTGTGTTTCAGTGACTCTGTGCCTCAGTGTCTCAGTGTCTCAGCGCCTCTGTGTCTCAGTGCCTCAGAGTCTCACTATCTCTGTGTCTCTCTGTCTCAGTGTCTCTGTGCGTCAGTGTCTCAGTGTCTCCGTGCCTCAGTGTCTCAGAGTCTCAGTGTCTCTGTGTCTCTGTGCCTCAGTGTCTCAGTGACACAGTGCCTCAGTGCCTCTGTGTCTCCGTGTCTCAGTGTCTCTGTGCCTCTTTGTGTCAGTGTATCAGTGTATCAGAGTGTCTGTGTCTCAGTATGTCAGTGTCTCTGTGTCTCGGTGCCTCAGTGTCTCACTGTCCCAGTGTCTCAGTGTCTCTGTGTCTCTGTGTCTCAGTGTCTCAGTGTCTCAGAGTCTAAGAGTATCAGTATCTCAGTGTCTCTGTGCCTCAGTGTCTCAGTGTCTCAGAGTCTCAGTGTCTCTGTGTCTCTGTGCCTCAGGTTCTCAGTGTCTGTGTGTCTCAGTATCACAGTGTCTCTTTGTCTTAGATTCTCAGTTTCTCTGTGTCTCAGAGTCGCAGTGTCTCTCTGTTTCTGTGTCTCTGTGCCTCAGTGTCTCAGTATTTAAGAGTCTCAGTGTCTCAGTGTCTCTGTGCCTCAGTGTCCCAGTGTCTCAGTGACTCTGTGTCTCAGTGTCTCTGTGTCTCTTTGACTCTGTGTCTCAGTGTCTCTGTGTCTCTGTGCCTTAGTGTCTCTGAGGCTCAGTGTCTCTGTGTCTCAGTTTCTCCGAGTTTCAGTGTCTCTCTGTCTCTGTGTTTCTGTGCCTCAGTGTCTCAGTGTCACTGTGTCTCAGTATCACAGTGTCTCTGAGTCTCAGTGTCTCAGAGTCTCAGATTCTCAGTGTCTCAGTGTTTCTGTGCCTCAGTGTCCCAGTGTCTCAGTGTCACAGAGTCTCAGTGTCTCTGTGCCTCAGTGTCTCAGTGCCTCTGTGTCTCAGTGCCTCAGAGTCTCACTATCTCTGTGTCTCTCTGTCTCAGTGTCTCTGTTCCTCAGTGTCTCAGTGTCTCTGTGTCTCAGTGTCTCTGTCTCTCAGGATCTCTCTGTCTCTGTGTCTCAGTGTCTCTGAGTCTCCAGATCTCAGTGTCTCTGTGTCTCAGTGTCTCTGTGTCTCAGTGTCTCTGTGCATCAGTGTCTCAGTGAATCTCTGACTCTGTGTCTCAGACTCTCAGTGTCTCAGTGTCTCTGTGTCTCAGTGTTTCTGTGCCTCAGTGTCTCAGTGTGTCAGTGTCTCAGAGTCTCTGCGTCTCAGTGTCTCAGTGTCTCTGTTCCTCAGTATCTCAGTGTCTCTGTGTCTCAGTGTCTCTGTCTCTCAGGATCTCTCTGTCTCTGTGTCTCAGTGTCTCTGAGTCTCCAGATCTCAGTGTCTCTGTGTCTCTGTGTCTCAGTGTCTCAGAGTCTCAGAGTCTCAGTGTCTCTGTGTCTCAGTTTCTCTGTGACTCAGTGTCTCAGTGTCTCTGTGCCTCACGGTCTCAGTGTCTCAGAGTCTCTTTGTCTTAGATTCTCAGTTTCTCTGTGTCTCAGAGTCGCAGTGTCTCTGTGTCTCTGTGCCTCAGTGTCTCAGTGTCTCAGTATTTAAGAGTCTCAGTGTCTCAGTGTCTCTGTGCCTCAGTGTCCCAGTGTCTCAGTGACTCTGTGTCTCAGTGTCTCTGTGTCTCTTTGACTCTGTGTCTCAGTGTCTCTGTGTCTCTGTGCCTTAGTGTCTCTGAGGCTCAGTGTCTCTGTGTCTCAGTTTCTCCGAGTCTCAGTGTCTCTCTGTCTCTGTGTTTCTGTGCCTCAGTGTCTCAGTGTCACTGTGTCTCAGTATCACAGTGTCTCTGAGTCTCAGTGTCTCAGAGTCTCAGATTCTCAGTGTCTCAGTGTTTCTGTGCCTCAGTGTCCCAGTGTCTCAGTGTCACAGAGTCTCAGTGTCTCTGTGCCTCAGTGTCTCATTGCCTCTGTGTCTCAGTGCCTCAGAGTCTCACTATCTCTGTGTCTCTCTGTCTCAGTGTCTCTGTTCCTCAGTGTCTCTGTGTCTCAGTGTCTCTGTCTCTCAGGATCTCTCTGTCTCTGTGTCTCAGTGTCTCTGAGTCTCCAGATCTCAGTGTCTCTGTGTCTCAGTGTCTCTGTGTCTCAGTGTCTCTGTGCATCAGTGTCTCAGTGAATCTCTGACTCTGTGTCTCAGACTCTCAGTGTCTCAGTGTCTCTGTGTCTCAGTGTTTCTGTGCCTCAGTGTCTCAGTGTGTCAGTGTCTCAGAGTCTCTGCGTCTCAGTGTCTCAGTGTCTCTGTTCCTCAGTATCTCAGTGTCTCTGTGTCTCAGTGTCTCTGTCTCTCAGGATCTCTCTGTCTCTGTGTCTCAGTGTCTCTGAGTCTCCAGATCTCAGTGTCTCTGTGTCTCAGTGTCTCTGTGTTTCAGTGTCTCAGAGTCTCAGAGTCTCAGTGTCTCAGTGTCTCTGTTTCTCTGTGACTCAGTGTCTCACGGTCTCAGTGTCTCAGAGTCTCTTTGTCTTAGATTCTCAGTTTCTCTGTGTCTCAGAGTCGCAGTGTCTCTGTGTCTCTGTGTCTCTGTGCCTCAGTGTCTCAGTGTCTCAGTATTTAAGAGTCTCAGTGTCTCAGTGTCTCTGTGCCTCAGTGTCCCAGTGTCTCAGTGACTCTGTGTCTCAGTGTCTCTGTGTCTCTTTGACTCTGTGTCTCAGTGTCTCTGTGTCTCTGTGCCTTAGTGTCTCTGAGGCTCAGTGTCTCTGTGTCTCAGTTTCTCCGAGTCTCAGTGTCTCTCTGTCTCTGTGTTTCTGTGCCTCAGTGTCTCAGTGTCACTGTGTCTCAGTATCACAGTGTCTCTGAGTCTCAGTGTCTCAGAGTCTCAGATTCTCAGTGTCTCAGTGTTTCTGTGCCTCAGTGTCCCAGTGTCTCAGTGTCACAGAGTCTCAGTGTCTCTGTGCCTCAGTGTCTCATTGCCTCTGTGTCTCAGTGCCTCAGAGTCTCACTATCTCTGTGTCTCTCTGTCTCAGTGTCTCAGTGTCTCTGTGTCTCAGTGTCTCTGTCTCTCAGGATCTCTCTGTCTCTGTGTCTCAGTGTCTCTGAGTCTCCAGATCTCAGTGTCTCTGTGTCTCAGTGTCTCTGTGTCTCAGTGTCTCTGTGCATCAGTGTCTCAGTGAATCTCTGACTCTGTGTCTCAGACTCTCAGTGTCTCAGTGTCTCTGTATCTCAGTGTTTCTGTGCCTCAGTGTCTCAGTGTGTCAGTGTCTCAGAGTCTCTGCGTCTCAGTGTCTCAGTGTCTCTGTTCCTCAGTATCTCAGTGTCTCTGTGTCTCAGTGTCTCTGTCTCTCAGGATCTCTCTGTCTCTGTGTCTCAGTGTCTCTGAGTCTCCAGATCTCAGTGTCTCTGTGTCTCAGTGTCTCTGTGTTTCAGTGTCTCAGAGTCTCAGAGTCTCAGTGTCTCAGTGTCTCAGTTTCTCTGTGACTCAGTGTCTCAGTGTCTCTGTGCCTCACGGTCTCAGTGTCTCAGAGTCTCTGTGTCTCTGTGTCTGTGTGTCTGTGTGTCTCTTTGTCTCAGTGTCACTGTGCCTCGTGTCTCAGTGTGTCTGTGCCTCAGTGTTTCCGTGTCTCAGTGTCTCAGAGTCTCATTGTTTCTGTGTCTCTTTGTCTCAGAGTCCCTGAGCCTCAGTGCCTCGGTGCCTCAGTGTATCTGTGCCTCTGTGCCTCAGTGTCACAGAGTCTCAGTGTCTCAGAGTCTCAGAGTCTCCGTGTCTCTTTGTCTCAATGTCTCTGAGTCTCAGTGTCTCAGAGTCTCAGTGTCTCAGTGTCTCAGTGTCTCAGTGTCTCTGTGTCTCAGTGTCTCAGCATCTTAGTTTCTCTGTGTCTCTGTGCCTCTGTGTCTCTGTGTCTCAGAGTCTCTGTGTCTCTGTGCCTCAGTGTCTCAGAGTCTCAGAGTCTCAGTGTCTCAGTGTCTCTGTGTCTCAGTTTCTCTGTGACTCAGTGTCTCAGTGTCTCTGTACCTCACGGTCTCAGTGTCTCAGAGTCTCTGTGTCTCTGTGCCTGTGTGTCTGTGTGTCTCTTTGTCTCAGTGTCACTGTGCCTCATGTGTCTCAGTGTGTCTGTGCCTCAGTGTTTCCGTGTCTCAGTGTCTCAGAGTCTCATTGTCTCTGTGTCTCTTTGTCTCAGAGTCCCTGTGCCTCAGTGCCTCGGTGCCTCAGTGTATCTGTGCCTCTGTGCCTCAGTGTCACAGAGTCTCAGTGTCTCAGTGTCTCAGAGTCTCCGTGTCTCTTTGTCTCAATGTCTCTGAGTCTCAGTGTCTCAGAGTCTCAGTGTCTCTGTGTCTCTGTGTCTCAGTGTCTCTGTGTCTCAGTGTCTCAGCATCTTAGTTTCTCTGTGTCTCTGTGCCTCTGTGTCTCTGTGTCTCAGAGTCTCTGTGTCTCTGTGCCTCAGTGTCTCAGAGTCTCAGAGTCTCAGTGTCTCAGTGTCTCTGTGTCTCAGTTTCTCTGTGACTCAGTGTCTCAGTGTCTCTGTACCTCACGGTCTCAGTGTCTCAGAGTCTCTGTGTCTGTGTGTCTGTGTGTCTCTTTGTCTCAGTGTCACTGTGCCTCATGTGTCTCAGTGTGTCTGTGCCTCAGTGTTTCCGTGTCTCAGTGTCTCAGAGTCTCAGTGTCTCTGTGTGTCTTTGTCTCAGAGTCCCAGTGCCTCAGTATCTCGGTGCCTCAGTATATCTGTGTCTCTGTGCCTCAGTGTCTCAGAGTCTCAGTGTCTCAGTGTCTCTGTGTCTCTTTGTCTCAATGTCTCTGAGTCTCAGTGTCTCGGTGTCTCAGAGTCTCAGTGTCTCTGTGTCTCAGAGTCTCTGTGCCTCAGTGTCTCAGTGTCTCAGCATCTTAGTTTCTCTGTGTCTCTGTGCCTCTGTGTCTCAGAGTCTCTGTGTCTCTGTGCCTCAGTGTCTCAATGTCTCAGTGTCTCTGTGTCTCAGTGTCTCTGTGTCTCTTTGTCCCAGTGTCTCTGTGCCTCAGTGTCTCAGTGTATCTGTGTCTCTGTGCCTCAGTGTCTCAGTGTCTCAGAGTCTCAGTGTCTGTGTGTCTCTATTTCTCAGTGTCTCAGAGTCACAGTGTCTCAGTGTCTCTGTGCCTCAGTGTCTCAGTGTCTCAGAGTCTCAGTGTCTCTGTGTCTCTATGTCTCAGTGTCCCTGTGTCTCGGTGCCTCAATGTCTCTGTGTCTCAGTATCTCAGATCTCAGTGACTCTGTGTCTCTGTATCTCAGTGTCTCATTGTCTCCCTGTCTCAGTGTCTCTGTGTCTCAGTGCCTCAGACTCTCACTGCCTCAGAGTCTCTGTTTCTCTGTGCCTCAGTGTCTCTGTGTCTTAATGTCTCAGAATTTCAGTGTCTCAATGTCTCAGTTTCTCAGTGTCTCTGTGTCTCTGTGCCTCAGTGTCTCAGTGTCTCAGTGTCTCTGTGTCTCAGTGTCTCTGTGCCTGAGTGTCTCAGCGCCTCAGTGCCTCAGTGTCTCAGAGTCTCAATGTCTCTGTGTCTCAGTGTCTCTGTGCCTGAGTGTCTCAGCGCCTCAGTGTCTCAGACTCTCAGTTTCTCTGTGTCTATGTGTCTCAGTGTCTCTGTGCCTCAGTGACTCAGTGCCTCTATGTCTCAGTGTCTCTGTGTCTTTGTGCCTCAGTGTCTAAGTGTCTCAGTGTCTCAGAGTCTCATTGTCTCAGTGTATCTGTGACTCAGTGTCTCAGTTTCTCAGATTCTCATTTCTCAGTGTCTCTTTGTCTCTGTGTCTCATTGTCTCTGTGCATCAGTGTCTCAGTGTCTCTGTGACTCTGTGTCTCAGATTCTCTGTGTCTCAGTGTCTCAGAGTTTCTGTGTCTCAGTGTCTCAGAGTCTCAGTGTCTCTGTGTCTCAGTGTCTCTGTGCCTCAGTGTCTCAGTGTGTCAGTGTCACAGAGTCCCTGTGTCTCAGTGTCTCAGTGTCTCTGTTCCTCAGTGTCTCAGTGTCTCTGTGTCTCAGTGTCTCAGTGTCTCAGTGTCTCTGTGCATCAGTGTCTCAGTGTCTCAGTGTCTCTGTGTCTCAGATTCTCAGTGTGTCAGTGTCTCAGAGTCTCTGTGTCTCAGTATCTCAGAGTCTCAGTGTCTCTGTGTCTCAGTGTCTCTGTGCCTCAGTGTCTCAGTGTGTCAGTGTCTCAGAGTCTCTGCGTCTCAGTGTCTCTGTTCCTCAGTATCTCAGTGTCTCTGTGTCTCAGTGTCTCTGTCTCTCAGGATCTCTCTGTCTCTGTGTCTCAGTGCCTCTGAGTCTCCAGATCTCAGTGTTTCTGTGTCTCAGTGTCTCTGTGTCTCAGTGTCTCTGTGTCTCAGTGTCTCTGTGTCGCCGTGTCTCAGTGTCTCAGAGTCCCAGTGTCTCAGTGTCTCTGTGCCTCAGTTTCTCTGTGACTCAGTGTCCCAGTGTCTCTGTGCCTCAGGGTCTCAGTGTCTCAGAGTCTCTGTGTCTCTGTGTCTATGTGTCTCTGTGTCTCAGTTGTCTCAGTGTCTCTGTGCCTCTGTGCCTCAGTGTTTCCGTGTCTCAGTGTCTCAGAGTCCCAGTGTCTCTGTGTCTCTTT
Organism: Carcharhinus amblyrhynchos; assembly: GCF_965287045.1. Lineage (NCBI taxonomy): Eukaryota > Metazoa > Chordata > Chondrichthyes > Carcharhiniformes > Carcharhinidae > Carcharhinus > Carcharhinus amblyrhynchos. Next base: position 616,889 of record NW_027649852.1, on the reverse strand, counting down.
GTCTCTGTGTCTCAGTGTCTCTGTGTCTCAGTGTCTCAGTGTCTCTCTGTCTCCGTGTTTCTGTGTCTCAGTGTGTCAGTGTCTCTGTGTCTCAGTGTCTCAGTGTCACAGTGCCTGATTGCCTCTGTGTCTCTAAGTCTCAGTGTCTCTGTGCCTCAGTGTCCCAGTGTCTCAGTGTCTCAGAGACTCAGTGTCTCTGTGTTTCAGTGACTCTGTGCCTCAGTGTCTCAGTGTCTCAGCGCCTCTGTGTCTCAGTGCCTCGGAGTCTCACTATCTCTGTGTCTCTCTGTCTCAGTGTCTCTGTGCGTCAGTGTCTCAGTGTCTCCGTGCCTCAGTGTCTCAGAGTCTCAGTGTCTCTGTGTCTCTGTGCCTCAGTGTCTCAGTGACACAGTGCCTCAGTGCCTCTGTGTCTCTGTGTCTCAGTGTCTCTGTGCTTCAGTGTGTCAGTGTATCAGTGTATCAGAGTCTCTGTGTCTCAGTATGTCAGTGTCTCTGTGTCTCGGTGCCTCAGTGTCTCACTGTCCCAGTGTCTCACTGTCTCAGTGTCTCAGTGTCTCAGAGTCTCAGTGTCTCTGTGTCTCTGTGCCTCAGTTTCTCAGTGTCTGTGTGTCTCAGTATCACAGTGTCTCTTTTCTTAGATTCCCAGTTTCTCTGTGTCTCAGAGTCGCAGTGTCTCTGTGTCACTGTGCCTCAGTGTCTCAGTATTTAAGAGTCTCAGTGTCTCAGTGTCTCTGTGCCTCAGTGTCCCAGTGTCTCAGTGTCTCTGTGTCTCAGTGTCTCTGTGTCTTGTGCCTCAGTGTCTCTGTGTCTCAGTTTCTCCGAGTCTCAGTGTCTCCGAGTCTCAGTGTCTCTCTGTCTCTGTGTTTCTGTGCCTCAGTGTCTCAGTGTCACTGTGTCTCAGTATCACAGTGTCTCTGAGTCTCAGTGTCTCAGAGTCTCAGATTCTCAGTGTCTCAGTGTTTCTGTGCCTCAGTGTCCCAGTGTCTCAGTGTCACAGAGTCTCAGTGTCTCTGTGCCTCAGTGTCTCAGTGCCTCTGTGTCTCAGTGTCTCTGTTCCTCAGTGTCTCAGTGTCTCTGTGTCTCAGTGTCTCTGCCTCTCAGGATCTCTCTGTCTCTGTGTCTCAGTGTCTCTGAGTCTCCAGATCTCAGTGTCTCTGTATCTCAGTCTCTCTGTGTCTCAGTGTCTCTGTGCATCAGTGTCTCAGTGTCTCTGTGACTCTGTGTCTCAGACTCTCAGTGTCTCAGAGTCTCTATGTCTCAGTATCTCAGAGTCTCAGTGTCTCTGTGTCTCAGTGTCTCTGTGCCTCAGTGTCTCAGTGTGTCAGTGTCTCAGAGTCTCTGCGTCTCAGTGTCTCAGTGTCTCTGTTCCTTAGTATCTCAGTGTCTCTGTGTCTCAGTGTCTCTGTCTCTCAGGATCTCTCTGTCTCTGTGTCTCAGTGTCTCTGAGTCTCCAGATTTCAGTGTCTCTGTGTCTCAGTGTCTCTGTGTTTCAGTGTCTCAGTGTCTCAGAGTCTCAGTGTCCCAGTGTCTCTGTGTCTCAGTGTCTCAGTGTCACAGTGCCTCAGTGCCTCCCTGTCTCTGTGTCTCAGTGTCTCTGTGCCTCAGTGTCTCAGTGTATCAGTGCATCAGATTCTCAGAGTCTCTGTGTCTCAGTATGTCAGTGTCTCTGTGTCTCGGTGCCTCAGTGTTTCAGTGTCCCAGTGTCTCAGTGTCTCTGTGTCTCAGTGTCTCTCTGTCTCAGTGTCTCTGTGCCTCAGTGTCTCAGTGTCTCTGAGTCTCAGTTACTCAGAGTCTCAGTGTCTCTCTGTCTCTGTGTTTCTGTGCCTCAGTGTCTCAGTGTCTCTGTGTCTCAGTATCATAGTGTCTCTGTGTCTCATTGTCTCAGAGTCTCAGATTCTCAGTGTCTCAGTGTCTCAGAGTCTCAGTGTCTCTGTTTCTCTGTGTCTCAGTGTCTCTGTGTCTCAGTGTCTCAGTGTCTCTGTGTCTCAGAGTCTCAGTATCTCAGTGTCTCAGTGTCTCAGTGGCTCTGTACCTCAGTGTCCCCGTGTCTCAGTGTCGCCGATTCTCATTGTCTCTGTGTCTCAGTGTTTCTGTATTTCTGTGCCTCAGTGTCTATGAGCCTCAGTGTCTCTGTGTCTCAGTGCCTCTGTGCCTCAGTGTCTCAGTGTCTCTGTGTCTCAGTGTCTCAGACTCTCAGTGTTTCTCTGTCTCTGTGTTTCTGTGCCTCTGTGTCTCAGTGTCTCAGAGTCTCAGAGTCTCAGATTCTCAGTGTCTCAGTGTCTCTGTGCCTCAGTGTCTCTGTGCCTCAGTTTCTCAGTGTCTCAGAGTCTCAGTGTCTCTGTGTCTCAGTGTCTCTGTGCCTCAGTGACTCAGTGTATCAGTGCCTCTGTGTCTCAGTGCCTCACAGTCTCACTATCTCTGTGTCTCTCTGTCTCAGTGTCTCTGTGCCTCAGTGTGTCAGTGTCTCTGTGCCTCACTGTCTCAGTGTATCAGTGTCTCAGTGTCTCTGTGCCTCAGTGTCCCACTGTCTCAGTGTCTCTGTGTCTCAGTGTCTCTGTGTCTCAGTTTCTCCGAGTCTCAGTGTCTCTCTGTCTCTGTGTTTCTGTGCCTCAGTGTCTCAGTGTCTCCGTGTCTCAGTATAACAATGTCTCTGGTTCTCAGTGTCTCAGAGTCTCAGATTCTCAGTGTCTCAGTGTTTCTGTGCCTCAGTGTCGCAGTGTCTCAGTGTCTCAGAGTCTCAGTGTCTCTGTGACTCAGTGACTCTGTGCCTCTGTGTCTCAGTGCCTCAGAGTCTCACTATCTCTGTGTCTCTCTGTCTCAGTGTCTCTGTGCCTCAGTGTCTCAGTGTCTCTGTGTCGCTGTGTCTCTGTGCCTCAGTGTCTCAGAGTATCAGTATCTGAGTGTCTCTGAGTCTCAGTGTCTCTGTGTCTCAGTGTCTCAGTGTCTCAGAGTATCAGTATCTGAGTGTCTCTGAGTCTCAGTGTCTCTGTGTCTCTGTGCCTCAGTGTCTCAGTGTCTCAGAGTATCAGTATCTGAGTGTCTCTGAGTCACAGTGCCTCTGTGTCTCTGTGTCTCAGTGTCTCTGTGCCTCAGTGTCTCAGAGTCTCAGTGTCTCTGTGTCTCAGTGCCTCTGTGTCTCAGTGTCTCTGTGTCTCTGTGCCTCTGTGTCTCAGTGCCTCAGAGTGTCACTATCTCTGTGTCTCTCTGTCTCAGTGTCTCTGTGCCTCAGTGTCTCAGTGTCTCTGTGTCGCTGTGTATCTGTGCCTCAGTGTCTCAGTGTCTCAGAGTATCAGTATCTGAGTGTCTCTGAGTCTCAGTGTCTCTGTGTCTCAGTGTCTCAGTGTCTCAGTGTCACAGTGCCTCAGTGCCTCTGTGTCTCTGTGTCTCAGTGTCTCTGTGCCTCGGTGTCTCAGAGTCACAGTGTCTCTGTGTCTCAGTGTCTCTGTGCATCTGAGTCTCAGTGCCTCAGAGTCTCACTATCTCTGTGTCTCTCTGTCTCAGTGTCTCTGTGCCTCAGTGTGTCAGTGTCTCTGTGCATCAGAGTCTCAGATTCTCAGTGTCTCAGTGTCTCTGTGCCTCAGTGTCCCAATGTCTCACTGTCTCTGAGTCTCAGTGTCTCTGAGCCTCAGTGTCCCAGTGTCTCAGTGTCTCAGAGTCTCAGTGTCTCTGTGTCGAGTGACTCTGTGCCTCAGTGTCTCAGTGTCTAAGAGCTTCAGTGTTTCAGTGCCTCTGTGTCTCAGTGCCTCAGAGTCTCACTATCTCTGTGTCTCTCTGTCTCAGTGTCTCTGTGCCTCAGTGTCTCAGTGTCTCGGTGTCGCTGTGTCTCTGTGCCTCAGTGTCTCAGTGTCTCAGAGTATCAGTATCTGAGTGTCTCTGAGTCTCAGTGTCTCTGTGTCTCAGTGTCTCAGTGTCACAGTGCCTCAGTGCCTCAGTGTCTCTGTGTCTCAGTGTCTCAGTGCCTCAGTGTCTCAGAGTCTCAGTGTCTCTGTGTCTCTGTGTCTCAGTGTCTCTGTGCCTCAGTGTCTCAGAGTCTCAGTGTCTCAGTGTCTCTGTGTATGAGTGTCTCTGTGCCTCAGTCCCTCAGTGCCTCTGTGCCTCTGTGTCTCTGTGTCTCAGTGCCTCAGAGTGTCACTAACTCTGTGTCCCTCTGTCTCAGTGCCTCAGCGTCTCTGTGCCTCTGTGTCTCAGTGTCTCATATTATCAGTATCTCAGTGTCTCTGAGTCTCAGTTTGTCAGTGTCTCTGTGTCTCAGTGTCACAGTGTCTCATTGCCTCTGTGTCTCTGAGTCTCAGTGTCTCTGTGTCTCATTGTCCCAGTGTCTCAGTGTCTCAGAGTCTCAGTGCCTCAGTGTCTCAGTGTCTCAGCACATCTGTGTCTCAGTGCCTCAGAGTCTCACTATCTCTGTGTCTCTCTGTCTCAGTGTCTCTGTGCGTCAGTGTCTCAGTGTCTCCGTGCCTCAGTGTCTCAGAGTCTCTGTGTCTCAGTGTCTAAGTGTCTCAGTGTCTCAGTGTCGCTCTGCCTCAGTGTCTCAGTTTTTCAGTGTCTCAGAGTATCAGTATCTCAGTGTCTCTGAGTCTCAGTGTCTCAGTGTCTCAGTGTCTCTGTGCCTCAGTGTCTCTGTGTCTCAGTTTCTCCGAGTCTCAGTGTCTCTCTGTCTCTGTGTTTCTGTGCCTCAGTGTCTCAGTGTCTCTGTGTCTCAGTGTCTCAGTGTCTTTGTGTCTCAGTGTCTCTGTGCCTCACTGTCTCAGTGCCTCAGTGTCTCATTGCCTCAGAGTCTCACTATCTCTGTGTCTCTCTGTCTCAGTGTCTCTGTGCCTCAGTGTGTCAGGGTCTCTGTGCCTCAGTGACTCAGAGTCTCAGTGTCTCAGTGTCTCAGAGTATCAGTATCTCAGTGTCTCTGAGTCTCACTGTCTCAGTGTCTCAGTGTCTCAGAGTCTCAGTGTCTCGGTGTCTCAGTGTCTCAGAGTCTCAGTGTCTCTGTGTCTCAGTGTCTCATTGTCTCTGTGTCTCAGTGTCTCAGTGTCACTGTGTCTCAGTTTCTCAGTGTCTCAGTGTCTCGGTGCCTCAGTGTCTCAGTGTCCCAGTGTCTCAGTCTCTCAGTGTCTCGGAGTCTCAGTGTCTCAGTGTCTCTGTGTCTCAGTATCACAGTGTCTCTGTGTCTCCGTGTCTCTGTGTCTCAGATTCTCAGTGTCTCAGTGTCTCTGTGCCTCAGTGTCCCCAGTGTCTCCGTGTCTCAGTGTCTCAGTGTCTCTGTGCCTCAGTGCCTCAGTGTCTCAGTGCCTCAGAGTCTCACTATCTCTGTGTCTCTCTGTCTCAGTGTCTCTGTGCCTCAGTGTTTCAGTGTCTCTGTGCCTCAGTGTCTCAGAGTCTCAGTGTCTCTGTGTCTCTGTGTCTCTGAGCCTCTATGCCTCAGTACTCAGTGTCTCAGTGTCTCAGAGTCTCAGTGTCTCTGTGCCTCAGTGTTTCAGTGTCTCTGTGCCTCAGTGTCTCAGAGTCTCTGTGTCTCTGTGCCTCTGTGCCTCAGTGTCTCAGTGTCTCAGCGTATCAGTATCCCAGTGTCTCTGAGTCTCAGTGTCCCAGTGTCTCTGTGTCTCAGTGTCACAGTGCCTCAGTGCCTCCCTGTCTCTGTGTCTCAGTGTCTCTGTGCCTCAGTGTCTCAGATTCTCAGTGTCTCAGTGTCTCTGTGCCTCAGTGTCCCAGTGTCTCTGTGTCTCAGAGTCTCAGTGTCTCTGTGTCTCAGTGTCTCTGTGCCTCAGTGTCTCAGTGTATCAGTGCCTCTGTGTCTCAGTGCCTCAGTCTCACGATCTCTGTGTCTCTCTGCCTCAGTGTCTCAGATTCTCAGTTTCTCAGAGTCTCAGAGAATCAGTATCTCAGTGTCTCTGAGTCTCAGTGTCTCAGTGTCTCTGTGTCTCAGTGTCTCTGTGTCTCAGAGTCTCAGTATCTCAGTGTCTCAGTGTCTCAGTGGCTCTGTGCCTCAGTGTCCCAGTGTCTCTGTGTCTCAGTGTCTCAGTGTCACAGTGCCTCAGTGCCTCCCTGTCTCTGTGTCTCAGTGTCTCTGTGCCTCAGTGTCTCAGTGTATCAGTGCATCAGATTCTCAGAGTCTCTGTGTTTCAGTATGTCAGTGTCTCTGTGTCTCGGTGCCTCAGTGTCCCAGTGTCTCAGTGTCTCAGTGTCTCTGTGTCTCAGAGTCTCAGTATCTCAGTGTCTGAGTGTCTCAGTGGCTCTGTGCCTCAGTGTCCCAGTGTCTCAGTGTCGCAGATTCTCAGTGTCTCTGTGTCTCAGTGTTTCTGTATTTCTGTGCCTCAGTGTCTCTGAGCCTCAGTGTCTCTGTGTCTCAGTGTCTCAGTGTCTCTGTGCCTCAGTGTCTCAGTGTCTCTGTGTCTCAGTGTCTCAGAGTCTCAGTGTTTCTCTGTCTCTGTGTTTCTGTGCCTCAGTGTCTCAGTGTCTCTGTGTCTCAGTGTCTCAGATTCAGTGTCTCAGTGTCTCTGTGCCTCAGTGTCTCTGTGCCTCAGTTTTTCAGTGTCTCAGAGTATCAGTGTCTCTGTGTCTCAGTGTCTCTGTGCCTCAGTGTCTCAGTGTATCACTGCCTCTGTGTCTCAGTGCCTCACAGTCTCATTATCTCTGTGTCTCTCTGTGTCAGTGTCTCTGTGCCTCAGTGTGTCAGTGTCTCTGTGCCTCAGTGTCTCAGTGTCTCTGTGCCTCAGTGTCTCAGTGTCTCTGTGCCTCAGTGTCCCAGTGTCTCAGTGTCTCTGTGTCTCACTGTCTCTGTGTCTCTGTGCCTCAGTGTCCCAGTGTCTCAGTGTCTCAGTGTCTCTCTGTCTCTGTGTCTCTGTGCCTCAGTGTCTCACTGTCTCAGATTATCAGTATCTCATTGTCTCTGAGTCTCAGTTTCTCAGTGTCTCTGTGTCTCAGTGTCACAGTGCCTGATTGCCTCTGTGTTTCTGAGTCTCAGTGTCTCTGTGCCTCAGTGTCCCAGTGTCTCAGTGTCTCAGAGTCTCAGTGTCTCTGTGTTTCAGTGACTCTGTGCCTCAGTGTCTCAGTGTCTCAGCGCCTCTGTGTCTCAGTGCCTCAGAGTCTCACTATCTCTGTGTCTCTCTGTCTCAGTGTCTCTGTGCGTCAGTGTCTCAGTGTCTCCGTGCCTCAGTGTCTCAGAGTCTCAGTGTCTCTGTGTCTCTGTGTCTCTGTGCCTCAGTGTCTCAGTGACACAGTGCCTCAGTGCCTCTGTGTCTCCGTGTCTCAGTGTCTCTGTGCCTCAGTGTGTCAGTGTATCAGTGTATCAGAGTGTCTGTGTCTCAGTATGTCAGTGTCTCTGTGTCTCGGTGCCTCAGTGTCTCACTGTCCCAGTGTCTCTGTGTCTCTGTGTCTCAGTGTCTCAGTGTCTCAGAGTCTAAGAGTATCAGTATCTCAGTGTCTCTGTGCCTCAGTGTCTCAGTGTCTCAGAGTCTCAGTGTCTCTGTGTCTCTGTGCCTCAGGTTCTCAGTGTCTGTGTGTCTCAGTATCACAGTGTCTCTTTGTCTTAGATTCTCAGTTTCTCTGTGTCTCAGAGTCGCAGTGTCTCTGTGTCTCTGTGTCTCTGTGCCTCAGTGTCTCAGTATTTAAGAGTCTCAGTGTCTCAGTGTCTCTGTGCCTCAGTGTCCCAGTGTCTCAGTGACTCTGTGTCTCAGTGTCTCTGTGTCTCTTTGACTCTGTGTCTCAGTGTCTCTGTGTCTCTGTGCCTTAGTGTCTCTGAGGCTCAGTGTCTCTGTGTCTCAGTTTCTCCGAGTTTCAGTGTCTCTCTGTCTCTGTGTTTCTGTGCCTCAGTGTCTCAGTGTCACTGTGTCTCAGTATCACAGTGTCTCTGAGTCTCAGTGTCTCAGAGTCTCAGATTCTCAGTGTCTCAGTGTTTCTGTGCCTCAGTGTCCCAGTGTCTCAGTGTCACAGAGTCTCAGTGTCTCTGTGCCTCAGTGTCTCAGTGCCTCTGTGTCTCAGTGCCTCAGAGTCTCACTATCTCTGTGTCTCTCTGTCTCAGTGTCTCTGTTCCTCAGTGTCTCAGTGTCTCTGTGTCTCAGTGTCTCTGTCTCTCAGGATCTCTCTGTCTCTGTGTCTCAGTGTCTCTGAGTCTCCAGATCTCAGTGTCTCTGTGTCTCAGTGTCTCTGTGTCTCAGTGTCTCTGTGCATCAGTGTCTCAGTGAATCTCTGACTCTGTGTCTCAGACTCTCAGTGTCTCAGTGTCTCTGTGTCTCAGTGTTTCTGTGCCTCAGTGTCTCAGTGTGTCAGTGTCTCAGAGTCTCTGCGTCTCAGTGTCTCAGTGTCTCTGTTCCTCAGTATCTCAGTGTCTCTGTGTCTCAGTGTCTCTGTCTCTCAGGATCTCTCTGTCTCTGTGTCTCAGTGTCTCTGAGTCTCCAGATCTCAGTGTCTCTGTGTCTCAGTGTCTCTGTGTTTCAGTGTCTCTGTGACTCAGTGTCTCAGTGTCTCTGTGCCTCACGGTCTCAGTGTCTCAGAGTCTCTGTGTCTCTGTGTCTGTGTGTCTGTGTGTCTCTTTGTCTCAGTGTCACTGTGCCTCATGTGTCTCAGTGTGTCTGTGCCTCAGTGTTTCCGTGTCTCAGTGTCTCAGAGTCTCATTGTCTCTGTGTCTCTTTGTCTCAGAGTCCCTGTGCCTCAGTGCCTCGGTGCCTCAGTGTATCTGTGTCTCTGTGCCTCAGTGTCACAGAGTCTCAGTGTCTCAGAGTCTCAGAGTCTCAGTGTCTCTGTGTCTCAGTGTCTCTGTGTCTCAGTGTCTAAGCACCTTAGTTTCTCTGTGTCTCTGTGCCTCTGTGTCTCTGTGTCTCAGAGTCTCTGTGTCTCTGTGCCTCAGTGTCTCAGAGTCTCAGAGTCTCAGTGTCTCAGTGTCTCTGTGTCTCAGTTTCTCTGTGACTCAGTGTCTCAGTGTCTCTGTACCTCACGGTCTCAGTGTCTCAGAGTCTCTGTGTCTCTGTGTCTGTGTGTCTGTGTGTCTCTTTGTCTCAGTGTCACTGTGCCTCATGTGTCTCAGTGTGTCTGTGCCTCAGTGTTTCCGTGTCTCAGTGTCTCAGAGTCTCAGTGTCTCTGTGTGTCTTTGTCTCAGAGTCCCAGTGCCTCAGTATCTCGGTGCCTCAGTGTATCTGTGTCTCTGTGCCTCAGTGTCTCAGAGTCTCAGAGTCTAAGTGTCTCAGTGTCTCTGTGTCTCTTTGTCTCAATGTCTCTGAGTCTCAGTGTCTCGGTGTCTCAGAGTCTCAGTGTCTCTGTGTCTCAGAGTCTCTGTGCCTCAGTGTCTCAGTGTCTCAGCATCTTAGTTTCTCTGTGTCTCTGTGCCTCTGTGTCTCTGTGTCTCAGAGTCTCTGTGTCTCTGTGCCTCAGTGTCTCAATGTCTCAGTGTCTCTGTGTCTCAGTGTCTCTGTGTCTCTTTGTCCCAGTGTCTCTGTGCCTCAGTGTCTCAGTGTATCTGTATCTCTGTGCCTCAGTGTCTCAGTGTCTCAGAGCCTCAGTGTCTGTGTGTCTCTATTTCTCAGTGTCTCAGAGTCACAGTGTCTCTGTGTCTCTGTGCCTCAGTGTCTCAGTGTCTCAGAGTCTCAGTGTCTCTGTGTCTCTATGTCTCAGTGTCCCTGTGTCTCGGTGCCTCAATGTCTCTGTGTCTCAGTATCTCAGATCTCAGTGACTCTGTGTCTCTGTATCTCAGTGTCTCATTGTCTCACCGTCTCAGTGTCTCTGTGTCTCAGTGCCTCAGACTCTCACTGCCTCAGAGTCTCTGTTTCTCTGTGCCTCAGTGTCTCTGTGTCTCAATGTCTCAGAATTTCAGTGTCTCAATGTCTCAGTTTCTCAGTGTCTCTGTGCCTCAGTTCGTCTGTGACTCAGTGTCCCAGTGTCTCTGTGCCACAGGGTCTCAGTGTCTCAGAGTCTCTGTGTCTCTGTGTCTCTGTGTCTATGTGTCTCTGTGTCTCTTTGTCTCAGTGTCTCTGTGCCTCAGTGTCTCAGTGTCTCTGTGTCGCTGTGTCTCTGTGCCTCAGTGTCTCAGAGTATCAGTATCTGAGTGTCTCTGAGTCTCAGTGTCTCTGTGTCTCAGTGTCTCAGTGTCTCAGAGTATCAGTATCTGAGTGTCTCTGAGTCTCAGTGTCTCTGTGTCTCTGTGCCTCAGTGTCTCAGTGTCTCAGAGTATCAGTATCTGAGTGTCTCTGAGTCACAGTGCCTCTGTGTCTCTGTGTCTCAGTGTCTCTGTGCCTCAGTGTCTCAGAGTCTCAGTGTCTCTGTGTCTCAGTGCCTCTGTGTCTCAGTGTCTCTGTGTCTCTGTGCCTCTGTGTCTCAGTGCCTCAGAGTGTCACTATCTCTGTGTCTCTCTGTCTCAGTGTCTCTGTGCCTCAGTGTCTCAGTGTCTCTGTGTCGCTGTGTATCTGTGCCTCAGTGTCTCAGTGTCTCAGAGTATCAGTATCTGAGTGTCTCTGAGTCTCAGTGTCTCTGTGTCTCAGTGTCTCAGTGTCTCAGTGTCACAGTGCCTCAGTGCCTCTGTGTCTCTGTGTCTCAGTGTCTCTGTGCCTCGGTGTCTCAGAGTCACAGTGTCTCTGTGTCTCAGTGTCTCTGTGCATCTGAGTCTCAGTGCCTCAGAGTCTCACTATCTCTGTGTCTCTCTGTCTCAGTGTCTCTGTGCCTCAGTGTGTCAGTGTCTCTGTGCATCAGAGTCTCAGATTCTCAGTGTCTCAGTGTCTCTGTGCCTCAGTGTCCCAATGTCTCACTGTCTCTGAGTCTCAGTGTCTCTGAGCCTCAGTGTCCCAGTGTCTCAGTGTCTCAGAGTCTCAGTGTCTCTGTGTCGAGTGACTCTGTGCCTCAGTGTCTCAGTGTCTAAGAGCTTCAGTGTTTCAGTGCCTCTGTGTCTCAGTGCCTCAGAGTCTCACTATCTCTGTGTCTCTCTGTCTCAGTGTCTCTGTGCCTCAGTGTCTCAGTGTCTCGGTGTCGCTGTGTCTCTGTGCCTCAGTGTCTCAGTGTCTCAGAGTATCAGTATCTGAGTGTCTCTGAGTCTCAGTGTCTCTGTGTCTCAGTGTCTCAGTGTCACAGTGCCTCAGTGCCTCAGTGTCTCTGTGTCTCAGTGTCTCAGTGCCTCAGTGTCTCAGAGTCTCAGTGTCTCTGTGTCTCTGTGTCTCAGTGTCTCTGTGCCTCAGTGTCTCAGAGTCTCAGTGTCTCAGTGTCTCTGTGTATGAGTGTCTCTGTGCCTCAGTCCCTCAGTGCCTCTGTGCCTCTGTGTCTCTGTGTCTCAGTGCCTCAGAGTGTCACTAACTCTGTGTCCCTCTGTCTCAGTGCCTCAGCGTCTCTGTGCCTCTGTGTCTCAGTGTCTCATATTATCAGTATCTCAGTGTCTCTGAGTCTCAGTTTGTCAGTGTCTCTGTGTCTCAGTGTCACAGTGTCTCATTGCCTCTGTGTCTCTGAGTCTCAGTGTCTCTGTGTCTCATTGTCCCAGTGTCTCAGTGTCTCAGAGTCTCAGTGCCTCAGTGTCTCAGTGTCTCAGCACATCTGTGTCTCAGTGCCTCAGAGTCTCACTATCTCTGTGTCTCTCTGTCTCAGTGTCTCTGTGCGTCAGTGTCTCAGTGTCTCCGTGCCTCAGTGTCTCAGAGTCTCTGTGTCTCAGTGTCTAAGTGTCTCAGTGTCTCAGTGTCGCTCTGCCTCAGTGTCTCAGTTTTTCAGTGTCTCAGAGTATCAGTATCTCAGTGTCTCTGAGTCTCAGTGTCTCAGTGTCTCAGTGTCTCTGTGCCTCAGTGTCTCTGTGTCTCAGTTTCTCCGAGTCTCAGTGTCTCTCTGTCTCTGTGTTTCTGTGCCTCAGTGTCTCAGTGTCTCTGTGTCTCAGTGTCTCAGTGTCTTTGTGTCTCAGTGTCTCTGTGCCTCACTGTCTCAGTGCCTCAGTGTCTCATTGCCTCAGAGTCTCACTATCTCTGTGTCTCTCTGTCTCAGTGTCTCTGTGCCTCAGTGTGTCAGGGTCTCTGTGCCTCAGTGACTCAGAGTCTCAGTGTCTCAGTGTCTCAGAGTATCAGTATCTCAGTGTCTCTGAGTCTCACTGTCTCAGTGTCTCAGTGTCTCAGAGTCTCAGTGTCTCGGTGTCTCAGTGTCTCAGAGTCTCAGTGTCTCTGTGTCTCAGTGTCTCATTGTCTCTGTGTCTCAGTGTCTCAGTGTCACTGTGTCTCAGTTTCTCAGTGTCTCAGTGTCTCGGTGCCTCAGTGTCTCAGTGTCCCAGTGTCTCAGTCTCTCAGTGTCTCGGAGTCTCAGTGTCTCAGTGTCTCTGTGTCTCAGTATCACAGTGTCTCTGTGTCTCCGTGTCTCTGTGTCTCAGATTCTCAGTGTCTCAGTGTCTCTGTGCCTCAGTGTCCCCAGTGTCTCCGTGTCTCAGTGTCTCAGTGTCTCTGTGCCTCAGTGCCTCAGTGTCTCAGTGCCTCAGAGTCTCACTATCTCTGTGTCTCTCTGTCTCAGTGTCTCTGTGCCTCAGTGTTTCAGTGTCTCTGTGCCTCAGTGTCTCAGAGTCTCAGTGTCTCTGTGTCTCTGTGTCTCTGAGCCTCTATGCCTCAGTACTCAGTGTCTCAGTGTCTCAGAGTCTCAGTGTCTCTGTGCCTCAGTGTTTCAGTGTCTCTGTGCCTCAGTGTCTCAGAGTCTCTGTGTCTCTGTGCCTCTGTGCCTCAGTGTCTCAGTGTCTCAGCGTATCAGTATCCCAGTGTCTCTGAGTCTCAGTGTCCCAGTGTCTCTGTGTCTCAGTGTCACAGTGCCTCAGTGCCTCCCTGTCTCTGTGTCTCAGTGTCTCTGTGCCTCAGTGTCTCAGATTCTCAGTGTCTCAGTGTCTCTGTGCCTCAGTGTCCCAGTGTCTCTGTGTCTCAGAGTCTCAGTGTCTCTGTGTCTCAGTGTCTCTGTGCCTCAGTGTCTCAGTGTATCAGTGCCTCTGTGTCTCAGTGCCTCAGTCTCACGATCTCTGTGTCTCTCTGCCTCAGTGTCTCAGATTCTCAGTTTCTCAGAGTCTCAGAGAATCAGTATCTCAGTGTCTCTGAGTCTCAGTGTCTCAGTGTCTCTGTGTCTCAGTGTCTCTGTGTCTCAGAGTCTCAGTATCTCAGTGTCTCAGTGTCTCAGTGGCTCTGTGCCTCAGTGTCCCAGTGTCTCTGTGTCTCAGTGTCTCAGTGTCACAGTGCCTCAGTGCCTCCCTGTCTCTGTGTCTCAGTGTCTCTGTGCCTCAGTGTCTCAGTGTATCAGTGCATCAGATTCTCAGAGTCTCTGTGTTTCAGTATGTCAGTGTCTCTGTGTCTCGGTGCCTCAGTGTCCCAGTGTCTCAGTGTCTCAGTGTCTCTGTGTCTCAGAGTCTCAGTATCTCAGTGTCTGAGTGTCTCAGTGGCTCTGTGCCTCAGTGTCCCAGTGTCTCAGTGTCGCAGATTCTCAGTGTCTCTGTGTCTCAGTGTTTCTGTATTTCTGTGCCTCAGTGTCTCTGAGCCTCAGTGTCTCTGTGTCTCAGTGTCTCAGTGTCTCTGTGCCTCAGTGTCTCAGTGTCTCTGTGTCTCAGTGTCTCAGAGTCTCAGTGTTTCTCTGTCTCTGTGTTTCTGTGCCTCAGTGTCTCAGTGTCTCTGTGTCTCAGTGTCTCAGATTCAGTGTCTCAGTGTCTCTGTGCCTCAGTGTCTCTGTGCCTCAGTTTTTCAGTGTCTCAGAGTATCAGTGTCTCTGTGTCTCAGTGTCTCTGTGCCTCAGTGTCTCAGTGTATCACTGCCTCTGTGTCTCAGTGCCTCACAGTCTCATTATCTCTGTGTCTCTCTGTGTCAGTGTCTCTGTGCCTCAGTGTGTCAGTGTCTCTGTGCCTCAGTGTCTCAGTGTCTCTGTGCCTCAGTGTCTCAGTGTCTCTGTGCCTCAGTGTCCCAGTGTCTCAGTGTCTCTGTGTCTCACTGTCTCTGTGTCTCTGTGCCTCAGTGTCCCAGTGTCTCAGTGTCTCAGTGTCTCTCTGTCTCTGTGTCTCTGTGCCTCAGTGTCTCACTGTCTCAGATTATCAGTATCTCATTGTCTCTGAGTCTCAGTTTCTCAGTGTCTCTGTGTCTCAGTGTCACAGTGCCTGATTGCCTCTGTGTTTCTGAGTCTCAGTGTCTCTGTGCCTCAGTGTCCCAGTGTCTCAGTGTCTCAGAGTCTCAGTGTCTCTGTGTTTCAGTGACTCTGTGCCTCAGTGTCTCAGTGTCTCAGCGCCTCTGTGTCTCAGTGCCTCAGAGTCTCACTATCTCTGTGTCTCTCTGTCTCAGTGTCTCTGTGCGTCAGTGTCTCAGTGTCTCCGTGCCTCAGTGTCTCAGAGTCTCAGTGTCTCTGTGTCTCTGTGTCTCTGTGCCTCAGTGTCTCAGTGACACAGTGCCTCAGTGCCTCTGTGTCTCCGTGTCTCAGTGTCTCTGTGCCTCAGTGTGTCAGTGTATCAGTGTATCAGAGTGTCTGTGTCTCAGTATGTCAGTGTCTCTGTGTCTCGGTGCCTCAGTGTCTCACTGTCCCAGTGTCTCTGTGTCTCTGTGTCTCAGTGTCTCAGTGTCTCAGAGTCTAAGAGTATCAGTATCTCAGTGTCTCTGTGCCTCAGTGTCTCAGTGTCTCAGAGTCTCAGTGTCTCTGTGTCTCTGTGCCTCAGGTTCTCAGTGTCTGTGTGTCTCAGTATCACAGTGTCTCTTTGTCTTAGATTCTCAGTTTCTCTGTGTCTCAGAGTCGCAGTGTCTCTGTGTCTCTGTGTCTCTGTGCCTCAGTGTCTCAGTATTTAAGAGTCTCAGTGTCTCAGTGTCTCTGTGCCTCAGTGTCCCAGTGTCTCAGTGACTCTGTGTCTCAGTGTCTCTGTGTCTCTTTGACTCTGTGTCTCAGTGTCTCTGTGTCTCTGTGCCTTAGTGTCTCTGAGGCTCAGTGTCTCTGTGTCTCAGTTTCTCCGAGTTTCAGTGTCTCTCTGTCTCTGTGTTTCTGTGCCTCAGTGTCTCAGTGTCACTGTGTCTCAGTATCACAGTGTCTCTGAGTCTCAGTGTCTCAGAGTCTCAGATTCTCAGTGTCTCAGTGTTTCTGTGCCTCAGTGTCCCAGTGTCTCAGTGTCACAGAGTCTCAGTGTCTCTGTGCCTCAGTGTCTCAGTGCCTCTGTGTCTCAGTGCCTCAGAGTCTCACTATCTCTGTGTCTCTCTGTCTCAGTGTCTCTGTTCCTCAGTGTCTCAGTGTCTCTGTGTCTCAGTGTCTCTGTCTCTCAGGATCTCTCTGTCTCTGTGTCTCAGTGTCTCTGAGTCTCCAGATCTCAGTGTCTCTGTGTCTCAGTGTCTCTGTGTCTCAGTGTCTCTGTGCATCAGTGTCTCAGTGAATCTCTGACTCTGTGTCTCAGACTCTCAGTGTCTCAGTGTCTCTGTGTCTCAGTGTTTCTGTGCCTCAGTGTCTCAGTGTGTCAGTGTCTCAGAGTCTCTGCGTCTCAGTGTCTCAGTGTCTCTGTTCCTCAGTATCTCAGTGTCTCTGTGTCTCAGTGTCTCTGTCTCTCAGGATCTCTCTGTCTCTGTGTCTCAGTGTCTCTGAGTCTCCAGATCTCAGTGTCTCTGTGTCTCAGTGTCTCTGTGTTTCAGTGTCTCTGTGACTCAGTGTCTCAGTGTCTCTGTGCCTCACGGTCTCAGTGTCTCAGAGTCTCTGTGTCTCTGTGTCTGTGTGTCTGTGTGTCTCTTTGTCTCAGTGTCACTGTGCCTCATGTGTCTCAGTGTGTCTGTGCCTCAGTGTTTCCGTGTCTCAGTGTCTCAGAGTCTCATTGTCTCTGTGTCTCTTTGTCTCAGAGTCCCTGTGCCTCAGTGCCTCGGTGCCTCAGTGTATCTGTGTCTCTGTGCCTCAGTGTCACAGAGTCTCAGTGTCTCAGAGTCTCAGAGTCTCAGTGTCTCTGTGTCTCAGTGTCTCTGTGTCTCAGTGTCTAAGCACCTTAGTTTCTCTGTGTCTCTGTGCCTCTGTGTCTCTGTGTCTCAGAGTCTCTGTGTCTCTGTGCCTCAGTGTCTCAGAGTCTCAGAGTCTCAGTGTCTCAGTGTCTCTGTGTCTCAGTTTCTCTGTGACTCAGTGTCTCAGTGTCTCTGTACCTCACGGTCTCAGTGTCTCAGAGTCTCTGTGTCTCTGTGTCTGTGTGTCTGTGTGTCTCTTTGTCTCAGTGTCACTGTGCCTCATGTGTCTCAGTGTGTCTGTGCCTCAGTGTTTCCGTGTCTCAGTGTCTCAGAGTCTCAGTGTCTCTGTGTGTCTTTGTCTCAGAGTCCCAGTGCCTCAGTATCTCGGTGCCTCAGTGTATCTGTGTCTCTGTGCCTCAGTGTCTCAGAGTCTCAGAGTCTAAGTGTCTCAGTGTCTCTGTGTCTCTTTGTCTCAATGTCTCTGAGTCTCAGTGTCTCGGTGTCTCAGAGTCTCAGTGTCTCAGAGTCTCTGTGCCTCAGTGTCTCAGTGTCTCAGCATCTTAGTTTCTCTGTGTCTCTGTGCCTCTGTGTCTCTGTGTCTCAGAGTCTCTGTGTCTCTGTGCCTCAGTGTCTCAATGTCTCAGTGTCTCTGTGTCTCAGTGTCTCTGTGTCTCTTTGTCCCAGTGTCTCTGTGCCTCAGTGTCTCAGTGTATCTGTATCTCTGTGCCTCAGTGTCTCAGTGTCTCAGAGCCTCAGTGTCTGTGTGTCTCTATTTCTCAGTGTCTCAGAGTCACAGTGTCTCTGTGTCTCTGTGCCTCAGTGTCTCAGTGTCTCAGAGTCTCAGTGTCTCTGTGTCTCTATGTCTCAGTGTCCCTGTGTCTCGGTGCCTCAATGTCTCTGTGTCTCAGTATCTCAGATCTCAGTGACTCTGTGTCTCTGTATCTCAGTGTCTCATTGTCTCACCGTCTCAGTGTCTCTGTGTCTCAGTGCCTCAGACTCTCACTGCCTCAGAGTCTCTGTTTCTCTGTGCCTCAGTGTCTCTGTGTCTTAATGTCTCAGAATTTCAGTGTCTCAATGTCTCAGTTTCTCAGTGTCTCTGTGTCTCTGTGTCTCTGTGCCTCAGTGTCTCAGTGTCTCTGTGTCTCAGTGTCTCAGTGTCTCTGTGCCTGAGTGTCTCAGCGCCTCAGTGCCTCAGTGTCTCAGAGTCTCAGTGTCTCTGTGTCTCAGTGTCTCTGTGCCTGAGTGTCTCAGAGCCTCAGTGTCTCAGACTCTCAGTTTCTCTGTGTCTATGTGTCTCAGTGTCTCTGTGCCTCAGTGACTCAGTGCCTCTATGTCTCTGTGTCTTTGTGCCTCAGTGTCTAAGTGTCTCAGTGTCTCAGAGTCGCATTGTCTCAGTGTATCTGTAACTCAGTGTCTCAGTGTCTCAGTTTCTCAGGTTCTCATTTCTCAGTGTCTCTTTGTCTCTGTGTCTCATTGTCTCTGTGCATCAGTGTCTCAGTGTCTCAGTGTCTCTGTGTCTCAGATTCTCAGTGTCTCAGTGTCTCAGAGTCTCTGTGTCTCAGTATCTCAGTGTCTCAGTGTCTCAGTGTCTCAGTGTCTCTGTGCATCAGTGTCTCAGTGTCTCAGTGTCTCTGTGTCTCAGATTCTCAGTGTCTCAGTGTCTCAGAGTCTCTGTGTCTCAGTATCTCAGAGTCTCAGTGTCTCTGTGTCTCAGTGTCTCTGTGCCTCAGTGTCTCAGTGTGTCAGTGTCTCAGAGTCTCTGCGTCTCAGTGTCTCTGTTCCTCAGTATCTCAGTGTCTCTCTGTCTCAGTGTCTCTGTCTCTCAGGATCTCTCTGTCTCTGTGTCTCAGTGTCTCTGAGTCTCCAGATCTCAGTGTTTCTGTGTCTCAGTGTCTCTGTGTCTCAGTGTCTCTGTGTCTCAGTGTCTCTGTGTCTCTGTGTCGCCGTGTCTCAGTGTCTCAGAGTCTCAGAGTCTCAGTGTCTCTGTGCCACAGTTTCTCTGTGACACAGTGTCCCTGTGTCTCTGTGCCTCAGGGTCTCAGTGTCTCAGAGTCTCTGTGTCTCTGTGTCTATGTGTCTCTGTGTCTCAGTTGTCTCTGTGCCTCAGTGTCTCAGTGTCTCTGTGCCTCTGTGCCTCAGTGTTTCCGTGTCTCAGTGTCTCAGAGTCCCAGTGTCTCTGTGTCTCTTTGTGTCAGAATCCCTGTGCCTCAGTGTCTCGGTGCCTCAGTGTACCTGGGTCTCTGTGCCTCAGCGTCTCAGAGTCTCAGTGTCTCAGAGTCTCAGTGTCTCAGTGTCTCAGTGTCTCTGTGTCTCTTTGTCACAATGTCCCTGACTCTCAGTGTCTCAGTGTCTCTGAGTCTCAGTGTCTCTGAGTCTCAGTGTCTCTGTGTCTCTGTGCCTCTGTGTCTCAGAGTCTCTGTGTCTCATTGTCTCTGTTTCTCATTGTCTCAGTGTCTCTGTGCCTTAGAGCCTCACTGTACCTGGGTCAGTGTGCCTCAGTGTCTCAGAGTCTCAGTGTCTCAGAGTTTCAGTGTCTCAGTGTCTCAGTGTCTCTGTGTCTATTTGTCTCAATGTCTCTGACTCTCAGTGTCTCAGTGTATCTGAGTCTCAGTGTCTCTGTGTCTCAGTGTCTCTGTGCCTCAGTGTCTCAGTGTCTCAGCATCTTAGTGTCTCTGTGTCTCTGTGCCTCTGTGTCTCTGTGTCTCAGAGTCTCTGTGTCTCAGTTTCTCTGTGCCTCAGTGCCTCAGTGTCTCTGTGTCTCTGTGTCTCAGTGTACTCAGTGTCTCTGTGCTTCAGTGTCTCAGTGACTCAGTGTCTCAGAGTCTCAGTGTCTCGGTGCCTCAGTGTCTCAGTGTCTCAGTGTCTCAGAGTCTCAGTGTCTCTGTGTTTCAGTGACTCTGTGCCTCAGTGTCTCTGTGTCTCAGTGCCTCTGTGTCTCAGTGCCTCAGAGTCTCACTATCTCTGTGTCTCTCTGTCTCAGTGTCTCTGTGCGTCAGTGTCTCAGTGTCTCCGTGCCTCAGTGTCTCAGAGTCTCAGTGACTCTGTGTCTCTGTGTCTCTGTGCCTCAGTGTCTCAGTGACACAGTGCCTCAGTGCCTCTGTGTTTCTGTGTCTCAGTGCCTCTGTGCCTCAGTGTGTCAGTGTATCAGTGTATCAGAGTCTCTGTGTCTCAGTATGTCAGTGTCTCTGTGTATCGGTGCCTCAGTGTCTCACTGTCCCAGTGTCTCAGTGTCTCTGTGTCTCAGTGTCTCTGTGTCTCAGTGTCTCAGTGTCTCAGAGTATCAGTATCTCAGTGTCTCTGTGCCTCAGTGTCACAGTGTCTCAGAGTCTCAGTGTCTCTGTGCCTTAGTTTCTCAGTGTCTGTGTGTCTCAGTATCACAGTGTCTCTTTGTCTCAGATTCTCAGTTTCTCTGTGTCTCAGAGTCGCAGTGTCTCTGTGTCTCTGTGCCTCAGTGTCTCTGTGTCTCAGTGTCTCAGTGTCTCTGTGTCTCAGTGTCTCAGTGTCTCAGAGTCTCAGTGTCTCTGTGTCTCTGTGCCTCAGGTTCTCAGTGTCTGTGTGTCTCAGTATCACAGTGTCTCTTTGTCTTAGATTCTCAGTTTCTCTGTGTCTCAGAGTCGCAGTGTCTCTGTGTCTCTGTGTCTCTGTGCCTCAGTGTCTCAGTATTTAAGAGTCTCAGTGTCTCAGTGTCTCTGTGCCTCAGTGTCCCAGTGTCTCAGTGACTCTGTGTCTCAGTGTCTCTGTGTCTCTTTGACTCTGTGTCTCAGTGTCTCTGTGTCTCTGTGCCTTAGTGTCTCTGAGGCTCAGTGTCTCTGTGTCTCAGTTTCTCCGAGTTTCAGTGTCTCTCTGTCTCTGTGTTTCTGTGCCTCAGTGTCTCAGTGTCACTGTGTCTCAGTATCACAGTGTCTCTGAGTCTCAGTGTCTCAGAGTCTCAGATTCTCAGTGTCTCAGTGTTTCTGTGCCTCAGTGTCCCAGTGTCTCAGTGTCACAGAGTCTCAGTGTCTCTGTGCCTCAGTGTCTCAGTGCCTCTGTGTCTCAGTGCCTCAGAGTCTCACTATCTCTGTGTCTCTCTGTCTCAGTGTCTCTGTTCCTCAGTGTCTCAGTGTCTCTGTGTCTCAGTGTCTCTGTCTCTCAGGATCTCTCTGTCTCTGTGTCTCAGTGTCTCTGAGTCTCCAGATCTCAGTGTCTCTGTGTCTCAGTGTCTCTGTGTCTCAGTGTCTCTGTGCATCAGTGTCTCAGTGAATCTCTGACTCTGTGTCTCAGACTCTCAGTGTCTCAGTGTCTCTGTGTCTCAGTGTTTCTGTGCCTCAGTGTCTCAGTGTGTCAGTGTCTCAGAGTCTCTGCGTCTCAGTGTCTCAGTGTCTCTGTTCCTCAGTATCTCAGTGTCTCTGTGTCTCAGTGTCTCTGTCTCTCAGGATCTCTCTGTCTCTGTGTCTCAGTGTCTCTGAGTCTCCAGATCTCAGTGTCTCTGTGTCTCAGTGTCTCTGTGTTTCAGTGTCTCTGTGACTCAGTGTCTCAGTGTCTCTGTGCCTCACGGTCTCAGTGTCTCAGAGTCTCTGTGTCTCTGTGTCTGTGTGTCTGTGTGTCTCTTTGTCTCAGTGTCACTGTGCCTCATGTGTCTCAGTGTGTCTGTGCCTCAGTGTTTCCGTGTCTCAGTGTCTCAGAGTCTCATTGTCTCTGTGTCTCTTTGTCTCAGAGTCCCTGTGCCTCAGTGCCTCGGTGCCTCAGTGTATCTGTGTCTCTGTGCCTCAGTGTCACAGAGTCTCAGTGTCTCAGAGTCTCAGAGTCTCAGTGTCTCTGTGTCTCAGTGTCTCTGTGTCTCAGTGTCTAAGCACCTTAGTTTCTCTGTGTCTCTGTGCCTCTGTGTCTCTGTGTCTCAGAGTCTCTGTGTCTCTGTGCCTCAGTGTCTCAGAGTCTCAGAGTCTCAGTGTCTCAGTGTCTCTGTGTCTCAGTTTCTCTGTGACTCAGTGTCTCAGTGTCTCTGTACCTCACGGTCTCAGTGTCTCAGAGTCTCTGTGTCTCTGTGTCTGTGTGTCTG
Source organism: Carcharhinus amblyrhynchos (assembly GCF_965287045.1). Lineage (NCBI taxonomy): Eukaryota > Metazoa > Chordata > Chondrichthyes > Carcharhiniformes > Carcharhinidae > Carcharhinus > Carcharhinus amblyrhynchos. The sequence goes on along the minus strand of NW_027649852.1, from coordinate 596,012 downwards.
TGTGTCTCTTTGTCTCAGTGTCACTGTGCCTCATGTGTCTCAGTGTGTCTGTGCCTCAGTGTTTCCGTGTCTCAGTGTCTCAGAGTCTCAGTGTCTCTGTGTGTCTTTGTCTCAGAGTCCCAGTGCCTCAGTATCTCGGTGCCTCAGTGTATCTGTGTCTCTGTGCCTCAGTGTCTCAGAGTCTCAGAGTCTAAGTGTCTCAGTGTCTCTGTGTCTCTTTGTCTCAATGTCTCTGAGTCTCAGTGTCTCGGTGTCTCAGAGTCTCAGTGTCTCAGAGTCTCTGTGCCTCAGTGTCTCAGTGTCTCAGCATCTTAGTTTCTCTGTGTCTCTGTGCCTCTGTGTCTCTGTGTCTCAGAGTCTCTGTGTCTCTGTGCCTCAGTGTCTCAATGTCTCAGTGTCTCTGTGTCTCAGTGTCTCTGTGTCTCTTTGTCCCAGTGTCTCTGTGCCTCAGTGTCTCAGTGTATCTGTATCTCTGTGCCTCAGTGTCTCAGTGTCTCAGAGCCTCAGTGTCTGTGTGTCTCTATTTCTCAGTGTCTCAGAGTCACAGTGTCTCTGTGTCTCTGTGCCTCAGTGTCTCAGTGTCTCAGAGTCTCAGTGTCTCTGTGTCTCTATGTCTCAGTGTCCCTGTGTCTCGGTGCCTCAATGTCTCTGTGTCTCAGTATCTCAGATCTCAGTGACTCTGTGTCTCTGTATCTCAGTGTCTCATTGTCTCACCGTCTCAGTGTCTCTGTGTCTCAGTGCCTCAGACTCTCACTGCCTCAGAGTCTCTGTTTCTCTGTGCCTCAGTGTCTCTGTGTCTTAATGTCTCAGAATTTCAGTGTCTCAATGTCTCAGTTTCTCAGTGTCTCTGTGTCTCTGTGTCTCTGTGCCTCAGTGTCTCAGTGTCTCTGTGTCTCAGTGTCTCAGTGTCTCTGTGCCTGAGTGTCTCAGCGCCTCAGTGCCTCAGTGTCTCAGAGTCTCAGTGTCTCTGTGTCTCAGTGTCTCTGTGCCTGAGTGTCTCAGAGCCTCAGTGTCTCAGACTCTCAGTTTCTCTGTGTCTATGTGTCTCAGTGTCTCTGTGCCTCAGTGACTCAGTGCCTCTATGTCTCTGTGTCTTTGTGCCTCAGTGTCTAAGTGTCTCAGTGTCTCAGAGTCGCATTGTCTCAGTGTATCTGTAACTCAGTGTCTCAGTGTCTCAGTTTCTCAGGTTCTCATTTCTCAGTGTCTCTTTGTCTCTGTGTCTCATTGTCTCTGTGCATCAGTGTCTCAGTGTCTCAGTGTCTCTGTGTCTCAGATTCTCAGTGTCTCAGTGTCTCAGAGTCTCTGTGTCTCAGTATCTCAGTGTCTCAGTGTCTCAGTGTCTCAGTGTCTCTGTGCATCAGTGTCTCAGTGTCTCAGTGTCTCTGTGTCTCAGATTCTCAGTGTCTCAGTGTCTCAGAGTCTCTGTGTCTCAGTATCTCAGAGTCTCAGTGTCTCTGTGTCTCAGTGTCTCTGTGCCTCAGTGTCTCAGTGTGTCAGTGTCTCAGAGTCTCTGCGTCTCAGTGTCTCTGTTCCTCAGTATCTCAGTGTCTCTCTGTCTCAGTGTCTCTGTCTCTCAGGATCTCTCTGTCTCTGTGTCTCAGTGTCTCTGAGTCTCCAGATCTCAGTGTTTCTGTGTCTCAGTGTCTCTGTGTCTCAGTGTCTCTGTGTCTCAGTGTCTCTGTGTCTCTGTGTCGCCGTGTCTCAGTGTCTCAGAGTCTCAGAGTCTCAGTGTCTCTGTGCCACAGTTTCTCTGTGACACAGTGTCCCTGTGTCTCTGTGCCTCAGGGTCTCAGTGTCTCAGAGTCTCTGTGTCTCTGTGTCTATGTGTCTCTGTGTCTCAGTTGTCTCTGTGCCTCAGTGTCTCAGTGTCTCTGTGCCTCTGTGCCTCAGTGTTTCCGTGTCTCAGTGTCTCAGAGTCCCAGTGTCTCTGTGTCTCTTTGTGTCAGAATCCCTGTGCCTCAGTGTCTCGGTGCCTCAGTGTACCTGGGTCTCTGTGCCTCAGCGTCTCAGAGTCTCAGTGTCTCAGAGTCTCAGTGTCTCAGTGTCTCAGTGTCTCTGTGTCTCTTTGTCACAATGTCCCTGACTCTCAGTGTCTCAGTGTCTCTGAGTCTCAGTGTCTCTGAGTCTCAGTGTCTCTGTGTCTCTGTGCCTCTGTGTCTCAGAGTCTCTGTGTCTCATTGTCTCTGTTTCTCATTGTCTCAGTGTCTCTGTGCCTTAGAGCCTCACTGTACCTGGGTCAGTGTGCCTCAGTGTCTCAGAGTCTCAGTGTCTCAGAGTTTCAGTGTCTCAGTGTCTCAGTGTCTCTGTGTCTATTTGTCTCAATGTCTCTGACTCTCAGTGTCTCAGTGTATCTGAGTCTCAGTGTCTCTGTGTCTCAGTGTCTCTGTGCCTCAGTGTCTCAGTGTCTCAGCATCTTAGTGTCTCTGTGTCTCTGTGCCTCTGTGTCTCTGTGTCTCAGAGTCTCTGTGTCTCAGTTTCTCTGTGCCTCAGTGCCTCAGTGTCTCTGTGTCTCTGTGTCTCAGTGTACTCAGTGTCTCTGTGCTTCAGTGTCTCAGTGACTCAGTGTCTCAGAGTCTCAGTGTCTCGGTGCCTCAGTGTCTCAGTGTCTCAGTGTCTCAGAGTCTCAGTGTCTCTGTGTTTCAGTGACTCTGTGCCTCAGTGTCTCTGTGTCTCAGTGCCTCTGTGTCTCAGTGCCTCAGAGTCTCACTATCTCTGTGTCTCTCTGTCTCAGTGTCTCTGTGCGTCAGTGTCTCAGTGTCTCCGTGCCTCAGTGTCTCAGAGTCTCAGTGACTCTGTGTCTCTGTGTCTCTGTGCCTCAGTGTCTCAGTGACACAGTGCCTCAGTGCCTCTGTGTTTCTGTGTCTCAGTGCCTCTGTGCCTCAGTGTGTCAGTGTATCAGTGTATCAGAGTCTCTGTGTCTCAGTATGTCAGTGTCTCTGTGTATCGGTGCCTCAGTGTCTCACTGTCCCAGTGTCTCAGTGTCTCTGTGTCTCAGTGTCTCTGTGTCTCAGTGTCTCAGTGTCTCAGAGTATCAGTATCTCAGTGTCTCTGTGCCTCAGTGTCACAGTGTCTCAGAGTCTCAGTGTCTCTGTGCCTTAGTTTCTCAGTGTCTGTGTGTCTCAGTATCACAGTGTCTCTTTGTCTCAGATTCTCAGTTTCTCTGTGTCTCAGAGTCGCAGTGTCTCTGTGTCTCTGTGCCTCAGTGTCTCTGTGTCTCAGTGTCTCAGTGTCTCTGTGTCTCAGTGTCTCAGTGTCTCTGTGTCTCAGTTTCTCCGAGTCTCAGTGTCTCTCTGTCTCTGTGTTTCTGTGTCTCAGTGTCTCTGTGTCTCAGTATCACAGTGTCTCTGTGTCTCAGTGTCTCTGTGTCTCAGTATCACAGTGTCTCTGTGTCTCAGTGTCTCAGAGTCTCAGATTCTCAGTGTCTCAGTGTTTCTGTGCCTCAGTGTCCCAGTGTCTCAGTGTCTCAGATTCTCAGTGTCTCTGTCTCTCAGTGTCTCTGTGCCTCAGTGTCTCAGTGCCTCAGTGTCTCAGTGCCTCAGTGTCTCACTATCTCTGTGTCTCTCTATCTCAGTGTCTCTGTGCCTCAGTGTGTCAGTGTCTCTGTGCCTCAGTGACTCAGAGTCTCAGTGTCTCAGTGTCTCTGTGCCTCAGTGTCTCAGTGTCTCAATGTCTCAGTGTCTCAGAGTATCAGTATCTCAGTGTCTCTGAGTCTCAGTGTCTCAGTGTCTCAGAGTCTCAGTGTCTCTGTGTCTCAGTGTCACAGTGTCTCTGTGTCTCAGTGTCTCTGTGTCACTGTGTCTCAGTTTCTCAGTGTCTCAGTGTCTCTGTGTCTCGGTGCCTCAGTGTCTCAGTGTCCCAGTGTCTCAGTGTCTCAGTGTCTCTGAGTCTCAGTGTCCCAGTGTCTCTGTGTCTCAGTGTCTCAGTGACACAGTGCCTCAGTGCCTCCCTGTCTCTGTGTCTCAGTGTCTCTGTGCCTCAGTGTCTCAGTGTATCAGTGCATCAGATTCTCAGAGTCTCTGTGTCTCAGTATGTCAGTGTCTCTGTGTCTCGGTGCCTCAGTGTTTCAGTGTCCCAGTGTCTCAGTGTCTCTGTGTCTCAGTGTCTCAGTGTCTCTCTGTCTCAGTGTCTCTGAGTCTCAGTTACTCAGAGTCTCAGTTTCTCTCTGTCTCTGTGTTTCTGTGCCTCAGTGTCTCACTGTCTCAGTATAATAGTGTCTCAGTGTCTCAGTGTCTCAGAGTCTCAGATTCTCAGTGTCTCAGTGTCTCAGAGTCTCAGTGTCTCTGTTTCTCTGTGTCTCAGTGTCTCTGTGTCTCAGTGTCTCAGAGTCTCATTGTCTCAGTGTCTCTGTGTCTCAGTGTCTCATTGTCTCTGTGTCTCAGAGTCTCAGTATCTCAGTGTCTCAGTGTCTCAGTGGCTCTGTGCCTCAGTGTCCCAGTGTCTCAGTGTCGCAGATTCTCAGTGTCTCTGTGTCTCAGTGTTTCTGTATTTCTGTGCCTCAGTGTCTATGAGCCTCAGTGTCTCTGTGCCTCAGTGTCTCAGTGTCTCAGTGTCTCCGACTCTCAGTGTTTCTCTGTCTCTGTGTTTCTGTGCCTCTGTGTCTCAGTGTCTCAGAGTCTCAGATTCTCAGTGTCTCAGTGTCTCTGTGCCTCAGTGTCTCTGTGCCTCAGTTTCTCAGTGTCTCAGAGTCTCAGTGCCTCTGTGTCTCAGTGTCTCTGTGCCTCAGTGACTCAGTGTATCAGTGCCTCTGTGTCTCAGTGCCTCACAGCCTCGCTATCTCTGTGTCTCTCTGTCTCAGTGTCTCTGTGCCTCAGTGTGTCAGTGTCTCTGTGCCTCAGTGTCTCAGTGTCTCAGTGTCTCTGTGCCTCAGTGTCCCAGTGTCTCAGTGTCTCTGTGTCTCAGTGTCTCTGTGTCTCAGTTTCTCCGAGTCTCAGTGTCTCTCTTTCTCTGTGTTTCTGTGCCTCAGTGTCTCCGTGTCTCAGTATCACAGTGTCTATGTGTCTCAGTGTCTCAGAGTCTCAGATTCTCAGTGTCTCAGTGTTTCTGTGCCTCAGTGTCGCAGTGTCTCAGTGTCTCAGAGTCTCAGTGTCTCTGTGTCTCAGTGACTCTGTGCCTCTGTGTCTCAGTGCCTCAGAGTCTCACTATCTCTGTGTCTCTCTGTCTCAGTGTCTCTGTGCCTCAGTGTGTCAGTGTCTCTGGGCCTCAGTGACTCAGAGTCTCAGTGTCTCAGTGTCTCAGTGTCTCTGTGCCTCAGTGTCTCAGTGTCTCAGAGTATCAGTATCTCAGTGTCTCTGAGTCTCACTGTCTCAGTGTCTCAGTGTCTCAGAGTCTCAGTGTCTCTGTGTCTCAGTGTCACAGGGTCTCTGTGCCTCAGTGTCTCAGTGTCACTGTGTCTCAGTTTCTCAGTGTCTCAGTGTCTCTGTGTCTCAGTGACTCTGTGCCTCAGTGTCTCAGTGCCTCTGTGTCTCAGTGCCTCAGAGTCTCACTATCTGTGTCTCTCTGACTCAGTGTCTCTGTGCCTCAGTGTGTCAGTGTCTCTGTGCCTCAGTGACTCAGAGTCTCAGTGTCTCAGTGTCTCAGTGTCTCAGTGTGTCTGTGCCTCAGTGTCTCAGTGTCTCAGAGTATCAGTATCTCAGTGTCTCTGAGTCTCACTGTCTCACTGTCTCAGTGTCTCAGAGTCTCAGTGTCTCAGTGTCTCAGTGTCACAGTGTTTCTGTGTCTCAGTGTCTCAGTGTCTCTGTGTCTCAGTGTCTCAGTGTCTCTGTGTCTCTGTGCTTCAGTGTCTCCGTGTCTCTGTGTCTCAGATTCTCAGTGTCTCTGTGTCTCAGTATGTCAGTGTCTCTGTGTCTCGGTGCCTCAGTGTCTCAGTGTCCCAGTGTCTCAGTGTCTCTGTGTCTCAGTGTCTCAGTGTCTCTCTGTCTCCGTGTTTCTGTGTCTCAGTGTCTCAGTGTCTCTGTGTCTCAGTGTCTCAGTGTCACAGTGCCTGATTGCCTCTGTGTCTCTAAGTCTCAGTGTCTCTGTGCCTCAGTGTCCCAGTGTCTCAGTGTCTCAGAGACTCAGTGTCTCTGTGTTTCAGTGACTCTGTGCCTCAGTGTCTCAGTGTCTCAGCGCCTCTGTGTCTCAGTGCCTCGGAGTCTCACTATCTCTGTGTCTCTCTGTCTCAGTGTCTCTGTGCGTCAGTGTCTCAGTGTCTCCGTGCCTCAGTGTCTCAGAGTCTCAGTGTCTCTGTGTCTCTGTGCCTCAGTGTCTCAGTGACACAGTGCCTCAGTGCCTCTGTGTCTCTGTGTCTCAGTGTCTCTGTGCTTCAGTGTGTCAGTGTATCAGTGTATCAGAGTCTCTGTGTCTCAGTATGTCAGTGTCTCTGTGTCTCGGTGCCTCAGTGTCTCACTGTCCCAGTGTCTCACTGTCTCAGTGTCTCAGAGTCTCAGTGTCTCTGTGTCTCTGTGCCTCAGTTTCTCAGTGTCTGTGTGTCTCAGTATCACAGTGTCTCTTTTCTTAGATTCCCAGTTTCTCTGTGTCTCAGAGTCGCGGTGTCTCTGTGTCTCTGTGCCTCAGTGTCTCAGTATTTAAGAGTCTCAGTGTCTCAGTGTCTCTGTGCCTCAGTGTCCCAGTGTCTCAGTGTCTCTGTGTCTCAGTGTCTCTGTGTCTCTGTGCCTCAGTGTCTCTGTGTCTCAGTTTCTCCGAGTCTCAGTGTCTCCGAGTCTCAGTGTCTCTCTGTCTCTGTGTTTCTGTGCCTCAGTGTCTCAGTGTCACTGTGTCTCAGTATCACAGTGTCTCTGAGTCTCAGTGTCTCAGAGTCTCAGATTCTCAGTGTCTCAGTGTTTCTGTGCCTCAGTGTCCCAGTGTCTCAGTGTCTCAGTGTCACAGAGTCTCAGTGTCTCTGTGCCTCAGTGTCTCAGTGCCTCTGTGTCTCAGTGTCTCTGTTCCTCAGTGTCTCAGTGTCTCTGTGTCTCAGTGTCTCTGCCTCTCAGGATCTCTCTGTCTCTGTGTCTCAGTGTCTCTGAGTCTCCAGATCTCAGTGTCTCTGTGTCTCAGTGTCTCTGTGTCTCAGTGTCTCTGTGCATCAGTGTCTCAGTGTCTCTGTGACTCTGTGTCTCAGACTGTCAGTGTCTCAGAGTCTCTGTGTCTCAGTATCTCAGAGTCTCAGTGTCTCTGTGTCTCAGTGTCTCTGTGCCTCAGTGTCTCAGTGTGTCAGTGTCTCAGAGTCTCTGCGTCTCAGTGTCTCAGTGTCTCTGTTCCTTAGTATCTCAGTGTCTCTGTGTCTCAGTGTCTCTGTCTCTCAGGATCTCTCTGTCTCTGTGTCTCAGTGTCTCTGAGTCTCCAGATCTCAGTGTCTCTGTGTCTCAGTGTCTCTGTGTTTCAGTGTCTCAGTGTCTCAGAGTCTCAGTGTCCCAGTGTCTCTGTGTCTCAGTGTCTCAGTGTCACAGTGCCTCAGTGCCTCCCTGTTTCTGTGTCTCAGTGTCTCTGTGCCTCAGTGTCTCAGTGTATCAGTGCATCAGATTCTCAGAGTCTCTGTGTCTCAGTATGTCAGTGTCTCTGTGTCTCGGTGCCTCAGTGTTTCAGTGTCCCAGTGTCTCAGTGTCTCTGTGTCTCAGTGTCTCAGTGTCTCTCTGTCTCAGTGTCTCTGTGCCTCAGTGTCTCAGTGTCTCTGAGTCTCAGTTACTCAGAGTCTCAGTGTCTCTCTGTCTCTGTGTTTCTGTGCCTCAGTGTCTCAGTGTCTCTGTGTCTCAGTGTCTCAGTGTCTCTCTGTCTCAGTGTCTCTGTGCCTCAGTGTCTCAGTGTCTCTGAGTCTCAGTTACTCAGAGTCTCAGTGTCTCTCTGTCTCTGTGTTTCTGTGCCTCAGTGTCTCAGTATCTCAGTGTCTCAGTGTCTCAGTGGCTCTGCGCCTCAGTGTCCCCGTGTCTCATTGTCGCCGATTCTCATTGTCTCTGTGTCTCAGTGTTTCTGTATTTCTGTGCCTCAGTGTCAATGAGCCTCAGTGTCTCTGTGTCTCAGTGCCTCTGTGCCTCAGTGTCACAGTGTCTCAGTGTCTCTGTGTCTCAGTGTCTCAGACTCTCAGTGTTTCTCTGTCTCTGTGTTTCTGTGCCTCTGTGTCTCAGTGTCTCAGAGTCTCAGATTCTCAGTGTCTCAGTGTTTCTGTGCCTCAGTGTCGCAGTGTCTCAGTGTCTCAGAGTCTCAGTGTCTCTGTGACTCAGTGACTCTGTGCCTCTGTGTCTCAGTGCCTCAGAGTCTCACTATCTCTGTGTCTCTCTGTCTCAGTGTCTCTGTGCCTCAGTGTGTCAGTGTCTCTATGCCTCAGTGACTCAGAGTCTCAGTGTCTCAGTGTCTCAGTGTCTCTGTGCCACAGTGTCTCAGAGTATCAGTATCTCAGTGTCTCTGAGTCTCACTGTCTCAGTTTCTCAGTGTCTCAGTGTCTCTGTGTCTCAGTGACTCTGTGCCTCAGTGTCTCAGTGCCTCTGTGTCTCAGTGCCTCAGAGTCTCACTATCTCTGTGTCTCTCTGCCTCAGTGTCTCTGTGCCTCAGTGTGTCAGTGTCTCTGTGCCTCAGTGTCTCAGTGTCTCAGTGTCTCTGTGCCTCAGTGTCCCAGTGTCTCAGTGTCTCTGTGTCTCAGTGTCTCTGTGTCTCAGTTTCTCCGAGTCTCAGTGTCTCTCTTTCTCTGTGTTTCTGTGCCTCAGTGTCTCCGTGTCTCAGTATCACAGTGTCTATGTGTCTCAGTGTCTCAGAGTCTCAGATTCTCAGTGTCTCAGTGTTTCTGTGCCTCAGTGTCGCAGTGTCTCAGTGTCTCAGAGTCTCAGTGTCTCTGTGTCTCAGTGACTCTGTGCCTCTGTGTCTCAGTGCCTCAGAGTCTCACTATCTCTGTGTCTCTCTGTCTCAGTGTCTCTGTGCCTCAGTGTGTCAGTGTCTCTGGGCCTCAGTGACTCAGAGTCTCAGTGTCTCAGTGTCTCAGTGTCTCTGTGCCTCAGTGTCTCAGTGTCTCAGAGTATCAGTATCTCAGTGTCTCTGAGTCTCACTGTCTCAGTGTCTCAGTGTCTCAGAGTCTCAGTGTCTCTGTGTCTCAGTGTCACAGGGTCTCTGTGCCTCAGTGTCTCAGTGTCACTGTGTCTCAGTTTCTCAGTGTCTCAGTGTCTCTGTGTCTCAGTGACTCTGTGCCTCAGTGTCTCAGTGCCTCTGTGTCTCAGTGCCTCAGAGTCTCACTATCTGTGTCTCTCTGACTCAGTGTCTCTGTGCCTCAGTGTGTCAGTGTCTCTGTGCCTCAGTGACTCAGAGTCTCAGTGTCTCAGTGTCTCAGTGTCTCAGTGTGTCTGTGCCTCAGTGTCTCAGTGTCTCAGAGTATCAGTATCTCAGTGTCTCTGAGTCTCACTGTCTCACTGTCTCAGTGTCTCAGAGTCTCAGTGTCTCTGTGTCTCAGTGTCACAGTGTTTCTGTGTCTCAGTGTCTCAGTGTCTCTGTGTCTCAGTGTCTCAGTGTCTCTGTGTCTCTGTGCTTCAGTGTCTCCGTGTCTCTGTGTCTCAGATTCTCAGTGTCTCTGTGTCTCAGTATGTCAGTGTCTCTGTGTCTCGGTGCCTCAGTGTCTCAGTGTCCCAGTGTCTCAGTGTCTCTGTGTCTCAGTGTCTCAGTGTCTCTCTGTCTCCGTGTTTCTGTGTCTCAGTGTCTCAGTGTCTCTGTGTCTCAGTGTCTCAGTGTCACAGTGCCTGATTGCCTCTGTGTCTCTAAGTCTCAGTGTCTCTGTGCCTCAGTGTCCCAGTGTCTCAGTGTCTCAGAGACTCAGTGTCTCTGTGTTTCAGTGACTCTGTGCCTCAGTGTCTCAGTGTCTCAGCGCCTCTGTGTCTCAGTGCCTCGGAGTCTCACTATCTCTGTGTCTCTCTGTCTCAGTGTCTCTGTGCGTCAGTGTCTCAGTGTCTCCGTGCCTCAGTGTCTCAGAGTCTCAGTGTCTCTGTGTCTCTGTGCCTCAGTGTCTCAGTGACACAGTGCCTCAGTGCCTCTGTGTCTCTGTGTCTCAGTGTCTCTGTGCTTCAGTGTGTCAGTGTATCAGTGTATCAGAGTCTCTGTGTCTCAGTATGTCAGTGTCTCTGTGTCTCGGTGCCTCAGTGTCTCACTGTCCCAGTGTCTCACTGTCTCAGTGTCTCAGAGTCTCAGTGTCTCTGTGTCTCTGTGCCTCAGTTTCTCAGTGTCTGTGTGTCTCAGTATCACAGTGTCTCTTTTCTTAGATTCCCAGTTTCTCTGTGTCTCAGAGTCGCGGTGTCTCTGTGTCTCTGTGCCTCAGTGTCTCAGTATTTAAGAGTCTCAGTGTCTCAGTGTCTCTGTGCCTCAGTGTCCCAGTGTCTCAGTGTCTCTGTGTCTCAGTGTCTCTGTGTCTCTGTGCCTCAGTGTCTCTGTGTCTCAGTTTCTCCGAGTCTCAGTGTCTCCGAGTCTCAGTGTCTCTCTGTCTCTGTGTTTCTGTGCCTCAGTGTCTCAGTGTCACTGTGTCTCAGTATCACAGTGTCTCTGAGTCTCAGTGTCTCAGAGTCTCAGATTCTCAGTGTCTCAGTGTTTCTGTGCCTCAGTGTCCCAGTGTCTCAGTGTCTCAGTGTCACAGAGTCTCAGTGTCTCTGTGCCTCAGTGTCTCAGTGCCTCTGTGTCTCAGTGTCTCTGTTCCTCAGTGTCTCAGTGTCTCTGTGTCTCAGTGTCTCTGCCTCTCAGGATCTCTCTGTCTCTGTGTCTCAGTGTCTCTGAGTCTCCAGATCTCAGTGTCTCTGTGTCTCAGTGTCTCTGTGTCTCAGTGTCTCTGTGCATCAGTGTCTCAGTGTCTCTGTGACTCTGTGTCTCAGACTGTCAGTGTCTCAGAGTCTCTGTGTCTCAGTATCTCAGAGTCTCAGTGTCTCTGTGTCTCAGTGTCTCTGTGCCTCAGTGTCTCAGTGTGTCAGTGTCTCAGAGTCTCTGCGTCTCAGTGTCTCAGTGTCTCTGTTCCTCAGTATCTCAGTGTCTCTGTGTCTCAGTGTCTCTGTCTCTCAGGATCTCTCTGTCTCTGTGTCTCAGTGTCTCTGAGTCTCCAGATCTCAGTGTCTCTGTGTCTCAGTGTCTCTGTGTTTCAGTGTCTCAGTGTCTCAGAGTCTCAGTGTCCCAGTGTCTCTGTGTCTCAGTGTCTCAGTGTCACAGTGCCTCAGTGCCTCCCTGTTTCTGTGTCTCAGTGTCTCTGTGCCTCAGTGTCTCAGTGTATCAGTGCATCAGATTCTCAGAGTCTCTGTGTCTCAGTATGTCAGTGTCTCTGTGTCTCGGTGCCTCAGTGTTTCAGTGTCCCAGTGTCTCAGTGTCTCTGTGTCTCAGTGTCTCAGTGTCTCTCTGTCTCAGTGTCTCTGTGCCTCAGTGTCTCAGTGTCTCTGAGTCTCAGTTACTCAGAGTCTCAGTGTCTCTCTGTCTCTGTGTTTCTGTGCCTCAGTGTCTCAGTGTCTCTGTGTCTCAGTGTCTCAGTGTCTCTCTGTCTCAGTGTCTCTGTGCCTCAGTGTCTCAGTGTCTCTGAGTCTCAGTTACTCAGAGTCTCAGTGTCTCTCTGTCTCTGTGTTTCTGTGCCTCAGTGTCTCAGTATCTCAGTGTCTCAGTGTCTCAGTGGCTCTGCGCCTCAGTGTCCCCGTGTCTCATTGTCGCCGATTCTCATTGTCTCTGTGTCTCAGTGTTTCTGTATTTCTGTGCCTCAGTGTCAATGAGCCTCAGTGTCTCTGTGTCTCAGTGCCTCTGTGCCTCAGTGTCACAGTGTCTCAGTGTCTCTGTGTCTCAGTGTCTCAGACTCTCAGTGTTTCTCTGTCTCTGTGTTTCTGTGCCTCTGTGTCTCAGTGTCTCAGAGTCTCAGATTCTCAGTGTCTCAGTGTTTCTGTGCCTCAGTGTCGCAGTGTCTCAGTGTCTCAGAGTCTCAGTGTCTCTGTGACTCAGTGACTCTGTGCCTCTGTGTCTCAGTGCCTCAGAGTCTCACTATCTCTGTGTCTCTCTGTCTCAGTGTCTCTGTGCCTCAGTGTGTCAGTGTCTCTATGCCTCAGTGACTCAGAGTCTCAGTGTCTCAGTGTCTCAGTGTCTCTGTGCCACAGTGTCTCAGAGTATCAGTATCTCAGTGTCTCTGAGTCTCACTGTCTCAGTTTCTCAGTGTCTCAGTGTCTCTGTGTCTCAGTGACTCTGTGCCTCAGTGTCTCAGTGCCTCTGTGTCTCAGTGCCTCAGAGTCTCACTATCTCTGTGTCTCTCTGCCTCAGTGTCTCTGTGCCTCAGTGTGTCAGTGTCTCTGTGCCTCAGTGACTCAGAGTCTCAGTGTCTCAGCGTCTCAGTGTCTCTGTGTCTCAGTGTCTCAGTGTCTCTGTGCTTCAGTGTCTCCGTGTCTCTGTGTCTCAGATTCTCAGTGTCTCAGTGTCTCTGTGCCTCAGTGTCTCACTGTATCAGTGCATCAGATTCTCAGTGTCTCTGTGTCTCAGTATGTCAGTGTCTCTGTGTCTCGGTGCCTCAGTGTCTCAGTGTCCCAGTGTCTCAGTGTCTCTGTGTCTCAGTGTCTCAGTGTCTCTCTGTCTCCCTGTTTCTGTGTCTCAGTGTCTCTGTGTCTCAGTGTCTCATTGTCACAGTGCCTGATTGCCTCTGTGTCTCTAAGTCTCAGTGTCTCTGTGCCTCAGTGTCCCAGTGTCTCAGTGTCTCAGAGTCTCAGTGTCTCTGTGTTTCAGTGTGTCTGTGCCTCAGTGTCTCAGTGTCTCAGCGCCTCTGTGTCTCAGTGCCTCGGAGTCTCACTATCTCTGTGTCTCTCTGTCTCAGTGTCTCTGTGCGTCAGTGTCTCAGTGTCTCCGTGCCTCAGTGTCCCAGAGTCTCAGTGTCTCTGTGTCTCTGTGTCTCTGTGCCTCAGTGTCTCAGAGACACAGTGCCTCAGTGCCTCTGTGTCTCAGTGTCTCTGTGCCTCAGTGTGTCAGTGTATCAGTGTATCAGAGTCTCTGTGTCTCAGTATGTCAGTGTCTCTGTGTCTCGGTGCCTCAGTGTCTCACTGTCCCAGTGTCTCAGTGTCTCAGTGTCTCAGTGTCTCAGAGTCTCAGTGTCTCTGTGTCTCTGTGCCTCAGTTTCTCAGTGTCTGTGTGTCTCAGTATCACAGTGTCTCTTTTCTTAGATTCCCAGTTTCTCTGTGTCTCAGAGTCGCAGTGTCTCTGTGCCTCTGTGCCTCAGTGTCTCAGTATTTAAGAGTCTCAGTGTCTCAGTGTCTCTGTGCCTCAGTGTCTCTGTGTCTCTGTGCCTCAGTGTCTCTGAGCCTCAGTGTCTCTGTGTCTCAGTTTCTCTGAGTCTCAGTGTCTCTCTGTCTCGGTGTTTTTGTGCCTCAGTGTCTCAGTGTCACTGTGTCTCAGTATCACAGTGTCTCTGAGTCTCAGTGTCTCAGAGTCTCAGATTCTCAGTGTCTCAGTGTTTCTGTGCCTCAGTGTCCCAGTGTCTCAGTGTCACAGAGTCTCAGTGTCTCTGTGCCTCAGTGTCTCAGTGCCTCTGTGTCTCAGTGTCTCTGTTCCTCAGTGTCTCAGTGTCTCTGTGTCTCAGAGTCTCTGAGCCTCAGTCTCTCTGTCTCTCAGTTTCTCCGAGTCTCAGTGTCTCTCTGTCACTGTGTTTCTGTGCCTCACTGTCTCAGTGTCACTGTGTCTCAGTATCACAGTGTCTCTGAGTCTCAGTGTCTCAGAGTCTCAGATTCTCAGTTTCTCAGTGTTTCTGTGCCTCAGTGTCCCAGTGTCTCAGTGTCACAGAGTCTCAGTGTCTCTGTGCCTCAGTGTCTCAGTGCCTCTGTGTCTCAGTGTCTCTGTTCCTCAGTGTCTCAGTGTCTCTGTGTCTCAGTCTCTCTGCCTCTCAGGATCTCTCTGTCTCTGTGTCTCAGTGTCTCTGAGTCTCCAGATCTCAGTGTCTCTGTGTCTCAGTGTCTCAGTGTCTCTGTGCATCAGTGTCTCAGTGTCTCTGTGACTCTGTGTCTCAGACTGTCAGTGTCTCAGAGTCTCTGTGTCTCAGTATCTCAGAGTCTCAGTGTCTCTGTGTCTCAGTGTCTCTGTGCCTCAGTGTCTCAGTGTGTCAGTGACTCAGAGTCTCTGCGTCTCAGTGTCTCAGTGTCTCTGTTCCTCAGTATCTCAGTGTCTCTGTGTCTCAGTCTCTCCGGATCTCTCTGTCTCTGTGTCTCAGTGTCTCTGAGTCTCCAGATCTCAGTGTCTCTGTGTCTCAGTGTCTCTGTGTTTCAGTGTCTCAGTGTCTCAGAGTCTCAGTGTCTCAGTGTCTCTGTGTCTCAGTTTCTCTGTGACTCAGTGTCTCAGTGTCTCTGTGCCTCACGGTCTCAGTGTCTCTGAGTCTCTGTGTCTCTGTGTCTCAGGGTCTCAGTGTCTCTGTGTCTCTTTGTCTCAGAGTCCCTGTGCCTCAGTGTCTCAGTGCCTCAGTGTATCTGTGTCTCTGTGCCTCAGTGTCTCAGAGTCTCAGTGTCTCAGAGTCTCAGTGTCTCAGTGTCTCAGAGTCTCAGTGTCTCTGTGTCTCAGTGTCTCAGCATCTTAGTTTCTCTGTGTCTCTGTGCCTCTGTGTCTCTGTGTCTCAGAGTCTCTGTGTCTCTGTGCCTCAGTGACACAGTGTCTCAGTGTCTCTGTGTCTCTTTGTCTCAGTGTCTCTGTGCCTCAGTGTCTCAGTGTCTCAGTTTCTCAGAGTCTCTGTGTCTCAATGTCTCTTTGTCTCAGTGAATCTGTGTCTCTGTGTCTCTGTGCCTTAGTGCCTCAGTGTCTCAGTGTCTCAGAGTCTCAGTGTCTCTGTGTCTCTATGTCTCAGTGTCCCTGTGTCTCAGTGCCTCAATGTCTCTGTGTCTCAGTGTCTCAGAACTCAGTGACTCTGTGTCTCTGTATCTCAGTGTCTCATTGTCTCACCGTCTCAGTGTCTCTGTGTCTCAGTGCCTCAGACTCTCACTGCCTCAGAGTCTCTGTTTCTCTGTGCCTCAGTGTCTCTGTGTCTCAATGTCTCAGAATTTCAGTGTCTCAATGTCTCAGTTTCTCAGTGTTTCTGTGTCTCTGTGCCTCAGTGTCTCAGTGTCTCAGAGTCTCAGTGTCTCTGTGCGTCAGAGTCTCTGTGCCTCAGTGTCTCTGTGCCTCAGTTTCTCAGTGTCTCAGATTCTCAGTGCCTCTGTGTCTCAGTGTCTCTGTGCCTGAGTGTCTCAGCGCCTCAGTGTCTCAGTGTCTCAGAGTCTCAGTTTCTCTGTATCTCTGTGTCTCAGTGTCTCTGTTCCTCAGTGTCTCAGTGCCTCTATGTCTCAGTGTCTCAGTGTCTCTGTGTCTTTGTGCCTCAGTGTGTCAGTGTGTCAGTGTCTCAGAGTCTCAGTGTCTCAGTGTCTCAGTGTCTCAGAGTCTCAGTGTCTCAGTGTATCTGTGACTCAGTGTCTCAGTTTCTCAGATTCTCATTTCTCAGTGTCTCTTTGTCTCTGTGTCTCATTGTGTGCATCAGTGTCTCAGTGTCTCTGTGACTCTGTGTCTCAGGTTCTCTGTGTCTCAGTGTCTCAGAGTTTCTGTGTCTCAGTGTCTCAGAGTCTCAGTGTCTCTGTGTCTCTGTGTCTCAGTGTCTCTGTGCCTCAGTGTGTCAGTGTGTCAGTGTCTCAGTGTCTCTGTTCCTCAGTGTCTCAGTGTCCCTGTTCCTCAGTGTCTCAGTGTCTCTGTGTCTCAGTGTCTCAGTGTCTCTGTGCATCAGTGTCTCAGTGTCTCTGTGACTCTGTGTCTCAGATTCTCAGTGTCTCAGTGTCTCAGAGTCTCTGTGTCTCAGTGTCTCAGAGTCTCAGTGTCTCTGTGTCTCAGTGTCTCTGTGCCTCAGTGTCTCAGTGTGTCAGTGTCTCAGAGTCTCTGCGTCTCAGTGTCTCTGTTCCTCAGTATCTCAGTGTCTCTGTGTCTCAGTGTCTCTGTCTCTCAGGATCTCTCTGTCTCAGTGTCTCTGAGTCTCCAGATCTCAGTGTCTCTGTGTCTCAGTGTCTCTGTGTCTCAGTGTCTCAGTGTCTCAGAGTGTCCGTGTCTCAGTGTCTCAGTGTCTCTGTGCCTCAGTTTCTCTGTGACTCAGTGTCCCAGTGTCTCTGTGCCTCAGGGTCTCAGTGTCTCAGAGTCTCTGTGTCTCTGTGTCTATGTGTCTCTGTGTCTCTTTGTCTCAGTGCCTCTGTGCCTCAGTGTTTCCGTGTCTCAGTGTCTCAGAGTCCCAGTGTCTCTGTGTCTCTTTGTCTCAGAGTCCCTGTGCCTCAGTGTCTCGGTGCCTCAGTGTACCGGGTCTCTGTGCATCAGTGTCTCAGAGTCTCAGTGTCTCAGAGTCTCAGTGTCTCAGTGCCTCAGTGTCTCAGTGTCTCTGTGTCTCAGTGTCTCTGTGCCTCAGTGTCTCAGTGTCTCAGCATCTTAGTGTCTCTGTGTCTCTGTGTCTCAGAGTCTCTGTGTCTCAGTGTCTCTGTGTCTCAGTGTCTCTGTGCCTCAGTGCCTCAGTGTATCTGTGTCACTGTGCCTCAGTGTCTCAGTGTCTAAGAGTCTCAGTGTCTCAGTGCCTCAGTGTCTCAGAGTCTCAGTGTCTCAATGTCTCAGTGTCTCTGTGCCTCATTGTCTCAGTGTTTCAGCATCTTAGCGTCTCTGTGTGTCTGTGTCTCTGTGTCTCAGTGTCTCAGTGTCTCCGAGTCTCAGTGTCTCAGTGTCTCAGAGTCTCTGTGTCTCTGTGTCTCAGTGTCTCAGTGTCTCTGTGCCTCAGTGTCTCAGTGTCTTAGTTTCTCAGAGTCACGGTGTCTCAGTGTCTCAGAGTCTCAGTGTCTCAGTGCCTCAGTGTCTCAGTGTCTCAGAGTCTCAGTGTCTCTGTGTTTCAGTGACTCTGTGCCTCAGTGTCTCAGTGTCTCAGTGCCTCTGTGTCTCAGTGTCTCAGAGTCTCACTATCTCTGTGTCTCTCTGTCTCAGTGTCTCTGTGCGTCAATGTCTCAGTGTCTCCGTGCCTCAGTGTCTCAGAGTCTCAGTGTCTCTGTGTCTCTGTGTCTCTGTGCCTCAATGTCTCAGTGACACAGTGCCTCAGTGCCTCTGTGTCTCTGTGTCTCAGTGCCTCTGTGCCTCAGTGTGTCAGTGTATCAGTGTGTCAGAGTCTCTGTGTCTCAGTATGTCAGTGTCTCTGTGTCTCGGTGCCTCAGTGTCTCACTGTCCCAGTGTCTCAGTGTCTCTGTGTCTCAGTGTCTCTGTGTCTCAGTGTCTCAGTGTCTCAGAGTATCATTATCTCAGTGTCTCTGTGCCTCAGTGTCTCAGTGTCTCAGAGTCTCAGTGTCTCTGTGTCTCTGTGCCTCAGTTTCTCAGTGTCTGTGTGTCTCAGTATCACAGTGTCTCTTTGTCTTAGATTCTCAGTTTCTCTGTGTCTCAGAGTCACAGTGTCTCTGTGCCTCTGTGTCTCTGTGCCTCAGTGTCTCAGTGTCTTAGTATTTAAGAGTCTCAGTGTCTCAGCGTCTCTGTGCCTCAGTGTCCCAGTGTCTCTGTGTCTCAGTGTCTCTGTGTCTCAGTGTCTCTGTGTCTCTGTGCCTCAGTGTCTCTGAGCCTCAGTGTCTCTGTGTCTCAGTTTCTCCGAGTCTCAGTGTCTCTCTGTCTCTGTGTTTCTGTGCCTCAGTGTCTCAGTGTCACTTTGTCTCAGTATCACAGTGTCTCTGAGTCTCAGTGTCTGAGAGTCTCAGATTCTCAGTGTCTCAGTGTTTCTGTGCCTCAGTGTCCCAGTGTCTCAGTGTCACAGAGTCTCAGTGTCTCTGTGCCACAGTGTCTCAGTGCCTCTGTGTCTCAGTGCCTCAGAGTCTCACTATCTCTGTGTCTCTCTGTCTCAGTGTCTCTGTGCCTCTGTGTCTCAGTGTCTCAGTGTCACTGTGTCTCAGTTTCTCAGATTCTCATTTCTCAGTGTCTCTTTGTCTCTGTGTTTCAGTGTCTCTGTTCCTCAGTGTCTCAGTGTCTCTGTGTCTCATTGTCTCTGTCTCTCAGAATCTCTCTGTCTCTGTGTCTCAGTGTCTCTGAGTCTCCAGATCTCAGTGTCTCTGTGTCTCAGTGTCTCAGAGTCTCTGTGTCTATGTGTCTCTGTGCCGCTTTTGTGAGAAGTAGTGTAATTTTTAAGGCTGCAAGAGCTAACAGTACAATCAGCAGTGATGGACGAGTTCAGCAGCATACAGAAAGGGGGAGGCACATGACAGACAGTTAACTAGGTTACACGAAACAGATAACCGCAGTGATGAGATTAAGCGCAAAATGGGAGTTGAGAGAGTGTTAATTGAAGGAATGACACAATACAAGCCATTTACAGTGTTTAAAGTTAACAAGGTTAACAGCCAAATAAGGGGGAATAACACAATACAAGCCATCACAATGTTTGAAAAACAGTATAAAATGTGCTGCAAATCTATGTAAGGTGTGCCTATTTTGACTAGACACCCGGTCTTGCAAGAACGACAAATAAAATCTTGCTCCTTCAGAACTTGACTTGACTAAATTGTTTAACTGTGAGCTGTGTTTCTCACAATTGGGGGCTCGTCCGGGATCCTAACATCCCTGGTAGGGAGGTTGCCGGTGACAACTGGGAAGACGCGTCCCGTTCCAAATTGAATGGTCCCAGGTGTTCATCGGTGGACTTCTCTGCCACTGACTGTTGAGAATCCTAGGAAAGTTGTTCTGAACGAGTAAGTGGGAAACATAGAACATAGAACATAGAACACTACAGCACAAACAGGCCCTTCGGCCCACAAGTTGCGCCGACCACATCACCTACCAACCTACAGACCTATCTATAACCCTCAATCTCATTAAACCCCATATACTCATCCAGAAGTCTTTTAAAAGACCCCAGCGAGTTCGCCTCCACCACCACTGACGGCAGCCGATTCCATTCACTCACCACCCTCTGAGTGAAAAACTTACCCCTAACATCACTTCTGAACCTCCCTCCCCGCACCTTAAATCTGTGTCCTCTCGTAGCGACCATTTCAAACCGGGGAAATAGCCTCTGAGAGTCCATCCTATCTATTCCTCTCAACATTTTGTAAACTTCTATCAGGTCGCCTCTCAACCTTCGTCTCTCCAGGGAAAAGAGTCCCAGCTCCCTCAACCTAACTTCATAAGGCATGCCTCCCAGTCCAGGCAACATCCTTGTAAATCTCCTCTGCACCCTTTCAATAGCTTCTATATCTTTCCTATAGGCACCGATAGGCACCGTCGTGTGGTCGGGCAACGCTGCGGACCAAGGTAAGAAAAGTGACTTTTAAGTATTGCCTTGGCGACCGGGTCGTGGTAGGTAAACCATGGGAAGTGGGGGTAGTAGGACAAAGTCCCCCGGGAAAGGTGCTGGGAATCCGCGGAGAAAGGGTGGGGCCCCAGGGAACATCCCTCCAGAAAGTCCTTTGGGACGGATGTTGGAAGAAGGGTGGGGCCCCAGGGAACATCCCTCCAGAAAGTCCGTTGGGAAGGATGTTGGAAGGTTTGGGCACTAGTACTAGGGATAAAAACAAGACGACAATGATGAAATATTGTGTTTTGTTTGGGTGAAGGAACCAATCAGGAGTCCGTCCGTCTTCTGGCCAAAGTACGGTTCGGTTGAGGATTGGGTTTGTCAGATTCTTAATAAATATGTGAGACAGAAGCAGCCGGCGTCCCAGGAAGGAATTGATCATGCAAGTTGCTGGATAATGTTAATTTAGGGGCTGCGGGGGAGGTTATGTGATGAGGGAGCAGAGGAAAGTCGAATAAGGGAGGTGCCCCTAGAGGCACTGGAGTTTGTGGATGGGTCACGAAGTATATAGATGGATCAGCATGAATGGGATGGACCTACAATTGGTCTGAGCAGAAAGAGGTAGAGAGAAGTATGTCAGTGGAACTGGGAACCCTGACATGGGCTTTTACTGAGGTGCGGGGAGAACGCTAATAGTGGTTATGTATTTGCAGAGGTCAGGAGCATTACAGAGAACAGAATGGGAGGGAACTATTCATCATTGAAAATCCCCAGAGCAGATATATGGTGGTATTGTGGAGGAAGGGTACTGAGGCCAACTCTACCCCCTCAGTGGAAAGGTACATGTGCAATTGTCCAATTGGCTATACCATTTACCCTGGCATTTGAAAAATCAAAAGGATCAGGAAAAACAAGAGATCAGTGATAGGAATTTCTTTTGATGAAAAGATATATCTAGATCCCATAGGAGTGCCTCGGGGAGTTCCAGATGAATTTAAAGCTCGAAATCAGATTACAGCTGGGTTTGAATCCTTGTTTTGGTGGGTAACAATAAATAAGAACGTAGATTAGATAAATTATATAAGATTGGGACGAGCAAGTGAATAGTATGTTAGCCAAACTGGAACAACCTACTCGCGCATATCTGGACTAAACCTGGAAAAAGGGATGCTAGTGAAAAATTACAGACAGTAAAAAGAAAAGGGGGGATTGTGAGAAGTAGTGTAATTTTTAAGGCTGCAAGAGCTAACAGTACAATCAGCAGTGATGGACGAGTTCAGCAGCATACAGAAAGGGGGAGGCACATGACAGACAGTTAACTAGGTTACACGAAACAGATAACCGCAGTGATGAGATTAAGCGCAAAATGGGAGTTGAGAGAGTGTTAATTGAAGGAATGACACAATACAAGCCATTTACAGTGTTTAAAGTTAACAAGGTTAACAGCCAAATAAGGGGGAATAACACAATACAAGCCATCACAATGTTTGAAAAACAGTATAAAATGTGCTGCAAATCTATGTAAGGTGTGCCTATTTTGACTAGACACCCGGTCTTGCAAGAACGACAAATAAAATCTTGCTCCTTCAGAACTTGACTTGACTAAATTGTTTAACTGTGAGCTGTGTTTCTCACAATTGGGGGCTCGTCCGGGATCCTAACATCCCTGGTAGGGAGGTTGCCGGTGACAACTGGGAAGACGCGTCCCGTTCCAAATTGAATGGTCCCAGGTGTTCATCGGTGGGCCTCTCTGCCACTGACTGTTGAGAATCCTAGGAAAGTTGTTCTGAACGAGTAAGTGGGAAATGATAGGCACCGTCGTGTGGTCGGGCAACGCTGCGGACCAAGGTAAGAAAAGTGACTTTTAAGTATTGCCTTGGCGACCGGGTCGTGGTAGGTAAACCATGGGAAGTGGGGGTAGTAGGACAAAGTCCCCCGGGAAAGGTGCTGGGAATCCGCGGAGAAAGGGTGGGGCCCCAGGGAACATCCCTCCAGAAAGTCCTTTGGGACGGATGTTGGAAGAAGGGTGGGGCCCCAGGGAACATCCCTCCAGAAAGTCCGTTGGGAAGGATGTTGGAAGGTTTGGGCACTAGTACTAGGGATAAAAACAAGACGACAATGATGAAATATTGTGTTTTGTTTGGGTGAAGGAACCAATCAGGAGTCCGTCCGTCTTCTGGCCAAAGTACGGTTCGGTTGAGGATTGGGTTTGTCAGATTCTTAATAAATATGTGAGACAGAAGCAGCCGGCGTCCCAGGAAGGAATTGATCATGCAAGTTGCTGGATAATGTTAATTTAGGGGCTGCGGGGGAGGTTATGTGATGAGGGAGCAGAGGAAAGTCGAATAAGGGAGGTGCCCCTAGAGGCACTGGAGTTTGTGGATGGGTCACGAAGTATATAGATGGATCAGCATGAATGGGATGGACCTACAATTGGTCTGAGCAGAAAGAGGTAGAGAGAAGTATGTCAGTGGAACTGGGAACCCTGACATGGGCTTTTACTGAGGTGCGGGGAGAACGCTAATAGTGGTTATGTATTTGGAATTGTGCATGACTATATGACTGTTTGAGAGAGAAAGGGATTTGTCACGACATGAGGCACCCGAATCAAACATGGTCAAATTTATTAGAGGCCAGTGAGCTCCCATCAGTAAAGGGTTAAAAAGAGACAAGCAGGCTGACTCTGTATGGTACAGAGAGAGAGAGAGAGAGAGAGAGGGTGTAACTGTGTAATTGAGACCCTCATGTGATGTAATAGATATAGCCAATCAAAGTGAATTGCTTTAAGTTTTTAAGTTTACTAAATTATGTAGGGATCGGACAGAGATTTGAATTCTGCCAAGTGGGAAAGGTGGCATTATATTGCATCTTAAAGTTGTGAGGAGAGATAAACATTTAGGCACACAGTAGATTTGATTTTGTACTTGCCTGTGTTGGTTACAAAGGCAGAGCTGTAGAAATAATTAAACATGTAGATTGCACATTAGAATGCTTTCAGTATTTCTTCGTGCATCTGTGCTCCAAGTGATGTTTTGTTTTATTGTACCAGAATTGTAAGAAGGTGCAAGGGTCTTGATTTAGTGAGGATATTTAATGGTGATAAAAATAAATCTTATTTTGGATTTTCTGAATCAGGCTTTAGTTAATTAAACTGCTGTACTTTGACTCACAATTAGTCTCAGAGGTATCTTTACCTACAAGGATTGGTGCTGAAACCTGGGATCTGTTTACGGGTCCGGTTGAATGGCCACAACTGGAGCTCCGGAACAGATTACCAAATTTAAGGGAGTGAATCAAAGTACAGTAGGTGCTCATCTGTGATGAAAAAGTGTGTGTGTGTGTGAGAGGTCTGAGCTGAGCACGTACAGACAAGGAGGCATCTGTCTTTACACCTAGCCCTAGACCAGTTGTTAAGAGGGGTAGCCCCCTACGCAAAGCTCAGGAGTTTGAAGTGGGTATAAAGGCTAGAGAAGGATGCCTGGGGTGTGATGTTCAGACGTGAGTAAGAAAGAAAGCCGGCTTAATAGTGTGAGCTTAAAGGTGTAAGCTCACGAGTGTAAGCGGTGGTACGGAGGGGACTGATCACCCCTGATAGGTATCACCGGACTGTGATAAGAGCGACCTAGGGGTGGGATCCATTTCACCCACTAGATCAACAATGGAAATGATTGAAAAAAAAGGACAGAACTAAGAAAATTGGAATTCTCTTAGTTCGAATTAATTGAACAGGTTTAAACCAGATTAATTGAACACATCTCAGTCTTGGGTAAAAAAATATTGGGCTGACGACAAGGAGAAAATTAAAACGTCAGAATCACAGATTAGAGAGTTAGAAAAGAGAAACCAAACAAAGAAAATAGCAGTATTGTTAATACATCAGTTAGCTGGACTAATTGAACAAGTAGTCACTTCCACTAAGAAGTGGAGTGGGGATAAAAAAGATTAAGGAATTAGAATTCAGAGTAAGGGAACTGGAGAAACAAAACCAAGTGTTAGAAGACTACTGCAGAGGGACATCACCTCCCTACCCCGGCAGTATTAACAGACGGACAGGAACAGCAAATAGACCCGATAGTCTGGGCAGGGGAAGGAAACCGAGGGGGATTAGACGCTCCTCCTCTGCAAATAAATTTAAAAGAAGGAGAGACGGTGTGTGTTAAGCATTACCCTATACCTTTGCAAGGAAAAAAAAGGATTACAGCCAGTAATTGAAGGATTGGTTAGAGATGGACTGTTAGAACCCTGCATGTCCCCTTATAATACCCCTATATTGCCTGTAAAGAAGCCTGAGGGAACGTACCGCCTGGTACAGGACCTAAGGGCCCTGAACCAGATAGTGACGATGCGACACCCCGTTGACCCTAATCCTTATATTTTATTAAGCAAGATTCCTCCTGATCACGGATGGTTCAGTGTAGTGGACCTAAAAGATGCATTTTGGAAATGCCCACTGGTGGAAGAAAGTCGAGACTTATTTGCTTTTGAGTGGGAAAATCCTATCACAGGACGGAAACAGCAGTTCAGGTGGACAGTGCTCCCACAGGGGTTCACAGAGTCCCCAAATCTTTTCGGTCAAGTCTTAGAGCAGGTGTTAGAAAGATTTAAAAAGCCTGATGAAATCACGTTACTACAATATGTAGATGACCTGCTAGTAACAGGAGGAGGAAAGGAAAAGGTAATAGAAGCCACAAATAGCTTATTGAATTATCTGGGACAACAGGGATTCAGGGTATCAAAGAAAAAGCTGCAGTACGTAGAGAAGGAAGTTAAATACCTTGGACACCTAATCAGTGAGGGAAGGAGAAGAATAGATCCAGAAAGAATACAAGGAATCCTAGATCTAAATATACTATGGACTAAAAAGGAACTTAGGAGGTTCTTGGGATTAGTAGGATACTGTAGATTGTGGATCAAAGGGTACGCACAGAAAACTAAACAACTATATTTGAAACTGTTAGAAGAAGAACCTAATGTTTTAAAGTGGACAGAGGATCTAAGCTGATAATAGAAACGAAACTCCCTTGGACTAAGTGCTTACGAAAAGCACTTTTTGCGTATTTGTACAGCTCCTCGAAAGGATTTGGGTTTATCCGCCTATGAAATGCTATTTGGACTACCTTATATGGGGGCAGTCGGGGAGTTACCGGTTCCTGAAATGAATGATCAATTTGTAAAGAAATATATACTGGGCCTGTCCTCCTCGATATCTTCCCTTAGGAAACAAGGATTATTGTCGCAGACTCCAGCCCTCGACTTCACGGTACATACAATTCAACCAGGAGATCGGGTCCTGGTAAAGTCATGGAAAGAAACTAAGCTGCAACCGGAATGGGAGGAACCATATCAAGCACTCCTAACAACTGAGACAGTAATCAGGACTGCTGAAAAGGGGTGGACACATCATACTAGAATCAAGGGACTGGTAAAACCTCCAGATAATTCCAACACGTGGATGGTCAAACTGACTGAAGAACCTTTGAAGCTGAAATTTAAAAGACTCAAAATAATCAATTTTTAGTTGCGGCGTGAGCGCGGGAAAGGAACTGTTTTGAATTAAGTTCTCTCCTAAAAGGTAACGAGAAAGGGATAGAATGGAAGGGGTAACCTGGATAATGCTTTCCTTCCTCTTGTCCAAGAGAGTACTTACAAGTATGGGATATAATTCGGATAAGTTAGAAGAGGACAAGGGAAACACTATGAGCTCAGTTACGGTTCTGGATCTCACTACAACACAGGTAGTAGAGACAGACCTGTGTTCTTTGGTAATATGTGGGGATCTGGTGAGCCAGCAAAAATATTCGGTAGAATCCTTACAATTTTATGCCGACGGAAAGTATCCTTGGGGTAAACTCCCTTCCATAATATCCCTTCATCAGAAACATATGCAGCCAAGATCAGAATGCCTAGATAAGGAATACAATCTTATAGGGACCAAATGGACTGAAAAGAAAATAAGCGGTCCAGTCTTAGATCCTAAGAACCTCTCCCGGTACTCCATAGCTGGTGGGCCCTTCTTTACAGGTAACTGGACCAGGGACCAACAATTGCACCAGGCAGTATTTGGAATTAGGGTAAAGGAGGGAGGAAAAGATAGCAAATTGAAATGTTGTTTCCGAATCTATGTAGATAAAAATTTGAAAACACCTGACTAGAATGATAAGGTTCCCCAAAACGACCCAAGGGCAGTAAGAATGGTAGAAGTAAACAACCTAAAACAAATCCTTGAAATAGAGACTGGGTATGAGGAGACCAATGCCTGGGTAGAATGGGTCAAATACACTGTAAAAAGCTTAAATAAAAGCAATTGCTATGCCTGTGCGTCTGGGAAGCCAGTGGCCCAAATAGTACCCTTCCCTCTGGGATGGAAACGCGACAGAAGAGGTATGGAGTGCATGTTAGCCCTGTATCAAGAAAAGGAAGCATGGGGCAACCCGAACTGCACATCCCTATCCCTGATGTTCCCTCCTGTGGAAGCAAAGAACTTAAAAACTCCCCCTCAGTTTCTCACTGCCGTTGTGAATCACACTTCATGTGTGAACCGACAAAGGGCAGAGTTAACTCATAATATGGGGGAGTTAGAATCATGCTCAGAGGTCAGGAGCATTAGAGAGAACGGAATGGGAGGGAACTATTCATCATTGAAAATCCCCAGAGCAGATATATGGTGGTATTGTGGAGGAAGGGTACTGGGGCCAACTCTAACCCCCTCAGTGGAAAGGTACATGTGCAATTGTCCAATTGGCTATACCATTTACCCTGGCATTTGAAAAATCAAAAGGATCAGGAAAAACAAGAGATCAGTGATAGGAATTTCTTTTGATGAAAAGATATATCTAGATCCCATAGGAGTGCCTCGGGGAGTTCCAGATGAATTTAAAGCTCGAAATCAGATTACAGCTGGGTTTGAATCCTTGTTTTGGTGGGTAACAATAAATAAGAACGTAGATTGGATAAATTATATAAGATTGGGACGAGCAAGTGAATAGTATGTTAGCCAAACTGGAACAACCTACTCGCGCATATCTGGACTAAACCTGGAAAAAGGGATGCTAGTGAAAAATTACAGACAGTAAAAAGAAAAGGGGGGATTGTGAGAAGTAGTGTAATTTTTAAGGCTGCAAGAGCTAACAGTACAATCAGCAGTGATGGACGAGTTCAGCAGCATACAGAAAGGGGGAGGCACATGACAGACAGTTAACTAGGTTACACGAAACAGATAACCGCAGTGATGAGATTAAGCGCAAAATGGGAGTTGAGAGAGTGTTAATTGAAGGAATGACACAATACAAGCCATTTACAGTGTTTAAAGTTAACAAGGTTAACAGCCAAATAAGGGGGAATAACACAATACAAGCCATCACAATGTTTGAAAAACAGTATAAAATGTGCTGCAAATCTATGTAAGGTGTGCCTATTTTGACTAGACACCCGGTCTTGCAAGAACGACAAATAAAATCTTGCTCCTTCAGAACTTGACTTGACTAAATTGTTTAACTGTGAGCTGTGTTTCTCACACTTTGTCTCAGTGTCTCTGTGCCTCAGTGTCTCAGTGTGTCTGTGCCTCTGTGCCTCAGTGTCTCCGTGTCTCAGTGTCTCAGAGTCTCAGTGTCTCTGTGTCTCTTTGTCTCAGAGTCCCTGTGCCTCAGTGTCTCGGTGCCTCAGTGTATCTGTGTCTCTGTGCCTCAGTGTCTCAGAGTCTCAGTGTCTCAGTGTCTCTGTGTCTCTTTGTCTCAATGTCTCTGAGTCTCAGTGTCTCAGTGTCTCAGAGTCTCAGTGTCTCTGTGTCTCAGAGTCTCTGTGCCTCAGTGCCTCAGTGTCTCAGTGTCTCAGCATCTTAGTTTCTCTGTTTCTCTGTGCCTCTGTGTCTCTGTGTCTCAGAGTCTCTGTGTCTCTGTGCCTCAGTGTCTCAATGTCTCAGTGTCTCTGTGTCTCTTTGTCTCAGTGTCTCTGTGCCTCAGTGTCTCAGTGTATCTGTGTCTCTGTGCCTCAGTGTCTCAGTTTCTCAGAGTCTCTGTGTCTCAATGTCTCTTTGTCTCTGTGAATCTGTGTCTCTGTGTCTCTGTGCCTTAGTGTCTCAGTGTCTCACTGTCTCAGAGTCTCAGTGTCTGTGTGTCTCTATTTCTCAGTGTCTCAGAGTCACAGTGTCTCTGTGTCTCAGTGTCTCAGTGTCTCTGTGCCTCAGTGTCTCAGTGTCTCAGAGTCTCAGTGTCTCTGTATCTCTATGTCTCAGTGTCCCTGTGTCTCAGTGCCTCAATGTCTCTGTGTCTCAGTATCTCAGATCTCAGTGACTCTGTGTCTCTGTATCTCAGTGTCTCATTGTCTCACCGTCTCAGTGTCTCTGTGTCTCAGTGCCTCAGACTCTCACTGCCTCAGAGTCTCTGTTTCTATGTGCCTCAGTGTCTCTGTGTCTCAAAGTCTCAGAATTTCAGTGTCTCAATGTCTCAGTTTCTCAGTGTTTCTGTGTCTCTGTGCCTCAGTGTCTCAGTGTCTCAGTTTCTCTGTGTCTCAGTGTCTCTGTGCCTGAGTGTCTCTGTGCCTCAGTTTCTCAGTGTCTCAGAGTCTCAGTGCCTCTGTGTCTCAATGTCTCAGAATTTCAGTGCCTCAATGTCTCAGTTTCTCAGTGTCTCTGTGTCTCTGTGTCTCAGTGTCTCAGAGTCTCAGAGTCTCAGTGTCTCAGTGTCTCTGTGCCTCAGTTCGTCTGTGACTCAGTGTCCCAGTGTCTCTGTGCCTCAGGGTCTCAGTGTCTCAGAGTCTCTGTGTCTCTGTGTCTATGTGTCTCTGTGTCTCTTTGTCTCAGTGTCTCTGTGCCTCAGTGTCTCATTGTCTCTGTGCTTCTGTGCCTCAGTGTTTCCGTGTCTCAGTGTCTCAGAATCCCAGTGTCTCTGTGTCTCTTTGTCTCAGAGTCCCTGTGCCTCAGTGTCTCGGTGCCTCAGTGTACCTGGGTCTCTGTGCCTCAGTGTCTCAGAGTCTCAGTGTCTCAGAGTCTCAGTGTCTCAGTGTCTCTGTGTCTCTTTGTCTCAATGTCTCTGACTCTCAGTGTCTCAGTGTCTCTGAGTCTCAGTGTCTCTGTGTCTCAGTGTCTCTGTGCCTCAGTGTCTCAGTGTCTCAGTGTCTCAGCATCTTAGTGTCTCTGTGTCTCAGAGTCTCTGTGTCTCAGTGTCTCTGTTTCTCATTGTCTCAGTGTCTCTGTGCCTCAGTGCCTCAGTGTATCTGTGTCTCTGTGCCTCAGTGTCTCAGTGTCTCAGTGCCTCAGTGTCTCAGACTCTCAGTGTCTCAATGTCTCAGTGTCTCTGTGCCTCATTGTCTCAGTGTCTCAGTGTCTCTGTGTGTCTGTGTCTCTGTATCTCAGTGTCTCCGAGTCTCAGAGTCTCAGTGTCTCAGAGTCTCTGTGTCTCAGTGTGGCTGTGTCTCAGTGTCTCTGTGCCTCAGTGTCTCAGTGTCTTAGTTTCTCAGAGTCACAGTGTCTCTGCGTCTCAGAGTCTCAGTGTCTCTGTGTCTCAGTGTCTCTGTGCCCCAGTGTCTCAGAGTGTCAGTGTCTCTGCGTCCCCTTGACTCCGTGTCTCAGTGCCTCAGTGTCTCTGCGTCTCAGTGTCTCAGAGACTCAGTTTCTCTGTGTCTCTGTGTCTCAGTGTCTCTGTGCCTCTGTGTCTTAGTGTCTCTGCGTCTCAGTGTCTCAGAGTCTCTGTGTCTCTGTGCCTCATTGTCTCAGTGTGTCAGTGTCTCAGAGTCTCTGTGTCTCAGTATCTCAGAGTCTCAGTATCTCAGAGTCTCAGTGTCTCTGTGTCTCAGTGTCTCTGTGCAACAGTGTCTCAGTGTGTCAGTGTCTCAGAGTCTCTGCATCTCAGTGTCTCTGTTCCTCAGTATCTCAGTGTCTCTGTGTCTCAGTGTCTCTGTCTCTCATGATCTCTCTGTCTCTGTGTCTCAGCGTCTCTGATTCTCCAGATCTCAGTGTTTCTGTGTCTCAGTGTCTCTGTGTCTCAGTGTCTCAGTGTCTCAGAGTCTCAGTGTCTCAGTGTCCCTGTGCCTCAGTTTCTCTGTGATTCAGTGTCCCAGTGTCTCTGTGCCTCAGGGTCTCAGTGTCTCAGAGTCTCTGTGTCTCTGTGTCTATGTGTCTCTGTGTCTCTTTGTCTCAGTGTCTCTGTGCCTCAGTGTCTCATTGTCTCTGTGCTTCTGTGCCTCAGTGTTTCCGTGTCTCTTTGTCTCAGAGTCCCTGTGCCTCAGTGTCTCGGTGCCTCAGTGTACCTGGGTCTCTGTGCCTCCGTGTCTCAGAGTCTCAGCGTCTCAGAGTCTCAGTGTCTCAGTGTCTCAGTGTCTCTGTGTCTCTTTGTCTCAATGTCTCTGACTCTCAGTGTCTCAATGTCTCTGAGTCTCAGTGTCTCTGTGTCTCAGTGTCTCTGTGCCTCAGTGTCTCAGTGTCTCAGTGTCTCAGTGTCTCAGCATCTTAGTGTCTCTGTGTCTCTGTGCCTCTGTGTCTCTGTGTCTCAGAGTCTCTGTGTCTCAGTGTCTCTGTTTCTCATTGTCTCAGTGTCTCTGTGCCTCAGTGTATCTGTGTCTCAGTGTCTCAGTGTCTCAGTGCCTCAGTGTCTCAGACTCTCAGTGTCTCAATGTCTCAGTGTCTCTGTGCCTCATTGTCTCAGTGTCTCAGCATCTTAGCGTCTCTGTGTGTCTGTGTCTCTGTGTCTCAGTGTCTCAGTGTCTCCGAGTCTCAGAGTCTCAGAGTCTCAGTGTCTCAGTGTCTCAGAGTCTCTGTGTCTCAGTGTCTCTGTGCCTCAGTGTCTCAGTGTCTTAGTTTCTCAGAGTCACAGTGTCTCTGTGTCTCTGTGTCTCAGTGTCTCTGTGCCTCAGTGTCTCAGTGTCTCAGAGTCTCAGAGTCTCTGTTTCTCTGTGCCTCAGTGTCTCTGTGTCTCAATGTCTCAATGTCTCAGAATTGCAGTGTCTCAATGGCTCACTTTCACAGTGTCTCTGTGTCTCTGTGCCTCAGAGTCTCAGTGTCTCTGTGTCTCAGTGTCTCTGTGCCTGAGTGTCTCAGTGTCTCAGTGCCTCTATGTCTCAGTGTCTCTGTGTCTTTGTGCCTCAGTGACTCAGTGTCTCAGTGTATCAGAGTCTCAGTGTCTCAGTGTATCTGAGACTCAGTGTCTCAGTGTCTCAGTTTCTCAGATTCTCATTTCTCAGTGTCTCTTTGTCTCAGTGTCTCAGTGTCTCTGTGCATCAGTGTCTCAGTGTCTCTGTGACTCTGTGTCTCAGATTCTCAGTGTCTCAGAGTTTCTGTGTCTCAGAGTTTCTGTGTCTCAGTGTCTCAGAGTCTCAGTGTCTCTGTGTCTCAGTGTCTCTGTGCCTCAGTGTCTCAGTGTGTCAGTGCCTCAGAGTCTCTGCTTCTCAGTGTCTCAGTGTCTCTGTTCCTCAGTATCTCAGTGTCTCTGTGTCTCAGTGTCTCTGTCTCTCGGGATCTCTCTGTCTCTGTGTCTCAGTGTCTCTGAGCCTCCAGATCTCAGTGTCTCTGTGTCTCAATGCCTCAGACTCTCAGTGACTCTGTGTCTCAGTGTCTATGTGTCTCAGTATCTCAGTGTCTCTGTGTCTCAATGTCTCAGAGTCTCAGAGTCTCAGTGCCTCTATGTCTCAGTGTCTCTGTGCCTCAGTGTCTCAGTGTGTCAGTGTCTCTGTGTCTCGGTGTCTCAGTGTTTCTGTGCCTCAGTGTCTCAGAGTCTCAGTGTCTCTGTGCCTCAGTGTCTCAGTGTCTCAGTTTCTCAGAGTCTCTGTGTCTCAATGCCTCAGAGTCTCAGTATCTCAGTGAATCTGTGTCTCTGTGTCTCTGTGCCTTAGTGTCTCAGTGTCTCAGAGTCTCAGTGTCTCTGTGTCTCATTGTCTCTGGGCCCCAGCGTCTCTGTGTCTCAGTGTCTCAGAGTCTCAGTGTCTCTGTGTCTCTTTGTCTCAGTGTCTCTGTGCCTCAGTGTCTCAGTGTCTTAGTGTCTCAGAGTCTCCGTGTCTCTGTGTCTCAGTGTCACTGTGCCTCCGTGTCTCAGTGTGTCGATCTCTCAGAGTCTCAGTGCCTCTGTGCCTCTGTGCCTCAGTGTCTGTGTGTCAGTGTCTCAGAGTCTCAGTGATTCTGTGTCTCTGTGTCTCAGTGTCTCAGCTTCTCACCGTCTCAGTGTTTCTGTGTCTCAGTGTCTCAGTTTCTCTGTGCCTCAGTGTCTCAGTGTATCAGTGCCTCAGTGTCTCAGTGTCTCACAGTCTCTGTGTCTCTGTGACTCAGTGCCTCTGTTTGTCTGTGCCTCAGTGTCTCAGTGTCTCAGAATTTCAGTGTCTCAATGACTCAGTGTCTCAGTGTCTCTGTGCCCCAGTGTCTCAGAGTGTCAGTGTCTCTGCGTCACAGTGTCACTGTGCCTCAGTGTCCCTACGTCTCAGTGTCTCTGTGTCTCAGTGTCTCTGGGCCTCAGTGTCTCTGCGTCTCAGTGTCTCAGAGACTCAGTTTCTCTGTGTCTCTGTGTCTCAGTGTCTCTGTGCCTCTGTGTCTTAGTGTCTCTGTGTCTCAGTGTCTCAGAGTCTCTGTGTCTCTGTGCCTCAGTGTCTCAGTGTGTCAGTGTCTCAGAGTCTCTGTGTCTCAGTGTCTCAGTCTCTCTGTTCCTCAGTGTCTCAGTGTCTCTGTGTCTCAGTGTCTCAGTGTCTCTGACTCTCAGGATCTCTCTGTCTCTGTGTCTCAGTGTCTCAGTGTGTCAGTGTCTCAGAGTCTCAGTGTCTCAGTGTGTCAGTGTCTCTGTGCCTCAGTGTCTCTGTGTCTCAGTGTCTCTGTCTCTCAGGATCTCTCTGTCTCTGTGTCTCAGTGTCTCAGTGTCTCTGTGCCTCAGTGTCTCAGTGTCTCAGTTTCTCAGCGTCTCTGTATCTCAGTGTCTCAGTGTCTCAGAGTCTCAGTGTCTCTGTGTCTCAATGCCTCAGACTCTCAGTGACTCTGTGTCTCAGTGTCTATGTGTCTCAGTATCTCAGTGTCTCTGTGTCTCAATGTCTCAGAGTCTCAGAGTCTCAGAGTCTCAGTGTCTCTATGTCTCAGTGTCTCTGTGCCTCAGTGTCTCAGTGCGTCAGTGTCTCTGTGTCTCGGTGTCTCAGTGTCTCTGTGCCTCAGTGTCTCAGTGTCTCAGTTTCTCAGCGTCTCTGTGTCTCAATGCCTCAGAGTCTCAGTATCTCAGTGAATCTGTGTCTCTGTGTCTCTGTGCCTTAGTGTCTCAGTGTCTCAGAGTCTCAGTGTCTCTGTGTCTCATTGTCTCTGGGCCCCAGCGTCTCTGTGTCTCAGTGTCTCAGAGTCTCAGTGTCTCTGTGTCTCTTTGTCTCAGTGTCTCTGTGCCTCAGTGTCTCAGTGTCTTAGTGTCTCAGAGTCTCCGTGTCTCAGTGTCTCAGCTTCTCACCATCTCAGTGTTTCTGTGTCTCTGTGTCTCAGTGTCTCTGTGCCTCAGTGTCTCAGT
Organism: Carcharhinus amblyrhynchos; assembly: GCF_965287045.1. Classification (NCBI taxonomy): domain Eukaryota; kingdom Metazoa; phylum Chordata; class Chondrichthyes; order Carcharhiniformes; family Carcharhinidae; genus Carcharhinus; species Carcharhinus amblyrhynchos. Next base: position 563,387 of record NW_027649852.1, on the reverse strand, counting down.
GTCTCAGAGTCTCAGAGTCTCAGTTTCTCTGTGTCTCTGAGTCTCAGTGTCTCTGTGCCTCAGTGTCTCAGTGTCTCAGTGTCTCAGAGTCTCAGTGTCTCAGTGTCTCTGTTCTCAGTGTCTCAGTGTCTCAGCGTCTCAGTTTCTCAGAGTCTCTGTGTCTCAATATCTCAGTGTCTCAGTGAATCTGTGTCTCTGTGCCTCAGTGTCTGAGTGTGTCTGTGTCTCTGTGTCTCGGTGTCTCAGTGTCTCTGTGCCTCAGTGTCTCAGTGTCTCAGTGTCTCAGAGTCTCAGTGTCTCAGTGTCTCTGTTCTCAGTGTCTCAGTGTCTCAGCGTCTCAGTTTCTCAGAGTCTCTGTGTCTCAATATCTCAGTGTCTCAGTGAATCTGTGTCTCTGTGCCTTAGTGTCTCAGTGTCTCTGTGTCTCAGTGTCTCTGTGCATCAGTGTCTCAGTGTCTCTGTGACTCTATGTCTCAGATTCTCAGTGTCTCAGTGTCTCAGAGTCTCTGTGTCTCAGTATCTCAGAGTCTCAGTGTCTCTGTGTCTCAGTGTTTCTGTGCCTCAGTGTCTCAGTGTTTCAGTGTCTCAGAGTCTCTGCGTCTCAGTGTCTCAGTGTCTCTGTTCCTCAGTATCTCAGTGTCTCTGTGTCTCTGTGTCTCTGTCTCTCAGGATCTCCCTGTCTCTGTGTCTCAGTGTCTCTGAGTCTCCAGATCTCAGTGTCTCTGTGTCTCAGTGTTTCTGTGCCTCAGTGTCTCAGTGTGTCAGTGTCTCAGAGTCTTTGCGTCTCAGTGTCTCTGTTCCTCAGTATCTTAGTGTCTCTGTGTCTCTGTCTCTCAGGGTCTCCCTGTCTCTGTGCCTCAGTGTCTCTGAGTCTCCAGATCTCAGTGTCTCTGTGTCTCTGTGTCTCAGTGTCTCTGTGCCTCTTTGTCACAGTGTCTCTGTGCCTCAATGTCTCAGTGTCTCTGTGCCTCTGTGCCTCAGTGTCTCAGTGTCTCAGTGTCTCAGAGTCTCAGTGTCTCTATATCACTTTGTCTCAGAGTCCCGGTGCCTCAGTGTCTCGGTGCCTCAGTGTATCTGTGTGCCTGTGCCTCAGTGTCTCAGAGTCTCAGTGTCTCAGTGTCTCTGTGTCTCAGCATCTTTGTGTCGCTGTGTCTCTGTGCATCTGTGTCTCTGTGTCTCAGAGTCTCAGTGTCTCCGAGTTTCAATGTCTCAGTGTCTCAGTGTCTCAGAGTCTCAGTGTCTCTGTGTCTCAGTGCCCCTGCGCCTCAGTGTCTCTGTGTCTCAGTTTCTCAGTGTCTCCGAATCTCAGTGGCACAGTGTCTCAGTGTCTCAGAGTCTCTGTGCCTCAGTGTCTCAGTGTCTCAGAGTCTCATTCTCAGTGTCTCAGTGTCTCAGTGCCCCGGTGTCTCAGTTTCTCAGTGTCTCAGTGTCTCGTTGTCTCGATGTCTCAGAGTCTCAGTGTCACTGTGCCTCAGTGTCACTGTGCCTCCGTGTCTCAGTGTGTCGATCTCTCAGAGTCTTAGTGCCTCTGTGCCTCTGTGCCTCAGTGTCTGTGTGTCAGTGTCTCAGAGTATCAGTGTCTCTGTGTCTCAGTGTCTCAGTGTCTCTGTGTCTCAGTGTCTCAGTGTCTCAGAGTCTCAGTGATTCTGTGTCTCTGTGTCTCAGTGTCTCAGCTTCTCACCGTCTCAGTGTTTCTGTGTCTCAGTGCTCAGTTTCTCTGTGCCTCAGTGTCTCAGTGTCTCACAGTCTCTGTGTCTCTGTGACTCAGTGCCTCTGTTTGTCTGTGCCTCAGTGTCTCAGTGTCTCAGAATTTCAGTGTCTCAATGACTCAGTGTCTCAGTGTCTCTGTGCCCCAGTGTCTCAGAGTGTCAGTGTCTCTGCGTCACAGTGTCACTGTGCCTCAGTGTCCCTACGTCTCAGTGTCTCTGTGTCTCAGTGTCTCTGGGCCTCAGTGTCTCTGCGTCTCAGTGTCTCAGAGACTCAGTTTCTCTTTGTCTCTGTGTCTCGGTGTCTCTGTGCCTCTGTGTCTTAGTGTCTCTGTGTCTCAGTGTCTCAGAGTCTCTGTGTCTCTGTGCCTCAGTGTCTCAGTGTGTCAGTGTCTCAGAGTCTCTGTGTCTCAGTGTCTCAGTCTCTCTGTTCCTCAGTGTCTCAGTGTCTCTGTGTCTCAGTGTCTCAGTGTCTCTGTCTCTCAGGATCTCTCTGTCTCTGTGTCTCAGTGTCTCAGTGTGTCAGTGTCTCAGAGTCTCAGTGTCTCAGTGTGTCAGTGTCTCTGTGCCTCAGTGTCTCTGTGTCTCAGTGTCTCTGTCTCTCAGGATCTCTCTGTCTCTGTGTCTCAGTGTCTCAGTGTCTCTGTGCCTCAGTGTCTCAGTGTCTCAGTTTCTCAGCGTCTCTGTATCTCAGTGTCTCAGTGTCTCAGAGTCTCAGTGTCTCCGTGTCTCAATGCCTCAGACTCTCAGTGACTCTGTGTCTCAGTGTCTATGTGTCTCAGTATCTCAGTGTCTCTGTGTCTCAATGTCTCAGAGTCTCAGAGTCTCAGTGTCTCTATGTCTCAGTGTCTCTGTGCCTCAGTGTCTCAGTGCGTCAGTGTCTCTGTGTCTCGGTGTCCCAGTGTCTCTGTGCCTCAGTGTCTCAGTGTCTCAGAGTCTCAGTGTCTCTGTGCCTCAGTGTCTCAGTGTCTCAGTGTCTCAGTTTCTCAGAGTCTCTGTGTCTCAATGCCTCAGAGTCTCAGTATCTCAGTGAATCTGTGTTTCCGTGTCTCTGTGCCTTAGTGTCTCAGTGTCTCAGAGTCTCAGTGTCTCTGTGTCTCATTGTCTCTGGGCCCCAGCGTCTCTGTGTCTCAGTGTCTCAGAGTCTCAGTGTCTCTGTGTCTCTTTGTCTCAGTGACTCTGTGCCTCAGTGTCTCAGTTTCTAGTGTCTCAGAGTCTCCGTGTCTCAGTGTCTCAGTGTGTCAGTGCCTCAGAGTCTCTGCGTCTCAGTGTCTCAGTGTCTCTGTTCCTCAGTATCTCAGTGTCTCTGTGTCTCAGTGTCTCTGTCTCTCGGGATCTCTCTGCCTCTGTGTCTCAGTGTCTCTGAGCCTCCAGATCTCAGTGTCTCTGTGTCTCAATGCCTCAGACTCTCAGTGACTCTGTGTCTCCGTGTCTATGTGTCTCAGTATCTCAGTGTCTCTGTATCTCAATGTCTCAGAGTCTCAGAGTCTCAGTGCCTCTATGTCTCAGTGTCTCTGTGCCTCAGTGTCTCAGTGTGTCAGTGTCTCTGTGTCTCGGTGTCTCAGTGTTTCTGTGCCTCAGTGTCTCAGAGTCTCTGTGCCTCAGTGTCTCAGTGTCTCAGTTTCTCAGCGTCTCTGTGTCTCAATGCCTCAGAGTCTCAGTATCTCAGTGAATCTGTGTCTCTGTGTCTCTGTGCCTTAGTGTCTCAGTGTCTCAGAGTCTCAGTGTCTCTGTGTCTCATTGTCTCAAGGCCCCAGCGTCTCTGTGTCTCAGTGTCTCAGAGTCTCAGTGTCTCTGTGTCTCTTTGTCTCAGTGTCTCTGTGCCTCAGTGTCTCAGTGTCTTTGTGTCTCAGAGTCTCTGTGTCTCTGTGTCTCTGTGCCTCAGTGTCTCAGTGTCTCAGAGTCTCAGTTTCTCTGTGTCTCTGAGTCTCAGTGTCTCTGTGCCTCAGTGTCTCAGTGTGTCTGTGTCTCTGTGTCTCGGTTTCTCAGTGTCTCTGTGTCTCAGTGTCTCAGTGTCTCAGTGTCTCTGTTCTCAGTGTCTCAGTGTCTCAGCGTCTCAGTTTCTCAGAGTCTCTGTGTCTCAATATCTCAGTGTCTCAGTGAATCTGTGTCTCTGTGTCTCTGTGCCTTAGTGTCTCAGTGTCTCTGTGTCTCAGTGTCTCTGTGCATCAGTGTCTCAGTGTCTCTGTGACTCTATGTCTCAGATTCTCAGTGTCTCAGTGTCTCAGAGTCTCTGTGTCTCAGTATCTCAGAGTCTCAGTGTCTCTGTGTCTCAGTGTTTCTGTGCCTCAGTGTCTCAGTGTTTCAGTGTCTCAGAGTCTCTGCGTCTCAGTGTCTCAGTGTGTCTGTTCCTCAGTATCTCAGTGTCTCTGTGTCTCTGTGTCTCTGTCTCTCAGGATCTCCCTGTCTCTGTGTCTCAGTGTCTCTGAGTCTCCAGATCTCAGTGTCTCTGTGTCTCAGTGTTTCTGTGCCTCAGTGTCTCAGTGTGTCAGTGTCTCAGAGTCTTTGCGTCTCAGTGTCTCTGTTCCTCAGTATCTCAGTGTCTCTGTGTCTCTGTCTCTCAGGATCTCCCTGTCTCTGTGTCTCAGTGTCTCTGAGTCTCCAGATCTCAGTGTCTCTGTGTCTCTGTGTCTCAGTGTCTCTGTGCCTCTTTGTCTCAGTGTCTCTGTGCCTCAATGTCTCAGTGTCTCTGTGCCTCTGTGCCTCAGTGTCTCAGTGTCTCAGTGTCTCAGGGTCTCAGCGTCTCTATATCACTTTGTCTCAGAGTCCCTGTGCCTCAGTGTCTCGGTGCCTCAGTGTATCTGTGTGTCTGTGCCTCAGTGTCTCAGAGTCTCAGTGTCTCAGAGTCTCAGTGTCTCTGTGTCTCAGCATCTTTGTGTCGCTGTGTCTCTGTGCATCTGTGTCTCTGTGTCTCAGAGTCTCAGTGTCTCCGAGTTTCAATGTCTCAGTGTCTCAGTGTCTCAGAGTCTCAGTGTCTCTGTGTCTCAGTGCCCCTGCGCCTCAGTGTCTCTGTGTCTCAGTTTCTCAGTGTCTCCGAATCTCAGTGGCACAGTGTCTCAGTGTCTCAGAGTCTCATTCTCAGTGTCTCAGTGTCTCAGTGCCCCGGTGTCTCAGTTTCTCAGTGTCTCAGTGTCTCGTTGTCTCGATGTCTCAGAGTCTCAGTGTCACTGTGCCTCAGTGTCACTGTGCCTCCGTGTCTCAGTGTGTCGATCTCTCAGAGTCTCAGTGCCTCTGTGCCTCTGTGCCTCAGTGTCTGTGTGTCAGTGTCTCAGAGTATCAGTGTCTCTGTGTCTCAGTGTCTCTGTGTCTCAGTGTCTCTGTGTCTCAGTGTCTCAGAATTTCAGTGTCTCAATGACTCAGTGTCTCAGTGTCTCTGTGCCCCAGTGTCTCAGAGTGTCAGTGTCTCTGCGTCACAGTGTCACTGTGCCTCAGTGTCCCTACGTCTCAGTGTCTCTGTGTCTCAGTGTCTCTGGGCCTCAGTGTCTCTACGTCTCAGTGTCTCAGAGACTCAGTTTCTCTGTGTCTCTGTGTCTCAGTGTCTCTGTGCCTCTGTGTCTTAGTGTCTCTGTGTCTCTGTGTCTCAGTGTCTCAGAGTCTCTGTGTCTCTGTGCCTCAGTGTCTCAGTGTGTCAGTGTCTCAGAGTCTCTGTGTCTCAGTGTCTCAGTCTCTCTGTTCCTCAGTGTCTCAGTGTCTCTGTGTCTCAGTGTCTCAGTGTCTCTGTCTCTCAGGATCTCTCTGTCTCTGTGTCTCAGTGTCTCAGTGTGTCAGTGTCTCAGAGTCTCAGTGTCTCAGTGTGTCAGTGTCTCTGTGCCTCAGTGTCTCTGTGTCTCAGTGTCTCTGTCTCTCAGGATCTCTCTGTCTCAGTGCCTCAGTGTCTCTGTGCCTCAGTGTCTCAGTGTCTCAGTTTCTCAGCGTCTCGGTATCTCAGTGTCTCAGTGTCTCAGAGTCTCAGTGTCTCTGTGTCTCAATGCCTCAGACTCTCAGTGACTCTGTGTCTCAGTGTCTGTGTGTCTCAGTATCTCAGTGTCTCTGTGTCTCAATGTCTCAGAGTCTCAGAGTCTCAGTGTCTCTATGTCTCAGTGTCTCTGTGCCTCAGTGTCTCAGTGCGTCAGTGTCTCTGTGTCTCGGTGTCTCAGTGTCTCTGTGCCTCAGTGTCTCAGTGTCTCAGAGTCTCAGTGTCTCTGTGCCTCAGTGTCTCAGTGTCTCAGTTTCTCAGAGTCTCTGTGTCTCAATGCCTCAGAGTCTCAGTATCTCAGTGAATCTGTGTCTCTGTGTCTCTGTGCCTTAGTGTCTCTGTGTCTCTTTGTCTCAGTGTCTCTGTGTCTCATTGTCTCTGGGCCCCAGCGTCTCTGTGTCTCAGTGTCTCAGAGTCTCAGTGTCTCTGTGTCTCTTTGTCTCAGTGTCTCTGTGCCTCAGTGTCTCAGTGTCTTAGTGTCTCAGAGTCTCCGTGTCTCAGTGTCTCAGCTTCTCACCATCTCAGTGTTTCTGTGTCTCTGTGTCTCAGTGTCTCTGTGCCTCAGTGTCTCAGTGTCTCAGAGTCTCAGTTTCTCTGTGTCTCTGAGTCTCAGTGTCTCTGTGCCTCAGTGTCTGTGTGTGTCTGTGTCTCTGTGTCTCGGTGTCTCAGTGTCTCTGTGCCTCAGTGTCTCAGTGTCTCAGTGTCTCAGAGTCTCAGTGTCTCAGTGTCTCTGTTCTCAGTGTCTCAGTGTCTCAGCGTCTCAGTTTCTCAGAGTCTCTGTGTCTCAATATCTCAGTGTCTCAGTAAACCTGTGTCTCTGTGTCTCGGTGCTTTAGGGTCTCAGTGTCTCTGTGTCTCTGTGTCTCTGTGCCTCAGTGTCTCAGTGTCTCAGAGTCTTAGTTTCTCAGTGTCTCAGTGACTCTGTGTCTCAGTGTCTCTGTGCCTCTGTGCCTCTGTGCCTCAGTGTCTGTGTATCACTGTGTCAGAGTCTCAGTGACTCTGCATCTCAGTGTCTATGTGTCTCAGTATCTCAGTGTCTCTGTGTCTCAATGTCTCCGTGTCTCAGTGTCTCTGTGTCTCTTTGTCTCAGTGTCTCTGTGCCTCAGTGTCTCAGTGTATCTGTGTCTCTGTGCTTCAGTGTCTCAGTGTCTCAGTGTCTCAGTTTCTCAGAGTCTCTGTGTCTCAATGTCTCTTTGTCTCTGTGAATCTGTGTCTCTGTGTCTCTGTGCCTTAGTGTCTCAGTGTCTCACTGTCTCAGAGTCTCAGTGTCTGTGTGTCTCTATTTCTCAGTGTCTCAGAGTCACAGTGTCTCTGTGTCTCAGTGTCTCTGTGCCTCAGTGTCTCAGTGTCTCAGAGTCTCAGTGTCTCTGTGTCTCTATGTCTCAGTGTCCCTGTGTCTCAGTGCCTCAATGTCTCTGTGTCTCAGTATCTCAGATCTCAGTGACTCTGTGTCTCTGTATCTCAGTGTCTCATTGTCTCACCGTCTCAGTGTCTCTGTGTCTCAGTGCCTCAGACTCTCACTGCCTCAGAGTCTCTGTTTCTCTGTGCCTCAGTGCCTCTGTGTCTCAATGTCTCAGAATTTCAGTGTCTCAATGTCTCAGTTTCTCAGTGTCTCTGTGTCTCTGTGCCTCAGTGTGTCAGTGTCTCAGAGTCTCAGAGTCTCAGTGTCTCAGTGTCTCTGTGCCTCAGTTCGTCTGTGACTCAGTGTCCCAGTGTCTCTGTGCCTCAGGGTCTCAGTGTCTCAGAGTCTCAGTGTCTCTGTGCCTCAGTGTCTCATTGTCTCTGTGTGTCTGTGCCTCAGTGTTTCCGTGTCTCAGTGTCTCAGAGTCCCAGTGTCTCTGTGTCTCTTTGTCTCAGAGTCCCTGTGCCTCAGTGTCTCGGTGCCTCAGTGTACCTGGGTCTCTGTGCCTCAGTGTCTTAGACTCTCAGTGTCTCAGTGTCTCTGAGTCTCAGTGTCTCTGTGTCTCAGTGTCTCTGTGCCTCAGTGTCTCAGTGTCTCAGTGTCTCAGCATCTCAGTGTCTCTGTGTCTCTGTGCCTCTGTGTCTCTGTGTCTCAGAGTCTCTGTGTCTCAGTGTCTCTGTTTCTCATTGTCTCAGTGTCTCTGTGCCTCAGTGCCTCAGTGTATCTGTGTCTCTGTGCCTCAGTGTCTCAGTGTCTCAGTGCCTCAGTGTCTCAGACTCTCAGTGTCTCAATGTCTCAGTGTCTCTGTGCCTCATTGTCTCAGTGTCTCAGTGTCTCTGTGTGTCTGTGTCTCTGTATCTCAGTGTCTCAGTGTCTCCGAGTCTCAGAGTCTCAGAGTCTCAGAGTCTCAGTGTCTCAGAGTCTCTGTGTCTCAGTGTGGCTGTGTCTCAGTGTCTCTGTGTCTCTGTGCCTCAGTGTCTCAGTGTCTCAGTGTCTCAGGGTCTCAGTGTCTCTGTGTCTCAGTGTCTCTGTGCCCCAGTGTCTCAGAGTGTCAGTGTCTCTGCGTCCCCTTGACTCCGTGTCTCAGTGCCTCAGTGTCTCTGCGTCTCAGTGTCTCAGAGACTCAGTTTCTCTGTGTCTCTGTGTCTCAGTGTCTCTGTGCCTCTGTGTCTTAGTGTCTCTGCGTCTCAGTGTCTCAGAGTCTCTGTGTCTCTGTGTCTCTGTGCCTCATTGTCTCAGTGTGTCAGTGTCTCAGAGTCTCTGTGTCTCAGTATCTCAGAGTCTCAGTATCTCAGAGTCTCAGTGTCTCTGTGTCTCTGTGCAACAGTGTCTCAGTGTGTCAGTGTCTCAGAGTCTCTGCGTCTCAGTGTTTCTGTTCCTCAGTATCTCAGTGTCTCTGTGTCTCAGTGTCTCTGTCTCTCAGGATCTCTCTGTCTCTGTTCTCAGAGTCTCTGATTCTCCAGATCTCAGTGTTTCTGTGTCTCTGTGTCTCTGTGTCTCAGTGTCTCAGAGTCTCAGTGTCTCAGTGTCCCTGTGCCTCAGTTTCTCTGTGACTCAGTGTCCCAGTGTCTCTGTGCCTCATGGTCTCAGTGTCTCAGAGTCTCTGTGTCTCTGTGTCTATGTGTCTCTGTGTCTCTTTGTCTCAGTGTCTCTGTGCCTCAGTGTCTCATTGTCTCTGTGCTTCTGTGCCTCAGTGTTTCCGTGTCTCAGTGTCTCAGAGTCCCAGTGTCTCTGTGTCTCTTTGTCTCAGAGTCCCTGTGCCTCAGTGTCTCGGTGCCTCAGTGTACCTGGGTCTCTGTGCCTCAGTGTCTCAGAGTCTCAGTGTCTCAGAGTCTCAGTGTCTCAGTGTCTCAGTGTATCTGTGTCTCTTTGTCTCAATGTCTCTGACTCTCAGTGTCTCAGTGTCTCTGAGTCTCAGTGTCTCTGTGTCTCAGTGTCTCTGTGCCTCAGTGTCTCAGTGACTCAGTGGCTCAGCATCTTAGTGTCTCTGTGTCTCTGTGCCTCTGTGTCTCTGTGTCTCAGAGTCTCTGTGTCTCAGTGTCTCTGTTTCTCATTGTCTCAGTGTCTCTGTGCCTCAGTGCCTCAGTGTATCTGTGTCTCAGTGTCTCAGTGCCTCAGTGTCTCAGACTCTCAGTGTCTCAATGTCTCAGTGACTCTGTGCCTCATTGTCTCAGTGTCTCAGCATCTTAGCGTCTCTGTGTGTCTGTGTCTCTGTGTCTCAGTGTCTGAGTGTCTCCGAGTCTCAGAGTCTCAGTGTCTCAGTGTCTCAGAGTCTCTGTGTCTCAGTGTCTCTGTGCCTCAGTGTCTTAGTGTCTTAGTTTCTCAGAGTCACAGTGTCTCTGTGTCTCAGTGTCTCTGTGCCTCAGTGTCTCAGAGTCTCAGAGTCTCTGTTTCTCTGTGCCTCAGTGTCTCTGTGTCTCAATGTCTCAATGTCTCAGAATTGCAGTGTCTCAATGGCTCACATTCACAGTGTCTCTGTGTCTCTGTGCCTCAGAGTCTCAGTGTCTCTGTGTCTCAGTGTCTCTGTGCCTGAGTGTCTCAGTGTCTCAGTGCCTCTATGTCTCAGTGTCTCAGTGTCTCTGTGTCTTTGTGCCTCAGTGTCTAAGTGTCTCAGTGTATCAGAGTCTCAGTGTCTCAGTGTATCTGAGACTCAGTGTCTCAGTTTCTCAGATTCTCATTTCTCAGTGTCTCTTTGTCTCAGTGTCTCAGTGTCTCTGTGCATCAGTGTCTCAGTGTCTCTGTGTCTCTGTGTCTCAGTGTCTCTGTGCCTCAGTGTCTCAGTGTCTCAGAGTCTCAGTTTCTCTGTGTCTCTGAGTCTCAGTGTCTCTGTGCCTCAGTGTCTGAGTGTGTCTGTGTCTCTGTGTCTCGGTTTCTCAGTGTCTCTGTGCCTCAGTGTCTCAGTGTCTCAGAGTCTCAGTGTCTCAGTGTCTCTGTTCTCAGTGTCTCAGTGTCTCAGCGTCTCAGTTTCTCAGTGTCTCAGAGTCTCTGTGTCTCAGTATCTCAGAGTCTCAGTGTCTCTGTGTCTCAGTGTTTCTGTGCCTCAGTGTCTCAGTGTGTCAGTGTCTCAGAGTCTCTGCGTCTCAGTGTCTCAGTGTCTCAGTGTCTCTGTTCCTCAGTATCTCAGTGTCTCTGTGTCTCTGTCTCTCGGGATCTCCCTGTCTCTGTGTGTCAGTGTCTCTGAGTCTCCAGATCTCAGTGTCTCTGTGTCTCAGTGTTTCTGTGCCTCAGTGTCTCAGTGTGTCAGTGTCTCAGAGTCTTTGCATCTCAGTGTCTCTGTTCCTCAGTATCTCAGTTTCTCTGTGTCTCTGTCTCTCAGGATCTCCCTGTCTCTGTGTCTCAGTGTCTCTGAGTCTCCAGATCTCAGTGTCTCTGTGTCTCTGTGTCTCAGTGTCTCTGTGCCTCTTTGTCTCAGTATCTCTGTGCCTCAATGTCTCAGTGTCTCTGTGCCTCTGTGCCTCAGTGTCTCAGTGTCTCAGTGTCTCAGAGTCTCTGTGTCTCTGTGCCTCAGTGTCTCAGTGTGTCAGTGTCTCAGAGTCTCTGTGTCTCAGTGTCTCAGTCTCTCTGTTCCTCAGTGTCTCTGTGTCTCAGTGTCTCAGTGTCTCTGTCTCTCAGGATCTCTCTGTCTCTGTGTCTCAGTGTCTCAGTGTGTCAGTGTCTCTGTGCCTCAGTGTGTCTCTGTCTCAGTGTCTCTGTCTCTCAGGAACTCTCTGTCTCTGTGTCTCAGTGTCTCAGTGTCTTAGTGTCTCAGAGTCTCCGTGTCTCTGTGTCTCTGTGTCTCAGTGTCTCTGTGCCTCAGTGTCTCAGTGTCTCAGAGTCTCAGTTTCTCTGTGTCTCTGAGTCTCAGTGTCTCTGTGCCTCAGTGTCTGAGTGTGTCTGTGTCTCTGTGTCTCGGTTTCTCAGTGTCTCTGTGCCTCAGTGTCTCAGTGTCTCAGAGTCTCAGTGTCTCAGTGTCTCTGTTCTCAGTGTCTCAGTGTCTCAGTGTCTCAGCGTCTCAGTTTCTCAGTGTCTCAGAGTCTCTGTGTCTCAGTATCTCAGAGTCTCAGTGTCTCTGTGTCTCAGTGTTTCTGTGCCTCAGTGTCTCAGTGTGTCAGTGTCTCAGAGTCTCTGCGTCTCAGTGTCTCAGTGTCTCAGTGTCTCTGTTCCTCAGTATCTCAGTGTCTCTGTGTCTCTGTCTCTCGGGATCTCCCTGTCTCTGTGTGTCAGTGTCTCTGAGTCTCCAGATCTCAGTGTCTCTGTGTCTCAGTGTTTCTGTGCCTCAGTGTCTCAGTGTGTCAGTGTCTCAGAGTCTTTGCGTCTCAGTGTCTCTGTTCCTCAGTATCTCAGTTTCTCTGTGTCTCTGTCTCTCAGGATCTCCCTGTCTCTGTGTCTCAGTGTCTCTGAGTCTCCAGATCTCAGTGTCTCTGTGTCTCTGTGTCTCAGTGTCTCTGTGCCTCTTTGTCTCAGTATCTCTGTGCCTCAATGTCTCAGTGTCTCTGTGCCTCTGTGCCTCAGTGTCTCAGTGTCTCAGTGTCTCAGAGTCTCTGTGTCTCTGTGCCTCAGTGTCTCAGTGTGTCAGTGTCTCAGAGTCTCTGTGTCTCAGTGTCTCAGTCTCTCTGTTCCTCAGTGTCTCTGTGTCTCAGTGTCTCAGTGTCTCTGTCTCTCAGGATCTCTCTGTCTCTGTGTCTCAGTGTCTCAGTGTGTCAGTGTCTCAGAGTCTCAGTGTCTCAGTGTGTCAGTGTCTCTGTGCCTCAGTGTGTCTCTGTCTCAGTGTCTCTGTCTCTCAGGATCTCTCTGTCTCTGTGTCTCAGTGTCTCAGTGTCTCTGTGCCTCAGTGTCTCAGTGTCTCAGTTTCTCAGCGTCTCTGTATCTCAGTGTCTCTGTGTCTCAGAGTCTCAGTGTCTCTGTGTCTCAATGCCTCAGACTCTCAGTGACTCTGTGTCTCAGTGTCTATGTGTCTCAGTATCTCAGTGTCTCTGTGCTCAATGTCTCAGAGTCTCAGAGTCTCAGTGTCTCTATGTCTCAGTGTCTCTGTGCCTCAGTGTCTCAGTGCGTCAGTTTCTCTGTGTCTCGGTGTCTCAGTGTCTCTGTGCCTCAGTGTCTCAGTGTCTCAGAGTCTCAGTGTCTCTGTGCCTCAGTGTCTCAGTGTCTCAGTGTCTCAGTTTCTCAGAGTCACTGTGTCTCAATGCCTCAGAGTCTCAGTATCTCAGTGAATCTGTGTCTCTGTGTCTCTGTGCCTTAGTGTCTCAGTGTCTCAGAGTCTCAGTGTCTCTGTGTCTCATTGTCTCTGGGCCCCAGCGTCTCTGTGTCTCAGTGTCTCAGAGTCTCAGTGTCTCTGTGTCTCTTTGTCTCAGTGTCTCTGTGCCTCAGTGTCTCAGTGTCTTAGTGTCTCAGAGTCTCCGTGTCTCAGTGTCTCAGCTTCTCACCATCTCAGTGTTTCTGTGTCTCTGTGTCTCAGTGTCTCTGTGCCTCAGTGTCTCAGAGTCTCAGTTTCTCTGTGTCTCTGAGTCTCAGTGTCTCTGTGCCTCAGTGTCTGAGTGTGTCTGTGTCTCTGTGTCTCGGTGTCTCAGTGTCTCTGTGCCTCAGTGTCTCAGAGTCTCAGAGTCTCAGTGTCTCAGTGTCTCTGTTCTCAGTGTCTCAGTGTCTCAGTGTCTCAGTGTCTCAGCGTCTCAGTTTCTCAGAGTCTCTGTGTCTCAATATCTCAGTGTCTCAGTGAACCTGTGTCTCTGTGTCTCTGTGCCTTAGTGTCTCAGTGTCTCAGTGTCTCTGTGTCTCTGTGTCTCTGTGCCTCAGTGTCTCAGTGTCTCAGAGTCTTAGTTTCTCAGTGTCTCTGTGCCTCTGTGCCTCTGTGCCTCAGTATCTGTGTATCACTGTGTCAGAGTCTCATTGACTCTGCATCTCAGTGTCTATGTGTCTCAGTATGTCAGTGTCTCTGTGTCTCAATGTCTCAGTGTCTCAGTGTCTCTGTGTCTCTTTGTCTCAGGGTCTCTGTGCCTCAGTGTCTCAGTGTATCTGTGTCTCTGTGCTTCAGTGTCTCAGTGTCTCAGAGTCTCTGTGTCTCTGTGCCTCAGTGTCTCAGTGTCTCAGTTTCTCAGAGTCTCTGTGTCTCAATGCCTCAGAGTCTCAGTATCTCAGTGAATCTGTGTCTCTGTGTCTCTGTGTCTCTGTGCCTTAGTGTCTCAGTGTCTCAGAGTCTCAGTGTCTCTGTGTCTCATTGTCTCTGGGCCCCAGCGTCTCTGTGTCTCAGTGTCTCAGAGTCTCAGTGTCTCTGTGTCTCTTTGTCTCAGTGTCTCTGTGCCTCAGTGTCTCAGTGTCTTAGTGTCTCAGTGTCTTAGTGTCTCAGAGTCTCCGTGTCTCAGTGTCTCAGCTTCTCACCATCTCAGTGTTTCTGTGTCTCTGTGTCTCAGTGTCTCTGTGCCTCAGTGTCTCAGTGTCTCAGAGTCTCAGTTTCTCTCTGTCTCTGAGTCTCAGTGTCTCTGTGCCTCAGTGTCTGAGTGTGTCTGTGTCTCTGTGTCTCGGTGTCTCAGTGTCTCTGTGCCTCAGTGTCTCAGTGTCTCAGAGTCTCAGTGTCTCAGTGTCTCTGTTCTCAGTGTCTCAGTGTCTCAGTGTCTCAGCGTCTCAGTTTCTCAGAGTCTCTGTGTCTCAATATCTCAGTGTCTCAGTGAACCTGTGTCTCTGTGTCTCTGTGCCTTAGTGTCTCAGTGTCTCAGTGTCTCTGTGTCTCTGTGTCTCTGTGCCTCAGTGTCTCAGTGTCTCAGAGTCTTAGTTTCTCAGTGTCTCTGTGCCTCTGTGCCTCTGTGCCTCAGTATCTGTGTATCACTGTGTCAGAGTCTCATTGACTCTGCATCTCAGTGTCTATGTGTCTCAGTATGTCAGTGTCTCTGTGTCTCAATGTCTCAGTGTCTCAGTGTCTCTGTGTCTCTTTGTCTCAGTGTCTCTGTGCCTCAGTGTCTCAGTGTATCTGTGTCTCTGTGCTTCAGTGTCTCAGTGTCTCAGTTTCTCAGAGTCTCTGTGTCTCAATGTCTCTTTGTCTCTGTGAATCTGTGTCTCTGTGTCTCTGTGCCTTAGTGTCTCAGTGTCTCACTGTCTCAGAGTCTCAGTGTCTGTGTGTCTGTATTTCTCAGTGTCTCAGAGTCACAGTGTCTCTGTGTCTCAGTGTCTCAGTGCCTCAATGTCTCTGTGTCTCAGTATCTCAGATCTCAGTGACTCTGTGTCTCTGTATCTCAGTGTCTCATTGTCTCACCGTCTCAGTGTCTCTGTGTCTCAGTGCCTCAGACTCTCACTGCCTCAGAGTCTCTGTTTCTCTGTGCCTCAGTGTCTCTGTGTCTCAATGTCTCAGAATTTCAGTGTCTCAATGTCTCAGTTTCTCAGTGTCTCTGTGCCTCAGTTCGTCTGTGACTCAGTGTCCCAGTGTCTCTGTGCCACAGGGTCTCAGTGTCTCAGAGTCTCTGTGTCTCTGTGTCTCTGTGTCTATGTGTCTCTGTGTCTCTTTGTCTCAGTGTCTCTGTGCCTCAGTGTCTCATTGTCTCTGTGCGTCTGTGCCTCAGTGTTTCCGTGTCTCAGTGTCTCAGAGTCCCAGTGTCTCTGTGTCTCTTTGTCTCAGAGTCCCTGTGCCTCAGTGTCTCGGTGCCTCAGTGTACCTGGGTCTCTGTGCCTCAGTGTCTTAGAGTCTCAGTGTCTCAGTGTCTCTGTGTCTCTTTGTCTCAATGTCCCTGACTCTCAGTGTCTCAGTGTCTCTGAGTCTCAGTGTCTCTGTGTCTCAGTGTCTCTGTGCCTCAGTGTCTCAGTGTCTCAGTGTCTCAGCATCTCAGTGTCTCTGTGTCTCTGTGCCTCTGTGTCTCAGAGTCTCTGTGTCTCAGTGTCTCTGTTTCTCATTGTCTCAGTGTCTCTGTGCCTCAGTGCCTCAGTGTATCTGTGTCTCTGTGCCTCAGTGTCTCAGTGCCTCAGTGCCTCAGTGTCTCAGACTCTCAGTGTCTCATGTCTCAGTGTCTCTGTGCCTCATTGTCTCTGTGTCTCAGTGTCTCTGTGTGTCTGTGTCTCTGTATCTCAGTGTCTCAGTGTCTCCGAGTCTCAGAGTCTCAGAGTCTCAGTGTCTAAGAGTCTCTGTGTCTCTGTGTCTCTTTGTCTCAGTGTCTCTGTGCCTCAGTGTCTCATTGTCTCTGTGCTTCTGTGCCTCAGTGTTTCCGTGTCTCAGTGTCTCAGAGTCCCAGTGTCTCTGTGTCTCTTTGTCTCAGAGTCCCTGCGCCTCAGTGTCTAGGTGCCTCAGTGTACCTGGGTCTCTGTGCCTCAGTGTCTCAGAGTCTCAGTGTCTCAGAGTCTCAGTGTCTCTTTGTCTCAATGTCTCTGACTCTCAGTGTCTCAGTGTCTCTGAGTCTCAGTGTCTCTGTGTCTCAGTGTCTCTGTGCCTCAGTGTCTCAGTGTCTCAGTGACTCAGTGTCTCAGCATCTTAGTGTCTCTGTGTCTCTGTACCTCTGTGTCTCTGTGTCTCTGTGTCTCTGTGTCTCAGAGTCTCTGTGTCTCAGTGTCTCTGTTTCTCATTGTCTCAGTGTCTCTGTGCCTCAGTGCCTCAGTGTATCTGTGTCTCAATATCTCAGTGCCTCAGTGTCTCAGACTCTCAGTGTCTCCATGTCTCAGTGACTCTGTGCCTCATTGTCTCAGTGTCTCAGCATCTTAGCGTCTCTGTGTGTCTGTGTCTCTGTGTCTCAGTGTCTCAGTGTCTCCGAGTCTCAGTGTCTCATTGTCTCAGAGTCTCTGTGTCTCAGTGTCTCTGTGCCTCAGTGTCTTAGTGTCTTAGTTTCTCAGAGTCACAGTGTCTCTGTGTCTCTGTGTCTCAGTGTCTCTGTGCCTCAGTGTCTCAGAGTCTCAGAGTCTCTGTTTCTCTGTGCCTCAGTGTCTCTGTGTCTCAATGTCTCAATGTCTCAGAATTGCAGTGTCTCAATGGCTCACTTTCACAGTGTCTCTGTGTCTCTGAGCCTCAGAGTCTCAGTGTCTCTGTGTCTAAGTGTCTCTGTGCCTGAGTGTCTCAGTGTCTCAGTGCCTCTATGTCTCAGTGTCTCAGTGTCTCTGTGTCTTTGTGCCTCAGTGTCTAAGTGTCTCAGTATATCAGAGTCTCAGTGTCTCAGTGTATCTGAGACTCAGTGTCTCAGTTTCTCAGATTCTCATTTCTCAGTGTCTCTTTGTCTCAGTGTCTCAGTGTCTCTGTGCATCAGTGTCTCAGTGTCTCTGTGACTCTGTGTCTCAGATTCTCAGTGTCTCAGAGTTTCTGTGTCTCAGTGTCTCAGAGTCTCAGTGTCTCTGTGTCTCAGTGTCTCTGTGCCTCAGTGTCTCAGTGTGTCAGTGTCTCAGAGTCTCTGTGTCTCAGTGTCTCAGTGTCTCTGTGTCTCAGTGTCTCTGTCTCTCAGGATCTCTCTGTCTCTGTCTCTCAGTGAATCTGTGTCTCTGTGTCTCTGTGCCTTAGTGTCTCCGTGTCTCAGAGTCTCAGTGTCTCTGTGTCTCTGTGTCTCATTGTCTCTGGGCCCCAGCGTCACTGTGTCTCAGTGTCTCAGAGTCTCAGTGTCTCTGTGTCTCTTTGTCTCAGTCTCTCTGTGCCTCAGTGTCTCAGTGTCTTAGTGTCTCAGAGTCTCCGTGTCTCTGTGTCTCTGTGTCTCTGTGTCTCAGTGTCTCTGTGCCTCAGTGTCTCAGTGTCTCAGAGTCTCAGTTTCTCTGTGTCTCTGAGTCTCAGTGTCTCTGTGCCTCAGTGTCTCAGTGTGTCTGTGTCTCTGTGTCTCGGTTTCTCAGTGTCTCTGTGCCTCAGTGTCTCAGTGTCTCAGTGTCTCAGTGTCTCAGAGTCTCAGTGTCTCAGTGTCTCTGTTCTCAGTGTCTCAGTGTCTCAGCGTCTCAGTTTCTCAGTGCCTCAGAGTCTCTGTGTCTCAGTATCTCAGAGTCTCAGTGTCTCTGTGTCTCAGTGTTTCTGTGCCTCAGTGTCTCAGTGTGTCAGTGTCTCAGAGTCTCTGCGTCTCAGTGTCTCAGTGTCTCTGTTCCTCAGTATCTCAGTGTCTCTGTGTCTCTGTCTCTCAGGATCTCCCTGTCTCTGTGTCTCAGTGTCTCTGAGTCTCCAGATCTCAGTGTCTCTGTGTCTCAGTGTTTCTGTGCCTCAGTGTCTCAGTGTGTCAGTGTCTCAGAGTCTTTGCGTCTCAGTGTCTCTGTTCCTCAGTATCTCAGTGTCTCTGTGTCTCTGTCTCTCAGGATCTCCCTGTCTCTGTGTCTCAGTGTCTCTGAGTCTCCAGATCTCAGTGTCTCTGTGTCTCTGTGTCTCAGTGTCTCTGTGCCTCTTTGTCTCAGTGTCTCTGTGCCTCAATGTCTCAGTGTCTCTGTGCCTCTGTGCCTCAGTGTCTCAGTGTCTCAGTGTCTCAGAGTCTCAGTGTCTCTGTATCACTTTGTCTCAGAGTCCCTGTGCCTCAGTGTCTCGGTGCCTCAGTGTATCTGTGTGTCTGTGCCTCAGTGTCTCAGAGTCTCAGTGTCTCAGAGTCTCAGTGGCTCTGTGTCTCTGTGTCTCAGCATCTTTGTGTCGCTGTGTCTCTGTGCATCTGTGTCTCTATGTCTCAGAGTCTCAGTGTCTCCGAGTTTCAATGTCTCAGTGTCTCAGTGTCTCAGAGTCTCAGTGTCTCTGTGTCTCAGTGCCCCTGCGCCTCAGTGTCTCTGTGTCTCAGTTTCTCAGTGTCTCCGAATCTCAGTGGCACAGTGTCTCAGTGTCTCAGAGTCTCTGTGTCTCAGTGTCTCAGAGTCTCATTCTCAGTGTCTCAGTGTCTCAGTGTCTCTGTTCCTCAGTATCTCAGTGTCTCTGTGTCTCTGTCTCTCAGGATCTCCCTGTCTCTGTGTCTCAGTGTCTCTGAGTCTCCAGATCTCAGTGTCTCTGTGTCTCAGTGTTTCTGTGCCTCAGTGTGTCAGTGTCTCAGAGTCTTTGCGTCTCAGTGTCTCTGTTCCTCAGTATCTCAGTGTCTCTGTGTCTCTGTCTCTCAGGATCTCCCTGTCTCTGTGTCTCAGTGTCTCTGAGTCTCCAGATCTCAGTGTCTCTGTGTCTCTGTGTCTCAGTGTCTCTGTGCCTCTTTGTCTCAGTGTCTCTGTGCCTCAATGTCTCAGTGTCTCTGTGCCTCTGTGCCTCAGTGTCTCAGTGTCTCAGTGTCTCAGAGTCTCAGTGTCTCTGTATCACTTTGTCTCAGAGTCCCTGTGCCTCAGTGTCTCGGTGCCTCAGTGTATCTGTGTGTCTGTGCCTCAGTGTCTCAGAGTCTCAGTGTCTCAGAGTCTCAGTGGCTCTGTGTCTCTGTGTCTCAGCATCTTTGTGTCGCTGTGTCTCTGTGCATCTGTGTCTCTATGTCTCAGAGTCTCAGTGTCTCCGAGTTTCAATGTCTCAGTGTCTCAGTGTCTCAGAGTCTCAGTGTCTCTGTGTCTCAGTGCCCCTGCGCCTCAGTGTCTCTGTGTCTCAGTTTCTCAGTGTCTCCGAATCTCAGTGGCACAGTGTCTCAGTGTCTCAGAGTCTCTGTGTCTCAGTGTCTCAGTGTCTCAGAGTCTCATTCTCAGTGTCTCAGTGTCTCAGTGCCCCGGTGTCTCAGTTTCTCAGTGTCTCAGTGTCTCGTTGTCTCGATGTCTCAGAGTCTCAGTGTCACTGTGCCTCAGTGTCACTGTGCCTCCGTGTCTCAGTGTGTCGATCTCTCAGAGTCTCAGTGCCTCTGTGCCTCTGTGCCTCAGTGTCTGTGTGTCAGTGTCTCAGAGTATCAGTGTCTCTGTGTCTCTGTGTCTCAGTGTCTCTGTGTCTCAGTGTCTCAGAGTCTCAGCGATTCTGTGTCTCTGTGTCTCAGTGTCTCAGCTTCTCACCGTCTCAGTGTTTCTGTGTCTCAGTGTCTCAGTTTCTCTGTGCCTCAGTGTCTCAGTGTATCAGTGCCTCAGTGTCTCAGTGTCTCACAGTCTCTGTGTCTCTGTGACTCAGTGCCTCTGATTGTCTGTGCCTCAGTGTCTCAGTGTCTCAGAATTTCAGTGTCTCAATGACTCAGTGTCTCAGTGTCTCTGTGCCCCAGTGTCTCAGAGTGTCAGTGTCTCAGAGTCCCAGTGTCTCTGTGTCTCTTTGTCTCAGAGTCCCTGCGCCTCAGTGTCTCGGTGCCTCAGTGTACCTGGGTCTCTGTGCCTCAGTGTCTCAGAGTCTCAGTGTCTCAGAGTCTCAGTGTCTCTTTGTCTCAATGTCTCTGACTCTCAGTGTCTCAGTGTCTCTGAGTCTCAGTGTCTCTGTGTCTCAGTGTCTCTGTGCCTCAGTGTCTCAGTGTCTCAGTGACTCAGTGTCTCAGCATCTTAGTGTCTCTGTGTCTCTGTACCTCTGTGTCTCTGTGTCTCTGTGTCTCAGAGTCTCTGTGTCTCAGTGTCTCTGTTTCTCATTGTCTCAGTGTCTCTGTGCCTCAGTGCCTCAGTGTATCTGTGTCTCAATATCTCAGTGCCTCAGTGTCTCAGACTCTCAGTGTCTCCATGTCTCAGTGACTCTGTGCCTCATTGTCTCAGTGTCTCAGCATCTTAGCGTCTCTGTGTGTCTGTGTCTCTGTGTCTCAGTGTCTCAGTGTCTCCGAGTCTCAGTGTCTCATTGTCTCAGAGTCTCTGTGTCTCAGTGTCTCTGTGCCTCAGTGTCTTAGTGTCTTAGTTTCTCAGAGTCACAGTGTCTCTGTGTCTCAGTGTCTCTGTGCCTCAGTGTCTCAGAGTCTCAGAGTCTCTGTTTCTCTGTGCCTCAGTGTCTCTGTGTCTCAATGTCTCAATGTCTCAGAATTGCAGTGTCTCAATGGCTCACTTTCACAGTGTCTCTGTGTCTCTGTGCCTCAGAGTCTCAGTGTCTCTGTGTCTCAGTGTCTCTGTGCCTTAGTGTCTCAGTGTCTCAGTGCCTCTATGTCTCAGTGTCTCAGTGTCTCTGTGTCTTTGTGCCTCAGTGTCTAAGTGTCTCAGTATATCAGAGTCTCAGTGTCTCAGTGTATCTGAGACTCAGTGTCTCAGTTTCTCAGATTCTCATTTCTCAGTGTCTTTTTGTCTCAGTGTCTCAGTGTCTCTGTGCATCAGTGTCTCAGTGTCTCTGTGACTCTGTGTCTCAGATTCTCAGTGTCTCAGAGTTTCTGTGTCTCAGTGTCTCAGAGTCTCAGTGTCTCTGTGTCTCAGTGTCTCTGTGCCTCAGTGTCTCAGTGTGTCAGTGTCTCAGAGTCTCTGTGTCTCAGTGTCTCTGTGTCTCAGTGTCTCTGTCTCTCAGGATCTCTCTGTCTCTGTGTCTCAGAGTCTCAGTGTCTCTGTGTCTCATTGTCTCTGGGCCCCAGCGTCACTGTGTCTCAGTGTCTCAGAGTCTCAGTGTCTCTGTGTCTCTTTGTCTCAGTGTCTCTGTGCCTCAGTGTCTCAGTGTCTTAGTGTCTCAGAGTCTCCGTGTCTCTGTGTCTCTGTGTCTCAGTGTCTCTGTGCCTCAGTGTCTCAGTGTCTCAGAGTCTCAGTTTCTCTGTGTCTCTGAGTCTCAGTGTCTCTGTGCCTCAGTGTCTGAGTGTGTCTGTGTCTCTGTGTCTCAGTTTCTCAGTGTCTCTGTGCCTCAGTGTCTCAGTGTCTCAGTGTCTCAGGGTCTCAGTGTCTCAGTGTCTCTGTTCTCAGTGTCTCAGTGTCTCAGCGTCTCAGTTTCTCAGTGCCTCAGAGTCTCTGTGTCTCAGTATCTCAGAGTCTCAGTGTCTCTGTGTCTCAGTGTTTCTGTGCCTCAGTGTCTCAGTGTGTCAGTGTCTCAGAGTCTCTGCGTCTCAGTGTCTCAGTGTCTCAGTGTCTCTGTTCCTCAGTATCTCAGTGTCTCTGTGTCTCTGTCTCTCAGGATCTCCCTGTCTCTGTGTCTCAGTGTCTCTGAGTCTCCAGATCTCAGTGTCTCTGTGTCTCAGTGTTTCTGTGCCTCAGTGTCTCAGTGTGTCAGTGTCTCAGAGTCTTTGCGTCTCAGTGTCTCTGTTCCTCAGTATCTCAGTGTCTCTGTGTCTCTGTCTCTCAGGATCTCCCTGTCTCTGTGTCTCAGTGTCTCTGAGTCTCCAGATCTCAGTGTCTCTGTGTCTCTGTGTCTCAGTGTCTCTGTGCCTCTTTGTCTCAGTGTCTCTGTGCCTCAATGTCTCAGTGTCTCTGTGCCTCTGTGCCTCAGTGTCTCAGTGTCTCAGTGTCTCAGAGTCTCAGTGTCTCTGTATCACTTTGTCTCAGAGTCCCTGTGCCTCAGTGTCTCGGTGCCTCAGTGTATCTGTGTGTCTGTGCCTCAGTGTCTCAGAGTCTCAGTGTCTCAGAGTCTCAGTGGCTCTGTGTCTCTGTGTCTCAGCATCTTTGTGTCGCTGTGTCTCTGTGCATCTGTGTCTCTATGTCTCAGAGTCTCAGTGTCTCCGAGTTTCAATGTCTCAGTGTCTCAGTGTCTCAGAGTCTCAGTGTCTCTGTGTCTCAGTGCCCCTGCGCCTCAGTGTCTCTGTGTCTCAGTGTCTCAGTGTCTCCGAGTCTCAGTGTCTCATTGTCTCAGAGTCTCTGTGTCTCAGTGTCTCTGTGCCTCAGTGTCTTAGTGTCTTAGTTTCTCAGAGTCACAGTGTCTCTGTGTCTCAGTGTCTCTGTGCCTCAGTGTCTCAGAGTCTCAGAGTCTCTGTTTCTCTGTGCCTCAGTGTCTCTGTGTCTCAATGTCTCAATGTCTCAGAATTGCAGTGTCTCAATGGCTCACTTTCACAGTGTCTCTGTGTCTCTGTGCCTCAGAGTCTCAGTGTCTCTGTGTCTCAGTGTCTCTGTGCCTTAGTGTCTCAGTGTCTCAGTGCCTCTATGTCTCAGTGTCTCAGTGTCTCTGTGTCTTTGTGCCTCAGTGTCTAAGTGTCTCAGTATATCAGAGTCTCAGTGTCTCAGTGTATCTGAGACTCAGTGTCTCAGTTTCTCAGATTCTCATTTCTCAGTGTCTTTTTGTCTCAGTGTCTCAGTGTCTCTGTGCATCAGTGTCTCAGTGTCTCTGTGACTCTGTGTCTCAGATTCTCAGTGTCTCAGAGTTTCTGTGTCTCAGTGTCTCAGAGTCTCAGTGTCTCTGTGTCTCAGTGTCTCTGTGCCTCAGTGTCTCAGTGTGTCAGTGTCTCAGAGTCTCTGTGTCTCAGTGTCTCTGTGTCTCAGTGTCTCTGTCTCTCAGGATCTCTCTGTCTCTGTGTCTCAGAGTCTCAGTGTCTCTGTGTCTCATTGTCTCTGGGCCCCAGCGTCACTGTGTCTCAGTGTCTCAGTGTCTCTGTGTCTCTTTGTCTCAGTGTCTCTGTGCCTCAGTGTCTCAGTGTCTTAGTGTCTCAGAGTCTCCGTGTCTCTGTGTCTCTGTGTCTCAGTGTCTCTGTGCCTCAGTGTCTCAGTGTCTCAGAGTCTCAGTTTCTCTGTGTCTCTGAGTCTCAGTGTCTCTGTGCCTCAGTGTCTGAGTGTGTCTGTGTCTCTGTGTCTCAGTTTCTCAGTGTCTCTGTGCCTCAGTGTCTCAGTGTCTCAGTGTCTCAGGGTCTCAGTGTCTCAGTGTCTCTGTTCTCAGTGTCTCAGTGTCTCAGCGTCTCAGTTTCTCAGTGCCTCAGAGTCTCTGTGTCTCAGTATCTCAGAGTCTCAGTGTCTCTGTGTCTCAGTGTTTCTGTGCCTCAGTGTCTCAGTGTGTCAGTGTCTCAGAGTCTCTGCGTCTCAGTGTCTCAGTGTCTCAGTGTCTCTGTTCCTCAGTATCTCAGTGTCTCTGTGTCTCTGTCTCTCAGGATCTCCCTGTCTCTGTGTCTCAGTGTCTCTGAGTCTCCAGATCTCAGTGTCTCTGTGTCTCAGTGTTTCTGTGCCTCAGTGTCTCAGTGTGTCAGTGTCTCAGAGTCTTTGCGTCTCAGTGTCTCTGTTCCTCAGTATCTCAGTGTCTCTGTGTCTCTGTCTCTCAGGATCTCCCTGTCTCTGTGTCTCAGTGTCTCTGAGTCTCCAGATCTCAGTGTCTCTGTGTCTCTGTGTCTCAGTGTCTCTGTGCCTCTTTGTCTCAGTGTCTCTGTGCCTCAATGTCTCAGTGTCTCTGTGCCTCTGTGCCTCAGTGTCTCAGTGTCTCAGTGTCTCAGAGTCTCAGTGTCTCTGTATCACTTTGTCTCAGAGTCCCTGTGCCTCAGTGTCTCGGTGCCTCAGTGTATCTGTGTGTCTGTGCCTCAGTGTCTCAGAGTCTCAGTGTCTCAGAGTCTCAGTGGCTCTGTGTCTCTGTGTCTCAGCATCTTTGTGTCGCTGTGTCTCTGTGCATCTGTGTCTCTATGTCTCAGAGTCTCAGTGTCTCCGAGTTTCAATGTCTCAGTGTCTCAGTGTCTCAGAGCCTCAGTGTCTCTGTGTCTCAGTGCCCCTGCGCCTCAGTGTCTCTGTGTCTCAGTTTCTCAGTGTCTCCGAATCTCAGTGGCACAGTGTCTCAGTGTCTCAGAGTCTCTGTGTCTCAGTGTCTCAGTGTCTCAGAGTCTCATTCTCAGTGTCTCAGTGTCTCAGTGCCCCGGTGTCTCAGTTTCTCAGTTTCTCAGTGTCTCAGTGTCTCGTTGTCTCGATGTCTCAGAGTCTCAGTGTCACTGTGCCTCAGTGTCACTGTGCCTCCGTGTCTCAGTGTGTCGATCTCTCAGAGTCTCAGTGCCTCTGTGCCTCTGTGCCTCAGTGTCTGTGTGTCAGTGTCTCAGAGTATCAGTGTCTCTGTGTCTCTGTGTCTCAGTGTCTCTGTGTCTCAGTGTCTCTGTGTCTCAGTGTCTCAGAGTCTCAGCGATTCTGTGTCTCTGTGTCTCAGTGTCTCAGCTTCTCACCGTCTCAGTGTTTCTGTGTCTCAGTGTCTCAGTTTCTCTGTGCCTCAGTGTCTCAGTGTATCAGTGCCTCAGTGTCTCAGTGTCTCACAGTCTCTGTGTCTCTGTGACTCAGTGCCTCTGATTGTCTGTGCCTCAGTGTCTCAGTGTCTCAGAATTTCAGTGTCTCAATGACTCAGTGTCTCAGTGTCTCTGTGCCCCAGTGTCTCAGAGTGTCAGTGTCTCAGAGTCCCAGTGTCTCTGTGTCTCTTTGTCTCAGAGTCCCTGCGCCTCAGTGTCTCGGTGCCTCAGTGTACCTGGGTCTCTGTGCCTCAGTGTCTCAGAGTCTCAGTGTCTCAGAGTCTCAGTGTCTCTTTGTCTCAATGTCTCTGACTCTCAGTGTCTCAGTGTCTCTGAGTCTCAGTGTCTCTGTGTCTCAGTGTCTCTGTGCCTCAGTGTCTCAGTGTCTCAGTGCCTCTATGTCTCAGTGTCTCAGTGTCTCTGTGTCTTTGTGCCTCAGTGTCTAAGTGTCTCAGTATATCAGAGTCTCAGTGTCTCAGTGTATCTGAGACTCAGTGTCTCAGTTTCTCAGATTCTCATTTCTCAGTGTCTTTTTGTCTCAGTGTCTCAGTGTCTCTGTGCATCAGTGTCTCAGTGTCTCTGTGACTCTGTGTCTCAGATTCTCAGTGTCTCAGAGTTTCTGTGTCTCAGTGTCTCAGAGTCTCAGTGTCTCTGTGTCTCAGTGTCTCTGTGCCTCAGTGTCTCAGTGTGTCAGTGTCTCAGAGTCTCTGTGTCTCAGTGTCTCTGTGTCTCAGTGTCTCTGTCTCTCAGGATCTCTCTGTCTCTGTGTCTCAGAGTCTCAGTGTCTCTGTGTCTCATTGTCTCTGGGCCCCAGCGTCACTGTGTCTCAGTGTCTCAGAGTCTCAGTGTCTCTGTGTCTCTTTGTCTCAGTGTCTCTGTGCCTCAGTGTCTCAGTGTCTTAGTGTCTCAGAGTCTCCGTGTCTCTGTGTCTCTGTGTCTCAGTGTCTCTGTGCCTCAGTGTCTCAGTGTCTCAGAGTCTCAGTTTCTCTGTGTCTCTGAGTCTCAGTGTCTCTGTGCCTCAGTGTCTGAGTGTGTCTGTGTCTCTGTGTCTCAGTTTCTCAGTGTCTCTGTGCCTCAGTGTCTCAGTGTCTCAGTGTCTCAGGGTCTCAGTGTCTCAGTGTCTCTGTTCTCAGTGTCTCAGTGTCTCAGCGTCTCAGTTTCTCAGTGCCTCAGAGTCTCTGTGTCTCAGTATCTCAGAGTCTCAGTGTCTCTGTGTCTCAGTGTTTCTGTGCCTCAGTGTCTCAGTGTGTCAGTGTCTCAGAGTCTCTGCGTCTCAGTGTCTCAGTGTCTCAGTGTCTCTGTTCCTCAGTATCTCAGTGTCTCTGTGTCTCTGTCTCTCAGGATCTCCCTGTCTCTGTGTCTCAGTGTCTCTGAGTCTCCAGATCTCAGTGTCTCTGTGTCTCAGTGTTTCTGTGCCTCAGTGTCTCAGTGTGTCAGTGTCTCAGAGTCTTTGCGTCTCAGTGTCTCTGTTCCTCAGTATCTCAGTGTCTCTGTGTCTCTGTCTCTCAGGATCTCCCTGTCTCTGTGTCTCAGTGTCTCTGAGTCTCCAGATCTCAGTGTCTCTGTGTCTCTGTGTCTCAGTGTCTCTGTGCCTCTTTGTCTCAGTGTCTCTGTGCCTCAATGTCTCAGTGTCTCTGTGCCTCTGTGCCTCAGTGTCTCAGTGTCTCAGTGTCTCAGAGTCTCAGTGTCTCTGTATCACTTTGTCTCAGAGTCCCTGTGCCTCAGTGTCTCGGTGCCTCAGTGTATCTGTGTGTCTGTGCCTCAGTGTCTCAGAGTCTCAGTGTCTCAGAGTCTCAGTGGCTCTGTGTCTCTGTGTCTCAGCATCTTTGTGTCGCTGTGTCTCTGTGCATCTGTGTCTCTATGTCTCAGAGTCTCAGTGTCTCCGAGTTTCAATGTCTCAGTGTCTCAGTGTCTCAGAGTCTCAGTGTCTCTGTGTCTCAGTGCCCCTGCGCCTCAGTGTCTCTGTGTCTCAGTGTCTCAGTGTCTCCGAGTCTCAGTGTCTCATTGTCTCAGAGTCTCTGTGTCTCAGTGTCTCTGTGCCTCAGTGTCTTAGTGTCTTAGTTTCTCAGAGTCACAGTGTCTCTGTGTCTCAGTGTCTCTGTGCCTCAGTGTCTCAGAGTCTCAGAGTCTCTGTTTCTCTGTGCCTCAGTGTCTCTGTGTCTCAATGTCTCAATGTCTCAGAATTGCAGTGTCTCAATGGCTCACTTTCACAGTGTCTCTGTGTCTCTGTGCCTCAGAGTCTCAGTGTCTCTGTGTCTCAGTGTCTCTGTGCCTTAGTGTCTCAGTGTCTCAGTGCCTCTATGTCTCAGTGTCTCAGTGTCTCTGTGTCTTTGTGCCTCAGTGTCTAAGTGTCTCAGTATATCAGAGTCTCAGTGTCTCAGTGTATCTGAGACTCAGTGTCTCAGTTTCTCAGATTCTCATTTCTCAGTGTCTTTTTGTCTCAGTGTCTCAGTGTCTCTGTGCATCAGTGTCTCAGTGTCTCTGTGACTCTGTGTCTCAGATTCTCAGTGTCTCAGAGTTTCTGTGTCTCAGTGTCTCAGAGTCTCAGTGTCTCTGTGTCTCAGTGTCTCTGTGCCTCAGTGTCTCAGTGTGTCAGTGTCTCAGAGTCTCTGTGTCTCAGTGTCTCTGTGTCTCAGTGTCTCTGTCTCTCAGGATCTCTCTGTCTCTGTGTCTCAGAGTCTCAGTGTCTCTGTGTCTCATTGTCTCTGGGCCCCAGCGTCACTGTGTCTCAGTGTCTCAGAGTCTCAGTGTCTCTGTGTCTCTTTGTCTCAGTGTCTCTGTGCCTCAGTGTCTCAGTGTCTTAGTGTCTCAGAGTCTCCGTGTCTCTGTGTCTCTGTGTCTCAGTGTCTCTGTGCCTCAGTGTCTCAGTGTCTCAGAGTCTCAGTTTCTCTGTGTCTCTGAGTCTCAGTGTCTCTGTGCCTCAGTGTCTGAGTGTGTCTGTGTCTCTGTGTCTCAGTTTCTCAGTGTCTCTGTGCCTCAGTGTCTCAGTGTCTCAGTGTCTCAGGGTCTCAGTGTCTCAGTGTCTCTGTTCTCAGTGTCTCAGTGTCTCAGCGTCTCAGTTTCTCAGTGCCTCAGAGTCTCTGTGTCTCAGTATCTCAGAGTCTCAGTGTCTCTGTGTCTCAGTGTTTCTGTGCCTCAGTGTCTCAGTGTGTCAGTGTCTCAGAGTCTCTGCGTCTCAGTGTCTCAGTGTCTCAGTGTCTCTGTTCCTCAGTATCTCAGTGTCTCTGTGTCTCTGTCTCTCAGGATCTCCCTGTCTCTGTGTCTCAGTGTCTCTGAGTCTCCAGATCTCAGTGTCTCTGTGTCTCAGTGTTTCTGTGCCTCAGTGTCTCAGTGTGTCAGTGTCTCAGAGTCTTTGCGTCTCAGTGTCTCTGTTCCTCAGTATCTCAGTGTCTCTGTGTCTCTGTCTCTCAGGATCTCCCTGTCTCTGTGTCTCAGTGTCTCTGAGTCTCCAGATCTCAGTGTCTCTGTGTCTCTGTGTCTCAGTGTCTCTGTGCCTCTTTGTCTCAGTGTCTCTGTGCCTCAATGTCTCAGTGTCTCTGTGCCTCTGTGCCTCAGTGTCTCAGTGTCTCAGTGTCTCAGAGTCTCAGTGTCTCTGTATCACTTTGTCTCAGAGTCCCTGTGCCTCAGTGTCTCGGTGCCTCAGTGTATCTGTGTGTCTGTGCCTCAGTGTCTCAGAGTCTCAGTGTCTCAGAGTCTCAGTGGCTCTGTGTCTCTGTGTCTCAGCATCTTTGTGTCGCTGTGTCTCTGTGCATCTGTGTCTCTATGTCTCAGAGTCTCAGTGTCTCCGAGTTTCAATGTCTCAGTGTCTCAGTGTCTCAGAGCCTCAGTGTCTCTGTGTCTCAGTGCCCCTGCGCCTCAGTGTCTCTGTGTCTCAGTTTCTCAGTGTCTCCGAATCTCAGTGGCACAGTGTCTCAGTGTCTCAGAGTCTCTGTGTCTCAGTGTCTCAGTGTCTCAGAGTCTCATTCTCAGTGTCTCAGTGTCTCAGTGCCCCGGTGTCTCAGTTTCTCAGTTTCTCAGTGTCTCAGTGTCTCGTTGTCTCGATGTCTCAGAGTCTCAGTGTCACTGTGCCTCAGTGTCACTGTGCCTCCGTGTCTCAGTGTGTCGATCTCTCAGAGTCTCAGTGCCTCTGTGCCTCTGTGCCTCAGTGTCTGTGTGTCAGTGTCTCAGAGTATCAGTGTCTCTGTGTCTCTGTGTCTCAGTGTCTCTGTGTCTCAGTGTCTCTGTGTCTCAGTGTCTCAGAGTCTCAGCGATTCTGTGTCTCTGTGTCTCAGTGTCTCAGCTTCTCACCGTCTCAGTGTTTCTGTGTCTCAGTGTCTCAGTTTCTCTGTGCCTCAGTGTCTCAGTGTATCAGTGCCTCAGTGTCTCAGTGTCTCACAGTCTCTGTGTCTCTGTGACTCAGTGCCTCTGATTGTCTGTGCCTCAGTGTCTCAGTGTCTCAGAATTTCAGTGTCTCAATGACTCAGTGTCTCAGTGTCTCTGTGCCCCAGTGTCTCAGAGTGTCAGTGTCTCAGAGTCCCAGTGTCTCTGTGTCTCTTTGTCTCAGAGTCCCTGCGCCTCAGTGTCTCGGTGCCTCAGTGTACCTGGGTCTCTGTGCCTCAGTGTCTCAGAGTCTCAGTGTCTCAGAGTCTCAGTGTCTCTTTGTCTCAATGTCTCTGACTCTCAGTGTCTCAGTGTCTCTGAGTCTCAGTGTCTCTGTGTCTCAGTGTCTCTGTGCCTCAGTGTCTCAGTGTCTCAGTGACTCAGTGTCTCAGCATCTTAGTGTCTCTGTGTCTCTGTACCTCTGTGTCTCTGTGTCTCAGAGTCTCTGTGTCTCAGTGTCTCTGTTTCTCATTGTCTCAGTGTCTCTGTGCCTCAGTGCCTCAGTGTATCTGTGTCTCAATATCTCAGTGCCTCAGTGTCTCAGACTCTCAGTGTCTCCATGTCTCAGTGACTCTGTGCCTCATTGTCTCAGTGTCTCAGCATCTTAGCGTCTCTGTGTGTCTGTGTCTCTGTGTCTCAGTGTCTCAGTGTCTCCGAGTCTCAGTGTCTCATTGTCTCAGAGTCTCTGTGTCTCAGTGTCTCTGTGCCTCAGTGTCTTAGTGTCTTAGTTTCTCAGAGTCACAGTGTCTCTGTGTCTCAGTGTCTCTGTGCCTCAGTGTCTCAGAGTCTCAGAGTCTCTGTTTCTCTGTGCCTCAGTGTCTCTGTGTCTCAATGTCTCAATGTCTCAGAATTGCAGTGTCTCAATGGCTCACTTTCACAGTGTCTCTGTGTCTCTGTGCCTCAGAGTCTCAGTGTCTCTGTGTCTCAGTGTCTCTGTGCCTTAGTGTCAAAGTGTCTCAGTGCCTCTATGTCTCAGTGTCTCAGTGTCTCTGTGTCTTTGTGCCTCAGTGTCTAAGTGTCTCAGTATATCAGAGTCTCAGTGTCTCAGTGTATCTGAGACTCAGTGTCTCAGTTTCTCAGATTCTCATTTCTCAGTGTCTTTTTGTCTCAGTGTCTCAGTGTCTCTGTGCATCAGTGTCTCAGTGTCTCTGTGACTCTGTGTCTCAGATTCTCAGTGTCTCAGAGTTTCTGTGTCTCAGTGTCTCAGAGTCTCAGTGTCTCTGTGTCTCAGTGTCTCTGTGCCTCAGTGTCTCAGTGTGTCAGTGTCTCAGAGTCTCTGTGTCTCAGTGTCTCAGTGTCTCTGTGTCTCAGTGTCTCTGTCTCTCAGGATCTCTCTGTCTCTGTGTCTCAGAGTCTCAGTGTCTCTGTGTCTCATTGTCTCTGGGCCCCAGCGTCACTGTGTCTCAGTGTCTCAGAGTCTCAGTGTCTCTGTGTCTCTTTGTCTCAGTGTCTCTGTGCCTCAGTGTCTCAGTGTCTTAGTGTCTCAGAGTCTCCGTGTCTCTGTGTCTCTGTGTCTCAGTGTCTCTGTGCCTCAGTGTCTCAGTGTCTCAGAGTCTCAGTTTCTCTGTGTCTCTGAGTCTCAGTGTCTCTGTGCCTCAGTGTCTGAGTGTGTCTGTGTCTCTGTGTCTCAGTTTCTCAGTGTCTCTGTGCCTCAGTGTCTCAGTGTCTCAGTGTCTCAGGGTCTCAGTGTCTCAGTGTCTCTGTTCTCAGTGTCTCAGTGTCTCAGCGTCTCAGTTTCTCAGTGCCTCAGAGTCTCTGTGTCTCAGTATCTCAGAGTCTCAGTGTCTCTGTGTCTCAGTGTTTCTGTGCCTCAGTGTCTCAGTGTGTCAGTGTCTCAGAGTCTCTGCGTCTCAGTGTCTCAGTGTCTCTGTTCCTCAGTATCTCAGTGTCTCTGTGTCTCTGTCTCTCAGGATCTCCCTGTCTCTGTGTCTCAGTGTCTCTGAGTCTCCAGATCTCAGTGTCTCTGTGTCTCAGTGTTTCTGTGCCTCAGTGTCTCAGTGTGTCAGTGTCTCAGAGTCTTTGCGTCTCAGTGTCTCTGTTCCTCAGTATCTCAGTGTCTCTGTGTCTCTGTCTCTCAGGATCTCCCTGTCTCTGTGTCTCAGTGTCTCTGAGTCTCCAGATCTCAGTGTCTCTGTGTCTCTGTGTCTCAGTGTCTCTGTGCCTCTTTGTCTCAGTGTCTCTGTGCCTCAATGTCTCAGTGTCTCTGTGCCTCTGTGCCTCAGTGTCTCAGTGTCTCAGTGTCTCAGAGTCTCAGTGTCTCTGTATCACTTTGTCTCAGAGTCCCTGTGCCTCAGTGTCTCGGTGCCTCAGTGTATCTGTGTGTCTGTGCCTCAGTGTCTCAGAGTCTCAGTGTCTCAGAGTCTCAGTGGCTCTGTGTCTCTGTGTCTCAGCATCTTTGTGTCGCTGTGTCTCTGTGCATCTGTGTCTCTATGTCTCAGAGTCTCAGTGTCTCCGAGTTTCAATGTCTCAGTGTCTCAGTGTCTCAGAGTCTCAGTGTCTCTGTGTCTCAGTGCCCCTGCGCCTCAGTGTCTCTGTGTCTCAGTTTCTCAGTGTCTCCGAATCTCAGTGGCACAGTGTCTCAGTGTCTCAGAGTCTCTGTGTCTCAGTGTCTCAGTGTCTCAGAGTCTCATTCTCAGTGTCTCAGTGTCTCAGTGTCTCTGTTCCTCAGTATCTCAGTGTCTCTGTGTCTCTGTCTCTCAGGATCTCCCTGTCTCTGTGTCTCAGTGTCTCTGAGTCTCCAGATCTCAGTGTCTCTGTGTCTCAGTGTTTCTGTGCCTCAGTGTGTCAGTGTCTCAGAGTCTTTGCGTCTCAGTGTCTCTGTTCCTCAGTATCTCAGTGTCTCTGTGTCTCTGTCTCTCAGGATCTCCCTGTCTCTGTGTCTCAGTGTCTCTGAGTCTCCAGATCTCAGTGTCTCTGTGTCTCTGTGTCTCAGTGTCTCTGTGCCTCTTTGTCTCAGTGTCTCTGTGCCTCAATGTCTCAGTGTCTCTGTGCCTCTGTGCCTCAGTGTCTCAGTGTCTCAGTGTCTCAGAGTCTCAGTGTCTCTGTATCACTTTGTCTCAGAGTCCCTGTGCCTCAGTGTCTCGGTGCCTCAGTGTATCTGTGTGTCTGTGCCTCAGTGTCTCAGAGTCTCAGTGTCTCAGAGTCTCAGTGGCTCTGTGTCTCTGTGTCTCAGCATCTTTGTGTCGCTGTGTCTCTGTGCATCTGTGTCTCTATGTCTCAGAGTCTCAGTGTCTCCGAGTTTCAATGTCTCAGTGTCTCAGTGTCTCAGAGTCTCAGTGTCTCTGTGTCTCAGTGCCCCTGCGCCTCAGTGTCTCTGTGTCTCAGTTTCTCAGTGTCTCCGAATCTCAGTGGCACAGTGTCTCAGTGTCTCAGAGTCTCTGTGTCTCAGTGTCTCAGTGTCTCAGAGTCTCATTCTCAGTGTCTCAGTGTCTCAGTGCCCCGGTGTCTCAGTTTCTCAGTGTCTCAGTGTCTCGTTGTCTCGATGTCTCAGAGTCTCAGTGTCACTGTGCCTCAGTGTCACTGTGCCTCCGTGTCTCAGTGTGTCGATCTCTCAGAGTCTCAGTGCCTCTGTGCCTCTGTGCCTCAGTGTCTGTGTGTCAGTGTCTCAGAGTATCAGTGTCTCTGTGTCTCAGTGTCTCTGTGTCTCAGTGTCTCAGAGTCTCAGCGATTCTGTGTCTCTGTGTCTCAGTGTCTCAGCTTCTCACCGTCTCAGTGTTTCTGTGTCTCAGTGTCTCAGTTTCTCTGTGCCTCAGTGTCTCAGTGTATCAGTGCCTCAGTGTCTCAGTGTCTCACAGTCTCTGTGTCTCTGTGACTCAGTGCCTCTGATTGTCTGTGCCTCAGTGTCTCAGTGTCTCAGAATTTCAGTGTCTCAATGACTCAGTGTCTCAGTGTCTCTGTGCCCCAGTGTCTCAGAGTGTCAGTGTCTCAGAGTCCCAGTGTCTCTGTGTCTCTTTGTCTCAGAGTCCCTGCGCCTCAGTGTCTCGGTGCCTCAGTGTACCTGGGTCTCTGTGCCTCAGTGTCTCAGAGTCTCAGTGTCTCAGAGTCTCAGTGTCTCTTTGTCTCAATGTCTCTGACTCTCAGTGTCTCAGTGTCTCTGAGTCTCAGTGTCTCTGTGTCTCAGTGTCTCTGTGCCTCAGTGTCTCAGTGTCTCAGTGACTCAGTGTCTCAGCATCTTAGTGTCTCTGTGTCTCTGTACCTCTGTGTCTCTGTGTCTCAGAGTCTCTGTGTCTCAGTGTCTCTGTTTCTCATTGTCTCAGTGTCTCTGTGCCTCAGTGCCTCAGTGTATCTGTGTCTCAATATCTCAGTGCCTCAGTGTCTCAGACTCTCAGTGTCTCCATGTCTCAGTGACTCTGTGCCTCATTGTCTCAGTGTCTCAGCATCTTAGCGTCTCTGTGTGTCTGTGTCTCTGTGTCTCAGTGTCTCAGTGTCTCCGAGTCTCAGTGTCTCATTGTCTCAGAGTCTCTGTGTCTCAGTGTCTCTGTGCCTCAGTGTCTTAGTGTCTTAGTTTCTCAGAGTCACAGTGTCTCTGTGTCTCAGTGTCTCTGTGCCTCAGTGTCTCAGAGTCTCAGAGTCTCTGTTTCTCTGTGCCTCAGTGTCTCTGTGTCTCAATGTCTCAATGTCTCAGAATTGCAGTGTCTCAATGGCTCACTTTCACAGTGTCTCTGTGTCTCTGTGCCTCAGAGTCTCAGTGTCTCTGTGTCTCAGTGTCTCTGTGCCTTAGTGTCTCAGTGTCTCAGTGCCTCTATGTCTCAGTGTCTCAGTGTCTCTGTGTCTTTGTGCCTCAGTGTCTAAGTGTCTCAGTATATCAGAGTCTCAGTGTCTCAGTGTATCTGAGACTCAGTGTCTCAGTTTCTCAGATTCTCATTTCTCAGTGTCTTTTTGTCTCAGTGTCTCAGTGTCTCTGTGCATCAGTGTCTCAGTGTCTCTGTGACTCTGTGTCTCAGATTCTCAGTGTCTCAGAGTTTCTGTGTCTCAGTGTCTCAGAGTCTCAGTGTCTCTGTGTCTCAGTGTCTCTGTGCCTCAGTGTCTCAGTGTGTCAGTGTCTCAGAGTCTCTGTGTCTCAGTGTCTCTGTGTCTCAGTGTCTCTGTCTCTCAGGATCTCTCTGTCTCTGTGTCTCAGAGTCTCAGTGTCTCTGTGTCTCATTGTCTCTGGGCCCCAGCGTCACTGTGTCTCAGTGTCTCAGAGTCTCAGTGTCTCTGTGTCTCTTTGTCTCAGTGTCTCTGTGCCTCAGTGTCTCAGTGTCTTAGTGTCTCAGAGTCTCCGTGTCTCTGTGTCTCTGTGTCTCAGTGTCTCTGTGCCTCAGTGTCTCAGTGTCTCAGAGTCTCAGTTTCTCTGTGTCTCTGAGTCTCAGTGTCTCTGTGCCTCAGTGTCTGAGTGTGTCTGTGTCTCTGTGTCTCAGTTTCTCAGTGTCTCTGTGCCTCAGTGTCTCAGTGTCTCAGTGTCTCAGGGTCTCAGTGTCTCAGTGTCTCTGTTCTCAGTGTCTCAGTGTCTCAGCGTCTCAGTTTCTCAGTGCCTCAGAGTCTCTGTGTCTCAGTATCTCAGAGTCTCAGTGTCTCTGTGTCTCAGTGTTTCTGTGCCTCAGTGTCTCAGTGTGTCAGTGTCTCAGAGTCTCTGCGTCTCAGTGTCTCAGTGTCTCTGTTCCTCAGTATCTCAGTGTCTCTGTGTCTCTGTCTCTCAGGATCTCCCTGTCTCTGTGTCTCAGTGTCTCTGAGTCTCCAGATCTCAGTGTCTCTGTGTCTCAGTGTTTCTGTGCCTCAGTGTCTCAGTGTGTCAGTGTCTCAGAGTCTTTGCGTCTCAGTGTCTCTGTTCCTCAGTATCTCAGTGTCTCTGTGTCTCTGTCTCTCAGGATCTCCCTGTCTCTGTGTCTCAGTGTCTCTGAGTCTCCAGATCTCAGTGTCTCTGTGTCTCTGTGTCTCAGTGTCTCTGTGCCTCTTTGTCTCAGTGTCTCTGTGCCTCAATGTCTCAGTGTCTCTGTGCCTCTGTGCCTCAGTGTCTCAGTGTCTCAGTGTCTCAGAGTCTCAGTGTCTCTGTATCACTTTGTCTCAGAGTCCCTGTGCCTCAGTGTCTCGGTGCCTCAGTGTATCTGTGTGTCTGTGCCTCAGTGTCTCAGAGTCTCAGTGTCTCAGAGTCTCAGTGGCTCTGTGTCTCTGTGTCTCAGCATCTTTGTGTCGCTGTGTCTCTGTGCATCTGTGTCTCTATGTCTCAGAGTCTCAGTGTCTCCGAGTTTCAATGTCTCAGTGTCTCAGTGTCTCAGAGTCTCAGTGTCTCTGTGTCTCAGTGCCCCTGCGCCTCAGTGTCTCTGTGTCTCAGTTTCTCAGTGTCTCCGAATCTCAGTGGCACAGTGTCTCAGTGTCTCAGAGTCTCTGTGTCTCAGTGTCTCAGTGTCTCAGAGTCTCATTCTCAGTGTCTCAGTGTCTCAGTGCCCCGGTGTCTCAGTTTCTCAGTGTCTCAGTGTCTCGTTGTCTCGATGTCTCAGAGTCTCAGTGTCACTGTGCCTCAGTGTCACTGTGCCTCCGTGTCTCAGTGTGTCGATCTCTCAGAGTCTCAGTGCCTCTGTGCCTCTGTGCCTCAGTGTCTGTGTGTCAGTGTCTCAGAGTATCAGTGTCTCTGTGTCTCAGTGTCTCTGTGTCTCAGTGTCTCTGTGTCTCAGTGTCTCAGAGTCTCAGCGATTCTGTGTCTCTGTGTCTCAGTGTCTCAGCTTCTCACCGTCTCAGTGTTTCTGTGTCTCAGTGTCTCAGTTTCTCTGTGCCTCAGTGTCTCAGTGTATCAGTGCCTCAGTGTCTCACAGTCTCTGTGTCTCGGTGTCTCTGTGACTCAGTGCCTCTGATTGTCTGTGCCTCAGTGTCTCAGAATTTCAGTGTCTCAATGACTCAGTGTCTCAGTGTCTCTGTGCCCCAGTGTCTCAGAGTGTCAGTGTCTCTGCGTCACAGTGTCACTGTGCCTCAGTGTCCCTACGTCTCAGTGTCTCGGTGTCTCAGTGTCTCTGTGCCTCAGTGTCTCTGCGTCTCAGTGTCTCAGAGACTCAGTTTCTCTGTGTCTCTGTGTCTCAGTGTCTCTGTGCCTCTGTGTCTTAGTGTCTCTGTGTCTCAGTGTCTCAGAGTCTCTGTGTCTCTGTGCCTCAGTGTCTCAGTGTGTCAGTGTCTCAGAGTCTCTGTGTCTCAGTGTCTCAGTCTCTCTGTTCCTCAGTGTCTCTGTGTCTCAGTGTCTCTGTCTCTCAGGATCTCTCTGTCTCTGTGTCTCAGTGTCTCAGTGTGTCAGTGTCTCAGAGTCTCAGTGTCTCAGTGTGTCAGTGTCTCTGTGCCTCAGTGTCTCTGTGTCTCAATGTCTCAGAGTCTCAGTGTCTCTATGTCTCAGTGTCTCTGTGCCTCAGTGTCTCAGTGCGTCAGTGTCTCTGTGTCTCGGTGTCTCAGTGTCTCTGTGCCTCAGTGTCTCAGTGTCTCAGAGTCTCAGTGTCTCAGTGTGTCAGTGTCTCTGTGCCTCAGTGTCTCTGTGTCTCAGTGTCTCTGTCTCTCAGGATCTCTCTGTCTCTGTGTCTCAGTGTCTCTGTGCCTCAGTGTCTCAGTTTCTCAGCGTCTCTGTATCTCAGTGTCTCAGTGTCTCAGAGTCTCAGTGTCTCTGTGTCTCAATGCCTCAGACTCTCAGTGATTCTGTGTCTCAGTGTCTATGTGTCTCAGTATCTCAGTGTCTCTGTGTCTCAATGTCTCAGAGTCTCAGAGTCTCAGTGTCTCTATGTCTCAGTGTCTCTGTGCCTCAGTGTCTCAGTGTATCTGTGTCTCTGTGCTTCAGTGTCTCAGTGTCTCAGTTTCTCAGAGTCTCTGTGTCTCAATGTCTCTTTGTCTCTGTGAATCTGTGTCTCTGTGTCTCTGTGCCTTAGTGTCTCAGTGTCTCACTGTCTCAGAGTCTCAGTGTCTGTGTGTCTGTATTTCTCAGTGTCTCAGAGTCACAGTGTCTCAGTGTCTCAGTGTCTCTGTGCCTCAGTGTCTCAGTGTCTCAGAGTCTCAGTGTCTCTGTGTCTCTATGTCTCAGTGTCCCTGTGTCTCAGTGCCTCAATGTCTCTGTGTCTCAGTATCTCAGATCTCAGTGACTCTGTGTCTCTGTATCTCAGTGTCTCATTGTCTCACCGTCTCAGTGTCTCTGTGTCTCAGTGCCTCAGACTCTCACTGCCTCAGAGTCTCTGTTTCTCAGTGCCTCAGTGCCTCTGTGTCTCAATGTCTCAGAATTTCAGTGTCTCAATGTCTCAGTTTCTCAGTGTCTCTGTGTCTCTGTGCCTCAGTGTGTCAGTGTCTCAGAGTCTCAGAGTCTCAGTGTCTCAGTGTCTCTGTGCCTCAGTTCGTCTGTGACTCAGTGTCCCAGTGTCTCTGTGCCTCAGGGTCTCAGTGTCTCAGAGTCTCTGTGTCTCTGTGTCTCTGTGTCTATGTGTCTCTGTGTCTCTTTGTCTCAGTGTCTCTGTGCCTCAGTGTCTCATTGTCTCTGTGTGTCTGTGCCTCAGTGTTTCCGTGTCTCAGTGTCTCAGAGTCCCAGTGTCTCTGTGTCTCTTTGTCTCAGAGTTCCTGTGCCTCAGTGTCTCGGTGCCTCAGTGTACCTGGGTCTCTGTGCCTCAGTGTCTTAGACTCTCAGTGTCTCTGAGTCTCAGTGTCTCTGTGTCTCAGTGTCTCTGTGCCTCAGTGTCTCAGTGTCTCTGTGCCTCTGTGTCTCTGTGTCTCAGTGTCTCTGTGTCTCAGTGTCTCTGTTTCTCATTGTCTCAGTGTCTCTGTGCCTCAGTGCCTCAGTGTATCTGTGTCTCTGTGCCTCAGTGTCTCAGTGTCTCAGTGCCTCAGTGTCTCAGACTCTCAGTGTCTCAATGTCTCAGTGTCTCTGTGCCTCATTGTCTCTGTGTCTCAGTGTCTCTGTGTGTCTGTGTCTCTGTATCTCAGTGTCTCAGTGTCTCCGAGTCTCAGGGTCTCAGAGTCTCAGAGTCTCAGTGTCTCAGAGTCTCTGTGTCTCAGTGTCCCTGTGTCTCAGTGCCTCAATGTCTCTGTGTCTCAGTATCTCAGATCTCAGTGACTCTGTGTCTCTGTATCTCAGTGTCTCATTGTCTCACCGTCTCAGTGTCTCTGTGTCTCAGTGCCTCAGACTCTCACTGCCTCAGAGTCTCTGTTTCTCTGTGCCTCAGTGCCTCTGTGTCTCAATGTCTCAGAATTTCAGTGTCTCAATGTCTCAGTTTCTCAGTGTCCCAGTGTCTCTGTGCCACAGGGTCTCAGTGTCTCAGAGTCTCTGTGTCTCTGTGTCTCTGTGTCTATGTGTCTCTGTGTCTCTTTGTCTCAGTGTCTCTGTGCCTCAGTGTCTCATTGTCTCTGTGCGTCTGTGCCTCAGTGTTTCCGTGTCTCAGTGTCTCAGAGTCCCAGTGTCTCTGTGTCTCTTTGTCTCAGAGTCCCTGTGCCTCAGTGTCTCGGTGCCTCAGCGTACCTGGGTCTCTGTACCTCAGTGTCTTAGAGTCTCAGTGTCTCAGTGTCTCTGTGTCTCTTTGTCTCAATGTCTCTGACTCTCAGTGTCTCAGTGTCTCTGAGTCTCAGTGTCTCTGTGTCTCAGTGTCTCTGTGCCTCAGTGTCTCAGTGTCTCAGCATCTCAGTGTCTCTGTGTCTCTGTGCCTCTGTGTCTCTGTGTCTCAGAGTCTCTGTGTCTCAGTGTCTCTGTTTCTCATTGTCTCAGTGTCTCTGTGCCTCAGTGCCTCAGTGTATCTGTGTCTCTGTGCCTCAGTGTCTCAGTGCCTCAGTGCCTCAGTGTCTCAGACTCTCAGTGTCTCATGTCTCAGTGTCTCTGTGCCTCATTGTCTCTGTGTCTCAGTGTCTCTGTGTGTCTGTGTCTCTGTATCTCAGTGTCTCAGTGTCTCCGAGTCTCAGAGTCTCAGAGTCTCAGTGTCTAAGAGTCTCTGTGTCTCTGTGTCTCTTTGTCTCAGTGTCTCTGTGCCTCAGTGTCTCATTGTCTCTGTGCTTCTGTGCCTCAGTGTTTCCGTGTCTCAGTGTCTCAGAGTCCCAGTGTCTCTGTGTCTCTTTGTCTCAGAGTCCCTGCGCCTCAGTGTCTCGGTGCCTCAGTGTACCTGGGTCTCTGTGCCTCAGTGTCTCAGAGTCTCAGTGTCTCAGAGTCTCAGTGTCTCTTTGTCTCAATGTCTCTGACTCTCAGTGTCTCAGTGTCTCTGAGTCTCAGTGTCTCTGTGTCTCAGTGTCTCTGTGCCTCAGTGTCTCAGTGTCTCAGTGACTCAGTGTCTCAGCATCTTAGTGTCTCTGTGTCTCTGTACCTCTGTGTCTCTGTGTCTCAGAGTCTCTGTGTCTCAGTGTCTCTGTTTCTCATTGTCTCAGTGTCTCTGTGCCTCAGTGCCTCAGTGTATCTGTGTCTCAATATCTCAGTGCCTCAGTGTCTCAGACTCTCAGTGTCTCCATGTCTCAGTGACTCTGTGCCTCATTGTCTCAGTGTCTCAGCATCTTAGCGTCTCTGTGTGTCTGTGTCTCTGTGTCTCAGTGTCTCAGTGTCTCCGAGTCTCAGTGTCTCATTGTCTCAGAGTCTCTGTGTCTCAGTGTCTCTGTGCCTCAGTGTCTTAGTGTCTTAGTTTCTCAGAGTCACAGTGTCTCTGTGTCTCAGTGTCTCTGTGCCTCAGTGTCTCAGAGTCTCAGAGTCTCTGTTTCTCTGTGCCTCAGTGTCTCTGTGTCTCAATGTCTCAATGTCTCAGAATTGCAGTGTCTCAATGGCTCACTTTCACAGTGTCTCAGTGTCTCTGTGCCTCAGAGTCTCAGTGTCTCTGTGTCTCAGTGTCTCTGTGCCTTAGTGTCTCAGTGTCTCAGTGCCTCTATGTCTCAGTGTCTCTGTGTCTTTGTGCCTCAGTGTCTAAGTGTCTCAGTATATCAGAGTCTCAGTGTCTCAGTGTATCTGAGACTCAGTGTCTCAGTTTCTCAGATTCTCATTTCTCAGTGTCTTTTTGTCTCAGTGTCTCAGTGTCTCTGTGCATCAGTGTCTCAGTGTCTCTGTGACTCTGTGTCTCAGATTCTCAGTGTCTCAGAGTTTCTGTGTCTCAGTGTCTCAGAGTCTCAGTGTCTCTGTGTCTCAGTGTCTCTGTGCCTCAGTGTCTCAGTGTGTCAGTGTCTCAGAGTCTCTGTGTCTCAGTGTCTCAGTGTCTCTGTGTCTCAGTGTCTCTGTCTCTCAGGATCTCTCTGTCTCTGTGTCTCAGAGTCTCAGTGTCTCTGTGTCTCATTGTCTCTGGGCCCCAGCGTCACTGTGTCTCAGTGTCTCAGAGTCTCAGTGTCTCTGTGTCTCTTTGTCTCAGTGTCTCTGTGCCTCAGTGTCTCAGTGTCTTAGTGTCTCAGAGTCTCCGTGTCTCTGTGTCTCTGTGTCTCAGTGTCTCTGTGCCTCAGTGTCTCAGTGTCTCAGAGTCTCAGTTTCTCTGTGTCTCTGAGTCTCAGTGTCTCTGTGCCTCAGTGTCTGAGTGTGTCTGTGTCTCTGTGTCTCAGTTTCTCAGTGTCTCTGTGCCTCAGTGTCTCAGTGTCTCAGTGTCTCAGAGTCTCAGTGTCTCAGTGTCTCTGTTCTCAGTGTCTCAGTGTCTCAGCGTCTCAGTTTCTCAGTGCCTCAGAGTCTCTGCGTCTCAGTATCTCAGAGTCTCAGTGTCTCTGTGTCTCAGTGTTTCTGTGCCTCAGTGTCTCAGTGTGTCAGTGTCTCAGAGTCTCTGCGTCTCAGTGTCTCAGTGTCTCAGTGTCTCTGTTCCTCAGTATCTCAGTGTCTCTGTGTCTCTGTCTCTCAGGATCTCCCTGTCTCTGTGTCTCAGTGTCTCTGAGTCTCCAGATCTCAGTGTCTCTGTGTCTCAGTGTTTCTGTGCCTCAGTGTCTCAGTGTGTCAGTGTCTCAGAGTCTTTGCGTCTCAGTGTCTCTGTTCCTCAGTATCTCAGTGTCTCTGTGTCTCTGTCTCTCAGGATCTCCCTGTCTCTGTGTCTCAGTGTCTCTGAGTCTCCAGATCTCAGTGTCTCTGTGTCTCTGTGTCTCAGTGTCTCTGTGCCTCTTTGTCTCAGTGTCTCTGTGCCTCAATGTCTCAGTGTCTCTGTGCCTCTGTGCCTCAGTGTCTCAGTGTCTCAGAGTCTCAGTGTCTCTGTATCACTTTGTCTCAGAGTCCCTGTGCCTCAGTGTCTCGGTGCCTCAGTGTATCTGTGTGTCTGTGCCTCAGTGTCTCAGAGTCTCAGTGTCTCAGAGTCTCAGTGGCTCTGTGTCTCTGTGTCTCAGCATCTTTGTGTCGCTGTGTCTCTGTGCATCTGTGTCTCTATGTCTCAGAGTCTCAGTGTCTCCGAGTTTCAATGTCTCAGTGTCTCAGTGTCTCAGAGTCTCAGTGTCTCTGTGTCTCAGTGCCCCTGCGCCTCAGTGTCTCTGTGTCTCAGTTTCTCAGTGTCTCCGAATCTCAGTGGCACAGTGTCTCAGTGTCTCAGAGTCTCTGTGTCTCAGTGTCTCAGTGTCTCAGAGTCTCATTCTCAGTGTCTCAGTGTCTCAGTGCCCCGGTGTCTCAGTTTCTCAGTGTCTCAGTGTCTCGTTGTCTCGATGTCTCAGAGTCTCAGTGTCACTGTGCCTCAGTGTCACTGTGCCTCCGTGTCTCAGTGTGTCGATCTCTCAGAGTCTCAGTGCCTCTGTGCCTCAGTGTCTGTGTGTCAGTGTCTCAGAGTATCAGTGTCTCTGTGTCTCAGTGTCTCTGTGTCTCAGTGTCTCTGTGTCTCAGTGTCTCAGAGTCTCAGCGATTCTGTGTCTCTGTGTCTCAGTGTCTCAGCTTCTCACCGTCTCAGTGTTTCTGTGTCTCAGTGTCTCAGTTTCTCTGTGCCTCAGTGTCTCAGTGTATCAGTGCCTCAGTGTCTCACAGTCTCTGTGTCTCGGTGTCTCTGTGACTCAGTGCCTCTGATTGTCTGTGCCTCAGTGTCTCAGAATTTCAGTGTCTCAATGACTCAGTGTCTCAGTGTCTCTGTGCCCCAGTGTCTCAGAGTGTCAGTGTCTCTGCGTCACAGTGTCACTGTGCCTCAGTGTCCCTACGTCTCAGTGTCTCGGTGTCTCAGTGTCTCTGTGCCTCAGTGTCTCTGCGTCTCAGTGTCTCAGAGACTCAGTTTCTCTGTGTCTCTGTGTCTCAGTGTCTCTGTGCCTCTGTGTCTTAGTGTCTCTGTGTCTCAGTGTCTCAGAGTCTCTGTGTCTCTGTGCCTCAGTGTCTCAGTGTGTCAGAGTCTCATAGTCTCTGTGTCTCAGTGTCTCAGTCTCTCTGTTCCTCAGTGTCTCAGTGTCTCTGTGTCTCAGTGTCTCAGTGTCTCTGTCTCTCAGGATCTCTCTGTCTCTGTGTCTCAGTGTCTCAGTGTGTCAGTGTCTCAGAGTCTCAGTGTCTCAGTGTGTCAGTGTCTCTGTGCCTCAGTGTCTCTGTGTCTCAATGTCTCAGAGTCTCAGTGTCTCTATGTCTCAGTGTCTCTGTGCCTCAGTGTCTCAGTGCGTCAGTGTCTCTGTGTCTCGGTGTCTCAGTGTCTCTGTGCCTCAGTGTCTCAGTGTCTCAGAGTCTCAGTGTCTCAGTGTGTCAGTGTCTCTGTGCCTCAGTGTCTCTGTGTCTCAGTGTCTCTGTCTCTCAGGATCTCTCTGTCTCTGTGTCTCAGTGTCTCTGTGCCTCAGTGTCTCAGTGTCTCAGTTTCTCAGCGTCTCTGTATCTCAGTGTCTCAGTGTCTCAGAGTCTCAGTGTCTCTGTGTCTCAATGCCTCAGACTCTCAGTGACTCTGTGTCTCAATGTCTCAGAGTCTCAGAGTCTCAGTGTCTCTATGTCTCAGTGTCTCTGTGCCTCAGTGTCTCAGTGCGTCAGTGTCTCTGTGTCTCGGTGTCTCAGTGCCTCAGTGTCTCAGTGTCTCAGAGTCTCAGTGTCTCTGTGCCTCAGTGTCTCAGTGTCTCAGTTTCTCAGAGTCTCTGTGTCTCAATGCCTCAGAGTCTCAGTATCTCAGTGAATCTGTGTCTCTGTGTCTCTGTGCCTTAGTGTCTCAGTGTCTCAGAGTCTCAGTGTCTCTGTGTCTCATTGTCTCTGGGCCCCAGCGTCTCTGTGTCTCAGTGTCTCAGAGTCTCAGTGTCTCTGTGTCTCTTTGTCT
This sequence comes from Carcharhinus amblyrhynchos, assembly GCF_965287045.1. Taxonomy (NCBI): domain Eukaryota; kingdom Metazoa; phylum Chordata; class Chondrichthyes; order Carcharhiniformes; family Carcharhinidae; genus Carcharhinus; species Carcharhinus amblyrhynchos. Next base: position 521,052 of record NW_027649852.1, on the reverse strand, counting down.
CAGTGTCTCTGTGCCTCAGTGTCTCAGTGTCTTAGTGTCTCAGTGTCTTAGTGTCTCAGAGTCTCCGTGTCTCAGTGTCTCAGCTTCTCACCATCTCAGTGTTTCTGTGTCTCTGTGTCTCAGTGTCTCTGTGCCTCAGTGTCTCAGTGTCTCAGAGTCTCAGTTTCTCTCTGTCTCTGAGTCTCAGTGTCTCTGTGCCTCAGTGTCTGAGTGTGTCTGTGTCTCTGTGTCTCGGTGTCTCAGTGTCTCTGTGCCTCAGTGTCTCAGTGTCTCAGAGTCTCAGTGTCTCAGTGTCTCTGTTCTCAGTGTCTCAGTGTCTCAGCGTCTCAGTTCCTCAGAGTCTCTGTGTCTCAATATCTCAGTGTCTCAGTGAACCTGTGTCTCTGTGTCTCTGTGCCTTAGTGTCTCAGTGTCTCTGTGTCTCTGTGCCTCAGTGTCTCAGTGTCTCAGAGTCTTAGTTTCTCAGTGTCTCAGTGACTCTGTGTCTCAGTGTCTCTGTGCCTCTGTGCCTCTGTGCCTCAGTATCTGTGTATCACTGTGTCAGAGTCTCAGTGACTCTGCATCTCAGTGTCTATGTGTCTCAGTATCTCAGTGTCTCAGTGTCTCTGTGTCTCTTTGTCTCAGTGTCTCTGTGCCTCAGTGTCTCAGTGTATCTGTGTCTCTGTGCTTCAGTGTCTCAGTGTCTCAGTTTCTCAGAGTCTCTGTGTCTCAATGTCTCTTTGTCTCTGTGAATCTGTGTCTCTGTGTCTCTGTGCCTTAGTGTCTCAGTGTCTCACTGTCTCAGAGTCTCAGTGTCTGTGTGTCTCTATTTCTCAGTGTCTCAGAGTCACAGTGTCTCTGTGTCTCAGTGTCTCTGTGCCTCAGTGTCTCAGTGTCTCAGTGTCTCAGTGTCCCTGTGTCTCAGTGCCTCAATGTCTCTGTGTCTCAGTATCTCAGATCTCAGTGACTCTGTGTCTCTGTATCTCAGTGTCTCATTGTCTCACCGTCTCAGTGTCTCTGTGTCTCAGTGCCTCAGACTCTCACTGCCTCAGAGTCTCTGTTTCTCAGTGCCTCAGTGCCTCTGTGTCTCAATGTCTCAGAATTTCAGTGTCTCAATGTCTCAGTTTCTCAGTGTCTCTGTGTCTCAGTGCCTCAGTGTCTCAGAGTCTCAGTGTGTCTGTGTCTCAGAGTCTCAGTGTCTCAGTGTCTCTGTGTCTCAGTGTCTCTGTGCCTCAGTTCGTCTGTGACTCAGTGTCCCAGTGTCTCTGTGCCACAGGGTCTCAGTGTCTCAGATTCTCTGTGTCTCTGTGTCTATGTGTCTCTGTGTCTCTTTGTCTCAGTGTCTCTGTGCCTCAGTGTCTCATTGTCGCTGTGCGTCTGTGCCTCAGTGTTTCCGTGTCTCAGTGTCTCAGATTCCCAGTGTCTCAGTGTCTCTTTGTCTCAGAGTCCCTGTGCCTCAGTGTCTCGGTGCCTCAGTGTACCTGGGTCTCTGTGCCTCAGTGTCTTAGAGTCTCAGTGTCTCTGTGTCTCAGTGTCTCAGTGTCTCTGTGTCTCTTTGTCTCAATGTCTCTGACTCTCAGTGTCTCAGTGTCTCTGAGTCTCAGTGTCTCTGTGCCTCAGTGTCACAGTGTCTCAGCATCTCAGTGTCTCTGTGTCTCTGTGCCTCTGTGTGTCTGTGTCTCAGAGTCTCTGTGTCTCAGTGTCTCTGTTTCTCATTGTCTCAGTGTCTCTGTGCCTCAGTGCCTCAGTGTATCTGTGTCTCTGTGCCTCAGTGTCTCAGTGTCTCAGTGCCTCAGTGTCTCAGACTCTCAGTGTCTCAATGTCTCAGTGTCTCTCTGCCTCATTGTCTCTGTGTCTCAGTGTCTCTGTGTGTCTGTGTCTCTGTATCTCAGTGTCTCATTGTCTCCGAGTCTCAGAGTCTCAGTGTCTCAGAGTCTCTTTGTCTCAGTGTGGCTGTGTCTCAGTGTCTCTGTGTCTCTGTGCCTCAGTGTCTCAGTGTCTCAGTGTCTCAGAGTCTCAGTGTCTCTGTGTCTCAGTGTCTCTGTGCCCCAGTGTCTCAGAGTGTCAGTGTCTCTGCGTCCCCTTGACTCCGTGTCTCAGTGCCTCAGTGTCTCTGCGTCTCAGTGTCTCAGAGACTCAGTTTCTCTGTGTCTCTGTGTCTCAGTGTCGCTGTGCCTCTGTGTCTTAGTGTCTCTGCGTCTCAGTGTCTCAGAGTCTCTGTGTCTCTGTGTCTCTGTGCCTCATTGTCTCAGTGTGTCAGTGTCTCAGAGTCTCTGTGTCTCAGTATCTCAGAGTCTCAGTATCTCAGAGTCTCAGTGTCTCTGTGTCTCAGAGTCTCAGTATCTCAGAGTCTCAGTGTCTCTGTGTCTCAGTGTCTCTGTGCAACAGTGTCTCAGTGTGTCAGTGTCTCAGAGTCTCTGCGTCTCAGTGTCTCTGTTCCTCAGTATCTCAGTGTCTCTGTGTCTCAGTGTCTCTGTCTCTCAGGATCTCTCTGTCTCTGTCCTCAGTGTCTCTGATTCCCCAGATCTCAGTGTTTCTGTGTCTCAGTGTCTCAGTGTCTCAGAGTCTCAGTGTCTCAGTGTCTCTGTGCCTCAGTTTCTCTGTGACTCAGTGTCCCAGTGTCTCTGTGCCTCAGGGTCTCAGTGTCTCAGAGTCTCTGTGTCTCTGTGTCTATGTGTCTCTGTGTCTCTTTGTCTCAGTGTCTCTGTGCCTCAGTGTCTCATTGTCTCTGTGCTTCTGTGCCTCAGTGTTTCCGTGTCTCAGTGTCTCAGAGTCCCAGTGTCTCTGTGTCTCTTTGTCTCAGAGTCCCTGTGCCTCAGTGTCTCGGTGCCTCAGTGTACCTGGGTCTCTGTGCCTCAGTGTCTCAGAGTCTCAGTGTCTCAGAGTCTCAGTGTCTCAGTGTCTCAGTGTATCTGTGTCTCTTTGTCTCAATGTCTCTGACTCTCAGTGTCTCTGTGCCTCTGTGTCTTAGTGTCTCTGTGTCTCAGTGTCTCAGAGTCTCTGTGTCTCTGTGCCTCAGTGTCTCAGTGTGTCAGTGTCTCAGAGTCTCTGTGTCTCAGTGTCTCAGTCTCTCTGTTCCTCAGTGTCTCAGTGTCTCAGTGTCTCAGTGTCTCTGTCTCTCAGGATCTCTCTGTCTCTGTGTCTCAGTGTCTCAGTGTCTCTGTGCCTCAGTGTCTCAGTGTCTCAGTTTCTCAGCGTCTCTGTATCTCAGTGTCACAGTGTCTCAGAGTCTCAGTGTCCCTGTGTCTCAATGCCTCAGACTCTCAGTGACTCTGTGTCTCAGTGTCTATGTGTCTCAGTATCTCAGTGTCTCTGTGTCTCAATGTCTCAGAGTCTCAGAGTCTCAGTGTCTCTATGTCTCACTGTCTCTGTGCCTCAGTGTCTCAGTGCGTCAGTGTCTCTGTGTCTCGGTGTCTCAGTGTCTCTGTGCCTCAGTGTCTCAGTGTCTCAGAGTCTCAGTGTCTCTGTGCCTCAGTGTCTCAGTGTCTCAGTGTCTCAGTTTCTCAGAGTCTCTGTGTCTCAATGCCTCAGAGTCTCAGTATCTCAGTGAATCTGTGTCTCTGTGTCTCTGTGCCTTAGTGTCTCAGTGTCTCAGAGTCTCAGTGTCTCTTTGTCTCATTGTCTCTGGGCCCCAGCTTCTCTGTGTCTCGGTGTCTCAGAGTCTCAGTGTCTCTGTGTCTCTTTGTCTCAGTGTCTCTGTGCCTCAGTGTCTCAGTGTCTTAGTGTCTCAGAGTCTCCGTGTCTCAGTGTCTCAGCTTCTCACCATCTCAGTGTTTCTGTGTCTCTGTGTCTCAGTGTCTCTGTGCCTCAGTGTCTCAGTGTCTCAGAGCCTCAGTTTCTCTGTGTCTCTGAGTCTCAGTGTCTCTGTGCCTCAGTGTCTGAGTGTGTCTGTGTCTCTGTGTCTCGGTGTCTCAGTGTCTCTGTGCCTCAGTGTCTCAGTGTCTCAGAGTCTCAGTGTCTCAGTGTCTCTGTTCTCAGTGTCTCAGTGTCTCAGCGTCTCAGTTTCTCAGAGTCTCTGTGTCTCAATATATCAGTGTCTCAGTGAACCTGTGTCTCTGTGTCTCTGTGCCTTAGTGTCTCAGTGTCTCAGTGTCTCTGTGTCTCTGTGTCCCTGTGCCTCAGTGTCTCAGTGTCTCAGAGTCTTAGTTTCTCAGTGTCTCAGTGACTCTGTGTCTCAGTGTCTCTGTGCCTCTGTGCCTCTGTGCCTCAGTATCTGTCTATCACTGTGTCAGAGTCTCAGTGACTCTGCATCTCAGTGTCTATGTGTCTCAGTATCTCAGTGTCTCTGTGTCTCAATGTCTCAGTGTCTCAGTGTCTCTGTGTCTCTTTGTCTCAGTGTCTCTGTGCCTCAGTGTCTCAGTGTATCTGTGTCTCTGTGCTTCAGTGTCTCAGTGTCTCAGTTTCTCAGAGTCTCTGTGTCTCAATGTCTCTTTGTCTCTGTGAATCTGTGTCTCTGTGTCTCTGTGCCTTAGTGTCTCAGTGTCTCACTGTCTCAGAGTCTCAGTGTCTGTGTGTCTGTATTTCTCAGTGTCTCAGAGTCACAGTGTCTCTGTGTCACAGTGTCTCTGTGCCTCAGCGTCTCAGTGTCTCAGAGTCTCAGTGTCTCTGTGTCTCTATGTCTCAGTGTCTCTGTGTCTCAGTGCCTCAATGTCTCTGTGTCTCAGTATCTCAGATCTCAGTGACTCTGTGTCTCTGTATCTCAGTGTCTCATTGTCTCACCGTCTCAGTGTCTCTGTGTCTCAGTGCCTCAGACTCTCACTGCCTCAGAGTCCCTGTTTCTCTGTGCCTCAGTGCCTCTGTGTCTCAATGTCTCAGAATTTCAGTGTCTCAATGTCTCAGTTTCTCAGTGTCTCTGTGCCTCAGTGTCTCAGTGTCTCAGAGTCTCAGATTCTCAGTGTCTCAGTGTCTCTGTGCCTCAGTTCGTCTGTGACTCAGTGTCCCAGTGTCTCTGTGTCTCAGGGTCTCAGAGTCTCAGAGTCTCAGTGTCTCAGAGTCTCTGTGTCTCAGTGTGGCTGTGTCTCAGTGTCTCTGTGTCTCTGTGCCTCAGTGTCTCAGTGTCTCAGTGTCTCAGAGTCTCAGTGTCTCTGTGCCTCAGTGTCTCTGTGCCCCAGTGTCTCAGAGTGTCAGTGTCTCTGCGTCCCCTTGACTCCGTGTCTCAGTGCCTCAGTGTCTCTGCGTCTCAGTGTCTCAGAGACTCAGTTTCTCTGTTTCTCTGTGTCTCAGTGTCTCTGTGCCTCTGTGTCTTAGTGTCTCTGCGTCTCAGTGTCTCAGAGTCTCTGTGTCTCTGTGTCTCTGTGCCTCATTGTCTCAGTGTGTCAGTGTCTCAGAGTCTCTGTGTCTCAGTATCTCAGAGTCTCAGTATCTCAGAGTCTCAGTGTCTCTGTGTCTCAGTGTCTCTGTGCAACAGTGTCTCAGTGTGTCAGTGTCTCAGAGTCTCTGCGTCTCAGTGTCTCTGTTCCTCAGTATCTCAGTGTCTCTGTGTCTCAGTGTCTCTGTCTCTCAGGATCTCTCTGTCTCTGTTCTCAGTGTCTCTGATTCTCCAGATCTCAGTGTTTCTGTGTCTCAGTGTCTCTGTGTCTCAGTGTCTCAGTGTCTCTGTGCCTCAGTTTCTCTGTGACTCAGTCTCCCAGTGTCTCTGTGCCTCAGGGTCTCAGTGTCTCAGAGTCTCTGTGTCTCTGTGTCTCTTTGTCTCAGTGTCTCTGTGCCTCAGTGTCTCATTGTCTCTGTGCTTCTGTGCCTCAGTGTCTCAGTGTGTCAGTGCCTCAGAGTCTCTGTGTCTCAGTGTCTCAGTCTCTCTGTTCCTCAGTGTCTCAGTGTCTCTGTGTCTCAGTGTCTCAGTGTCTCTGTCTCTCAGGATCTCTCTGTCTCTGTGTCTCAGTGTCTCAGTGTGTCAGTGTCTCAGAGTCTCAGTGTCTCAGTGTGTCAGTGTCTCTGTGCCTCAGTGTCTCTGTGTCTCAATGTCTCAGAGTCTCAGTGTCTCTATGTCTCAGTGTCTCTGTGCCTCAGTGTCTCAGTGCGTCAGTGTCTCTGTGTCTCGGTGTCTCAGTGTCTCTGTGCCTCAGTGTCTCAGTGTCTCAGAGTCTCAGTGTCTCAGTGTGTCAGTGTCTCTGTGCCTCAGTGTCTCTGTGTCTCAGTGTCTCTGTCTCTCAGGATCTCTCTGTCTCTGTGTCTCAGTGTCTCTGTGCCTCAGTGTCTCAGTGTCTCAGAGTCTCAGTGTCTCTGTGTCTCAATGCCTCAGACTCTCAGTGACTCTGTGTCTCAGTGTCTATGTGTCTCAGTATCTCAGTGACTCTGTGTCTCAATGTCTCAGAGTCTCAGAGTCTCAGTGTCTCTATGTCTCAGTGTCTCTGTGCCTCAGTGTCTCAGTGCGTCAGTGTCTCTGTGTCTCGGTGTCTCAGTGTCTCTGTGCCTCAGTGTCTCAGTGTCTCAGAGTCTCAGTGTCTCTGTGCCTCAGTGTCTCAGTGTCTCAGTTTCTCAGAGTCTCTGTGTCTCAATGCCTCAGAGTCTCAGTATCTCAGTGAATCTGTGTCTCTGTGTCTCTGTGCCTTAGTGTCTCAGTGTCTCAGAGTCTCAGTGTCTCTGTGTCTCATTGTCTCTGGGCCCCAGCGTCTCTGTGTCTCAGTGTCTCAGAGTCTCAGTGTCTCTGTGTCTCTTTGTCTCAGTGTCTCTGTGCCTCAGTGTCTCAGTGTCTTAGTGTCTCAGTGTCTTAGTGTCTCAGAGTCTCCGTGTCTCAGTGTCTCAGCTTCTCACCATCTCAGTGTTTCTGTGTCTCTGTGTCTCAGTGTCTCTGTGCCTCAGTGTCTCAGTGTCTCAGAGTCTCAGTTTCTCTCTGTCTCTGAGTCTCAGTGTCTCTGTGCCTCAGTGTCTGAGTGTGTCTGTGTCTCTGTGTCTCGGTGTCTCAGTGTCTCTGTGCCTCAGTGTCTCAGTGTCTCAGAGTCTCAGTGTCTCAGTGTCTCTGTTCTCAGTGTCTCAGTGTCTCAGCGTCTCAGTTCCTCAGAGTCTCTGTGTCTCAATATCTCAGTGTCTCAGTGAACCTGTGTCTCTGTGTCTCTGTGCCTTAGTGTCTCAGTGTCTCTGTGTCTCTGTGCCTCAGTGTCTCAGTGTCTCAGAGTCTTAGTTTCTCAGTGTCTCAGTGACTCTGTGTCTCAGTGTCTCTGTGCCTCTGTGCCTCTGTGCCTCAGTATCTGTGTATCACTGTGTCAGAGTCTCAGTGACTCTGCATCTCAGTGTCTATGTGTCTCAGTATCTCAGTGTCTCAGTGTCTCTGTGTCTCTTTGTCTCAGTGTCTCTGTGCCTCAGTGTCTCAGTGTATCTGTGTCTCTGTGCTTCAGTGTCTCAGTGTCTCAGTTTCTCAGAGTCTCTGTGTCTCAATGTCTCTTTGTCTCTGTGAATCTGTGTCTCTGTGTCTCTGTGCCTTAGTGTCTCAGTGTCTCACTGTCTCAGAGTCTCAGTGTCTGTGTGTCTCTATTTCTCAGTGTCTCAGAGTCACAGTGTCTCTGTGTCTCAGTGTCTCTGTGCCTCAGTGTCTCAGTGTCTCAGTGTCTCAGTGTCCCTGTGTCTCAGTGCCTCAATGTCTCTGTGTCTCAGTATCTCAGATCTCAGTGACTCTGTGTCTCTGTATCTCAGTGTCTCATTGTCTCACCGTCTCAGTGTCTCTGTGTCTCAGTGCCTCAGACTCTCACTGCCTCAGAGTCTCTGTTTCTCAGTGCCTCAGTGCCTCTGTGTCTCAATGTCTCAGAATTTCAGTGTCTCAATGTCTCAGTTTCTCAGTGTCTCTGTGTCTCAGTGCCTCAGTGTCTCAGAGTCTCAGTGTGTCTGTGTCTCAGAGTCTCAGTGTCTCAGTGTCTCTGTGTCTCAGTGTCTCTGTGCCTCAGTTCGTCTGTGACTCAGTGTCCCAGTGTCTCTGTGCCACAGGGTCTCAGTGTCTCAGATTCTCTGTGTCTCTGTGTCTATGTGTCTCTGTGTCTCTTTGTCTCAGTGTCTCTGTGCCTCAGTGTCTCATTGTCGCTGTGCGTCTGTGCCTCAGTGTTTCCGTGTCTCAGTGTCTCAGATTCCCAGTGTCTCAGTGTCTCTTTGTCTCAGAGTCCCTGTGCCTCAGTGTCTCGGTGCCTCAGTGTACCTGGGTCTCTGTGCCTCAGTGTCTTAGAGTCTCAGTGTCTCTGTGTCTCAGTGTCTCAGTGTCTCTGTGTCTCTTTGTCTCAATGTCTCTGACTCTCAGTGTCTCAGTGTCTCTGAGTCTCAGTGTCTCAGTGTCTCTGTGCCTCAGTGTCTCAGTGTCTCAGCATCTCAGTGTCTCTGTGTCTCTGTGCCTCTGTGTGTCTGTGTCTCAGAGTCTCTGTGTCTCAGTGTCTCTGTTTCTCATTGTCTCAGTGTCTCTGTGCCTCAGTGCCTCAGTGTATCTGTGTCTCTGTGCCTCAGTGTCTCAGTGTCTCAGTGCCTCAGTGTCTCAGACTCTCAGTGTCTCAATGTCTCAGTGTCTCTGTGCCTCATTGTCTCTGTGTCTCAGTGTCTCTGTGTGTCTGTGTCTCTGTATCTCAGTGTCTCAGTGTCTCCGAGTCTCAGAGTCTCAGTGTCTCAGAGTCTCTGTGTCTCAGTGTGGCTGTGTCTCAGTGTCTCTGTGTCTCTGTGCCTCAGTGTCTCAGTGTCTCAGAGTCTCTGTTTCTCTGTGCCTCAGTGTCTCTGTGTCTCAATGTCTCAATGTCTCAGAATTGCAGTGTCTCAATGGCTCACTTTCACAGTGTCTCTGTGTCTCTGTGCCTCAGAGTCTCAGTGTCTCTGTGTCTCAGTGTCTCTGTGCCTGAGTGTCTCAGTGTATCAGTGCCTCTATGTCTCAGTGTCTCAGTGTCTCTGTGTCTTTGTGCCTCAGTGTCTAAGTGTCTCAGTATATCAGAGTCTCAGTGTCTCAGTGTATCTGAGACTCAGTGTCTCAGTTTCTCAGATTCTCATTTCTCAGTGTCTTTTTGTCTCAGTGTCTCAGTGTCTCTGTGCATCAGTGTCTCAGTGTCTCTGTGACTCTGTGTCTCAGATTCTCAGTGTCTCAGAGTTTCTGTGTCTCAGTGTCTCAGAGTCTCAGTGTCTCTGTGTCTCAGTGTCTCTGTGCCTCAGTGTCTCAGTGTGTCAGTGTCTCAGAGTCTCTGTGTCTCAGTGTCTCAGTGTCTCTGTGTCTCAGTGTCTCTGTCTCTCAGGATCTCTCTGTCTCTGTGTCTCAGAGTCTCAGTGTCTCTGTGTCTCATTGTCTCTGGGCCCCAGCGTCACTGTGTCTCAGTGTCTCAGAGTCTCAGTGTCTCTGTGTCTCTTTGTCTCAGTGTCTCTGTGCCTCAGTGTCTCAGTGTCTTAGTGTCTCAGAGTCTCCGTGTCTCTGTGTCTCTGTGTCTCAGTGTCTCTGTGCCTCAGTGTCTCAGTGTCTCAGAGTCTCAGTTTCTCTGTGTCTCTGAGTCTCAGTGTCTCTGTGCCTCAGTGTCTGAGTGTGTCTGTGTCTCTGTGTCTCGGTTTCTCAGTGTCTCTGTGCCTCAGTGTCTCAGTGTCTCAGTGTCTCAGAGTCTCAGTGTCTCAGTGTCTCTGTTCTCAGTGTCTCAGTGTCTCAGCGTCTCAGTTTCTCAGTGCCTCAGAGTCTCTGTGTCTCAGTATCTCAGAGTCTCAGTGTCTCTGTGTCTCAGTGTTTCTGTGCCTCAGTGTCTCAGTGTGTCAGTGTCTCAGAGTCTCTGCGTCTCAGTGTCTCAGTGTCTCTGTTCCTCAGTATCTCAGTGTCTCTGTGTCTCTGTCTCTCAGGATCTCCCTGTCTCTGTGTCTCAGTGTCTCTGAGTCTCCAGATCTCAGTGTCTCTGTGTCTCAGTGTTTCTGTGCCTCAGTGTCTCAGTGTGTCAGTGTCTCAGAGTCTTTGCGTCTCAGTGTCTCTGTTCCTCAGTATCTCAGTGTCTCTGTGTCTCTGTCTCTCAGGATCTCCCTGTCTCTGTGTCTCAGTGTCTCTGAGTCTCCAGATCTCAGTGTCTCTGTGTCTCTGTGTCTCAGTGTCTCTGTGCCTCTTTGTCTCAGTGTCTCTGTGCCTCAATGTCTCAGTGTCTCTGTGCCTCTGTGCCTCAGTGTCTCAGTGTCTCAGTGTCTCAGAGTCTCAGTGTCTCTGTATCACTTTGTCTCAGAGTCCCTGTGCCTCAGTGTCTCGGTGCCTCAGTGTATCTGTGTGTCTGTGCCTCAGTGTCTCAGAGTCTCAGTGTCTCAGAGTCTCAGTGGCTCTGTGTCTCTGTGTCTCAGCATCTTTGTGTCGCTGTGTCTCTGTGCATCTGTGTCTCTATGTCTCAGAGTCTCAGTGTCTCCGAGTTTCAATGTCTCAGTGTCTCAGTGTCTCAGAGTCTCAGTGTCTCTGTGTCTCAGTGCCCCTGCGCCTCAGTGTCTCTGTGTCTCAGTTTCTCAGTGTCTCCGAATCTCAGTGGCACAGTGTCTCAGTGTCTCAGAGTCTCTGTGTCTCAGTGTCTCAGTGTCTCAGAGTCTCATTCTCAGTGTCTCAGTGTCTCAGTGCCCCGGTGTCTCAGTTTCTCAGTGTCTCAGTGTCTCGTTGTCTCGATGTCTCAGAGTCTCAGTGTCACTGTGCCTCAGTGTCACTGTGCCTCCGTGTCTCAGTGTGTCGATCTCTCAGAGTCTCAGTGCCTCTGTGCCTCTGTGCCTCAGTGTCTGTGTGTCAGTGTCTCAGAGTATCAGTGTCTCTGTGTCTCAGTGTCTCTGTGTCTCAGTGTCTCTGTGTCTCAGTGTCTCAGAGTCTCAGCGATTCTGTGTCTCTGTGTCTCAGTGTCTCAGCTTCTCACCGTCTCAGTGTTTCTGTGTCTCAGTGTCTCAGTTTCTCTGTGCCTCAGTGTCTCAGTGTATCAGTGCCTCAGTGTCTCACAGTCTCTGTGTCTCTGTGTCTCTGTGACTCAGTGCCTCTGATTGTCTGTGCCTCAGTGTCTCAGAATTTCAGTGTCTCAATGACTCAGTGTCTCAGTGTCTCTGTGCCCCAGTGTCTCAGAGTGTCAGTGTCTCTGCGTCACAGTGTCACTGTGCCTCAGTGTCCCTACGTCTCAGTGTCTCGGTGTCTCAGTGTCTCTGTGCCTCAGTGTCTCTGCGTCTCAGTGTCTCAGAGACTCAGTTTCTCTGTGTCTCTGTGTCTCAGTGTCTCTGTGCCTCTGTGTCTTAGTGTCTCTGTGTCTCAGTGTCTCAGAGTCTCTGTGTCTCTGTGCCTCAGTGTCTCAGTGTGTCAGTGTCTCAGAGTCTCTGTGTCTCAGTGTCTCAGTCTCTCTGTTCCTCAGTGTCTCAGTGTCTCTGTGTCTCAGTGTCTCAGTGTCTCTGTCTCTCAGGATCTCTCTGTCTCTGTGTCTCAGTGTCTCAGTGTGTCAGTGTCTCAGAGTCTCAGTGTCTCAGTGTGTCAGTGTCTCTGTGCCTCAGTGTCTCTGTGTCTCAATGTCTCAGAGTCTCAGTGTCTCTATGTCTCAGTGTCTCTGTGCCTCAGTGTCTCAGTGCGTCAGTGTCTCTGTGTCTCGGTGTCTCAGTGTCTCTGTGCCTCAGTGTCTCAGTGTCTCAGAGTCTCAGTGTCTCAGTGTGTCAGTGTCTCTGTGCCTCAGTGTCTCTGTGTCTCAGTGTCTCTGTCTCTCAGGATCTCTCTGTCTCTGTGTCTCAGTGTCTCTGTGCCTCAGTGTCTCAGTGTCTCAGTTTCTCAGCGTCTCTGTATCTCAGTGTCTCAGTGTCTCAGAGACTCAGTGTCTCTGTGTCTCAATGCCTCAGACTCTCAGTGACTCTGCATCTCAGTGTCTATGTGTCTCAGTATCTCAGTGTCTCTGTGTCTCAATGTCTCAGTGTCTCAGTGTCTCTGTGTCTCTTTGTCTCAGTGTCTCTGTGCCTCAGTGTCTCAGTGTATCTGTGTCTCTGTGCTTCAGTGTCTCAGTGTCTCAGTTTCTCAGAGTCTCTGTGTCTCAATGTCTCTTTGTCTCTGTGAATCTGTGTCTCTGTGTCTCTGTGCCTTAGTGTCTCAGTGTCTCACTGCCTCAGAGTCTCAGTGTCTGTGTGTCTGTATTTCTCAGTGTCTCAGAGTCTCTGTGTCTCAGTGTCTCAGTCTCTCTGTTCCTCAGTGTCTCAGTGTCTCAGTGTCTCTGTCTCTCAGGATCTCTCTGTCTCTGTGTCTCAGTGTCTCAGTGTCTCTGTGCCTCAGTGTCTCAGTGTCTCAGTTTCTCAGCGTCTCTGTATCTCAATGTCACAGTGTCTCAGAGTCTCAGTGTCCCTGTGTCTCAATGCCTCAGACTCTCAGTGACTCTGTGTCTCAGTGTCTATGTGTCTCAGTATCTCAGTGTCTCTGTGTCTCAATGTCTCAGAGTCTCAGAGTCTCAGTGTCTCTATGTCTCAGTGTCTCTGTGCCTCAGTGTCTCAGTGCGTCAGTGTCTCTGTGTCTCGGTGTCTCAGTGTCTCTGTGCCTCAGTGTCTCAGTGTCTCAGAGTCTCAGTGTCTCTGTGCCTCAGTGTCTCAGTGTCTCAGTGTCTCAGTGTCCCTGTGTCTCAGTGCCTCAATGTCTCTGTGTCTCAGTATCTCAGATCTCAGTGACTCTGTGTCTCTGTATCTCAGTGTCTCATTGTCTCACCGTCTCAGTGTCTCTGTGTCTCAGTGCCTCAGACTCTCACTGCCTCAGAGTCTCTGTTTCTCAGTGCCTCAGTGCCTCTGTGTCTCAATGTCTCAGAATTTCAGTGTCTCAATGTCTCAGTTTCTCAGTGTCTCTGTGTCTCAGTGCCTCAGTGTCTCAGAGTCTCAGTGTGTCTGTGTCTCAGAGTCTCAGTGTCTCAGTGTCTCTGTGCCTCAGTTCGTCTGTGACTCAGTGTCCCAGTGTCTCTGTGCCACAGGGTCTCAGTGTCTCAGATTCTCTGTGTCTCTGTGTCTATGTGTCTCTGTGTCTCTTTGTCTCAGTGTCTCTGTGCCTCAGTGTCTCATTGTCGCTGTGCGTCTGTGCCTCAGTGTTTCCGTGTCTCAGTGTCTCAGATTCCCAGTGTCTCAGTGTCTCTTTGTCTCAGAGTCCCTGTGCCTCAGTGTCTCGGTGCCTCAGTGTACCTGGGTCTCTGTGCCTCAGTGTCTTAGAGTCTCAGTGTCTCTGTGTCTCAGTGTCTCAGTGTCTCTGTGTCTCTTTGTCTCAATGTCTCTGACTCTCAGTGTCTCAGTGTCTCTGAGTCTCAGTGTCTCAGTGTCTCTGTGCCTCAGTGTCTCAGTGTCTCAGCATCTCAGTGTCTCTGTGTCTCTGTGCCTCTGTGTGTCTGTGTCTCAGAGTCTCTGTGTCTCAGTGTCTCTGTTTCTCATTGTCTCAGTGTCTCTGTGCCTCAGTGCCTCAGTGTATCTGTGTCTCTGTGCCTCAGTGTCTCAGTGTCTCAGTGCCTCAGTGTCTCAGACTCTCAGTGTCTCAATGTCTCAGTGTCTCTCTGCCTCATTGTCTCTGTGTCTCAGTGTCTCTGTGTGTCTGTGTCTCTGTATCTCAGTGTCTCAGTGTCTCCGAGTCTCAGAGTCTCAGTGTCTCAGAGTCTCTGTGTCTCAGTGTGGCTGTGTCTCAGTGTCTCTGTGTCTCTGTGCCTCAGTGTCTCAGTGTCTCAGTGTCTCAGAGTCTCAGTGTCTCTGTGTCTCAGTGTCTCTGTGCCCCAATGTCTCAGAGTGTCAGTGTCTCTGCGTCCCCTTGACTCCGTGTCTCAGTGCCTCAGTGTCTCTGCGTCTCAGTGTCTCAGAGACTCAGTTTCTCTGTGTCTCTGTGTCTCAGTGTCTCTGTGCCTCTGTGTCTTAGTGTCTCTGCGTCTCAGTGTCTCAGAGTCTCTGTGTCTCTGTGTCTCTGTGCCTCATTGTCTCAGTGTGTCAGTGTCTCAGAGTCTCTGTGTCTCAGTATCTCAGAGTCTCAGTATCTCAGAGTCTCAGTGTCTCTGTGTCTCAGTGTCTCTGTGCAACAGTGTCTCAGTGTGTCAGTGTCTCAGAGTCTCTGCGTCTCAGTGTCTCTGTTCCTCAGTATCTCAGTGTCTCTGTGTCTCAGTGTCTCTGTCTCTCAGGATCTCTCTGTCTCTGTTCTCAGTGTCTCTGATTCCCCAGATCTCAGTGTTTCTGTGTCTCAGTGTCTCAGTGTCTCAGTGTCTCAGAGTCTCAGTGTCTCAGTGTCTCTGTGCCTCAGTTTCTCTGTGACTCAGTGTCCCAGTGTCTCTGTGCCTCAGGGTCTCAGTGTCTCAGAGTCTCTGTGTCTCTGTGTCTATGTGTCTCTGTGTCTCTTTGTCTCAGTGTCTCTGTGCCTCAGTGTCTCATTGTCTCTGTGCTTCTGTGCCTCAGTGTTTCCGTGTCTCAGTGTCTCAGAGTCCCAGTGTCTCTGTGTCTCTTTGTCTCAGAGTCCCTGTGCCTCAGTGTCTCGGTGCCTCAGTGTACCTGGGTCTCTGTGCCTCAGTGTCTCAGAGTCTCAGTGTCTCAGAGTCTCAGTGTCTCAGTGTCTCAGTGTATCTGTGTCTCTTTGTCTCAATGTCTCTGACTCTCAGTGTCTCTGTGCCTCTGTGTCTTAGTGTCTCTGTGTCTCAGTGTCTCAGAGTCTCTGTGTCTCTGTGCCTCAGTGTCTCAGTGTGTCAGTGTCTCAGAGTCTCTGTGTCTCAGTGTCTCAGTCTCTCTGTTCCTCAGTGTCTCAGTGTCTCAGTGTCTCTGTCTCTCAGGATCTCTCTGTCTCAGTGTCTCAGTGTCTCTGTGCCTCAGTGTCTCAGTGTCTCAGTTTCTCAGCGTCTCTGTATCTCAGTGTCTCAGTGTCTCAGAGTCTCAGTGTCCCTGTGTCTCAATGCCTCAGACTCTCAGTGACTCTGTGTCTCAGTGTCTATGTGTCTCAGTATCTCAGTGTCTCTGTGTCTCAATGTCTCAGAGTCTCAGAGTCTCAGTGTCTCTATGTCTCAGTGTCTCTGTGCCTCAGTGTCTCAGTGCGTCAGTGTCTCTGTGTCTCGGTGTCTCAGTGTCTCTGTGCCTCAGTGTCTCAGAGTCTCTGTGTCTCAATGCCTCAGAGTCTCAGTATCTCAGTGAATCTGTGTCTCTGTGCCTTAGTGTCTCAGTGTCTCAGAGTCTCAGTGTCTCTTTGTCTCATTGTCTCTGGGCCCCAGCGTCTCTGTGTCTCGGTGTCTCAGAGTCTCAGTGTCTCTGTGTCTCTTTGTCTCAGTTTCTCTGTGCCTCAGTGTCTCAGTGTCTTAGTGTCTCAGAGTCTCCGTGTCTCAGTGTCTCAGCTTCTCACCATCTCAGTGTTTCTGTGTCTCTGTGTCTCAGTGTCTCTGTGCCTCAGTGTCTCAGTGTCTCAGAGCCTCAGTTTCTCTGTGTCTCTGAGTCTCAGTGTCTCTGTGCCTCAGTGTCTGAGTGTGTCTGTGTCTCTGTGTCTCGGTGTCTCAGTGTCTCTGTGCCTCAGTGTCTCAGTTTCTCAGAGTCTCAGTGTCTCAGTGTCTCTGTTCTCAGTGTCTCAGTGTCTCAGTGTCTCAGCGTCTCAGTTTCTCAGAGTCTCTGTGTCTCAATATATCAGTGTCTCAGTGAACCTGTGTCTCTGTGTCTCTGTGCCTTAGTGTCTCAGTGTCTCAGTGTCTCTGTGTCTCTGTGTCTCTGTGCCTCAGTGTCTCAGTGTCTCAGAGTCTTAGTTTCTCAGTGTCTCAGTGACTCTGTGTCTCAGTGTCTCTGTGCCTCTGTGCCTCTGTGCCTCAGTATCTGTCTATCACTGTGTCAGAGTCTCAGTGACTCTGCATCTCAGTGTCTATGTGTCTCAGTATCTCAGTGTCTCTGTGTCTCAATGTCTCAGTGTCTCAGTGTCTCTGTGTCTCTTTGTCTCAGTGTCTCTGTGCCTCAGTGTCTCAGTGTATCTGTGTCTCTGTGCTTCAGTGTCTCAGTGTCTCAGTTTCTCAGAGTCTCTGTGTCTCAATGTCTCTTTGTCTCTGTGAATCTGTGTCTCTGTGTCTCTGTGCCTTAGTGTCTCAGTGTCTCACTGTCTCAGAGTCTCAGTGTCTGTGTGTCTGTATTTCTCAGTGTCTCAGAGTCACAGTGTCTCTGTGTCACAGTGTCTCTGTGCCTCAGCGTCTCAGTGTCTCAGTGTCTCAGTGTCTCTGTGTCTCTATGTCTCAGTGTCTCTGTGTCTCAGTGCCTCAATGTCTCTGTGCCTCAGTATCTCAGATCTCAGTGACTCTGTGTCTCTGTATCTCAGTGTCTCATTGTCTCACCGTCTCAGTGTCTCTGTGTCTCAGTGCCTCAGACTCTCACTGCCTCAGAGTCCCTGTTTCTCTGTGCCTCAGTGCCTCTGTGTCTCAATGTCTCAGAATTTCAGTGTCTCAATGTCTCAGTTTCTCAGTGTCTCTGTGCCTCAGTGTCTCAGTGTCTCAGAGTCTCAGATTCTCAGTGTCTCAGTGTCTCTGTGCCTCAGTTCGTCTGTGACTCAGTGTCCCAGTGTCTCTGTGCCTCAGGGTCTCAGAGTCTCAGAGTCTCAGTGTCTCAGAGTCTCTGTGTCTCAGTGTGGCTGTGTCTCAGTGTCTCTGTGTCTCTGTGCCTCAGTGTCTCAGTGTCTCAGTGTCTCAGAGTCTCAGTGTCTCTGTGCCTCAGTGTCTCTGTGCCCCAGTGTCTCAGAGTGTCAGTGTCTCTGCGTCCCCTTGACTCCGTGTCTCAGTGCCTCAGTGTCTCTGCGTCTCAGTGTCTCAGAGACTCAGTTTCTCTGTTTCTCTGTGTCTCAGTGTCTCTGTGCCTCTGTCTTAGTGTCTCTGCATCTCAGTGTCTCAGAGTCTCTGTGTCTCTGTGTCTCTGTGCCTCATTGTCTCAGTGTGTCAGTGTCTCAGAGTCTCTGTGTCTCAGTATCTCAGAGTCTCAGTATCTCAGAGTCTCAGTGTCTCTGTGTCTCAGTGTCTCTGTGCAACAGTGTCTCAGTGTGTCAGTGTCTCAGAGTCTCTGCGTCTCAGTGTCTCTGTTCCTCAGTATCTCAGTGTCTCTGTGTCTCAGTGTCTCTGTCTCTCAGGATCTCTCTGTCTCTGTTCTCAGTGTCTCTGATTCTCCAGATCTCAGTGTTTCTGTGTCTCAGTGTCTCTGTGTCTCAGTGTCTCAGTGTCTCTGTGCCTCAGTTTCTCTGTGACTCAGTCTCCCAGTGTCTCTGTGCCTCAGGGTCTCAGTGTCTCAGAGTCTCTGTGTCTCTGTGTCTCTTTGTCTCAGTGTCTCTGTGCCTCAGTGTCTCATTGTCTCTGTGCTTCTGTGCCTCAGTGTCTCAGTGTGTCAGTGCCTCAGAGTCTCTGTGTCTCAGTGTCTCAGTCTCTCTGTTCCTCAGTGTCTCAGTGTCTCTGTGTCTCAGTGTCTCAGTGTCTCTGTCTCTCAGGATCTCTCTGTCTCTGTGTCTCAGTGTCTCAGTGTGTCAGTGTCTCAGAGTCTCAGTGTCTCAGTGTGTCAGTGTCTCTGTGCCTCAGTGTCTCTGTGTCTCAATGTCTCAGAGTCTCAGTGTCTCTATGTCTCAGTGTCTCTGTGCCTCAGTGTCTCAGTGCGTCAGTGTCTCTGTGTCTCGGTGTCTCAGTGTCTCTGTGCCTCAGTGTCTCAGTGTCTCAGAGTCTCAGTGTCTCAGTGTGTCAGTGTCTCTGTGCCTCAGTGTCTCTGTGTCTCAGTGTCTCTGTCTCTCAGGATCTCTCTGTCTCTGTGTCTCAGTGTCTCTGTGCCTCAGTGTCTCAGTGTCTCAGAGTCTCAGTGTCTCTGTGTCTCAATGCCTCAGACTCTCAGTGACTCTGTGTCTCAGTGTCTATGTGTCTCAGTATCTCAGTGACTCTGTGTCTCAATGTCTCAGAGTCTCAGAGTCTCAGTGTCTCTATGTCTCAGTGTCTCTGTGCCTCAGTGTCTCAGTGCGTCAGTGTCTCTGTGTCTCGGTGTCTCAGTGTCTCTGTGCCTCAGTGTCTCAGTGTCTCAGAGTCTCAGTGTCTCTGTGCCTCAGTGTCTCAGTGTCTCAGTTTCTCAGAGTCTCTGTGTCTCAATGCCTCAGAGTCTCAGTATCTCAGTGAATCTGTGTCTCTGTGTCTCTGTGCCTTAGTGTCTCAGTGTCTCAGAGTCTCAGTGTCTCTGTGTCTCATTGTCTCTGGGCCCCAGCGTCTCTGTGTCTCAGTGTCTCAGAGTCTCAGTGTCTCTGTGTCTCTTTGTCTCAGTGTCTCTGTGCCTCAGTGTCTCAGTGTCTTAGTGTCTCAGTGTCTTAGTGTCTCAGAGTCTCCGTGTCTCAGTGTCTCAGCTTCTCACCATCTCAGTGTTTCTGTGTCTCTGTGTCTCTGTGCCTCAGTGTCTCAGTGTCTCAGAGTCTCAGTTTCTCTCTGTCTCTGAGTCTCAGTGTCTCTGTGCCTCAGTGTCTGAGTGTGTCTGTGTCTCTGTGTCTCGGTGTCTCAGTGTCTCTGTGCCTCAGTGTCTCAGTGTCTCAGTGTCTCAGAGTCTCAGTGTCTCAGTGTCTCTGTTCTCAGTGTCTCAGTGTCTCAGCGTCTCAGTTCCTCAGAGTCTCTGTGTCTCAATATCTCAGTGTCTCAGTGAACCTGTGTCTCTGTGTCTCTGTGCCTTAGTGTCTCAGTGTCTCTGTGTCTCTGTGCCTCAGTGTCTCAGTGTCTCAGAGTCTTAGTTTCTCAGTGTCTCAGTGACTCTGTGTCTCAGTGTCTCTGTGCCTCTGTGCCTCTGTGCCTCAGTATCTGTGTATCTCTGTGTCAGAGTCTCAGTGACTCTGCATCTCAGTGTCTATGTGTCTCAGTATCTCAGTGTCTCAGTGTCTCTGTGTCTCTTTGTCTCAGTGTCTCTGTGCCTCAGTGTCTCAGTGTATCTGTGTCTCTGTGCTTCAGTGTCTCAGTGTCTCAGTTTCTCAGAGTCTCTGTGTCTCAATGTCTCTTTGTCTCTGTGAATCTGTGTCTCTGTGTCTCTGTGCCTTAGTGTCTCAGTGTCTCACTGTCTCAGAGTCTCAGTGTCTGTGTGTCTCTATTTCTCAGTGTCTCAGAGTCACAGTGTCTCTGTGTCTCAGTGTCTCTGTGCCTCAGTGTCTCAGTGTCTCAGTGTCTCAGTGTCCCTGTGTCTCAGTGCCTCAATGTCTCTGTGTCTCAGTATCTCAGATCTCAGTGACTCTGTGTCTCTGTATCTCAGTGTCTCATTGTCTCACCGTCTCAGTGTCTCTGTGTCTCAGTGCCTCAGACTCTCACTGCCTCAGAGTCTCTGTTTCTCAGTGCCTCAGTGCCTCTGTGTCTCAATGTCTCAGAATTTCAGTGTCTCAATGTCTCAGTTTCTCAGTGTCTCTGTGTCTCAGTGCCTCAGTGTCTCAGAGTCTCAGTGTGTCTGTGTCTCAGAGTCTCAGTGTCTCAGTGTCTCTGTGTCTCAGTGTCTCTGTGCCTCAGTTCGTCTGTGACTCAGTGTCCCAGTGTCTCTGTGCCACAGGGTCTCAGTGTCTCAGATTCTCTGTGTCTCTGTGTCTATGTGTCTCTGTGTCTCTTTGTCTCAGTGTCTCTGTGCCTCAGTGTCTCATTGTCGCTGTGCGTCTGTGCCTCAGTGTTTCCGTGTCTCAGTGTCTCAGATTCCCAGTGTCTCAGTGTCTCTTTGTCTCAGAGTCCCTGTGCCTCAGTGTCTCGGTGCCTCAGTGTACCTGGGTCTCTGTGCCTCAGTGTCTTAGAGTCTCAGTGTCTCTGTGTCTCAGTGTCTCAGTGTCTCTGTGTCTCTTTGTCTCAATGTCTCTGACTCTCAGTGTCTCAGTGTCTCTGAGTCTCAGTGTCTCTGTGCCTCAGTGTCTCAGTGTCTCAGCATCTCAGTGTCTCTGTGTCTCTGTGCCTCTGTGTGTCTGTGTCTCAGAGTCTCTGTGTCTCAGTGTCTCTGTTTCTCATTGTCTCAGTGTCTCTGTGCCTCAGTGCCTCAGTGTATCTGTGTCTCTGTGCCTCAGTGTCTCAGTGTCTCAGTGCCTCAGTGTCTCAGACTCTCAGTGTCTCAATGTCTCAGTGTCTCTCTGCCTCATTGTCTCTGTGTCTCAGTGTCTCTGTGTGTCTGTGTCTCTGTATCTCAGTGTCTCAGTGTCTCCGAGTCTCAGAGTCTCAGTGTCTCAGAGTCTCTGTGTCTCAGTGTGGCTGTGTCTCAGTGTCTCTGTGTCTCTGTGCCTCAGTGTCTCAGTGTCTCAGTGTCTCAGAGTCTCAGTGTCTCTGTGTCTCAGTGTCTCTGTGCCCCAGTGTCTCAGAGTGTCAGTGTCTCTGCGTCCCCTTGACTCCGTGTCTCAGTGCCTCAGTGTCTCTGCGTCTCAGTGTCTCAGAGACTCAGTTTCTCTGTGTCTCTGTGTCTCAGTGTCGCTGTGCCTCTGTGTCTTAGTGTCTCTGCGTCTCAGTGTCTCAGAGTCTCTGTGTCTCTGTGTCTCTGTGCCTCATTGTCTCAGTGTGTCAGTGTCTCAGAGTCTCTGTGTCTCAGTATCTCAGAGTCTCAGTATCTCAGAGTCTCAGTGTCTCTGTGTCTCAGAGTCTCAGTATCTCAGAGTCTCAGTGTCTCTGTGTCTCAGTGTCTCTGTGCAACAGTGTCTCAGTGTGTCAGTGTCTCAGAGTCTCTGCGTCTCAGTGTCTCTGTTCCTCAGTATCTCAGTGTCTCTGTGTCTCAGTGTCTCTGTCTCTCAGGATCTCTCTGTCTCTGTCCTCAGTGTCTCTGATTCCCCAGATCTCAGTGTTTCTGTGTCTCAGTGTCTCAGTGTCTCAGAGTCTCAGTGTCTCAGTGTCTCTGTGCCTCAGTTTCTCTGTGACTCAGTGTCCCAGTGTCTCTGTGCCTCAGGGTCTCAGTGTCTCAGAGTCTCTGTGTCTCTGTGTCTATGTGTCTCTGTGTCTCTTTGTCTCAGTGTCTCTGTGCCTCAGTGTCTCATTGTCTCTGTGCTTCTGTGCCTCAGTGTTTCCGTGTCTCAGTGTCTCAGAGTCCCAGTGTCTCTGTGTCTCTTTGTCTCAGAGTCCCTGTGCCTCAGTGTCTCGGTGCCTCAGTGTACCTGGGTCTCTGTGCCTCAGTGTCTCAGAGTCTCAGTGTCTCAGAGTCTCAGTGTCTCAGTGTCTCAGTGTATCTGTGTCTCTTTGTCTCAATGTCTCTGACTCTCAGTGTCTCTGTGCCTCTGTGTCTTAGTGTCTCTGTGTCTCAGTGTCTCAGAGTCTCTGTGTCTCTGTGCCTCAGTGTCTCAGTGTGTCAGTGTCTCAGAGTCTCTGTGTCTCAGTGTCTCAGTCTCTCTGTTCCTCAGTGTCTCAGTGTCTCAGTGTCTCAGTGTCTCTGTCTCTCAGGATCTCTCTGTCTCTGTGTCTCAGTGTCTCAGTGTCTCTGTGCCTCAGTGTCTCAGTGTCTCAGTTTCTCAGCGTCTCTGTATCTCAGTGTCACAGTGTCTCAGAGTCTCAGTGTCCCTGTGTCTCAATGCCTCAGACTCTCAGTGACTCTGTGTCTCAGTGTCTATGTGTCTCAGTATCTCAGTGTCTCTGTGTCTCAATGTCTCAGAGTCTCAGAGTCTCAGTGTCTCTATGTCTCAGTGTCTCTGTGCCTCAGTGTCTCAGTGCGTCAGTGTCTCTGTGTCTCGGTGTCTCAGTGTCTCTGTGCCTCAGTGTCTCAGTGTCTCAGAGTCTCAGTGTCTCTGTGCCTCAGTGTCTCAGTGTCTCAGTGTCTCAGTTTCTCAGAGTCTCTGTGTCTCAATGCCTCAGAGTCTCAGTATCTCAGTGAATCTGTGTCTCTGTGTCTCTGTGCCTTAGTGTCTCAGTGTCTCAGAGTCTCAGTGTCTCTTTGTCTCATTGTCTCTGGGCCCCAGCGTCTCTGTGTCTCGGTGTCTCAGAGTCTCAGTGTCTCTGTGTCTCTTTGTCTCAGTGTCTCTGTGCCTCAGTGTCTCAGTGTCTTAGTGTCTCAGAGTCTCCGTGTCTCAGTGTCTCAGCTTCTCACCATCTCAGTGTTTCTGTGTCTCTGTGTCTCAGTGTCTCTGTGCCTCAGTGTCTCAGTGTCTCAGAGCCTCAGTTTCTCTGTGTCTCTGAGTCTCAGTGTCTCGGTGCCTCAGTGTCTGAGTGTGTCTGTGTCTCTGTGTCTCGGTGTCTCAGTGTCTCTGTGCCTCAGTGTCTCAGTGTCTCAGAGTCTCAGTGTCTCAGTGTCTCTGTTCTCAGTGTCTCAGTGTCTCAGTGTCTCAGCGTCTCAGTTTCTCAGAGTCTCTGTGTCTCAATATATCAGTGTCTCAGTGAACCTGTGTCTCTGTGTCTCTGTGCCTTAGTGTCTCAGTGTCTCAGTGTCTCTGTGTCTCTGTGCCTCAGTGTCTCAGTGTCTCAGAGTCTTAGTTTCTCAGTGTCTCAGTGACTCTGTGTCTCAGTGTCTCTGTGCCTCTGTGCCTCTGTGCCTCAGTATCTGTCTATCACTGTGTCAGAGTCTCAGTGACTCTGCATCTCAGTGTCTATGTGTCTCAGTATCTCAGTGTCTCTGTGTCTCAATGTCTCAGTGTCTCAGTGTCTCTGTGTCTCTTTGTCTCAGTGTCTCTGTGCCTCAGTGTCTCAGTGTATCTGTGTCTCTGTGCTTCAGTGTCTCAGTGTCTCAGTTTCTCAGAGTCTCTGTGTCTCAATGTCTCTTTGTCTCTGTGAATCTGTGTCTCTGTGTCTCTGTGCCTTAGTGTCTCAGTGTCTCACTGTCTCAGAGTCTCAGTGTCTGTGTGTCTGTATTTCTCAGTGTCTCAGAGTCACAGTGTCTCTGTGTCACAGTGTCTCTGTGCCTCAGCGTCTCAGTGTCTCAGAGTCTCAGTGTCTCTGTGTCTCTATGTCTCAGTGTCTCTGTGTCTCAGTGCCTCAATGTCTCTGTGTCTCAGTATCTCAGATCTCAGTGACTCTGTGTCTCTGTATCTCAGTGTCTCATTGTCTCACCGTCTCAGTGTCTGTGTCTCAGTGCATCAGACTCTCACTGCCTCAGAGTCCCTGTTTCTCTGTGCCTCAGTGCCTCTGTGTCTCAATGTCTCAGAATTTCAGTGTCTCAATGTCTCAGTTTCTCAGTGTCTCTGTGCCTCAGTGTCTCAGAGTCTCAGATTCTCAGTGTCTCAGTGTCTCTGTGCCTCAGTTCGTCTGTGACTCAGTGTCCCAGTGTCTCTGTGCCTCAGGGTCTCAGAGTCTCAGAGTCTCAGTGTCTCAGAGTCTCTGTGTCTCAGTGTGGCTGTGTCTCAGTGTCTCTGTGTCTCTGTGCCTCAGTGTCTCAGTGTCTCAGTGTCTCAGAGTCTCAGTGTCTCTGTGCCTCAGTGTCTCTGTGCCCCAGTGTCTCAGAGTGTCAGTGTCTCTGCGTCCCCTTGACTCCGTGTCTCAGTGCCTCAGTGTCTCTGCGTCTCAGTGTCTCAGAGACTCAGTTTCTCTGTTTCTCTGTGTCTCAGTGTCTCTGTGCCTCTGTGTCTTAGTGTCTCTGTGTCTCAGTGTCTCAGAGTCTCTGTGTCTCTGTGTCTCTGTGCCTCATTGTCTCAGTGTGTCAGTGTCTCAGAGTCTCTGTGTCTCAGTATCTCAGAGTCTCAGTATCTCAGAGTCTCAGTGTCTCTGTGTCTCAGTGTCTCTGTGCAACAGTGTCTCAGTGTGTCAGTGTCTCAGAGTCTCTGCGTCTCAGTGTCTCTGTTCCTCAGTATCTCAGTGTCTCTGTGTCTCAATGTCTCTGTCTCTCAGGATCTCTCTGTCTCTGTTCTCAGTGTCTCTGATTCTCCAGATCTCAGTGTTTCTGTGTCTCAGTGTCTCTGTGTCTCAGTGTCTCAGTGTCTCTGTGCCTCAGTTTCTCTGTGACTCAGTGTCCCAGTGTCTCTGTGCCTCAGGGTCTCAGTGTCTCTGTGTCTCTGTGTCTCTGTGTCTCTTTGTCTCAGTGTCTCTGTGCCTCAGTGTCTCATTGTCTCTGTGCTTCTGTGCCTCAGTGTTTCCGTGTCTCAGTGTCTCAGAGTCCCAGTGTATCTATGTATCTATGTTCTATGTTCTATGTTCTATCTGTGTCTCTTTGTCTCAGAGTCCCTGTGCCTCAGTGTCTCGGTGCCTCAGTGTACCTGTGTGTCTGTGCCTCAGTGTCTCAGAGTCTCAGTGTCTCAGAGTCTCAGTGTCTCAGTAGCTCAGTGTATTTGTGTCTCTTTGTCTCAATGTCTCTGACTCTCAGTGTCTCAGTGTCTCTGAGTCTCAGTGTCTTTGTGTCTCAGTGTCTCTGTGCCTCAGTGTCTCAGTGACTCAGTGTCTCAGCATCTTAGTGTCTCTGTGCCTCTGTGTCGCTGTGTCTCAGTGTCTCTGTTTCTCATTGTCTCAGTGTCTCTGTGCCTCACTGCCTCAGTGTATCTGTGTCTCAGTGTCTCAGTGCCTCAGTGTCTCAGACTCTCAGTGTCTCAATGTCTCAGTGACTCTGTGCCTCATTGTCTCAGTGTCTCAGCATCTTAGCGTCTCTGTGTCTGTGTCGCTGTGTCTCAGTGTCTCAGTGTCTCCGAGTCTCAGAGTCTCAGTGTCTCAGTGTCTCAGAGTCTCTGTGTCTCAGTGTCTCTGTGCCTCAGTGTCTTAGTGTCTTAGTTTCTCAGAGTCACAGTGCCTCTGTGTCTCAGTGTCTCTGTGCCTCAGTGTCTCAGTGTCTCAGAGTCTCAGAGTCTCTGTTTCTCTGTGCCTCAGTGTCTCTGTGTCTCAATGTCTCAGAATTGCAGTGTCTCAATGGCTCACTTTCACAGTGTCTCTGTGTCTCTGTGCCTCAGAGTCTCAGTGTCTCTGTGTCTCAGTGTCTCTGTGTCTCAGTGTCTCAGTGTCTAGAGTCTCAGTGATTCTGTGTCTCTGTGTCTCAGTGTCTCAGTGTCTCAGCTTCTCACCGTCTCAGTGTTTCTGTGTCTCAGTGTCTCAGTTTCTCTGTGCCTCAGTGTCTCAGTGTATCAGTGCCTCAGTGTCTCAGTGTCTCACAGTCTCTGTGTCTCTGTGACTCAGTGCCTCTGTTTGTCTGTGCCTCAGTGTCTCAGTGTCCCAGAATTTCAGTGTCTCAATGACTCAGTGTCTCAGTGTCTCTATGCCCCAGTGTCTCAGAGTGTCAGTGTCTCTGCGTCACAGTGTCACTGTGCCTCAGTGTCCCTACGTCACAGTGTCTCTGTGTCCCAAAGTCTCTGTGCCTCAGTGTCTCTGTGTCTCAGTGTCTCAGAGACTCAGTTTCTCTGTGTCTCAGTGTCTCAGTGTCTCTGTGGCTCTGTGTCTTAGTGTCTCTGTGTGTCAGTGTCTCAGAGTCTCTGTGTCTCTGTGCCTCAGTGTCTCAGTGTGTCAGTGTCTCAGAGTCTCTGTGTCTCAGTCTCAGTGTCTCTGTGTCTCAGTGTCTCTGTCTCTCAGGATCTCTCTGTCTCTGTGTCTCAGTGAATCTGTGTCTCTGTGTCTCTGTGCCTTAGTGTCTCAGTGTCTCAGAGTCTCAGTGTCTCTGTGTCTCATTGTCTCTGGGCCCCAGCGTCTCTGTGTCTCAGTGTCTCTTTGTCTCAGTGTCTCTGTGTCTCTTTGTCTCAGTGTCTCTGTGCCTCAGTGTCTCAGTGTCTTAGTGTCTCAGAGTCTCCGTGTCTCTGTGTCTCTGTGTCTCAGTGTCTCTGTGCCTCAGTGTCTCTGTGTCTCAGAGTCTCAGTTTCTCTGTGTCTCTGAGTCTCAGTGTCTCTTTGCCTCAGTGTCTCAGTGTGTCTGTGTCTCTGTGTCTCGGTTTCTCAGTGTCTCTGTGCCTCAGTTTCTCAGTGTCTCAGAGTCTCAGTGTCTCAGTGTCTCTGTTCTCAGTGTCTCAGTGTCTCAGCGTCTCAGTTTCTCAGTGTCTCAGAGTCTCTGTGTCTCAGTATCTCAGAGTCTCAGTGTCTCTGTGTCTCAGTGTTTCTGTGCCTCAGTGTCTCAGTGTGTCAGTGTCTCAGAGTCTCTGCGTCTCAGTGTCTCAGTGTCTCTGTTCCTCAGTATCTCAGTGTCTCTGTGTCTCTGTGTCTCTGTCTCTCAGGATCTCCCTGTCTCTGTGTCTCAGTGTCTCTGAGTCTCCAGATCTCAGTGTCTCTGTGTCTCAGTGTTTCTGTGCCTCAGTGTCTCAGTGTGTCAGTGTCTCAGAGTCTTTGTGTCTCAGTGTCTCTGTTCCTCAGTATCTCAGTGTCTCTGTGTCTCTGTCTCTCAGGATCTCCCTGTCTCTGTGTCTCAGTGTCTCTGAGTCTCCAGATCTCAGTGTCTCTGTGTCTCTGTGTCTCAGTGTCTCTGTGCCTCTTTGTCTCAGTGTCTCTGTGCCTCAATGTCTCAGTGTCTCTGTGCCTCTGTGCCTCAGTGTCTCAGTGTCTCAGAGTCTCAGTGTCTCTGTATCACTTTGTCTCAGAGTCCCTGTGCCTCAGTGTCTCGGTGCCTCAGTGTATCTGTGTGTCTGTGCCTCAGTGTCTCAGAGTCTCAGTGTCTCAGAGTCTCAGTGTCTCAGTGTCTCTGTGTCTCAGCATCTTTGTGTCGCTGTGTCTCTGTGCATCTGTGTCTCAGAGTCTCAGTGTCTCCGAGTTTCAATGTCTCAGTGTCTCAGTGTCTCAGAGTCTCAGTGTCTCTGTGTCTCAGTGCCCCTGCGCCTCAGTGTCTCTGTGTCTCAGTTTCTCAGTGTCTCCGAATCTCAGTGGCACAGTGTCTCAGTGTCTCAGAGTCTCTGTGTCTCAGTGTCTCAGTGTCTCAGAGTCTCATTCTCAGTGTCTCAGTGTCTCAGTGCCCCGGTGTCTCAGTTTCTCAGTGTCTCAGTGTCTCGTTGTCTCGATGTCTCAGAGTCTCAGTGTCACTGTGCCTCAGTGTCACTGTGCCTCCGTGTCTCAGTGTGTCGATCTCTCAGAGTCTCAGTGCCTCTGTGCCTCTGTGCCTCAGTGTCTGTGTGTCAGTGTCTCAGAGTATCAGTGTCTCTGTGTCTCAGTGTCTCTGTGTCTCAGTGTCTCAGTGTCTCAGTGTCTCTGTGTCTCAGTGTCTCAGTGTCTCAGTGTCTCAGAGTCTCAGTGATTCTGTGTCTCTGTGTCTCAGTGTCTCAGCTTCTCACCGTCTCAGTGTTTCTGTGTCTCAGTGTCTCAGTTTCTCTGTGTCTCAGTGTCAGTGTATCAGTGCCTCCGTGTCTCAGTGTCTCACAGTCTCTGTGTCTCTGTGACTCAGTGCCTCTGTTTGTCTGTGCCTCAGTGTCTCAGAATTTCAGTGTCTCAATGACTCAGTGTCTCAGTGTCTCTGTGCCCCAGTGTCTCAGAGTGTCAGTGTCTCTGCGTCACAGTGACACTGTGCCTCAGTGTCCCTACGTCTCAGTGTCTCTGTGTCTCAGTGTCTCTGTGCCTCAGTGTCTCTGTGTCTCAGTGTCTCAGAGACTCAGTTTCTCTGTGTCTCAGTGTCTCTGTGCCTCTGTGTCTTAGTGTCTCTGTGTCTCAGTGTCTCAGAGTCTCTGTGTCTCTGTGCCTCAGTGTCTCAGTGTGTCAGTGTCTCAGAGTCTCTGTGTCTCAGTGTCTCAGTCTCTCTGTTCCTCAGTGTCTCAGTGTCTCTGTGTCTCAGTGTCTCAGTGTCTCTGCCTCTCAGGATCTCTCTGTCTCTGTGTCTCAGTGTCTCAGTGTGTCAGTGTCTCAGAGTCTCAGTGTCTCAGTGTGTCAGTGTCTCTGTGCCTCAGTGTCTCTGTGTCTCAGTGTCTCTGTCTCTCAGGATCTCTCTGTCTCAGTGTCTCTGTGTCTCTGTGCCTCAGTGTCATATTGTCTCAGTTTCTCAGCGTCTCTGTGTCTCAGTGTCTCAGTGTCTCAGAGTCTCATTCTCAGTGTCTCAGTGCCCCGGTGTCTCAGTTTCTCAGTGTCTCAGTGTCTCGTTGTCTCGATGTCTCAGAGTCTCAGTGTCACTGTGCCTCAGTGTCACTGTGCCTCCGTGTCTCAGTGTGTCGATCTCTCAGAGTCTCAGAGTCTCAGTGTCTCTATTTCTCAGTGTCTCTGTGCCTCAGTGTCTCAGTGCGTCAGTGTCTCTGTGTCTCGGTGTCTCAGAGTCTCAGTGTCTCTGTGCCTCAGTGTCTCAGTGTCTCAGTTTCTCAGAGTCTCTGTGTCTCAATGCCTCAGAGTCTCAGTATCTCAGTGAATCTGTGTCTCTGTGTCTCTGTGCCTTAGTGTCTCAGTGTCTCAGAGTCTCAGTGTCTCTGTGTCTCATTGTTTCTGGGCCCCAGCGTCTCTGTGTCTCAGTGTCTCAGAGTCTCAGTGTCTCTGTGTCTCTTTGTCTCAGTGTCTCTCTGCCTCAGTGTCTCAGTGTCTTAGTGTCTCAGTGTCTTAGTGTCTCAGAGTCTCCGTGTCTCAGTGTCTCAGCTTCTCACCATCTCAGTGTTTCTGTGTCTCTGTGTCTCAGTGTCTCTGTGTCTCAGTGTCTCAGAGTCTCAGTTTCTCTGTGTCTCTGAGTCTCAGTGTCTCTGTGCCTCAGTGACTGAGTGTGTCTGTGTCTCTGTGTCTCGGTGTCTCAGTGTCTCTGTGCCTCAGTGTCTCAGTGTCTCAGTGTCTCAGAGTCTCAGTGTCTCAGTGTCTCTGTTCTCAGTGTCTCAGTGTCTCAGAGACTTAGTTTCTCAGTGTCTCAGTGACTCTGTGTCTCAGTGTCTCTGTGCCTCTGTGCCTCAGTATCTGTGTATCACTGTGTCAGAGTCTCAGTGACTCTGCATCTCAGTGTCTATGTGTCTCAGTATCTCAGTGTCTCTGTGTCTCAGTGTCTCAGAGTCTCAGTGTCTCTGTGTCTCATTGTATCTGTGCCTCAGTGTCTCAGTGTCTCAGAGTCTCAGTGTTTCTGTGTCTCTATGTCTCAGTGTCCCTGTGTCTCAGTGCCTCAATGTCTCAGTGTCTCGGTGTCTCAGATCTCAGTTACTCTGTGTCTCTGTATCTCAGTGTCTCATTGTCTCACCGTCTCGGTGTCTCTGTGTCTCAGTGCCTCAGACTCTCACTGCCTCAGAGTCTCTGTTTCTCAGTGCCTCAGTGTCTCTGTGTCTCAATGTTTCAGAATTTCAGTGTCTCAATGTCTCAGTTTCTCAGTGTCTCTGTGTCTCTTAGACTCCGTGTCTCATTGTCGCTGTGCCTCAGTGTCTCAGTGTCTCAGAGTCTCAGTGTCTCTGTGTCTCAGTGTCTCTGTGCCTGAGTGTCTCTGTGCCTCAGTGTCTCAGTGTATCAGTGCATCAGATTCTCAGAGTCTCTGTGTTTCAGTATGTCAGTGTCTCTGTGTCTCAGTGTCTCAGTGTCTCTGTGTCTCAGAGTCTCAGTATCTCAGTGTCTCAGTGTCTCAGTGGCTCTGTGCCTCAGTGTCCCAGTGTCTCAGTGTCGCAGATTCTCAGTGTCTCTGTGTCTCAGTGTTTCTGTATTTCTGTGCCTCAGTGTGTCTGAGCCTCAGTGTCTCTGTGTCTCAGTGTCTCAGTGTCTCTGTACCTCAGTGTCGCAGTGTCTCTGTGTCTCAGTGTCTCAGAGTCTCAGTGTTTCTCTGTCTCTGTGTTTCTGTGCCTCAGTGTCTCAGTGTCTCTGTGTCTCAGTGTCTCAGATTCTCAGTGTCTCAGTGTCTCTGTGCCTCAGTGTCTCTGTGCCTCAGTTTTTCAGTGTCTCAGAGTATCAGTGTCTCTGTGTCTCAGTGTCTCTGTGCCTCAGTGTCTCAGTGTATCAGTGCCTCTGTGTCTCAGTGCCTCACAGTCTCACTATCTCTGTGTCTCTCTGTGTCAGTGTCTCTGTGCCTCAGTGTGTCAGTGTCTCTGTGCTTCAGTGTCTAAGTGTCTCTGTGCCTCAGTGTCCCAGTGTCTCAGTGTCTCTGTGTCTCAGTGTCTCTGTGTCTCAGTGTCTCCGAGTCTCAGTGTCGCTCTGTCTCTGTGTTTCTGTGCCTCAGTGTCTCTGTGTCTCAGTATCACAGTGTCTCTGTGTCTCAGTGTCTCAGAGTCTCAGATTCTCAGTGTCTCAGTGGCTCTGTGTCTCAGTGTCCCAGTGTCTCAGTGTCTCAGAGTCTCAGTGTCTCTGTGTCTCAGTGACTCTGTGCCTCAATGTCTCAGTGCCTCTGTGTCTCAGTGCCTCAGAGTCTCACTATCTCTGTGTCTCTCTGTCTCAGTGTCTCTGTGCCACAGTGTGTCAGTGTCTCTGTGCCTCAGTGACTCAGAGTCTCAGTGTCTCAGTGTCTCTGTGCCTCAGTGACTCAGAGTCTCAGTGTCTCAGTATCTCAGTGTCTCTGAGTCTCACAGTCTCAGTGTCTCAGAGCCTCAGTGTCTCTGTGTCTCAGTGTCACAGTGTCTCTGTGTCTCAGTGTCTCAGTTTCACTGTGTCTCAGTTTCTCAGTGTCTCAGTGTCTCTGTGTCTCAGATTCTCAGTGTCGCAGTGTCTCTGTCCCTCAGTGTCTCAGTGTATCAGTGCATCAGATTCTCAGAGTCTCTGTGTCTCAGTATGTCAGTGTCTCTGTGTCTTGGTGCCTCAGTGTCTCAGTGTCCCAGTGTCTCAGTGTCTCTGTGTCTCAGTGTCTCTCTGTCTCTGTGTTTCTGTGTCTCAGTGTCTCAGTGTCTCTGTGCCTCAGTGTCTCAGTGTCTCTGAGTCTCAGTTACTCAGAGTCTCAGTCTCTCTCTGTCTCTGTGTTTCTGTGCCTCAGTGTCTCAGTGTCTCTGTGTCTCAGTATCATAGTGTCTCTGTGTCTCAGTGTCTCAGAGTCTCAGATTCTCAGTGTCTCAGTGTCTCTGTGCCTCAGTGTCTCTGTGCCTCAGTGTCTCTGTGTCTCAGAGTCTCAGTGTCTCTGTGTCTCAGTGTCTCAGTGTCTCTGTGCCTCAGTGTGTCAGTGTCTCTGTGCCTCAGTGTCTCAGATTCTCAGTGTCTCAGCGTCTCTGTGCCTCAGTGTCCCAGTGTCTCAGTGCCTCAGAGTCTCACTATCTCTGTGTCTTTCTGTCTCAGTGTCTCTGTGCCTCAGTGTGTCAGTGTCTCTGTGCCTCAATGACTCAGAGTCTCAGTGTCTCAGTGTCTCTGTCTCTGTGCCTCAGTGTCTCAGTGTCTCAGTGTCTCAGAATATCAGTATCTCAGTGTCTCTGAGTCTCACTGTCTCAGTGTCTCAGTGTCTCAGAGTCTCAGTGTCTCTGTGTCTCAGTGTCTCGTTGTCTCTGTGTCTCAGTGTCTCAGTGTCACTGTGTCTCAGTTTCTCAGTGTCTCAGTGTCTCTGTGTCTCGGTGCCTCAGTGTCTCAGTGTCCCAGTGTCTCAGTCTCTCAGTGTCACTGAGTCTCAGTGTCCCAGTGTCTCTGTGTCTCTGTGCTTCAGTGTCTCAGTGTCTCTGTGTCTCAGTATCACAGTGTCTCTGTGTCTCCGTGTCTCTGTGTCTCAGATTCTCAGTGTCTCAGTGTCTCTGTGCCTCAGTGTCCCCAGTGTCTCCGTGTCTCAGTGTCTCTGTGACTCAGTGTCTCAGTGTCTCAGTGCCTCTGTGTCTCTAAGCCTCAGAGTCTCACTGTCTCTGTGTCTCTCTGTCTCAGTGTCTCTGTGCCTCAGTGTTTCAGTGTCTCTGTGCCTCAGTGTCTCAGAATCTCAGTGTCTCTGTGTCTCTGTGCCTCTATGCCTCAGTACTCAGTGTCTCAGTGTCTCATTGTCTCTGTGTCTCTGTGCCTCTGTGCCTCAGTGTCTCAGTGTCTCAGCGTATCAGTATCCCAGTGTCTCTGAGTCTCAGTGTCCCAGTGTCTCTGTGTCTCAGTGTCTCAGTGTCACAGTGCCTCAGTGCCTCCCTGTCTCTGTGTCTCAGTGTCTCTGTGCCTCTGTGCCTCAGTGTCTCAGTGTATCAGTGCATCAGATTCTCAGAGTCTCTGTGTTTCAGTATGTCAGTGTCTCTGTGTCTCTGTGCCTCAGTGTCCCAGTGTCTCAGTGTCTCTGTGTCTCAGTGTCTCAGTGTCTCTGTGTCTCAGAGTCTCAGTATCTCAGTGTCTCAGTGTCTCAGTGGCTCTGTGCCTCAGTGTCCCAGTGTCTCAGTGTCGCAGATTCTCAGTGTCTCTGTGTCTCAGTGTTTCTGTATTTCTGTGCCTCAGTGTGTCTGAGCCTCAGTGTCTCTGTGTCTCAGTGTCTCAGTGTCTCTGTGCCTCAGTGTCGCAGTGTCTCTGTGTCTCAGTGTCTCAGAGTCTCAGTGTTTCTCTGTCTCTGTGTTTCTGTGCCTCAGTGTCTCAGTGTCTCTGTGTCTCAGTGTCTCAGAGTCTCAGATTCTCAGTGTCTCAGTGTCTCTGTGCCTCAGTGTCTCTGTGCCTCAGTTTTTCAGTGTCTCAGAGTATCAGTGTCTCTGTGTCTCAGTGTCTCTGTGCCTCAGTGTCTCAGTGTATCAGTGCCTCTGTGTCTCTAAGCCTCAGAGTCTCACTGTCTCTGTGTCTCTCTGCCTCAGTGTCTCTGTGCCTCAGTGTTTCAGTGTCTCTGTGCCTCAGTGTCTCAGAATCTCAGTGTCTCTGTGTCTCTGTGCCTCTATGCCTCAGTACTCAGTGTCTCAGTGTCTCAGAGTCTCAGTGTCTCTGTGTCTCTGTGCCTCTGTGCCTCAGTGTCTCAGTGTCTCAGCGTATCAGTATCCCAGTGTCTCTGAGTCTCAGTGTCCCAGTGTCTCTGTGTCTCAGTGTCTCAGTGTCACAGTGCCTCAGTGCCTCCCTGTCTCTGTGTCTCAGTGTGTCTGTGCCTCAGTGTCTCAGTGTATCAGTGCCTCAGATTCTCAGAGTCTCTGTGTTTCAGTATGTCAGTGTCTCTGTGTCTCTGTGCCTCAGTGTCCCAGTGTCTCAGTGTCTCTGTGTCTCAGTGTCTCAGTGTCTCTGTGTCTCAGAGTCTCAGTATCTCAGTGTCTCAGTGTCTCAGTGGCTCTGTGCCTCAGTGTCCCAGTGTCTCAGTGTCGCAGATTCTCAGTGTCTCTGTGTCTCAGTGTTTCTGTATTTCTGTGCCTCAGTGTGTCTGAGCCTCAGTGTCTCTGTGTCTCAGTGTCTCAGTGTCTCTGTGCCTCAGTGTCGCAGTGTCTATGTGTCTCAGTGTCTCAGAGTCTCAGTGTTTCTCTGTCTCTGTGTTTCTGTGCCTCAGTGTCTCAAAGTCTCTGTGTCTCAGTGTCTCAGAGTCTCAGATTCTCAGTGTCTCAGTGTCTCTGTGCCTCAGTGTCTCTGTGCCTCAGTTTTTCAGTGTCTCAGAGTATCAGTGTCTCTGTGTCTCAGTGTCTCTGTGCCTCAGTGTCTCAGTGTATCAGTGCCTCTGTGTCTCAGTGCCTCACAGTCTCACTATCTCTGTGTCTCTCTGTGTCAGTGTCTCTGTGCCTCAGTGTGTCAGTGTCTCTGTGCTTCAGTGTCTCAGTGTCTCAGTGTCTCTGTGCCTCAGTGTCCCAGTGTCTCAGTGTCTCTGTGTCTCAGTGTCTCAGATTCTCCGAGTCTCAGTGTCTCTCTGTCTCTGTGTTTCTGTGTCTCAGCGTCTCTGTGTCTCAGTATCACAGTGTCTCTGTGTCTCAGTGTCTCAGAGTCTCAGATTCTCAGTGTCTCAGTGGCTCTGTGTCTCAGTGTCCCAGTGTCTCAGTGTCTCAGAGTCTCAGTGTCTCTGTGTCTCAGTGACTCTGTGCCTCAGTGTCTCAGTGCCTCTGTGTCTCAGTGCCTCAGAGTCTCACTATCTCTGTGTCTCTCTGTCTCAGTGTCTCTGTGCCACAGTGACTCAGAGTCTCAGTGTCTCAGTGTCTCTGTGCCTCAGTGTCTCAGATTCTCAGTGTCTCAGCGTCTCTGTGCCTCAGTGTCCCAGTGTCTCAGTGCCTCAGAGTCTCACTATCTCTGTGTCTTTCTGTCTCAGTGTCTCTGTGCCTCAGTGTGTCAGTGTCTCTGTGCCTCAATGACTCAGAGTCTCAGTGTCTCAGTGTCTCTGTCTCTGTGCCTCAGTGTCTCAGTGTCTCAGTGTCTCAGAATATCAGTATCTCAGTGTCTCTGAGTCTCACTGTCTCAGTGTCTCAGTGTCTCAGAGTCTCAGTGTCTCTGTGTCTCAGTGTCTCGTTGTCTCTGTGTCTCAGTGTCTCAGTGTCACTGTGTCTCAGTTTCTCAGTGTCTCAGTGTCTCTGTGTCTCGGTGCCTCAGTGTCTCAGTGTCCCAGTGTCTCAGTCTCTCAGTGTCACTGAGTCTCAGTGTCCCAGTGTCTCTGTGTCTCTGTGCTTCAGTGTCTCAGTGTCTCTGTGTCTCAGTATCACAGTGTCTCTGTGTCTCCGTGTCTCTGTGTCTCAGATTCTCAGTGTCTCAGTGTCTCTGTGCCTCAGTGTCCCCAGTGTCTCCGTGTCTCAGTGTCTCTGTGACTCAGTGTCTCAGTGTCTCAGTGCCTCTGTGTCTCTAAGCCTCAGAGTCTCACTGTCTCTGTGTCTCTCTGTCTCAGTGTCTCTGTGCCTCAGTGTTTCAGTGTCTCTGTGCCTCAGTGTCTCAGAATCTCAGTGTCTCTGTGTCTCTGTGCCTCTATGCCTCAGTACTCAGTGTCTCAGTGTCTCATTGTCTCTGTGTCTCTGTGCCTCTGTGCCTCAGTGTCTCAGTGTCTCAGCGTATCAGTATCCCAGTGTCTCTGAGTCTCAGTGTCCCAGTGTCTCTGTGTCTCAGTGTCTCAGTGTCACAGTGCCTCAGTGCCTCCCTGTCTCTGTGTCTCAGTGTCTCTGTGCCTCTGTGCCTCAGTGTCTCAGTGTATCAGTGCATCAGATTCTCAGAGTCTCTGTGTTTCAGTATGTCAGTGTCTCTGTGTCTCTGTGCCTCAGTGTCCCAGTGTCTCAGTGTCTCTGTGTCTCAGTGTCTCAGTGTCTCTGTGTCTCAGAGTCTCAGTATCTCAGTGTCTCAGTGTCTCAGTGGCTCTGTGCCTCAGTGTCCCAGTGTCTCAGTGTTGCAGATTCTCAGTGTCTCTGTGTCTCAGTGTTTCTGTATTTCTGTGCCTCAGTGTGTCTGAGCCTCAGTGTCTCTGTGTCTCAGTGTCTCAGTGTCTCTGTGCCTCAGTGTCGCAGTGTCTCTGTGTCTCAGTGTCTCAGAGTCTCAGTGTTTCTCTGTCTCTGTGTTTCTGTGCCTCAGTGTCTCAGTGTCTCTGTGTCTCAGTGTCTCAGAGTCTCAGATTCTCAGTGTCTCAGTGTCTCTGTGCCTCAGTGTCTCTGTGCCTCAGTTTTTCAGTGTCTCAGAGTATCAGTGTCTCTGTGTCTCAGTGTCTCTGTGCCTCAGTGTCTCAGTGTATCAGTGCCTCTGTGTCTCAGTGCCTCACAGTCTCACTATCTCTGTGTCTCTCTGTGTCAGTGTCTCTGTGCCTCAGTGTGTCAGTGTCTCTGTGCTTCAGTGTCTCAGTGTCTCAGTGTCTCTGTGCCTCAGTGTCCCAGTGTCTCAGTGTCTCTGTGTCTCAGTGTCTCAGATTCTCCGAGTCTCAGTGTCTCTCTGTCTCTGTGTTTCTGTGTCTCAGCGTCTCTGTGTCTCAGTATCACAGTGTCTCTGTGTCTCAGTGTCTCAGAGTCTCAGATTCTCAGTGTCTCAGTGGCTCTGTGTCTCAGTGTCCCAGTGTCTCAGTGTCTCAGAGTCTCAGTGTCTCTGTGTCTCAGTGACTCTGTGCCTCAATGTCTCAGTGCCTCTGTGTCTCAGTGCCTCAGAGTCTCACTATCTCTGTGTCTCTCTGTCTCAGTGTCTCTGTGCCACAGTGACTCAGAGTCTCAGTGTCTCAGTGTCTCTGTGCCTCAGTGACTCAGAGTCTCAGTGTCTCAGTATCTCAGTGTCTCTGAGTCTCAGAGTCTCAGTGTCTCAGAGTCTCAGTGTCTCTGTGTCTCAGTGTCACAGTGTCTCTGTGTCTCAGTGTCTCAGTTTCACTGTGTCTCAGTTTCTCAGTGTCTCAGTGTCTCTGTGTCTCAGTGTCTCAGTGTCTCTGTGTCTCTTTGCTTC
This sequence comes from Carcharhinus amblyrhynchos, assembly GCF_965287045.1. Lineage (NCBI taxonomy): Eukaryota > Metazoa > Chordata > Chondrichthyes > Carcharhiniformes > Carcharhinidae > Carcharhinus > Carcharhinus amblyrhynchos. The sequence continues at coordinate 485,330 of NW_027649852.1, read as the reverse complement.
AGTGTCTCAGTGTCTCTGTGTCTCAGTATCACAGTGTCTCCGTGTCTCTGTGTCTCAGATTCTCAGTGTCGCAGTGTCTCTGTCCCTCAGTGTCTCAGTGTATCAGTGCATCAGATTCTCAGAGTCTCTGTGTCTCAGTATGTCAGTGTCTCTGTGTCTTGGTGCCTCAGTGTCTCAGTGTCCCAGTGTCTCAGTGTCTCTGTGTCTCAGTGTCTCTCTGTCTCTGTGTTTCTGTGTCTCAGTGTCTCAGTGTCTCTGTGCCTCAGTGTCTCAGTGTCTCTGAGTCTCAGTTACTCAGAGTCTCAGTCTCTCTCTGTCTCTGTGTTTCTGTGCCTCAGTGTCTCAGTGTCTCTGTGTCTCAGTATCATAGTGTCTCTGTGTCTCAGTGTCTCAGAGTCTCAGATTCTCAGTGTCTCAGTGTCTCTGTGCCTCAGTGTCTCTGTGCCTCAGTGTCTCTGTGTCTCAGAGTCTCAGTGTCTCTGTGTCTCAGTGTCTCAGTGTCTCTGTGCCTCAGTGTGTCAGTGTCTCTGTGCCTCAGTGTCTCAGATTCTCAGTGTCTCAGCGTCTCTGTGCCTCAGTGTCCCAGTGTCTCAGTGCCTCAGAGTCTCACTATCTCTGTGTCTTTCTGTCTCAGTGTCTCTGTGCCTCAGTGTGTCAGTGTCTCTGTGCCTCAGTGACTCAGAGTCTCAGTGTCTCTGTCTCTGTGCCTCAGTGTCTCAGTGTCTCAGTGTCTCAGAATATCAGTATCTCAGTGTCTCTGAGTCTCACTGTCTCAGTGTCTCAGTGTCTCAGAGTCTCAGTATCTCTGTGTCTCAGTGTCTCGTTGTCTCTGTGTCTCAGTGTCTCAGTGTCACTGTGTCTCAGTTTCTCAGTGTCTCAGTGTCTCTGTGTCTCGGTGCCTCAGTGTCTCAGTGTCCCAGTGTCTCAGTCTCTCAGTGTCACTGAGTCTCAGTGTCTCAGTGTCTCTGTGTCTCTGTGCTTCAGTGTCTCAGTGTCTCTGTGTCTCAGTATCACAGTGTCTCTGTGTCTCCGTGTCTCTGTGTCTCAGATTCTCAGTGTCTCAGTGTCTCTGTGCCTCAGTGTCCCCAGTGTCTCCGTGTCTCAGTGTCTCTGTGACTCAGTGTCTCAGTGTCTCAGTGCCTCTGTGTCTCTAAGCCTCAGAGTCTCACTGTCTCTGTGTCTCTCTGTCTCAGTGTCTCTGTGCCTCAGTGTTTCAGTGTCTCTGTGCCTCAGTGTCTCAGAGTCTCAGTGTCTCTGTGTCTCTGTGCCTCTATGCCTCAGTACTCAGTGTCTCAGTGTCTCAGTGTCTTTGTGTCTCTGTGCCTCTGTGCCTCAGTGTCTCAGTGTCTCAGCGTATCAGTATCCCAGTGTCCCTGAGTCTCAGTGTCCCAGTGTCTCTGTGTCTCAGTGTCTCAGTGTCACAGTGCCTCAGTGCCTCCCTGTCTCTGTGTCTCAGTCTCTCTGTGCCTCAGTGTATCAGTGCATCAGATTCTCAGAGTCTCTGTGTTTCAGTATGTCAGTGTCTCTGTGTCTCGGTGCCTCAGTGTCCCAGTGTCTCAGTGTCTCTGTGTCTCAGTGTCTCAGTGTCTCTGTGTCTCAGAGTCTCAGTATCTCAGTGTCTCAGTGTCTCAGTGGCTCTGTGCCTCAGTGTCCCAGTGTCTCAGTGTCGCAGATTCTCAGTGTCTCTGTGTCTCAGTGTTTTTGTATTTCTGTGCCTCAGTGTGTCTGAGCCTCAGTGTCTCTGTGTCTCAGTGTCTCAGTGTCTCTGTGCCTCAGTGTCGCAGTGTCTATGTGTCTCAGTGTCTCAGAGTCTAAGTGTTTCTCTGTCTCTGTGTTTCTGTGCCTCAGTGTCTCAGTGTCTCTGTGTCTCAGTGTCTCAGAGTCTCAGTGTCTCAGTGTCTCTGTGCCTCAGTGTCTCTGTGCCTCAGTTTTTCAGTGTCTCAGAGCATCAGTGTCTCTGTGTCTCAGTGTCTCTGTGCCTCAGTGTCTCAGTGTATCAGTGCCTCTGTGTCTCAGTGCCTCACAGTCTCACTATCTCTGTGTCTCTCTGTGTCAGTGTCTCTGTGCCTCAGTGTGTCAGTGTCTCTGTGCTTCAGTGTCTCAGTGTCTCAGTGTCTCTGTGCCTCAGTGTCCCAGTGCCTCAGTGTCTCTCTATCTCAGTGTCTCTGTGTCTCAGTTTCTCCGAGTCTCAGTGTCTCTCTGTCTCTGTGTTTCTGTGTCTCAGTGTCTCTGTGTCTCAGTATCACAGTGTCTCAGTGTCCCAGTGTCTCAGGGTCTTAGAGTCTCAGTGTCTCTGTGTCTCAGTGACTCTGTGCCTCAGTGTCTCAGTGCCTCTGTGTCTCAGTGCCTCAGAGTCTCTGTGTCTCTGTGCCTCAGTGTCTCAGTGTGTCAGTGTCTCAGAGTCTCTGTGTCTCAGTGTCTCTGTCTCTCTGTTCCTCAGTGTTTCAGTGTCTCTGTGTCTCAGTGTCTCAGTGTCTCTGTCTCTCAGGATCTCTCTGTCTCTGTGTCTCAGTGTCTCAGTGTGTCAGTGTCTCAGAGTCTCAGTGTCTCAGTGTGTCAGTGTCTCTGTGCCTCAGTGTCTCTGTGTCTCAGTGTCTCTGTCTCTCAGGATCTCTCTGTCTCTGTGTCTCAGTGTCTCAGTGTCTCTGTGCCTCAGTGTCTCAGTGTCTCAGTTTCTCAGCGTCTCTGTATCTCAGTGTCTCAGTGTCTCAGAGTCTCAGTGTCTCTGTGTCTCAATGCCTCAGACTCTCAGTGACTCTGTGTCTCAGTGTCTATGTGTCTCAGTATCTCAGTGTCTCTGTGTCTCAATGTCTCAGAGTCTCAGAGTCTCAGAGTCTCAGAGTCTCAGTGTCTCTATGTCTCAGTGTCTCTGTGCCTCAGTGTCTCAGTGCGTCAGTGTCTCTGTGTCTCGGTGTCTCAGTGTCTCTGTGCCTCAGAGTCTCAGTGTCTCTGTGCCTCAGTGTCTCAGTGTCTCAGTGTCTCAGTTTCTCAGAGTCTCTGTGTCTCAATGCCTCAGAGTCTCAGTATCTCAGTGAATCTGTGTCTCTGTGTCTCTGTGCCTTAGTGTCTCAGTGTCTCAGAGTCTCAGTGTCTCTGTGTCTCATTGTCTCTGGGCCCCAGCGTCTCTGTGCCTCAGTGTCTCAGAGTCTCAGTGTCTCTGTGTCTCTTTGTCTCAGTGTCTCTGTGCCTCAGTGTCTCAGTGTCTTAGTGTCTCAGAGTCTCCGTGTCTCAGTGTCTCAGCTTCTCACCATCTCAGTGTTTCTGTGTCTCTGTGTCTCAGTGTCTCTGTGCCTCAGTGTCTCAGTGTCTCAGTTTCTCTGTGTCTCTGAGTCTCAGTGTCTCTGTGCCTCAGTGTCTGAGTGTGTCTGTGTCTCTGTGTCTCGGTGTCTCAGTGTCTCTGTGCCTCAGTGTCTCAGTGTCTCAGAGTCTCAGTGTCTCAGTGTCTCTGTTCTCAGTGTCTCAGTGTCTCAGCGTCTCAGTTTCTCAGAGTCTCTGTGTCTCAATACCTCAGTGTCTCAGTGAACCTGTGTCTCTGTGCCTTAGTGTCTCAGTGTCTCAGTGTCTCTGTGTCTCTGTGCCTCAGTGTCTCAGTGTCTCAGAGTCTTAGTTTCTCAGTGTCTCAGTGACTCTGTGTCTCAGTGTCTCTGTGCCTCTGTGCCTCTGTGCCTCAGTATCTGTGTATCACTGTGTCAGAGTCTCAGTGACTCTGCATCTCAGTGTCTATGTGTCTCAGTATCTCAGTGTCTCTGTGTCTCAGTGTCTCAGAGTCTCAGAGTCTCAGTGTCTCTGTGTCTCATTGTATCTGTGCCTCAGTGTCTCAGTGTCTCAGAGTCTCAGTGTTTCTGTGTCTCTATGTCTCAGTGTCCCTGTGTCTCAGTGCCTCAATGTCTCAGTGTCTCAGTGTCTCAGATCTCAGTTACTCTGTGTCTCTGTATCTCAGTGTCTCATTGTCTCACCGTCTCAGTGTCTCTGTGTCTCAGTGCCTCAGACTCTCACTGCCTCAGAGTCTCTGTTTCTCAGTGCCTCAGTGTCTCTGTGTCTCAATGTTTCAGAATTTCAGTGTCTCAATGTCTCAGTTTCTCAGTGTCTCTGTGTCTCTGTGTCTCCTAGACTCCGTGTCTCATTGTCTCTGTGCCTCAGTGTCTCAGTGTCTCAGAGTCTCAGTGTCTCTGTGTCTCAGTGTCTCTGTGCCTGAGTGTCTCAGCGCCTCAGTGTCTCAGTGTCTCAGTTTCTCAGTGTCTCTGTGTCTCAGTGTCTCTGTGCCTGAATGTCTCAGCGCCTCAGTGACTCTGTGTCTCAGAGTCTCAGTTTCTCTGTGTCTCTGTGTCTCAGTGTCTCTGTGCCTCAGTGTCTCAGTGCCTCTATGTCTCAGTGTCTCTGTGTCTTTGTGCCTCAGTGTCTAAGTGTCTCAGTGTCTCAGAGTCTCAGTGTCTCAGTGTATCTGTGACTCAGTGTCTCAGTGTCTCAGTTTCTCAGTTTCTCATTTCTCAGTGTCTCTTTGTCTCTGTGTCTCAGTGTCTCTGTGCATCAGTGTCTCAGTGTCTCTGTGTCTCAGTGTCTCTGAGTCTCCAGATCTCAGTGTCTCTGTGTCTCAGTGTCTCTGTGTCTCAGTGTCTCTGTGCATCAGTGTCTCAGTGTCTCTGTGACTCTATGTCTCAGATTCTCAGTGTCTCAGTGTCTCAGTGTCTCAGAGTTTCTGTCTCTCAGTGTCTCAGAGTCTCAGTGTCTCTGTGTCTCAGTGCCTCTGTGCCTCACTGTCTCAGTGCCTCAGTGTCTCAGTGCCTCAGAGCCTCACTATCTCTCTGTCTTTCTGTCTCAGTGTCTCTGTGCCTCAGTGTGTCAGTGTCTCTGTGCCTCAGTGACTCAGAGTCTCAGTGTCTCAGTGTCTCTGTCTCTGTGCCTCAGTGTCTCAGTGTCTCAGAGTATCAGTATCTCAGTGTCTCTGAGTCTCTCTGTCTCAGTGTCTCAGTGTCTCAGAGTCTCAGTGTCTCTGTGTCTCAGTGTCTCATTGTCTCTGTGTCTCAGTGTCTCAGTGTCACTGTGTCTCAGTTTCTCAGTGTCTCAGTGTCTCTGTGTCTCGGTGCCTCAGTGTCTCAGTGTCCCAGTGTCTCAGTCTCTCAGTGTCTCTGAGTCTCAGTGTCTCAGTGTCTCAGTGTCTCTGTGTCTCTGTGCTTCAGTGTCTCAGTGTCTCTGTGTCTCAGTATCACAGTGTCTCTGTGTCTCCGTGTCTCTGTGTCTCAGATTCTCAGTGTCTCAGTGTCTCTGTGCCTCAGTGTCCCCAGTGTCTCCGTGTCTCAGTGTCTCTGTGACTCAGTGTCTCAGTGTCTCAGTGCCTCTGTGTCTCTAAGCCTCAGAGTCTCACTGTCTCTGTGTCTCTCTGCCTCAGTGTCTCTGTGCCTCAGTGTTTCAGTGTCTCTGTGCCTCAGTGTCTCAGAATCTCAGTGTCTCTGTGTCTCTGTGCCTCTATGCCTCAGTACTCAGTGTCTCAGTGTCTCAGAGTCTCAGTGTCTCTGTGTCTCTGTGCCTCTGTGCCTCAGTGTCTCAGTGTCTCAGCGTATCAGTATCCCAGTGTCTCTGAGTCTCAGTGTCCCAGTGTCTCTGTGTCTCAGTGTCTCAGTGTCACAGTGCCTCAGTGCCTCCCTGTCTCTGTGTCTCAGTGTGTCTGTGCCTCAGTGTCTCAGTGTATCAGTGCCTCAGATTCTCAGAGTCTCTGTGTTTCAGTATGTCAGTGTCTCTGTGTCTCGGTGCCTCAGTGTCCCAGTGTCTCAGTGTCTCTGTGTCTCAGTGTCTCAGTGTCTCTGTGTCTCAGAGTCTCAGTATCTCAGTGTCTCAGTGTCTCAGTGGCTCTGTGCCTCAGTGTCCCAGTGTCTCAGTGTCGCAGATTCTCAGTGTCTCTGTGTCTCAGTGTTTCTGTATTTCTGTGCCTCAGTGTGTCTGAGCCTCAGTGTCTCTGTGTCTCAGTGTCTCAGTGTCTCTGTGCCTCAGTGTCGCAGTGTCTATGTGTCTCAGTGTCTCAGAGTCTCAGTGTTTCTCTGTCTCTGTGTTTCTGTGCCTCAGTGTCTCAGTGTCTCTGTGTCTCAGTGTCTCAGAGTCTCAGATTCTCAGTGTCTCAGTGTCTCTGTGCCTCAGTGTCTCTGTGCCTCAGTTTTTCAGTGTCTCAGAGCATCAGTGTCTCTGTGTCTCAGTGTCTCTGTGCCTCAGTGTCTCAGTGTATCAGTGCCTCTGTGTCTCAGTGCCTCACAGTCTCACTATCTCTGTGTCTCTCTGTGTCAGTGTCTCTGTGCCTCAGTGTGTCAGTGTCTCTGTGCTTCAGTGTCTCAGTGTCTCAGTGTCTCTGTGCCTCAGTGTCCCAGTGTCTCAGTGTCTCTGTGTCTCAGTGTCTCAGTTTCTCCGAGTCTCAGTGTCTCTCTGTCTCTGTGTTTCTGTGTCTCAGTGTCTCTGTGTCTCAGTATCACAGTGTCTCTGTGTCTCAGTGTCTCAGAGTCTCAGATTCTCAGTGTCTCAGTGGCTCTGTGTCTCAGTGTCCCAGTGTCTCAGTGTCTCAGAGTCTCAGTGTCTCAATGACTCTGTGCCTCAGTGTCTCAGTGCCTCTGTGTCTCAGTGCCTCAGAGTCTCACTATCTCTGTGTCTCTCTGTCTCAGTGTCTCTGTGCCACATTGTGTCAGTGTCTCTGTGCCTCAGTGACTCAGAGTCTCAGTGTCTCAGTGTCTCAGTGTCTCAGAGTCTCAGTGTCTCTGTGTCTCAGTGTCACAGTGTCTCTGTGTCTCAGTGTCTCAGTTTCACTGTGTCTCAGTTTCTCAGTGTCTCAGTGTCTCTGTGTCTCAGTGTCTCAGTGTCTCTTTGCTTCAGTGTCTCAGTGTCTCTGTGCCTCAGTATCACAGTGTCTCCGTGTCTCCTTGTCTCTGTGTCTCAGATTCTCAGTGTCGCAGTTTCTCTGTCCTTCAGTGTCTCAGTGTATCAGTGCATCAGATTCTCAGAGTCTCTGTGTCTCAGTATGTCAGTGTCTCTGTGTCTTGGTGCCTCAGTGTCTCAGTGTCCCAGTGTCTCAGTGTCTCTGTGTCTCAGTGTCTCTCTGTCTCTGTGTTTCTGTGTCTCAGTGTCTCAGTGTCTCTGTGCCTCAGTGTCTCAGTGTCTCTGAGTCTCAGTTACTCAGAGTCTCAGTCTCTCTCTGTCTCTGTGTTTCTGTGCCTCAGTGCCTCAGTGTCTCTGTGCCTCAGTATCATAGTGTCTCTGTGTTACAGTGTCTCAGAGTCTCAGATTCTCAGTGTCTCAGTGTCTCTGTGCCTCAGTGTCTCTGTGCCTCAGTGTCTCTGTGTCTCAGAGTCTCAGTGTCTCTGTGTCTCAGTGTCTCAGTGTCTCTGTGCCTCAGTGTGTCAGTGTCTCTGTGCCTCAGTGTCTCAGATTCTCAGTGTCTCAGCGTCTCTGTGCCTCAGTGTCCCAGTGTCTCAGTGCCTCAGAGTCTCACTATCTCTGAGTCTCTCTGTCTCAGTGTCTCTGTGCCTCAGTGTGTCAGTGTCTCTGTGCCTCAGTGACTCAGAGTCTCAGTGTCTCAGTGTCTCTGTCTCTGTGCCTCAGTGTCTCAGTGTCTCAGTGTCTCAGAGTATCAGTATCTCAGTGTCTCTGAGTCTCACTGTCTCAGTGTCTCAGTGTCTCAGAGTCTCAGTGTCTCTGTGTCTCAGTGTCTCGTTGTCTCTGTGTCTCAGTGTCTCAGTGTCACTGTGTCTCAGTTTCTCAGTGTCTCAGTGTCTCTGTGTCTCGGTGCCTCAGTGTCTCAGTGTCCCAGTGTCTCAGTCTCTCAGTGTTACTGAGTCTCAGTGTCTCAGTGTCTCTGTGTCTCTGTGCTTCAGTGTCTCAGTGTCTCTGTGTCTCAGTATCACAGTGTCTCTGTGTCTCCGTGTCTCTGTGTCTCAGATTCTCAGTGTCTCAGTGTCTCTGTGCCTCAGTGTCCCCAGTGTCTCCGTGTCTCAGTGTCTCTGTGACTCAGTGTCTCAGTGCCTCTGTGTCTCTAAGCCTCAGAGTCTCACTGTCTCTGTGTCTCTCTGTCTCAGTGTCTCTGTGCCTCAGTGTTTCAGTGTCTCTGTGCCTCAGTGTCTCAGAGTCTCAGTGTCTCGGTGTCTCTGTGCCTCTATGCCTCAGTACTCAGTGTCTCAGTGTCTCAGTGTCTCTGTGTCTCTGTGCCTCTGTGCCTCAGTGTCTCAGCGTATCAGTATCCCAGTGTCTCTGAGTCTCAGTGTCCCAGTGTCTCTGTGTCTCAGTATCTCAGTGTCACTGTGCCTCAGTGCCTCCCTGTCTCTGTGTCTCAGTCTCTCTGTGCCTCAGTGTCTCAGTGTATCAGTGCATCAGATTCTCAGAGTCTCTGTGTTTCAGTATGTCAGTGTCTCTGTGTCTCGGTGCCTTAGTGTCTCAGTGTCTCAGTGTCTCAGTGTCTCTGTGTCTCAGAGTCTCAGTATCTCAGTGTCTCAGTGTCTCAGTGGCTCTGTGCCTCAGTGTCCCAGTGTCTCAGTGTCTCAGTGTCTCTGTGTCTCAGAGTCTCAGTATCTCAGTGTCTCAGTGTCTCAGTGGCTCTGTGCCTCAGTGCCTCAGTGTCCCAGTGTCTCAGTGTTGCAGATTCTCAGTGTCTCTGTGTCTCAGTGTTTCTGTATTTCTGTGCCTCAGTGTCTCTGAGCCTCAGTGTCTCTGTGTCTCAGTGTCTCAGTGTCTCTGTGCCTAAGTGTCGCAGTGTCTCTGTGTCTCAGTGCCTCAGAGTCTCAGTGTTTCTCTGTCTCTGTGTTTCTGTGCCTCAGTGTCTCATTGTCTCTGTGCCTCAGTGTCTCTGTGCCTCAGTTTCTCAGTGTCTCTGTGTCTCAGTGTCTCTGTGCCTCAGTGTCTCAGTGTATCAGTGCCTCTGTGTCTCAGTGCCTCACAGTCTCACTATCTCTGTGTCTCTCTGTGTCAGTGTCTCTGTGTCTCAGTGTCTCTGTGCATCAGTGTCTCAGTGTCTCTGTGACTCTATGTCTCAGATTCTCAGTGTCTCAGTGTCTCAGTGTCTCAGAGTTTCTGTTTCTCAGTGTCTCAGAGTCTCAGTGTCCCTGTGTCTCAGTGCCTCTGTGCCTCACTGTCTCAGTGCCTCAGTGTCTCAGTGCCTCAGAGTCTCACTATCTCTCTGTCTTTCTGTCTCAGTGTCTCTGTGCCTCAGTGTGTCAGTGTCTCTGTGCCTCAGTGACTCAGAGTCTCAGTGTCTCAGTGTCTCTGTGCCTCAGTGACTCAGAGTCTCAGTGTCTCAGTATCTCAGTGCCTCTGAGTCTCAGTGTCTCAGTGTCTCAGTGTCTCAGAGTCTCAGTATCTCTGTGTCTCAGTGTCACAGTGTCTCTGTGTCTCAGTGTCTCAGTGTCACTGTGTCTCAGTTTCTCAGTGTCTCAGTGTCTCAGTGTCTCAGTGTCTCTTTGCTTCAGTGTCTCAGTGTCTCTGTGTCTCAGTATCACAGTGTCTCCGTGTCTCCGTGTCTCTGTGTCTCAGATTCTCAGTGTCGCAGTGTCTCTGTGCCTCAGTGTCTCAGTGTATCAGTGCATCAGATTCTCAGAGTCTCTGTGTCTCAGTATGTCAGTGTCTCTGTGTCTTGGTGCCTCAGTGTCTCAGTGTCCCAGTGTCTCAGTGTCTCTGTGTCTCAGTGTCTCTCTGTCTCTGTGTTTCTGTGTCTCAGTGTCTCAGTGTCTCTGAGTCTCAGTTACTCAGAGTCTCAGTCTCTCTCTGTCTCTGTGTTTCTGTGCCTCAGTGCCTCAGTGTCTCTGTGCCTCAGTATCATAGTGTCTCTGTGTCTCAGTGTCTCAGAGTCTCAGATTCTCAGTGTCTCAGTGTCTCTGTGCCTCAGTGTCTCTGTGCCTCAGTGTCTCTGTGTCTCAGAGTCTCAGTGTCTCTGTGTCTCAGTGTCTCAGTGTCTCTGTGCCTCAGTGTCTCAGCGTCTCTGTGCCTCAGTGTCCCAGTGTCTCTGTGTCTCAGAGTCTCAGTGTCTCTGTCTCAGTGTCTCTGTGCCTCAGTGTCTCAGTGTATCAGTGCCTCTGTGTCTCAGTGCCTCACAGTCTCACTATCTCTGTGTCTCTCTGTGTCAGTGTCTCTGTGCCTCAGTGTGTCAGTGTCTCTGTGCTTCAGTGTCTCAGTGTCTCAGTGTCTCTGTGCCTCAGTGTCCCAGTGTCTCAGTGTCTCTGTGTCTCAGTGTCTCAGTTTCTCCGAGTCTCAGTGTCTCTCTGTCTCTGTGTTTCTGTGTCTCAGTGTCTCTGTGTCTCAGTATCACAGTGTCTCTGTGTCTCAGTGTCTCAGAGTCTCAGATTCTCAGTGTCTCAGTGGCTCTGTGTCTCAGTGTCCCAGTGTCTCAGTGTCTCAGAGTCTCAGTGTCTCAATGACTCTGTGCCTCAGTGTCTCAGTGCCTCTGTGTCTCAGTGCCTCAGAGTCTCACTATCTCTGTGTCTCTCTGTCTCAGTGTCTCTGTGCCACATTGTGTCAGTGTCTCTGTGCCTCAGTGACTCAGAGTCTCAGTGTCTCAGTGTCTCAGTGTCTCAGAGTCTCAGTGTCTCTGTGTCTCAGTGTCACAGTGTCTCTGTGTCTCAGTGTCTCAGTTTCACTGTGTCTCAGTTTCTCAGTGTCTCAGTGTCTCTGTGTCTCAGTGTCTCAGTGTCTCTTTGCTTCAGTGTCTCAGTGTCTCTGTGCCTCAGTATCACAGTGTCTCCGTGTCTCCTTGTCTCTGTGTCTCAGATTCTCAGTGTCGCAGTTTCTCTGTCCTTCAGTGTCTCAGTGTATCAGTGCATCAGATTCTCAGAGTCTCTGTGTCTCAGTATGTCAGTGTCTCTGTGTCTTGGTGCCTCAGTGTCTCAGTGTCCCAGTGTCTCAGTGTCTCTGTGTCTCAGTGTCTCTCTGTCTCTGTGTTTCTGTGTCTCAGTGTCTCAGTGTCTCTGTGCCTCAGTGTCTCAGTGTCTCTGAGTCTCAGTTACTCAGAGTCTCAGTCTCTCTCTGTCTCTGTGTTTCTGTGCCTCAGTGCCTCAGTGTCTCTGTGCCTCAGTATCATAGTGTCTCTGTGTTACAGTGTCTCAGAGTCTCAGATTCTCAGTGTCTCAGTGTCTCTGTGCCTCAGTGTCTCTGTGCCTCAGTGTCTCTGTGTCTCAGAGTCTCAGTGTCTCTGTGTCTCAGTGTCTCAGTGTCTCTGTGCCTCAGTGTGTCAGTGTCTCTGTGCCTCAGTGTCTCAGATTCTCAGTGTCTCAGCGTCTCTGTGCCTCAGTGTCCCAGTGTCTCAGTGCCTCAGAGTCTCACTATCTCTGAGTCTCTCTGTCTCAGTGTCTCTGTGCCTCAGTGTGTCAGTGTCTCTGTGCCTCAGTGACTCAGAGTCTCAGTGTCTCAGTGTCTCTGTCTCTGTGCCTCAGTGTCTCAGTGTCTCAGTGTCTCAGAGTATCAGTATCTCAGTGTCTCTGAGTCTCACTGTCTCAGTGTCTCAGTGTCTCAGAGTCTCAGTGTCTCTGTGTCTCAGTGTCTCGTTGTCTCTGTGTCTCAGTGTCTCAGTGTCACTGTGTCTCAGTTTCTCAGTGTCTCAGTGTCTCTGTGTCTCGGTGCCTCAGTGTCTCAGTGTCCCAGTGTCTCAGTCTCTCAGTGTTACTGAGTCTCAGTGTCTCAGTGTCTCTGTGTCTCTGTGCTTCAGTGTCTCAGTGTCTCTGTGTCTCAGTATCACAGTGTCTCTGTGTCTCCGTGTCTCTGTGTCTCAGATTCTCAGTGTCTCAGTGTCTCTGTGCCTCAGTGTCCCCAGTGTCTCCGTGTCTCAGTGTCTCTGTGACTCAGTGTCTCAGTGCCTCTGTGTCTCTAAGCCTCAGAGTCTCACTGTCTCTGTGTCTCTCTGTCTCAGTGTCTCTGTGCCTCAGTGTTTCAGTGTCTCTGTGCCTCAGTGTCTCAGAGTCTCAGTGTCTCGGTGTCTCTGTGCCTCTATGCCTCAGTACTCAGTGTCTCAGTGTCTCAGTGTCTCTGTGTCTCTGTGCCTCTGTGCCTCAGTGTCTCAGCGTATCAGTATCCCAGTGTCTCTGAGTCTCAGTGTCCCAGTGTCTCTGTGTCTCAGTATCTCAGTGTCACTGTGCCTCAGTGCCTCCCTGTCTCTGTGTCTCAGTCTCTCTGTGCCTCAGTGTCTCAGTGTATCAGTGCATCAGATTCTCAGAGTCTCTGTGTTTCAGTATGTCAGTGTCTCTGTGTCTCGGTGCCTTAGTGTCTCAGTGTCTCAGTGTCTCAGTGTCTCTGTGTCTCAGAGTCTCAGTATCTCAGTGTCTCAGTGTCTCAGTGGCTCTGTGCCTCAGTGTCCCAGTGTCTCAGTGTCTCAGTGTCTCTGTGTCTCAGAGTCTCAGTATCTCAGTGTCTCAGTGTCTCAGTGGCTCTGTGCCTCAGTGCCTCAGTGTCCCAGTGTCTCAGTGTTGCAGATTCTCAGTGTCTCTGTGTCTCAGTGTTTCTGTATTTCTGTGCCTCAGTGTCTCTGAGCCTCAGTGTCTCTGTGTCTCAGTGTCTCAGTGTCTCTGTGCCTAAGTGTCGCAGTGTCTCTGTGTCTCAGTGCCTCAGAGTCTCAGTGTTTCTCTGTCTCTGTGTTTCTGTGCCTCAGTGTCTCATTGTCTCTGTGCCTCAGTGTCTCTGTGCCTCAGTTTCTCAGTGTCTCTGTGTCTCAGTGTCTCTGTGCCTCAGTGTCTCAGTGTATCAGTGCCTCTGTGTCTCAGTGCCTCACAGTCTCACTATCTCTGTGTCTCTCTGTGTCAGTGTCTCTGTGTCTCAGTGTCTCTGTGCATCAGTGTCTCAGTGTCTCTGTGACTCTATGTCTCAGATTCTCAGTGTCTCAGTGTCTCAGTGTCTCAGAGTTTCTGTTTCTCAGTGTCTCAGAGTCTCAGTGTCCCTGTGTCTCAGTGCCTCTGTGCCTCACTGTCTCAGTGCCTCAGTGTCTCAGTGCCTCAGAGTCTCACTATCTCTCTGTCTTTCTGTCTCAGTGTCTCTGTGCCTCAGTGTGTCAGTGTCTCTGTGCCTCAGTGACTCAGAGTCTCAGTGTCTCAGTGTCTCTGTGCCTCAGTGACTCAGAGTCTCAGTGTCTCAGTATCTCAGTGCCTCTGAGTCTCAGTGTCTCAGTGTCTCAGTGTCTCAGAGTCTCAGTATCTCTGTGTCTCAGTGTCACAGTGTCTCTGTGTCTCAGTGTCTCAGTGTCACTGTGTCTCAGTTTCTCAGTGTCTCAGTGTCTCAGTGTCTCAGTGTCTCTTTGCTTCAGTGTCTCAGTGTCTCTGTGTCTCAGTATCACAGTGTCTCCGTGTCTCCGTGTCTCTGTGTCTCAGATTCTCAGTGTCGCAGTGTCTCTGTGCCTCAGTGTCTCAGTGTATCAGTGCATCAGATTCTCAGAGTCTCTGTGTCTCAGTATGTCAGTGTCTCTGTGTCTTGGTGCCTCAGTGTCTCAGTGTCCCAGTGTCTCAGTGTCTCTGTGTCTCAGTGTCTCTCTGTCTCTGTGTTTCTGTGTCTCAGTGTCTCAGTGTCTCTGAGTCTCAGTTACTCAGAGTCTCAGTCTCTCTCTGTCTCTGTGTTTCTGTGCCTCAGTGCCTCAGTGTCTCTGTGCCTCAGTATCATAGTGTCTCTGTGTCTCAGTGTCTCAGAGTCTCAGATTCTCAGTGTCTCAGTGTCTCTGTGCCTCAGTGTCTCTGTGCCTCAGTGTCTCTGTGTCTCAGAGTCTCAGTGTCTCTGTGTCTCAGTGTCTCAGTGTCTCTGTGCCTCAGTGTCTCAGCGTCTCTGTGCCTCAGTGTCCCAGTGTCTCTGTGTCTCAGAGTCTCAGTGTCTCTGTCTCAGTGTCTCTGTGCCTCAGTGTCTCAGTGTATCAGTGCCTCTGTGTCTCAGTGCCTCAGAGTCTCACTATCTCTGTGTCTCTCTGCCTCAGTGTCTCAGATTCTCAGTGTCTCAGAGAATCAGTATCTCAGTGTCTCTGAGTCTCAGTGTCTCAGTGTCTCTGTGTCTCAGTGTCTCTGTGTCTCAGAGTCTCAGTATCTCAGTGTCTCAGTGTCTCTGTGTCTCAGTGTCTCTGTGTCTCAGAGTCTCAGTATCTCAGTGTCTCAGTGGCTCTGTGCCTCAGTGTCCCAGTGTGTCTGTCTCAGATTCTCAGTGTCTCTGTGTCTCAGAGTTTCTGTATTTCTGTGCCTCAGTGTCTCTGAGCCTTAGTGTCTCTGTGTCTCAGTGTCTCTGTGCCTCAGTGTCTCAGTGTCTCTGTGTCTCAGTGTCTCAGAGTCTCAGTGTTTCTCTGTCTCTGTGTTTCTGTGCCTCAGTGTCTCAAAGTCTCTGTGTCTCAGTGTCTCAGAGTCTCAGATTCTCAGTGTCTCAGTGTCTCTGTGCCTCAGTGTCTCTGTGCCTCAGTTTCTCAGTGTCTCAGAGTCTCAGTGTCTCTGTGTCTCAGTGTCTCTGTGCCTCAGTGTCTCAGTGTATCAGTGCCTCTGTGTCTCAGTGCCTCACAGTCTCACTATCTCTGTGTCTCTCTGTCTCAGTGTCTCTGTGCCTCAGTGTGCCAGTGTCTCTGTGCCTCAGTGTCTCAGAGTCTCAGTGTCTCTGTGTCTCAGTGTCTCTATGCCTCAGTGTCCCAGTGTCTCAGTGTCTCAGATTCTCAGTGACTCTGTGTCTCAGTGTCTCAGATTCTCAGTGACTCTGTGTCTCAGTGTCTCTGTATCTCTGTGCCTCAGTGTCTCTGAGCCTCAGTGTCTCTGTGTCTCAGAGTCTCAGTGTTTCTCTGTCTCAGTGTCTCTGTGCCTCAGTGTCTCTGTGCCTCGGTTTCTCAGTGTATCAGAGTCTAAGTGTATCTGTGTCTCAGTGTCTCAGTGTCACAGTGCCTCAGTGTCTCTCTGTCTCTGAGTCTCAGTGTCTCTGTGCCTCAGTGTCCCAGTGTCTCAGTGTCTCAGAGTCTCATTGTCTCTGTGTCTCAGTGTCTCTGTGCCTCAGTGTGTCAGTGTCTCTGTGCCTCAGTGTCTCAGATTCTCAGTGTCTCAGAGAATCAGTATCTCAGTGTCTCTGAGTCTCAGTGTCTCAGTGTCTCTGTGTCTCAGTATCACAGTGTCTCTGTGTCTCCGTGTCTCTGTGTCTCAGATTCTCAGTGTCTCAGTGTCTCTGTGCCTCAGTGTCCCCAGTGTCTCCGTGTCTCAGTGTCTCTGTGACTCAGTGTCTCAGTGCCTCTGTGTCTCTAAGCCTCAGAGTCTCACTGTCTCTGTGTCTCTCTGTCTCAGTGTCTCTGTGCCTCAGTGTTTCAGTGTCTCTGTGCCTCAGTGTCTCAGAGTCTCAGTGTCTCGGTGTCTCTGTGCCTCTATGCCTCAGTACTCAGTGTCTCAGTGTCTCAGTGTCTCTGTGTCTCTGTGCCTCTGTGCCTCAGTGTCTCAGCGTATCAGTATCCCAGTGTCTCTGAGTCTCAGTGTCCCAGTGTCTCTGTGTCTCAGTATCTCAGTGTCACTGTGCCTCAGTGCCTCCCTGTCTCTGTGTCTCAGTGTCTCTGTGCCTCAGTGTCTCAGTGTATCAGTGCATCAGATTCTCAGAGTCTCTGTGTTTCAGTATGTCAGTGTCTCTGTGTCTCGGTGCCTGAGTGTCCCAGTGTCTCAGTGTCTCTGTGTCTCAGTGTCTCAGTGTCTCTGTGTCTCAGACTCTCAGTATCTCAGTGTCTCAGTGTCTCAGTGGCTCTGTGCCTCAGTGTCCCAGTGTCTCAGTGTCTCAGTGTCTCTGTGTCTCAGAGTCTCAGTATCTCAGTGTCTCAGTGTCTCAGTGGCTCTGTGCCTCAGTGCCTCAGTGTCCCAGTGTCTCAGTGTTGCAGATTCTCAGTGTCTCTGTGTCTCAGTGTTTCTGTATTTCTGTGCCTCAGTGTCTCTGAGCCTCAGTGTCTCTGTGTCTCAGTGTCTCAGTGTCTCTGTGCCTCAGTGTCGCAGTGTCTCTGTGTCTCAGTGCCTCAGAGTCTCAGTGTTTCTCTGTCTCTGTGTTTCTGTGCCTCAGTGTCTCATTGTCTCTGTGCCTCAGTGTCTCTGTGCCTCAGTTTCTCAGTGTCTCTGTGTCTCAGTGTCTCTGTGCCTCAGTGTCTCAGTGTATCAGTGCCTCTGTGTCTCAGTGCCTCACAGTCTCACTATCTCTGTGTCTCTCTGTGTCAGTGTCTCTGTGTCTCAGTGTCTCTGTGCATCAGTGTCTCAGTGTCTCTGTGACTCTATGTCTCAGATTCTCAGTGTCTCAGTGTCTCAGTGTCTCAGAGTTTCTGTTTCTCAGTGTCTCAGAGTCTCAGTGTCTCTGTGTCTCAGTGCCTCTGTGCCTCACTGTCTCAGTGCCTCAGTGTCTCAGTGCCTCAGAGTCTCACTATCTCTCTGTCTTTCTGTCTCAGTGTCTCTGTGCCTCAGTTGTCAGTGTCTCTGTGCCTCAGTGACTCAGAGTCTCAGTGTCTCAGTGTCTCTGTGCCTCAGTGACTCAGAGTCTCAGTGTCTCAGTATCTCAGTGCCTCTGAGTCTCAGTGTCTCAGTGTCTCAGTGTCTCAGAGTCTCAGTATCTCTGTGTCTCAGTGTCACAGTGTCTCTGTGTCTCAGTGTCTCAGTGTCACTGTGTCTCAGTTTCTCAGTGTCTCAGTGTCTCAGTGTCTCTGTGTCTCAGTGTCTCAGTGTCTCTTTGCTTCAGTGTCTCAGTGTCTCTGTGTCTCAGTATCACAGTGTCTCCGTGTCTCCGTGTCTCTGTGTCTCAGATTCTCAGTGTCGCAGTGTCTCTGTGCCTCAGTGTCTCAGTGTATCAGTGCATCAGATTCTCAGAGTCTCTGTGTCTCAGTATGTCAGTGTCTCTGTGTCTTGGTGCCTCAGTGTCTCAGTGTCCCAGTGTCTCAGTGTCTCTGTGTCTCAGTGTCTCTCTGTCTCTGTGTTTCTGTGTCTCAGTGTCTCAGTGTCTCTGTGCCTCAGTGTCTCAGTGTCTCTGAGTCTCAGTTACTCAGAGTCTCAGTCTCTCTCTGTCTCTGTGTTTCTGTGCCTCAGTGCCTCAGTGTCTCTGTGTCTCAGTATCATAGTGTCTCTGTGTCTCAGTGTCTCAGAGTCTCAGATTCTCAGTGTCTCAGTGTCTCTGTGCCTCAGTGTCTCTGTGCCTCAGTGTCTCTGTGTCTCAGAGTCTCAGTGTCTCTGTGTCTCAGTGTCTCAGTGTCTCTGTGCCTCAGTGTCTCAGCGTCTCTGTGCCTCAGTCTCCCAGTGTCTCTGTGTCTCAGAGTCTCAGTGTCTCTGTGTCAGTGTCTCTGTGCCTCAGTGTCTCAGTGTATCAGTGCCTCTGTGTCTCAGTGCCTCAGAGTCTCACTATCTCTGTGTCTCTCTGCCTCAGTGTCTCAGATTCTCAGTGTCTCAGAGAATCAGTATCTCAGTGTCTCTGAGTCTCAGTGTCTCAGTGTCTCTGTGTCTCAGTGTCTCTGTGTCTCAGAGTCTCAGTATCTCAGTGTCTCAGTGGCTCTGTGCCTCAGTGTCCCAGTGTGTCTGTCTCAGATTCTCAGTGTCTCTGTGTCTCAGAGTTTCTGTATTTCTGTGCCTCAGTGTCTCTGAGCCTTAGTGTCTCTGTGTCTCAGTGTCTCTGTGCCTCAGTGTCTCAGTGTCTCTGTGTCTCAGTGTCTCAGAGTCTCAGTGTTTCTCTGTCTCTGTGTTTCTGTGCCTCAGTGTCTCAAAGTCTCTGTGTCTCAGTGTCTCAGAGTCTCAGATTCTCAGTGTCTCAGTGTCTCTGTGCCTCAGTGTCTCTGTGCCTCAGTTTCTCAGTGTCTCAGAGTCTCAGTGTCTCTGTGTCTCAGTGTCTCTGTGCCTCAGTGTCTCAGTGTATCAGTGCCTCTGTGTCTCAGTGCCTCACAGTCTCACTATCTCTGTGTCTCTCTGTCTCAGTGTCTCTGTGCCTCAGTGTGCCAGTGTCTCTGTGCCTCAGTGTCTCAGAGTCTCAGTGTCTCTGTGTCTCAGTGTCTCTATGCCTCAGTGTCCCAGTGTCTCAGTGTCTCAGATTCTCAGTGACTCTGTGTCTCAGTGTCTCAGATTCTCAGTGACTCTGTGTCTCAGTGTCTCTGTATCTCTGTGCCTCAGTGTCTCTGAGCCTCAGTGTCTCTGTGTCTCAGAGTCTCAGTGTTTCTCTGTCTCAGTGTCTCTGTGCCTCAGTGTCTCTGTGCCTCGGTTTCTCAGTGTATCAGAGTCTAAGTGTATCTGTGTCTCAGTGTCTCAGTGTCACAGTGCCTCAGTGTCTCTCTGTCTCTGAGTCTCAGTGTCTCTGTGCCTCAGTGTCCCAGTGTCTCAGTGTCTCAGAGTCTCATTGTCTCTGTGTCTCAGTGTCTCTGTGCCTCAGTGTGTCAGTGTCTCTGTGCCTCAGTGTCTCAGAGTCTCAGTGTCTCTGTGCCTCAGTGTCTCAGTGTCCCAGATTATCAGTATCTCAGTGTCTCTGAGTCTCAGTTTCTCAGTGTCTCTGTGTCTCAGTGTCTCAGTGTCACAGTGCCTGATTGCCTCTGTGTCTCTGAGTCTCAGTGTCTCTGTGCCTCAGTGTCTCAGTGTCTCAGAGTCTCACTGTGTCTGTGTCTCAGTGTTTCTGTGCCTCAGTGTGTCAGTGACTCTGTGCCTCAGTGTGTCAGTGTCTTTGTGCCTCAGTGTGTCAGTGTCTCTGTGCCTCAGTGTCTCAGAGTCTCAGTGTCTATGTGTCTCTTTGTCTCTGTGTCTCAGTGTCTCAGTGTCTCAGAGTATCAGTATCTCAGTGTCTCTGAGTCTCAGTGTCTCTGTGTCTCAGTGTCTCAGTGTCACAGTGCCTCAGTGTCTCAGTGTCTCTGTGTCTCAGTGTCTCTGTATCTCTGTGTCTGAGTGTCTCTGTGCCTCAGTGCCTCAGTGCCTCAGTGTCTCTGTGCCTCAGTGTCTCTGTGTCTCAGTGCCTCAGAGTCTCACTGTCTCTGTGTCTCTCTGTCTCAGTGTCTCAGTGTCTCAGCGTCTCTGTGCCTCAGTGTCTCAGTGTCTCAGATTATCAGTATCTCATTGTCTCTGAGTCTCAGTTTCTCAGTGTCTCTGTGTCTCAGTGTCTCAGTGTTACAGTGCCTGATTGCCTCTGTGTCTCTGAGTCTCAGTGTCTCTGTGCCTCAGTGTCCCAGTGTCTCAGTGTCTCAGAGTCTAAGTGTCTCTGTGTTTCAGTGACTCTGTGCCTCAGTGTCTCAGTTTCTCAGCGCCTCTGTGTCTCAGTGCCTCAGAGTCTCACTATCTCTGTGTCTCTCTGTCTCAGTGTCTCTGTGTCTCTGTGTCTCAGTGTCTCCGTGCCTCAGTGTCTCAGAGTCTCAGTGTCTCTGTGTCTCTGTGCCTCAGTGTCTCAGTGACACAGTGCCTCAGTGCCTCTGTGTCTCTGTGTCTCAGTGTCTCTGTGCCTCAGTGTGTCAGTGTATCAGTGTATCAGAGTCTCTGTGTCTCAGTATGTCAGTGTCTCTGTGTCTCGGTGCCTCAGTGTCTCACTGTCCCAGTGTCTCAGTGTCTCTGTGTCTCAGTGTCTCAGTGTCTCAGAGTCTCAGAGTATCAGTATCTCAGTGTCTCTGTGCCTCAGTGTCTCAGTGTCTCAGAGTCTCAGTGTCTCTGTGTCTCTGTGCCTCAGTTTCTCAGTGTCTGTGTGTCTCAGTATCACAGTGTCTCTTTGTGTTAGATTCTCAGTTTTTCTGTGTCTCAGAGTTGCAGTGTCTCTGTGTCTCTGTGTCTCTGTGCCTCAGTGTCTCAGTGTCTCAGTATTTAAGAGTCTCAGTGTCTCAGTGTCTCTGTGCCTCAGTGTCCCAGTGTCTCAGTGTCTCTGTGTCTCTGTGTCTCAGTGTCTCTGTGTCTCTGTGCCTTAGTGTCTCTGAGCCTCAGTGTCTCTGTGTCTCAGTTTCTCCGAGTCTCAGTGTCTCTCTGTCTCTGTGTTTCTGTGCCTCAGTGTCTCAGTGTCACTGTGTCTCAGTATCACAGTGTCTCTGAGTCTCAGTGTCTCAGAGTCTCAGATTCTCAGTGTCTCAGTGTTTCTGTGCCTCAGTGTCCCAGTGTCTCAGTGTCACAGAGTCTCAGTGTCTCTGTGCCTCAGTGTCTCAGTGCCTCTGTGTCTCACTATCTCTGTGTCTCTCTGTCTCAGTGTCTCTGTGCCTCGGTGTGTCAGTGTCTCTGTGCCTCAGTGTCTCAGTGCCTCTGTGTCTCAGTGCCTCAGAGTCTCACTATCTCTGTGTCTCTCTGTCTCAGTGTCTCTGTGCCTCAGTGTGTCAGTGTCTCTGTGTCTCAGTGTCTCTGTCTCTCAGGATCTCTCTGTCTCTGTGTCTCAGTGTCTCTGAGTCTCCGGATCTCAGTGTCTCTGTGTCTCAGTGTCTCTGTGTCTCAGTGTCTCTGTGCATCAGTGTCTCAGTGTCTCTGTGACTCTGTGTCTCAGACTCTCAGTGTCTCAGTGTCTCAGAGTCTCTGTGTCTCAGTATCTCAGAGTCTCAGTGTCTCTGTGTCTCAGTGTTTCTGTGCCTCAGTGTCTCAGTGTGTCAGTGTCTCAGAGTCTCTGCGTCTCAGAGTCTCTGTTACTCAGTGTCTCAGTGTCTCTGTGTCTCAGTGTCTCTGTCTCTCAGGATCTCTCTGTCTCTGTGTCTCATTGTCTCTGAGTGTCCAGATCTCAGTGTCTCTGTGTCTCAGTGTCTCTGTGACTCAGTGTCTCAGTGACTCTGTGCCTCACGGTCTCAATGTCTCAGAGTCTCTGTGTCTGTGTGTCTGTGTGTCTGTGTGTCTCTTTGTCTCAGTGTCACTGTGCCTCAGTGTTTCCGTGTCTCAGTGTCTCAGAGTCTCAGTGTCTCTGTGTCTCTTTGTCTCAGACTCCCTGTGCCTCAGTGTCGGTGCCTCAGTGTATCTGTGTCTCTGTGCCTCAGTGTCACAGAGTCTCAGTGTCTCAGAGTGTCAGTGTCTCAGTGTCTCTGTGTCTCTTTGTCTCAATGTCTCTGAGTCTCAGTGTCTCAGAGTCTCAGTGTCTCTGTGTCTCTGTGTCTCAGTGTCTAAGTGTCTCAGCATCTTAGTTTCTCTGTGTCTCTGTGCCTCTGTGTCTCTGTGTCTCAGAGTCTCAGTGTCTCTGTGTCTCTTTGTTCTAGAGTCCCTGTGCCTCAGCGTCTCGGTGCCCCAGTGTATCTGTGTCTCTGTGCCTTAGTGTCACAGAGTCTCAGTGTCTCAGAGTTTCAGTGTCTCAGTGTCTCTGTGTCTCTTTGTCTCAATGTCTCTGAGTCTCAGTTTCTCAGTGTCTCAGAGTCTCAGTGTCTCTGTGTCTCAGAGTCTCTGTGCCTCAGTGTCTCAGTGTCTCAGCATCTTAGTTTCTCTGTTTCTCTGTGCCTCTGTGTCTCTGTGTCTCAGAGTCTCTGTGTCTCTGTGCCTCAGTGTCTCAATGTCTCAGTGTCTCTGTGTCTCAGTGTCTCTGTGTCTCTTTGTCCCAGTGTCTCTGTGCCTCAGTGTCTCAGTGTATCTGTGTCTCTGTGCCTCAGTGTCTCAGTGTCTCAGAGTCTCAGTGTCTGTGTGTCTCTATTTCTCAGTGTCTCAGAGTCACAGTGTCTCTGTGTCTCTGTGCCTCAGTGTCTCAGTGTCTCAGTGTCTCTGTGTCTCAGTGCCTCAGAGTCTCACTGTCTCTGTGTCTCTCTGTCTCAGTGTCTCAGTGTCTCAGCCTCTCTCTGCCTCAGTGTCTCAGTGTCTCAGATTATCAGTATCTCATTGTCTCTGACTCTCAGTTTCTCAGTGTCTCTGTGTCTCAGTGTCTCAGTGTCACAGTGCCTGATTGCCTCTGTGTCTCTGAGTCTCAGTGTCTCTGTGCCTCAGTGTCCCAGTGTCTCAGTGTCCCAGAGTCGCTGTGTCTGTGATTCAGTGACTCTGTGCCTCAGTGTCTCAGTTTCTCAGCGCCTCTGTGTCTCAGTGCCTCAGAGTCTCACTATCTCTGTGTATCTCTGTCTCAATGTCTCTGTGCGTCAGTGTCTCAGTGTCTCCGTGCCTCAGTGTCTCAGAGACTCTGTGTCTCTGTGCCTCAGTGTCTCAGTGACACAGTGCCTCAGTGCCTCTGTGTCTCTATGTCTCAGTGTCTCTGTGCCTCAGTGTGTCAGTGTATCAGTGTATCAGAGTCTCTGTGTCTCAGTATGTCAGTGTCTCTGTGTCTCGGTGCCTCAGTGTCTCACTGTCCCAGTGTCTCAGTGTCTCTGTGTCTCAGTGTCTCTGTGTCTCTGCCTCTCAGTGTCTCAGTGTCTAAGAGTCTCAGAGTATCAGTATCTCAGTGTCTCTGTGCCTCAGTGTCTCAGTGTCTCAGTGTCTCAGAGTCTCAGTGTCTCTGTGTCTCTGTGCCTCAGTTTCTCAGTTTCTCAGTTTTTCTGTGTCTCAGAGTCGCAGTGTCTCTGTGCCTCACTGTCTCAGTGTCTCAGTATTTAAGAGTCTCAGTGTCTCAGTGTCTCAGTGTCTCTGTGCCTCAGTGTCCCAGTGTCTCAGTGTCTCTGTGTCTCAGTGTCTCTGCGTCTCAGTGTCTCTGTGTCTCTGTGCCTTAGTGTCTCTGAGCCTCAGTGTCTCTGTGTCTCAGTTTCTCCGAGTCTCAGTGTCTCTCTGTCTCTGTGTTTCTGTGCCTCAGTGTCTCAGTGTCACTGTGTCTCAGTATCACAGTGTCTCTGAGTCTCAGTTCTCAGAGTCTCAGATTCTCAGTGTCTCAGTGTTTCTGTGCCTCAGTGTCCCAGTGTCTCAGTGTCACAGAGTCTCAGTGTCTCTGTGCCTCAGTGTCTCAGAGTCTCACTATCTCTGTGTCTCTCTGTCTCAGTGTCTCTGTGCCTCAGTGTGTCAGTGTCTCTGTGTCTCAGTGTCTCTGTCTCTCAGGATCTCTCTGTCTCTGTGTCTCAGTGTCTCTGAGTCTCCAGATCTCAGTGTCTCTGTGTCTCAGTGTCTCTGTGTCTCAGTGTCTCTGTGCATCAGTGTCTCAGTGTCTCTGTGACTATGTGTCTCAGACTCTCAGTGTCTCAGTGTCTCAGAGTCTCTGTGTCTCAGTATCTCAGAGTCTCAGTGTCTCTGTGTCTCAGTGTTTCTGTGCCTCAGTGTCTCAGTGTGTCAGTGTCTCAGAGTCTCTGCGTCTCAGTGTCTCAGTGTCTCTGTTCCTCAGTATCTCAGTGTCTCTGTGTCTCAGTGTCTCTGTCTCTCAGGATCTCTCTGTCTCTGTGTCTCAGTGTCTCTGAGTCTCCAGATCTCAGTGTCTCTGTGTCTCAGAGTCTCAGTGTCTCAGTGTCTCAGTGTCTCTGTGTCTCAGTTTCTCTGTGACTCAGTGTATCAGTGTCTCTGTGCCTCACGGTCTCAGTGCCTCAGAGTCTCTGTGTCTCTGTGTCTGTGTGTCTGTGTGTCTCTTTGTCTCAGTGTCACTGTGCCTCATGTGTCTCAGTGTGTCTGTGCCTCAGTGTTTCCGTGTCTCAGTGTCTCAGAGTCTCAGTGTCTCTGTGTCTCTTTGTCTCAGAGTCCCTGTGCCTCAGTGTCTCGGTGCCTCAGTGTATCTGTGTCTCTGTGCCTCAGTGTCACAGAGTCTCAGTGTCTCAGAGTGTCAGTGTCTCAGTGTCTCTGTGTCTCTTTGTCTCAATGTTTCTGAGTCTCAGTGTCTCAGAGTCTCAGTGTCTCTGTGTCTCGGTGTCTCAGTGTCTCAGTGTCTCAGCTTCTTAGTTTCTCTGTGTCTCTGTGCATCTGTGTCTCTGTGTCTCAGAGTCTCAGTGTCTCTGTGTCTCTTTGTCTCAGAGTCCCTGTGCCTCAGTGTCTCGGTGCCTCAGTGTATCTGTGTCTCTGTGCCTCAGTGTCACAGAGTCTCAGTGTCTCAGTGTCTCTGTGTCTCTTTGTCTCAATGTCTCTGAGTCTCAGTGTCTCAGAGTCTCAGTGTCTCTGTGTCTCAGAGTCTCTGTGCCTCAGTGTCTCAGTGTCTCAGCATCTTAGTTTCTCTGTGTCTCTGTGCCTCTGTGTCTCTGTGTCTCAGAGTCTCCGTGTCTCTGTGCCTCAGTGTCTCAATGTCTCAGTGTCTCTGTGTCTCAGTGTCTCTGTGTCTCTTTGTCCCAGTGTCTCTGTGCCTCAGTGTCTCAGTGTATCTGTGTCTCTGTGCCTCAGTGTCTCAGTGTCTCAGAGTCTCAGTGTCTGTGTGTCTCTATTTCTCAGTGTCTCAGAGTCACAGTGTCTCTGTGTCTTTGTGCCTCAGTGTCTCAGTGTCTCAGTGTCTCAGAGTCTCAGTGTCTCTGTGTCTCTATGTCTCAGTGTCTCTGTGTCTCAGTGTCTCTGTGTCTCAGTGTCTCTGTGTCGCCGTGTCTCAGTGTCTCAGAGTCTCTGTGTCTTTGTGTCTCTGTGCCTCAGTTTCTCTGTGACTCAGTGTCCCAGTGTCTCTGTGCCTCAGGGTCTCAGTGTCTCAGAGTCTCTGTGTCTCTGTGTCTCTGTGTCTCTGTGCCTCAGTGTCTCAATGTCTCAGTGTCTCTGTGTCTCAGTGTCTCTGTGTCTCTTTGTCCCAGTGTCTCTGTGCCTCAGTGTCTCAGTGTATCTATGTCTCTGTGCCTCAGTGTCTCAGTGTCTCAGAGTCTCAGTGTCTGTGTGTCTCTATTTCTCAGTGTCTCAGAGTCACAGTGTCTCTGTGTCTTTGTGCCTCAGTGTCTCAGTGTCTCAGTGTCTCAGAGTCTCAGTGTCTCTGTGTCTCTATGTCTCAGTGTCTCTGTGTCTCAGTGTCTCTGTGTCTCAGTGTCTCTGTGTCGCCGTGTCTCAGTGTCTCAGAGTCTCTGTGTCTTTGTGTCTCTGTGCCTCAGTTTCTCTGTGACTCAGTGTCCCAGTGTCTCTGTGCCTCAGGGTCTCAGTGTCTCAGAGTCTCTGTGTCTCTGTGTCTCTGTGTCTCTTTGTCTCAGTGTCTCTGTGCCTCAGTGTCTCAGTGTCTCTGTGCCTCTGTGCCTCAGTGTTTCCGTGTCTCAGTGTCTCAGAGTCCCAGTGTCTCTGTGTCTCTTTGTCTCAGAGTCCCTGTGCCTCAGTGTCTCGGTGCCTCAGTGTACCTGGGTCTCTGTGCCTCAGTGTCTCAGAGTCTCAGTGTCTCAGTGTCTCAGTGTCTCAGTGTCTCTGTTTCTCATTGTCTCAGTGTCTCTGTGCCTCAGCGCCTCACTGTACCTGGGTCTCTGTGCCTCAGTGTCTATGAGTCTCAGTGTCACAGAGTCTCTGAGCCTCAGTGTCTCTGTGTCTCAGTGTCTCTGTGCCTCAGTGTCTCAGTGTCTCAGCATCTTAGTGTCTCTGTGTCTCTGTGCCTCTGTGTCTCTGTGTCTCAGAGTCTCTGTGTCTCAGTGTCTCTGTGCCTCAGTGCCTCAGTGTCTCTGTGTCTCTGTGCCTCAGTGTCTCAGTGTCTCTATGCCTCAGTGTCTCAGTGACTCAGTGTCTCAGAGTCTCAGTGCCTCAGTGCCTCAGTGCCTCAGTGTCTCAGTGTCTCAGAGTCTCAGTGTCTCTGTGTTTCAGTGACTCTGTGCCTCAGTGTCTCTGTGTCTCAGCGCCTCTGTGTCTCAGTGCCTCAGAGTCTCACTATCTCTGTGTCTCTCTGTCTCAGTGTCTATGTGCGTCAGTGTCTCAGTGTCTCCGTGCCTCAGTGTCTCAGAGTCTCAGTGTCTCTGTGTCTCTGTGCCTCAGTGTCTCACTGACACAGTGCCTCAGTGCCTTTGTGTCTCTGTGTCTCAGTGCATCTGTGCCTCAGTGTGTCAGTGTATCAGTGTATTAGAGTCTCTGTGTCTCATTATGTCAGTGTCTCTGTGTCTCGGTGCCTCAGTGTCTCACTGTCCCAGTGTCTCAGTGTCTCTGTGTCTCAGTGTCTCAGTGTCTCTGTGTCTCTGTGCCTCAGTGTCTCTGTGTCTCAGTGTCTCAGTGTCTCTGTGTCTCAGTGTCTCAGTGTCTCAGTGTCTCAGTTTCTCCGAGTCTCAGTGTCTCTCTGTCTCTGTGTTTCTGTGCCTCAGTGTCTCAGTGTCTCTGTGTCTCAGTATCACAGTGTCTCTGTGTCTCAGTGTCTCAGAGTCTCAGATTCTCAGTGTCTCAGTGTTTCTGTGCCTCAGTGTCCCAGTGTCTCAGTGTCTCAGAGTCTCAGTGTCTCTGTGTCTCAGTGTCTCTGTGCCTCAGTGCCTCAGTGCCTCAGTGTCTCAGTGCCTCAGAGTCTCACTATCTCTGTGTCTCTCTGTCTCAGTGTCTCTGTGCCTCAGTGTGTCAGTGTCTCTGTGTCTCTGTGTCTCAGTGTCTCAGTGTCTCTGTGCCTCAGTGTCTCAATGTCTCAGTGTCTCAGAGTATCAGCATCTCAGTGTCTCTGAGTCTCAGTGTCTCAGTGTCTCAGAGTCTCAGTGTCTCTGTGTCTCAGTGTCACAGTGTCTCTGTGCCTCAGTGTCTCTGTGTCACTGTGTCTCAGTTTCTCAGTGTCTCAGTGTCTCTGTGTCTCGGTGCCTCAGTGTCTCAGTGTCCCAGTGTCTCAGTGTCTCAGTGTCTCTGAGTCTCAGTGTCCCAGTGTCTCTGTGTCTCAGTGTCTCAGTGTCACAGTGCCTCAGTGCCTCCCTGTCTCAGTATCTCACTGTCTCTGTGCCTCAGTGTCTCAGAGTCTCAGTGTCTCTGTGCCTCAGTTTCTCAGTGTCTGTGTGTCTCAGTATCACAGTGTCTCTTTGTCTCAGATTCTCAGTTTCTCTGTGTCTCAGAGTCGCAGTGTCTCTGTGTCTCTGTGTCTCTGTGCCTCAGTGTCTCTGTGCCTCAGTGTCTCAGTGTCTCAGTGTCTCAGTGTCTCAGTGTCTCACTGTCTCTGTGTCTCAGTGTCTCAGAGTATCAGTATCTCAGTGTCTCTGAGTCTCACTGTCTCAGTGTCTCAGTGTCTCAGAGACTCAGTGTCTCTGTGTCTCAGTGTCACAGTGTCTCTGTGTCTCAGTGTCTCAGTGTCACTGTGTCTCAGTTTCTCAGTGTCTCAGTGTCTCTGTGTCTCAGTGTCTCTGTGTCTCAGTGTCTCTGTGTCTCTGTGCTTCAGTGACTCCGTGTCTCTGTGTCTCAGATTCTCAGTGTCTCAGTGTCTCAGTGTCTCTGTGTCTCAGAGTCTCAGTATCTCAGTGTCTCAGTGTCTCAGTGGCTCTGTGCCTCAGTGTCCCCGTGTCTCAGTGTCGCAGATTCTCAGTGTTTCTGAGTCTCAGTGTTTCTGTATTTTTGTGCCTCAGTGTCTATGAGCCTCAGTGTCTCAGTGTCTCAGTGCCTCTGTGCCTCAGTGCCTCAGTGTCTCAGTGTCTCTGTGTCTCAGTGTCTCAGACTCTCAGTGTTTCTCTGTCTCTGTGTTTCTGTGCCTCTGTGTCTCAGTGTCTCAGAGTCTCAGATTCTCAGTGTCTCAGTGTCTCTGTGCCTCAGTGTCTCTGTGCGTCAGTTTCTCAGTGTCTCAGAGTCTCAGTGTCTCTGTGTCTCAGTGTCTCTGTGCCTCAGTGACTCAGTGTATCAGTGCCTCTGTGTCTCAGTGCCTCACAGTCTCACTATCTCTGTGTCTCTCTGTCTCAGTGTCTCTGTGCCTCAGTGTGTCAGTGTCTCTGTGCCTCACTGTCTCAGTGTCTCAGTGTCTCTGTGCCTCAGTGTCTCTGTGTCTCAGTTACTCCGAGTCTCAGTGTCTCTCTGTCACTGTGTTTCTGTGCCTCAGTGTCTCAGTGTCTCCGTGTCTCAGTATCACAGTGTCTCTGTGTCTCAGTGTCTCAGAGTCTCAGATTCTCAGTGTCTCAGTGTTTCTGTGCCTCAGTGTCACAGTGTCTCAGTGTCTCAGAGTCTCAGTGTCTCTGTGTCTCAGTGACTCTGTGCCTCAGTGTCTCAGTGCCTCTGTGTCTCAGTGCCTCAGAGTCTCACTATCTCTGTGTCTCTCTGTCTCAGTGTCTCTGTGCCTCAGTGTGTCAGTGTCTCTGTGCCTCAGTGACTCAGAGTCTCAGTGTCTCAGTGTCTCTGTGCCTCAGTGTCTCAGTGTCTCAGAGTATCAGTATCTCAGTGTCTCTGAGTCTCACTGTCTCAGTGTCTCAGAGTCTCAGTGTCTCTCTGTCTCAGTGTCACAGTGTCTCTGTGTCTCAGTGTCTCAGTGTCTCAGTGTCACTGTGTCTCAGTTTCTCAGTGTCTCTGTGTCTCAGTGTCTCAGTGTCTCTGTGTCTCAGTGTCCCAGTGTCTCTGTGCTTCACTGTCTCCGTGTCTCTGTGTCTCAGATTCTCAGTGTCTCAGTGTCTCTGTGCCTCAGTGTCTCACTGTATCAGTGCATCAGATTCTCAGAGTCTCTGTGTCTCAGTATGTCAGTGTCTCTGTGTCTCGGTGCCTCAGTGTCTCAGTGTCCCAGTGTCTCACTGTCTCTGTGTCTCAGTGTCTCAGTGTCTGTCTGTCTCCGTTTTTCTGTGTCTCAGTGTCTCAGTGTCTCTGTGCCTCAGTGTCTCAGTGTCTCTGAGTCTTAGTTAGTCAGAGTCACAGTGTCTCTCTGTCTCTGTGTTTCTGTGCCTCAGTGTCTCAGTGTCTCTGTGTCTCAGTATCATAGTGTCTCTGTGTCTCAGTGTCTCAGAGCCTCAGATTCTGAGTGTCTCAGTATCTCTGTGCCTCAGTGTCTCTGTGCCTCAGTGTCTCTGTGCCTCTATGTCTCAGTGCCTCAGAGTCTCACTATCTCTGTGTCTCTCTGTCTCAGTGTCTCTGTGCCTCAGTGTCTCAGCGTCTCTGTGCCTCAGTGTCTCAGTGTCTCAGATTATCAGTATCTCAATGTCTCTGAGTCTCAGTTTCTCGGTGTCTCTGTGTCTCAGTGTCTCAGTGTCACAGTGCCTGATTGCCTCTGTGTCTCTAAGTCTCAGTGTCTCTGTGCCTCAGTGTCCCAGTGTCTCAGTGTCTCAGAGTCTCAGTGTCTCTGTGTTTCAGTGACTCTGTGCCTCAGTGTCTCAGTGTCTCAGCGCCTCTCTGTCTCAGTGCCTCAGAGTCTCACTATCTCTGTGTCTCTCTGTCTCAGTGTCTCAGAGTCTCAGTGTCTCTGTGTCTCTGTGCCTCAGTGTCTCAGTGACACAGTGCCTCAGTGCCTCTGTGTCTCTGTGTCTCAGTGTCTCTGTGCCTCAGTGTGTCAGTGTATCAGTGTATCAGAGTCTCTGTGTCTCACTATGTCAGTGTCTCTGTGTCTCGGTGCCTCAGTGTCTCACTGTCCCAGTGTCTCACTGTCTCAGCGTCTCAGTGTCTCAGTGTCTCAGAGTCTCAGTGTCTCTGTGTCTCTGTGCCTCAGTTTCTCAGTGTCTGTGTGTCTCAGTATCACAGTGTCTCTTTGTCTTAGATTCCCAGTTTCTCTGTTTCTCAGAGTCGCAGTGTCTCTGTGTCTCTGTGCCTCAGTGCCTCAGTATTTAAGAGTCTCAGTGTCTCAGTGTCTCTGTGCCTCAGTGTCTCAGTGTCTCAGAGTATCAGTATCTCAGTGTCTCTGAGTCTCACTGTCTCAGTGTCTCAGTGTCTCAGAGTCTCAGTGTCTCTGTGTCTCAGTGTCACAGTGTCTCTGTGTCTCAGTGTCTCAGTGTCACTGTGTCTCAGTTTCTCAGTGTCTCTGTGTCTCAGTGACTCTGTGCCTCAGTGTCTCAGTGCCTCTGTGTCTCAGTGCCTCAGAGTCTCACTATCTCTGTGTCTCTCTGTCTCAGTGTCTCTGTGCCTCAGTGTGTCAGTGTCTCTGTGCCTCAGTGACTCAGTGTCTCAGTGTCTCAGTGTCTCTGTGCCTCAGTGTCTCAGTGTCTCAGAGTATCAGTATCTCAGTGTCTCTGAGTCTCACTGTCTCAGTGTCTCAGTGTCTCAGAGTCTCAGTGTCTCTGTGTTTCAGTGTCACAGTGTCTCTGTGTCTCAGTGTCACTGTGTCTCTGTGTCTCAGTGTCTCAGTGTCTCTGTGTCTCAGTGTCTCAGTGTCTCTGTGCTTCAGTGTCTCCGTGTCTCTGTGTCTCAGATTCTCAGTGTCTCAGTGTCTCTGTGCCTCAGTGTCTCACTGTATCAGTGCATCAGATTCTCAGTGTCTCTGTGTCTCAGTATGTCAGTGTCTCTGTGTCTCGGTGCCTCAGTGTCTCAGTGTCCCAGTGTCTCAGTGTCTCTGTGTCTCAGTGTCTCAGTGTCTCTCTGTCTCCGTGTTTCTGTGTCTCAGTGTCTCTGTGTCTCAGTGTCTCAGTGTCACAGTGCCTGATTGCCTCTGTGTCTCTAAGTCTCAGTGTCTCTGTGCCTCAGTGTCCCAGTGTCTCAGTGTCTCAGAGTCTCAGTGTCTCTGTGTTTCAGTGACTCTGTGCCTCAGTGTCTCAGTGTCTCAGCGCCTCTGTGTCTCAGTGCCTCGGAGTCTCACTATCTCTGTGTCTCTCTGTCTCAGTGTCTCTGTGCGTCAGTGTCTCAGTATCTCCGTGCCGCAGTGTCTCAGAGTCTCAGTGTCTCTGTGTCTCTGTGTCTCTGTGCCTCAGTGTCTCAGTGACACAGTGCCTCAGTGCCTCTGTGTCTCTGTGTCTCAGTGTCACTGTGCCTCAGTGTGTCAGTGTATCAGTGTATCAGAGTCTCTGTGTCTCAGTATGTCAGTGTCTCTGTGTCTCGGTGCCTCAGTGTCTCACTGTCCCAGTGTCTCAGTGTCTCAGTGTCTCAGTGTCTCAGAGTCTCATTGTCTCTGTGTCTCTGTGCCTCAGTTTTTCAGTGTCTGTGTGTCTCAGTATCATAGTGTCTCTTTTCTTAGATTCCCAGTTTCTCTGTGTCTCAGAGTCGCAGTGTCTCTGTGTCTCTGTGCCTCAGTGTCTCAGTATTTAAGAGACTCAGTGTCTCAGTGTCTCAGTGTCTCTGTGCCTCAGTGTCCCAGTGTCTCAGTGTCTCTGTGTCTCAGTGTCTCTGTGTCACTGTGCCTCAGTGTCTCTGAGCCTCAGTGTCTCTGTGTATCAGTTTCTCCGAGTCTCAGTGTCTCTCTGTCTCTGTGTTTCTGTGCCTCAGTGTCTCAGTGTCTCTGTGTCTCAGTATCACAGTGTCTCTGAGTCTCAGTGTCTCAGAGTCTTAGATTCTCAGTGTCTCAGTGTTTCTGTGCCTCAGTGTCCCAGTGTCTCAGTGTCACAGAGTCTCAGTGTCTCTGTGCCTCAGTGTCTCAGTGCCTCTGTGTCTCAGTGCCTCAGAGTCTCACTATCTCTGTGTCTCTCTGTCTCAGTGTCTCTGTTCCTCAGTGTCTCAGTGTCTCTGTGTCTCAGTGTCTCTGTCTCTCAGGATCTCTCTGTCTCTGTGTCTCAGTGTCTCTGAGTCTCCAGATCTCAGTGTCTCTGTGTCTCAGTGTCTCTGTGTCTCAGTGTCTCTGTGCATCAGTGTCTCAGTGTCTCTGTGACTCTGTGTCTCAGACTGTCAGTGTCTCAGAGTCTCTGTGTCTCAGTATCTCAGAGTCTCAGTGTCTCTGTGTCTCAGTGTCTCTGTGCCTCAGTGTCTCAGTGTGTCAGTGTCTCAGAGTCTCTGCGTCTCAGTGTCTCAGTGTCTCTGTTCCTTAGTATCTCAGTGTCTCTGTGTCTCAGAGTCTCTGACTCTCAGGATCTCTCTGTCTCTGTGTCTCAATGTCTCTGAGTCTCCAGATCTCAGTGTCTCTGTGTCTCAGTGTCTCTGTGTTTCAGTGTCTCAGTGTCTCAGAGTCTCAGTGTCTCAGTGTCTCTGTGTCTCAGTTTCTCTGTGACTCAGTGTCTCAGTGTCTCTGTGCCTCACGGTCTCAGTGTCTCAGTGTCTCTGTGTCTCTTCGTCTCAGTGTCTCTGTGCCTCAGTGTCTCAGTGTATCTGTGTCTCTGTGCCTCAGTGTCTCAGTGTCTCAGTTTCTCAGAGTCTCTGTGTTTCAATGTCTCTTTGTCTCAGTGAATCTGTTCTCTGTGTCTCTGAGCCTTAGTGCCTCAGTGTCTCAGTGTCTCAGAGTCTCAGTGTCTCTGTGTCTCTATGTCTCAGTGCCTCAATGTCTCTGTGTCTCAGTATCTCAGATCTCAGTGACTCTGTGTCTCTGTATCTCAGTGTCTCATTGTCTCACCGTCTCAGTGTCTCTGTGTCTCAGTGCCTCAGACTCTCACTGCCTCAGAGTCTCTGTTTCTCAGTGCCTCAGTGTCTCTGTGTCTCAATGTCTCAGAATTTCAGTGTCTCAATGTCTCAGTTTCTCAGTGTCTCTGTGTCTCTGTGTCTTCTAGACTCCGTGTCTCATTGTCTCTGTGCCTCAGTGTCTCAGTGTCTCAGAGTCTCAGTGTCTCTGTGTCTCAGTGTCTCTGTGCATCAGTGTCTCAGTGTCTCTGTGACTCTGTGTCTCAGACTCTCAGTGTCTCAGAGTCTCTGTGTCTCAGTATCTCAGAGTCTCAGTGTCTCTGTGTCTCAGTGTCTCTGTGCCTCAGTGTCTCAGTTTCTCAGAGTCTCTGTGTTTCAATGTCTCTTTGTCTCAGTGAATCTGTTCTCTGTGTCTCTGAGCCTTAGTGCCTCAGTGTCTCAGTGTCTCAGAGTCTCAGTGTCTCTGTGTCTCTATGTCTCAGTGCCTCAATGTCTCTGTGTCTCAGTATCTCAGATCTCAGTGACTCTGTGTCTCTGTATCTCAGTGTCTCATTGTCTCACCGTCTCAGTGTCTCTGTGTCTCAGTGCCTCAGACTCTCACTGCCTCAGAGTCTCTGCTTCTCAGTGCCTCAGTGTCTCTGTGTCTCAATGTCTCAGAATTTCAGTGTCTCAATGTCTCAGTTTCTCAGTGTCTCTGTGTCTCTGTGTCTTCTAGACTCCGTGTCTCATTGTCTCTGTGCCTCAGTGTCTCAGTGTCTCAGAGTCTCAGTGTCTCTGTGTCTCAGTGTCTCTGTGCATCAGTGTCTCAGTGTCTCTGTGACTCTGTGTCTCAGACTCTCAGTGTCTCAGAGTCTCTGTGTCTCAGTATCTCAGAGTCTCAGTGTCTCTGTGTCTCAGTGTCTCTGTGCCTCAGTGTCTCAGTGTGTCAGTGTCTCAGAGTCTCTGCGTCTCAGTGTCTCAGTGTCTCTGTGCATCAGTGTCTCAGTGTCTCTGTGACTCTGTGTCTCAGACTCTCAGTGTCTCAGAGTCTCTGTGTCTCAGTATCTCAGAGTCTCAGTGTCTCTGTGTCTCAGTGTCTCTGTGCCTCAGTGTCTCAGTGTGTCAGTGTCTCAGAGTCTCTGCGTCTCAGTGTCTCAGTTTCTCTGTTCCTCAGTATCTCAGTGTCTCTGTGTCTCAATGTCTCTGTCTCCAGGATCTCTCTGTCTCTGTGTCTCAGTGTCTCTGAGTCTCCAGATCTCAGTGTCTCTGTGTCTCAGTGTCTGTGTTTCAGTGTCTCAGTGTCTCAGAGTCTCAGTTTCTGAGTGTCTCTTTGTCTCAGTGAATCTGTGTCTCTGTGTCTCTGAGCCTTAGTGCCTCAGGGTCTCAGTGTCTCAGAGTCTCAGTGTCTCTGTGTCTCTATGTCTCAGTGCCTCAATGTCTCTGTGTCTCAGTATCTCAGATCTCAGTGTCTCTGTGTCTCTTTATCTCAGTGTCTCATTGTCTCACCGTCTCAGTGTCTCTGTGTCTCAGTGCCTCAGACTCTCACTGCCTCAGAGTCTCTGTTTCTCTGTGCCTCAGTGTCTCTGAGTCTCAATGTCTCAGAATTTCAGTGTCTCAATGTCTCAGTTTCTCTGTGTCTCTGTGTCTCCTAGACTCCGTGTCTCATTGTCTCTGTGCCTCAGTGTCTCAGTGTCTCAGAGTCTCAGTGTCTCAGTGTCTCAGTGTCTCTGTGCATCAGTGTCTCAGTGCCTCTGTGACTCTGTGTCTCAGACTCTCAGTGTCTCAGAGTCTCTGTGTCTCAGTATCTCAGAGTCTCAGTGTCTCTGTGTCTCAGTGTCTCTGTGCCTCTGTGTCTCAGTGTGTCAGTGTCTCAGAGTCTCTGCGTCTCAGTGTCTCAGTGTCTCTGTTCCTCAGTATCTCAGTGTCTCTGTGTCTCAGTGTCTCTGTCTCACAGGATCTCTCTGTCTCTGTGCCTCAGTGTCTCTGAGTCTCCAGATCTCAGTGTCTCTGTGTCTCAGTGTCTCTGTGTTTCAGTGTCTCAGTGTCTCAGAGTCTCAGTGTCTCAGTGTCTCTGTGTCTCAGTTTCTCTGTGACTCAGTGTCTCTGTGCCTCACGGTCTCAGTGTCTCAGAGTCTCTGTGTCTCTGTGTCTCAGAGTCTCAGTGTCTGTGTGTCTCTTTGTCTCAGAGTCCCTGTGCCTCAGTGTCTCGGTGCCTCAGTGTATCTGTGTCTCTGTGCCTCAGTGTCTCAGAGTCTCAGTGTCTCAGAGTATCAGTGTCTCTGTGTCTCAGTGTCTCTGTGCCTCAGTGTCTCAGTGTCTCAGCATCTTAGTTTCTCTGTGTCCCTGTGCCTCTGTGTCTCTGTGTCTCAGAGTCTCTGTGTCTCTGTGCCTCAGTGTCTCAGTTTCTCAGTGTCTCTGTGTCTCTTTGTCTCAGTGTCTCTGTGCCTCAGTGTCTCAGTGTATCTGTGTCTCTGTGCCTCAGTGTCTCAATGTCTCAGTTCCTCAGAGTCTCTGTGTCTCAATGTCTCTTTGTCTCAGTGAATCTGTGTCTCTGTGTCTCAGTGTCTCAGTGCCTCAGTGTCTCAGTGTCTCAGAGTCTCAGTGTCTCTGTGTCTCTATGTCTCAGTGCCTCAATGTCTCTGTGTCTCAGTATCTCAGATCTCAGTGACTCTGTGTCTCTGTATCTCAGTGTCTCATTGTCTCACCGTCTCAGTGTCTCTGTGTCTCAGTGCCTCAGACTCTCACTGCCTCAGAGTCTCTGTTTCTCTGTGCCTCAGTGTCTCTGTGTCTCAATGTCTCAGAATTTCAGTGTCTCAATGTCTCAGTTTCTCAGTGTTTCTGTGTCTCTGTGCCTCAGTGTCTCAGTGTCTCTGTGCCTCAGTGTCTCAGACTCTCAGTGTCTCAATGTCTCAGTGTCTCTGTGCCTCATTGTCTCAGTGTCTCAGCATCTTAGCGTCTCTGTGTGTCTGTGTCTCTGTGTCTCAGTGTCACAGTGTCTCCGAGTCTCAGAGTCTCAGAGTCTCAGTGTCTCAGTGTCTCAGTGTCTCAGTGTCTCTGTGCCTCAGTGTCTCAGTGTCTTAGTTTCTCAGAGTCACAGTGTCAATGCGTCTCTGTGTCTCAGTGTCTCTGTGACTCAGTGTCTCAGTGTCTCAGAGTCTCTGTTTCTCTGTGCCTCAGTGTCTCTGTGTCTCAATGTCTCAGAATTGCAGTGTCTCAACGGCTCACTTTCACAGTGTATCTGTGTCTCTGTGTCTCTGTGCCTCAGTGTCTCAGTGTCTCAGTGTCTCAGAGCCTCAGTGTCTCTGTGTCTCAGTGTCTCTGTGCCCCAGTGTCTCAGAGTGTCAGTGTCTCCGCGTCCCCTTGATTCCGTGTCTCAGTGCCTCAGTGTCTATGCGTCTCAGTGTCTCAGTGTCTCTGTGCCTCTGTGTCTTAGTGTCTCAGCATCTTAGCGTCTCTGTGTGTCTGTGTCTCAGTGTCTCAGTGTCTCCGAGTCTCAGAGTCTCAGTGTCTCAGTGTCTCAGAGTCTCTGTGTCTCAGTGTCTCTGTGCCTCAGTGTCTAAGTTTCTCAGAGTCACAGTGTCTCTGTGTCTCTGTGTCTCAGTGTCTCTGTGCCTCAGTGTCTCAGTGTGTCAGTGTCTCAGAGTCTCTGCGTCTCAGTGTCTCTGTTCCTCAGTATCTCTGTGTCTCAGTGTCTCTGTCTCTCAGGATCTCTCAGTCTCTGCGTCTCAGTGCCTCTGATTCTCCAGATCTCAGTGTTTCTGTGTCTCAGTGTCTCTGTGTCTCAGTGTCTCAGAGTCTCAGTGTCTCAGTGTCTCTGTGCCTCAGTTTCTCTGTGACTCAGTGTCCCAGTGTCTCTGTGCCTCAGGGTCTCAGTGTCTCAGAGTCTCTGTGTCTCTGTGTCTATGTGTCTCTGTGTCTCTTTGTCTCAGTGTCTCTGTGCCTCAGTGTCTCATTGTCTCTGTGCTTCTGTGCCTCAGTGTTTCCGTGTCTCAGTGTCTCAGAGTCCCAGTGTCTCTGTGTCTCTTTGTCTCAGAGTCCCTGTGCCTCAGTGTCTCGGTGCCTCAGTGTCTCAGAGTCTCAGTGTCTCAGTGTCTCTGTGCCTCAGGGTCTCAGTGTCTCAGAGTCTCTGTGTCTCTGTGTCTCTGTGCCTCAGTGTCTCAGTGTCTCTGTGCCTCAGTGTCTCAGTGTCTCAGCATCTTAGTGTCTCTGTGCCTCAGTGCCTCAGTGTATCTGTGTCTCAGTGTCTCAGTGTCTCAGTGCCTCAGTGTCTCAGACTCTCAGTGTCTCAATGTCTCAGTGTCTCTGTGCCTCATTGTCTCAGTGTCTCGGCATCTTAGTGTCTCTGTGTGTCTGTGTCTCTGTGTCTCAGTGTCTCAGTGTCTCAGTGTCTCCGAGTCTCAGAGTCTCAGTGTCTCAGTGTCTCAGAGTCTCTGTGTCTCAGTGTCTCTGTGCCTCAGTGTCTCAGTGTCTTAGTTTCTCAGAGTCACAGTGTCTCTGTGTCTCTGTGTCTCAGTGTCTCTGTGCCTCAGTGTCTCAGTGTCTCAGAGTCTCAGTGTCTCTGTGTCTCTATGTCTCAGTGCCTCAATGTCTCTGTGTCTCAGTGTCTCATATCTCAGTGACTCTGTGTCTCTGTATCTCAGTGTCTCATTGTCTCACCGTCTCAGTGTCTCTGTGTCTCAGTGCCTCAAACTCTCACTGCCTCAGAGTCTGTGTTTCTCTGTGCCTCAGTGTCTCTGTGTCTCAATGTCTCAGAATTGCAGTGTCTCAATGGTTCACTTTCACAGTGTCTCTGTGTCTCTGTGCCTCAGAGTCTCAGTGTCTCTGCGTCTCTGTGTCTCAGTGTCTCTGTGCCTGAGTGTCACAGTGTCTCAGTGCCTCTATGTCTCAGTGTCTCTGTGTCTTTGTGCCTCAGGGTCTAAGTGTCTCAGTGTATCAGAGTCTCAGTGTCTCAGTGTATCTGTGACTCAGTGTCTCAGTGTCTCAGTTTCTCAGATTCTCATTTCTCAGTGTCTCTTTGTCTCAGTGTCTCAGTGTCTCTGTGCATCAGTGTCTCAGTGTCTCTGTGACTCCTTGTCTCAGATTCTCAGTGTCTCAGAGTCTCAGAGTTTTTGTGTCTCAGTGTCTCAGAGTCTCAGTGTCTCTGTGTCTCAGTGTCTCTGTGCCTCAGTGTCTCAGTGTCTCAGTGTCTCAGAGTCTCTGTGTCTCAGTGTCTCAGTGTCTCTGTTCCTCAGTGTCTCAGTGTCTCTGTGTCTCAGTGTCTCTGTCTCTCTGGATCTCTCTGTCTCTGTGTCTCAGTGTCTCTGAGTCTCCAGATCTCAGTGTCACTGTGTCTCAGTGTCTCTGTGCCTCAGTGTCTCAGTGTGTCAGTGTCTCAGAGTCTCTGCGTCTCCGTGTCTCAGTGTCTCAGTTCCTCAGTATCTCAGTGTCTCTGTGTCTCAGTGTCTCTGTCTCTCAGGATCTCTCTGTCT
Source organism: Carcharhinus amblyrhynchos (assembly GCF_965287045.1). Lineage (NCBI taxonomy): Eukaryota > Metazoa > Chordata > Chondrichthyes > Carcharhiniformes > Carcharhinidae > Carcharhinus > Carcharhinus amblyrhynchos. Next base: position 447,931 of record NW_027649852.1, on the reverse strand, counting down.
CTGTGTCTCAGTGTCTCTGAGTCTCCAGATCTCAGTGTCTCTGCGTCTCAATGCCTCAGACTCTCAGTGACTCTGTGTCTCAGTGTCTATGTGTCTCAGTATCTCAGTGTCTTTGTGTCTCAGAGTCTCAGAGTCTCAGTGTCTCTATGTCTCAGTGTCTCTGTGCCTCAGTGTCTCAGTGTCTCTATGTCTCAGTGTCTCTGTGCCTCAGTGTCTCAGTGTGTCAGTGTCGCTGTGTCTCGGTGTCTCAGTGTCTCTGTGCCTCAGTGTCTCAGTGTCTCAGTTTCTCAGAGTCTCTGTGTCTCAATGCCTCAGAGTCTCAGTATCTCAGTGAATCTGTGTCTCTGTGTCTCTGTGCCTTAGTGTCTCAGTGTCTCTTTGCCTCAGTGTCTCTGTGTCTCATTGTCTCTGGGCCCCAGTGTCTCTGTGTCTCAGTGTCTCAGATCTCTGTGACTCAGTGTCTCTGTATCTCAGTGTCTCATTGTCTCACCGTCTCAGTGTCTCTGTGTCTCAGTGCCTCAGACTCTCATTCCCTCAGAGTCTGTGTTTCTCTGTGCCTCAGTGTCTCTGTGTCTCAATGTCTCAGAATTTCAGTGTCTCAATGTCTCAGTTTCTCAGTGTCTAAGTGTCTCAGTGTCTCAGAGTCTCAGTGTGTCTGTGTCTCAGAGACTCAGTGCCTCTATGTCTCAGTGTCTCAGTGTCTTTGTGCCTCAGTGTCTAAGTGTCTCAGTGTCTTAGAGTCTCAGTGTCTCAGTGTCTCTGTGCCTCAGTGTCTCAGTGTCTCAGAGTCTCAGTTTCTCTGTGTCTCTGAGTCTCAGTGTCTCTGTGCCTCAGTGTCTCAGTGTGTCTGTGTCTCTGTGTCTTGGTGTCTCAGTGTCTCTGTGCCTCAGTGTCTCTGTGCCTCAGTGTCTCAGTGTCTCAGTGAATCTGTGTTTCTGTGTCTCTGTGCCTTTGTGTCTCAGTGTCTCAGAGTCTCAGTGTCACTGTGTCTCTGTGCCTCAGTGTGTCAGTGTCTCAGAACCTTAGTTTCTCAGTGTTTCAGTGTCTCTGTGCCTCAGTGTCTCTGTGTCTCTATGCCTCAGTGTCCCTGTGTCTCAGTGCCTCAATGTCTCTGTGTCTCAGTGTCTCATATCTCAGTGACTCTGTGTCTCTGTATCTCAGTGTCTCATTGTCTCACCGTCTCAGTGTCTCTGTGTCTCAGTGCCTCAAACTCTCACTGCCTCAGAGTCTGTGTTTCTCTGTGCCTCAGTGTCTCTGTGTCTCAATGTCTCAGAATTTCAGTGTCTCAATGTCTCAGTTTCTCAGTGTCTCTGTGCCTCAGTGTCTCAGTGTCTCAGTGTCTCAGAGTCTCAGTGTCTCTGTGTCTCCTAGACTCCGTGTCTCATTGTCTCTGTGCCTCAGTGTCTCAGTGTCTCAGAGTCTCAGTGTCTCTGTGTCTCAGTGTCTCTATGCCTGAGTCTCTCAGCGCCTCAGTGTCTCAGTGTCTCAGAGTCTCAGTTTCTCAGTGTCTCTGTGTCTCAGTGTCTCAGTGTCTCAGTGTCTCAGAGTCTCAGTGTCTCTGTGTCTCCTAGACTCCGTGTCTCATTGTCTCTGTGCCTCAGTGTCTCAGTGTCTCAGAGTCTCAGTGTCTCTGTGTCTCAGTGTCTCTATGCCTGAGTGTCTCAGCGCCTCTGTGTCTCAGTGTCTCAGAGTCTCAGTTTCTCTGTGTCAATGTGTTCCTGTGTCTCAGTGTCCCTGTGTCTCTGTGCCTCAGTGTGTCAGAGTCTCAATGTCTCTGTGTCTCTTTGTCTAAGTGTCTCAGTGTCTTCGAGTTCCTAGTCTCAGTGTGTCAGTGTCTCTGTGTCTCAGAGTCTCAGAGTCTCTGTGCCTCAGTGTCTCAGTGTCTCAGTGTCTCAGAGTCTCAGTGTCTCAGTGTATCTGTCACTCAGTGTCTCAGTTTCTCAGATTCTCATTTCTCAGAGTCTCTGTGTCTCTGTGTCTCAGTGTCTCTGTGTCTCTGTGCCTCAGTGTCTCAGTGTCTCAGAGTCTCAGTTTCTCTGTGTCTCAGAGTCTCAGTGTCTCTGTGTCTCAGTGTCTCTGTGCATCAGTGTCTCAGTGTCTCTGTGACTCTGTGTCTCAGACTCTCAGTGTCTCAGAGTCTCTGTGTCTCAGTATCTCAGAGTCTCAGTGTCTCTGTGTCTCAGTGTCTCAGTGTCTCAGTTTCTCAGAGTCTCTGTGTTTCAATGTCTCTTTGTCTCAGTGAATCTGTTCTCTGTGTCTCTGAGCCTTAGTGCCTCAGTGTCTCAGTGTCTCAGAGTCTCAGTGTCTCTGTGTCTCTATGTCTCAGTGCCTCAATGTCTCTGTGTCTCAGTATCTCAGATCTCAGTGACTCTGTGTCTCTGTATCTCAGTGTCTCATTGTCTCACCGTCTCAGTGTCTCTGTGTCTCAGTGCCTCAGACTCTCACTGCCTCAGAGTCTCTGCTTCTCAGTGCCTCAGTGTCTCTGTGTCTCAATGTCTCAGAATTTCAGTGTCTCAATGTCTCAGTTTCTCAGTGTCTCTGTGTCTCTGTGTCTTCTAGACTCCGTGTCTCATTGTCTCTGTGCCTCAGTGTCTCAGTGTCTCAGAGTCTCAGTGTCTCTGTGTCTCAGTGTCTCTGTGCATCAGTGTCTCAGTGTCTCTGTGACTCTGTGTCTCAGACTCTCAGTGTCTCAGAGTCTCTGTGTCTCAGTATCTCAGAGTCTCAGTGTCTCTGTGTCTCAGTGTCTCTGTGCCTCAGTGTCTCAGTGTGTCAGTGTCTCAGAGTCTCTGCGTCTCAGTGTCTCAGTGTCTCTGTGCATCAGTGTCTCAGTGTCTCTGTGACTCTGTGTCTCAGACTCTCAGTGTCTCAGAGTCTCTGTGTCTCAGTATCTCAGAGTCTCAGTGTCTCTGTGTCTCAGTGTCTCTGTGCCTCAGTGTCTCAGTGTGTCAGTGTCTCAGAGTCTCTGCGTCTCAGTGTCTCAGTTTCTCTGTTCCTCAGTATCTCAGTGTCTCTGTGTCTCAATGTCTCTGTCTCCAGGATCTCTCTGTCTCTGTGTCTCAGTGTCTCTGAGTCTCCAGATCTCAGTGTCTCTGTGTCTCAGTGTCTGTGTTTCAGTGTCTCAGTGTCTCAGAGTCTCAGTTTCTGAGTGTCTCTTTGTCTCAGTGAATCTGTGTCTCTGTGTCTCTGAGCCTTAGTGCCTCAGGGTCTCAGTGTCTCAGAGTCTCAGTGTCTCTGTGTCTCTATGTCTCAGTGCCTCAATGTCTCTGTGTCTCAGTATCTCAGATCTCAGTGTCTCTGTGTCTCTTTATCTCAGTGTCTCATTGTCTCACCGTCTCAGTGTCTCTGTGTCTCAGTGCCTCAGACTCTCACTGCCTCAGAGTCTCTGTTTCTCTGTGCCTCAGTGTCTCTGAGTCTCAATGTCTCAGAATTTCAGTGTCTCAATGTCTCAGTTTCTCTGTGTCTCTGTGTCTCCTAGACTCCGTGTCTCATTGTCTCTGTGCCTCAGTGTCTCAGTGTCTCAGAGTCTCAGTGTCTCAGTGTCTCAGTGTCTCTGTGCATCAGTGTCTCAGTGCCTCTGTGACTCTGTGTCTCAGACTCTCAGTGTCTCAGAGTCTCTGTGTCTCAGTATCTCAGAGTCTCAGTGTCTCTGTGTCTCAGTGTCTCTGTGCCTCTGTGTCTCAGTGTGTCAGTGTCTCAGAGTCTCTGCGTCTCAGTGTCTCAGTGTCTCTGTTCCTCAGTATCTCAGTGTCTCTGTGTCTCAGTGTCTCTGTCTCACAGGATCTCTCTGTCTCTGTGCCTCAGTGTCTCTGAGTCTCCAGATCTCAGTGTCTCTGTGTCTCAGTGTCTCTGTGTTTCAGTGTCTCAGTGTCTCAGAGTCTCAGTGTCTCAGTGTCTCTGTGTCTCAGTTTCTCTGTGACTCAGTGTCTCTGTGCCTCACGGTCTCAGTGTCTCAGAGTCTCTGTGTCTCTGTGTCTCAGAGTCTCAGTGTCTGTGTGTCTCTTTGTCTCAGAGTCCCTGTGCCTCAGTGTCTCGGTGCCTCAGTGTATCTGTGTCTCTGTGCCTCAGTGTCTCAGAGTCTCAGTGTCTCAGAGTATCAGTGTCTCTGTGTCTCAGTGTCTCTGTGCCTCAGTGTCTCAGTGTCTCAGCATCTTAGTTTCTCTGTGTCCCTGTGCCTCTGTGTCTCTGTGTCTCAGAGTCTCTGTGTCTCTGTGCCTCAGTGTCTCAGTTTCTCAGTGTCTCTGTGTCTCTTTGTCTCAGTGTCTCTGTGCCTCAGTGTCTCAGTGTATCTGTGTCTCTGTGCCTCAGTGTCTCAATGTCTCAGTTCCTCAGAGTCTCTGTGTCTCAATGTCTCTTTGTCTCAGTGAATCTGTGTCTCTGTGTCTCAGTGTCTCAGTGCCTCAGTGTCTCAGTGTCTCAGAGTCTCAGTGTCTCTGTGTCTCTATGTCTCAGTGCCTCAATGTCTCTGTGTCTCAGTATCTCAGATCTCAGTGACTCTGTGTCTCTGTATCTCAGTGTCTCATTGTCTCACCGTCTCAGTGTCTCTGTGTCTCAGTGCCTCAGACTCTCACTGCCTCAGAGTCTCTGTTTCTCTGTGCCTCAGTGTCTCTGTGTCTCAATGTCTCAGAATTTCAGTGTCTCAATGTCTCAGTTTCTCAGTGTTTCTGTGTCTCTGTGCCTCAGTGTCTCAGTGTCTCTGTGCCTCAGTGTCTCAGACTCTCAGTGTCTCAATGTCTCAGTGTCTCTGTGCCTCATTGTCTCAGTGTCTCAGCATCTTAGCGTCTCTGTGTGTCTGTGTCTCTGTGTCTCAGTGTCACAGTGTCTCCGAGTCTCAGAGTCTCAGAGTCTCAGTGTCTCAGTGTCTCAGTGTCTCAGTGTCTCTGTGCCTCAGTGTCTCAGTGTCTTAGTTTCTCAGAGTCACAGTGTCAATGCGTCTCTGTGTCTCAGTGTCTCTGTGACTCAGTGTCTCAGTGTCTCAGAGTCTCTGTTTCTCTGTGCCTCAGTGTCTCTGTGTCTCAATGTCTCAGAATTGCAGTGTCTCAACGGCTCACTTTCACAGTGTATCTGTGTCTCTGTGTCTCTGTGCCTCAGTTTCTCAGTGTCTCAGTGTCTCAGAGCCTCAGTGTCTCTGTGTCTCAGTGTCTCTGTGCCCCAGTGTCTCAGAGTGTCAGTGTCTCCGCGTCCCCTTGATTCCGTGTCTCAGTGCCTCAGTGTCTATGCGTCTCAGTGTCTCAGTGTCTCTGTGCCTCTGTGTCTTAGTGTCTCAGCATCTTAGCGTCTCTGTGTGTCTGTGTCTCAGTGTCTCAGTGTCTCCGAGTCTCAGAGTCTCAGTGTCTCAGTGTCTCAGAGTCTCTGTGTCTCAGTGTCTCTGTGCCTCAGTGTCTAAGTTTCTCAGAGTCACAGTGTCTCTGTGTCTCTGTGTCTCAGTGTCTCTGTGCCTCAGTGTCTCAGTGTGTCAGTGTCTCAGAGTCTCTGCGTCTCAGTGTCTCTGTTCCTCAGTATCTCTGTGTCTCAGTGTCTCTGTCTCTCAGGATCTCTCAGTCTCTGCGTCTCAGTGCCTCTGATTCTCCAGATCTCAGTGTTTCTGTGTCTCAGTGTCTCTGTGTCTCAGTGTCTCAGAGTCTCAGTGTCTCAGTGTCTCTGTGCCTCAGTTTCTCTGTGACTCAGTGTCCCAGTGTCTCTGTGCCTCAGGGTCTCAGTGTCTCAGAGTCTCTGTGTCTCTGTGTCTATGTGTCTCTGTGTCTCTTTGTCTCAGTGTCTCTGTGCCTCAGTGTCTCATTGTCTCTGTGCTTCTGTGCCTCAGTGTTTCCGTGTCTCAGTGTCTCAGAGTCCCAGTGTCTCTGTGTCTCTTTGTCTCAGAGTCCCTGTGCCTCAGTGTCTCGGTGCCTCAGTGTCTCAGAGTCTCAGTGTCTCAGTGTCTCTGTGCCTCAGGGTCTCAGTGTCTCAGAGTCTCTGTGTCTCTGTGTCTCTGTGCCTCAGTGTCTCAGTGTCTCTGTGCCTCAGTGTCTCAGTGTCTCAGCATCTTAGTGTCTCTGTGCCTCAGTGCCTCAGTGTATCTGTGTCTCAGTGTCTCAGTGTCTCAGTGCCTCAGTGTCTCAGACTCTCAGTGTCTCAATGTCTCAGTGTCTCTGTGCCTCATTGTCTCAGTGTCTCGGCATCTTAGTGTCTCTGTGTGTCTGTGTCTCTGTGTCTCAGTGTCTCAGTGTCTCAGTGTCTCCGAGTCTCAGAGTCTCAGTGTCTCAGTGTCTCAGAGTCTCTGTGTCTCAGTGTCTCTGTGCCTCAGTGTCTCAGTGTCTTAGTTTCTCAGAGTCACAGTGTCTCTGTGTCTCTGTGTCTCAGTGTCTCTGTGCCTCAGTGTCTCAGTGTCTCAGAGTCTCAGTGTCTCTGTGTCTCTATGTCTCAGTGCCTCAATGTCTCTGTGTCTCAGTGTCTCATATCTCAGTGACTCTGTGTCTCTGTATCTCAGTGTCTCATTGTCTCACCGTCTCAGTGTCTCTGTGTCTCAGTGCCTCAAACTCTCACTGCCTCAGAGTCTGTGTTTCTCTGTGCCTCAGTGTCTCTGTGTCTCAATGTCTCAGAATTGCAGTGTCTCAATGGTTCACTTTCACAGTGTCTCTGTGTCTCTGTGCCTCAGAGTCTCAGTGTCTCTGCGTCTCTGTGTCTCAGTGTCTCTGTGCCTGAGTGTCACAGTGTCTCAGTGCCTCTATGTCTCAGTGTCTCTGTGTCTTTGTGCCTCAGGGTCTAAGTGTCTCAGTGTATCAGAGTCTCAGTGTCTCAGTGTATCTGTGACTCAGTGTCTCAGTGTCTCAGTTTCTCAGATTCTCATTTCTCAGTGTCTCTTTGTCTCAGTGTCTCAGTGTCTCTGTGCATCAGTGTCTCAGTGTCTCTGTGACTCCTTGTCTCAGATTCTCAGTGTCTCAGAGTCTCAGAGTTTTTGTGTCTCAGTGTCTCAGAGTCTCAGTGTCTCTGTGTCTCAGTGTCTCTGTGCCTCAGTGTCTCAGTGTCTCAGTGTCTCAGAGTCTCTGTGTCTCAGTGTCTCAGTGTCTCTGTTCCTCAGTGTCTCAGTGTCTCTGTGTCTCAGTGTCTCTGTCTCTCTGGATCTCTCTGTCTCTGTGTCTCAGTGTCTCTGAGTCTCCAGATCTCAGTGTCACTGTGTCTCAGTGTCTCTGTGCCTCAGTGTCTCAGTGTGTCAGTGTCTCAGAGTCTCTGCGTCTCCGTGTCTCAGTGTCTCAGTTCCTCAGTATCTCAGTGTCTCTGTGTCTCAGTGTCTCTGTCTCTCAGGATCTCTCTGTCTCTGTGTCTCAGTGTCTCTGAGTCTCCAGATCTCAGTGTCTCTGCGTCTCAATGCCTCAGACTCTCAGTGACTCTGTGTCTCAGTGTCTATGTGTCTCAGTATCTCAGTGTCTTTGTGTCTCAGAGTCTCAGAGTCTCAGTGTCTCTATGTCTCAGTGTCTCTGTGCCTCAGTGTCTCAGTGTCTCTATGTCTCAGTGTCTCTGTGCCTCAGTGTCTCAGTGTGTCAGTGTCGCTGTGTCTCGGTGTCTCAGTGTCTCTGTGCCTCAGTGTCTCAGTGTCTCAGTTTCTCAGAGTCTCTGTGTCTCAATGCCTCAGAGTCTCAGTATCTCAGTGAATCTGTGTCTCTGTGTCTCTGTGCCTTAGTGTCTCAGTGTCTCTTTGCCTCAGTGTCTCTGTGTCTCATTGTCTCTGGGCCCCAGCGTCTCTGTGTCTCAGTGTCTCAGATCTCTGTGACTCAGTGTCTCTGTATCTCAGTGTCTCATTGTCTCACCGTCTCAGTGTCTCTGTGTCTCAGTGCCTCAGACTCTCATTCCCTCAGAGTCTGTGTTTCTCTGTGCCTCAGTGTCTCTGTGTCTCAATGTCTCAGAATTTCAGTGTCTCAATGTCTCAGTTTCTCAGTGTCTAAGTGTCTCAGTGTCTCAGAGTCTCAGTGTGTCTGTGTCTCAGAGACTCAGTGCCTCTATGTCTCAGTGTCTCAGTGTCTTTGTGCCTCAGTGTCTAAGTGTCTCAGTGTCTTAGAGTCTCAGTGTCTCAGTGTCTCTGTGCCTCAGTGTCTCAGTGTCTCAGAGTCTCAGTTTCTCTGTGTCTCTGAGTCTCAGTGTCTCTGTGCCTCAGTGTCTCAGTGTGTCTGTGTCTCTGTGTCTCGGTGTCTCATATCTCAGTGACTCTGTGTCTCTGTATCTCAGTGTCTCATTGTCTCACCGTCTCAGTGTCTCTGTGTCTCAGTGCCTCAAACTCTCACTGCCTCAGAGTCTGTGTTTCTCTGTGCCTCAGTGTCTCTGTGTCTCAATGTCTCAGAATTTCAGTGTCTCAATGTCTCAGTTTCTCAGTGTCTCTGTGCCTCAGTGTCTCAGTGTCTCAGTGTCTCAGAGTCTCAGTGTCTCTGTGTCTCCTAGACTCCGTGTCTCATTGTCTCTGTGCCTCAGTGTCTCAGTGTCTCAGAGTCTCAGTGTCTCTGTGTCTCAGTGTCTCTATGCCTGAGTCTCTCAGCGCCTCAGTGTCTCAGTGTCTCAGAGTCTCAGTTTCTCAGTGTCTCTGTGTCTCAGTGTCTCAGTGTCTCAGTGTCTCAGAGTCTCAGTGTCTCTGTGTCTCCTAGACTCCGTGTCTCATTGTCTCTGTGCCTCAGTGTCTCAGTGTCTCAGAGTCTCAGTGTCTCTGTGTCTCAGTGTCTCTATGCCTGAGTGTCTCAGCGCCTCTGTGTCTCAGTGTCTCAGAGTCTCAGTTTCTCTGTGTCAATGTGTTCCTGTGTCTCAGTGTCCCTGTGTCTCTGTGCCTCAGTGTGTCAGAGTCTCAATGTCTCTGTGTCTCTTTGTCTAAGTGTCTCAGTGTCTTCGAGTTCCTAGTCTCAGTGTGTCAGTGTCTCTGTGTCTCAGAGTCTCAGAGTCTCTGTGCCTCAGTGTCTCAGTGTCTCAGTGTCTCAGAGTCTCAGTGTCTCAGTGTATCTGTCACTCAGTGTCTCAGTTTCTCAGATTCTCATTTCTCAGAGTCTCTGTGTCTCTGTGTCTCAGTGTCTCTGTGTCTCTGTGCCTCAGTGTCTCAGTGTCTCAGAGTCTCAGTTTCTCTGTGTCTCTGTGTCTCAGTGTCTCTGTGCCTCAGTGTCTCAGTGTCTCAGAGCCTCAGTGTCTCAGTGTCTCGGAGTCTCAGTGTCTCTGTGTCTCAGTGTCTCTGTGCCTGAGTGTCTCAGCGCCTCAGTGTCTCAGTGTCTTAGTTTCTCAGATTCTCATTTCTCAGTGTCTCTGTGCATCAGTGTCTCAGTTTCTCTGTGACTCTGTGTCTCAGATTCTCAGTGTCTCAGTGTCTCAGAGTTTCTGTGTCTCAGTGTCTCAGAGTCTCTGTGTCTCAGTGTCTCAGTGTCTCTGTTCCTCAGTGTCTCAGTGTCTCTGTGTCTCAGTGTCTCTGTCTCTCAGGACCTCTCTGTCTCTGTGTCTCAGTGTCTCTGAGTCTCCAGATCTCAGTGTCTTTGTGTCTCAGTGTCTCTGTGTCTCCGTGTCTCTGTGTCTCAGTGTCTCTGTGCATCAGTGTCTCAGTGTCTCTGTGACTCTGTGTCTCAGAGTCTCATTCTCAGTGTCTCAGAGTCTCATTGTCTCAGTTCTCTGTGTCTCAGTGTCTCTGTGTCTCTATATCTCAGTGTCCCTATGTCTCAGTGCCTCAATGTCTCTGTGTCTCAGTGTCTCAGATCTCTGTGACTCTTTGTCTCTTTATCTCAGTGTCTCATTGTCTCACCATCTCAGTGTCTCTGTGTCTCAGTGCCTCAGACTCTCACTGCCTCAGAGTCTCTGTTTCTCTGTGCCTCAGTGTCTCTGTATCTCAATGTCTCAGAATTTCAGTGACTCAATGTCTCAATTTCTCAGAGTCTCTGTGCCTCAGTGTCTCAGTGTCTCAGGATCTCAGAGTCTCAGTGTCTCTGTGTCTCCTAGACTCCGTGTCTCATTGTCTCTGTGCCTCAGTGTCTCAGTGTCTCAGAGTCTCAGTGTCTCTGTGTCTCAGTGTCTCTCTGCCTGAGTGTCTCAGCGCCTCAGTGTCTCAGTGTCTCAGAGTCTCAGTGTCTCTGTGTCTCAGTGTCTCTGTGCCTGAGTGTCTCAGTGCCTCAGTGTCTCAGAGTCTCAGTTTCTCTGTCTCTCTGTGTCTCAGTGTCTCTGTGTATCAGTGTCTCAGTGCCTCTATGTCTCAGTGTCTCAGTGTCTTTGTGCCTCAGTGTCTAAGTGTCTCAATGTCTCAGAGTCTCAGTGTCTCAGTGTATCTGTGACTCAGTGTCTCAGTGTCTCAGTTTCTCAGATTCTCATTTCTCAGTGTCTCTTGGTCTCTGTGTCTCAGTGTCTCTGTGCATCAGTATCTCAGTGTCTCTGTGACTCTGTGTCTCTGTGCCTCAGTGTCTCTGTGTCTCAGTGTGTCGATGTCTCAGAGTCTCAGTGCCTCTGTGCCTCAGTGTCTGTGTGTCAGTGTCTCATAGTATCAGTGTCTCTGTGTCTCATTGTCTCTGTGTCTCAGAGTCTCAGTGTATCTGTGTCTCTGTGTCTCAGTGTCTCTGTGTCTCAGTGTCTCAGAGCCTCAGAGTCTCAGTGATTCTGTGTCTCTGTGTCTCAGTGTCTCAGTGTCTCTGTTCCTCAGTGTCTCAGTGTCTCTGTGTCTCAGTGTCTCTGTCTCTCAGGATCTCTCTGTCTCTGTGTCTCAGTGTCTCTGAGTCTCCAGATCTCAGTGTCTCTGTGTCTCAGTGTCTCTGTGTCTCAGTGTCTCTGTGCATCAGTGTCTCAGTGTCTCTGTGACTCTGTGTCTCAGAGTCTCATTCTCAGTGTCTCAGAGTCTCATTGTCTCAGTTCTCTGTGTCTCAGTGTCTCTGTGTCTCTATGTCTCAGTGTCCCTGTGTCTCAGTGCCTCAATGTCTCTGTGTCTCACTGTCTCTGTATCTCAGTGTCTCATTGTCTCACCGTCTCAGTGTCTCTGTGTCTCAGTGTCTCTGTGCCTCACTGTCTCTGTGTGTCAGTGTCTCAGATTCTCTGTGTCTCAGTGTCTCAGTGTCTCTGTTGCTCAGTGTCTCAGTGTCTCAACATCTTCGTGTCTCTGTGTCTCAGTGTCTCAGTGTCTCTGTGTCTCAGTGTCTCTGTTCCTCAGTGTCTCAGTGTCTCTGTGTCTCATTGTCTCTGTCTCTCAGCATCTCTCTGTCTCTGTGCCTCAGTGTCTCTGAGTCTCCGGATTTCAGTGTCTCTGTGTTTCAGTGTCTCTGCGTCTCAGTGTCTCTGTGCATCAGCGTCTCAGTGTCTCTGTGACTCTGTGTCTCAGACTCTCAGTGTTTCAGTGTCTCAGAGTCTCTGTGTCTCAGTATCTCGAGTCTCAGTGTCTCTGTGCCTCAGTGTGTCAGTGTCTCAGAGTCTCTGCGTCTCAGTGTCTCTGTTCCTCAGTGTCTCTGTGTCTCAGTGACTCTGTCTCTCAGGATCTCTCTGTCTCTGTGTCTCTGAGTCTCCAGATCTCAGTGCCTCTGTGTCTCAGTGTCTTAGTGTCTCTGTGTCTCAGTGTCTCAGTGTCTCAGAGTCTCAGTGTCTCTGTGTCTCAGTTTCTCTGTGACTCAGTGTCTCAGTGTCTCTGTGCCTCAGGGTCTCAGTGTCTCAGAGTCTCTGTGTCTCTGTGTCTATGTGTCTATGTGTCTCTGTTTCTCTTTGTCTCTGTGTGTCTGTGCCTCAGTGTCTCAGTGTCTCTGTGCATCTGTGCCTCAGTGTTTCTGTGTCTCATTGTCTCAGAGTCTCAGTGTCTCTTTGTCTCAGAGTCCCTGTGCCTCAGTGTCTCGGTGCCTCAGTGTATCTGTGTCTCTGCGCCTCAGTGTCTCACAGTCTCAGTGTCTCTGTGTCTCAGTTTCTCTGTGACTCAGTGTCTCAGTGTCTCTGTGCCTCAGTGTCTCAGTGTGTCAGTGTCTCAGAGTCTCTGCGTCTCAGTGTCTCTGTTCCTCTGTATCTCATTGTCTCTGTGACTCTGTCTCTCAGGATCTCTCTGTCTCTGTGTCTCAGTGTCTCTGAGTCTCCAGATCTCAGTGCCTCTGTGTCTCAGTGTCTCAGTGTCTCAGAGTCTCAGTGTCTCAGTGTCTCTGTGTCTCAGTTTCTCTGTGACTCAGTGTCTCAGTGTCTCTGTGCCTCAGGGTCTCAGTGTCTCAGAGTCTCTGTGTCTCTGTGTCTATGTGTCTCTGTGTCTCTTTGTCTCAGTGTGTCTGTGCCTCAGTGTCTCAGTGTCTCTGTGCATCTGTGCCTCAGTGTTTCTGTGTCTCAATGTCTCAGAGTCTCAGTGTCTCTTTGTCTCAGAGTCCCTGTGCCTCAGTGTCTCGGTGCCTCAGTGTATCTGTGTCTCTGCGCCTCAGTGTCTCAGAGTCTCAGTGTCTCAGAGTCTCAGTGTCTCAGTGTCACTGTGTCTCTTTGTCTCAATGTCTCTGATTCTCAGTGTCTCAATGTCTCAGAGTCTCAGTGTCTCTGTGTCTCAGTGTCTCTTTGTCTCTGTGACTCTGTGTCTCTGTGTCTCGTCTCAGTGTCTCCGAGATTCATTGTCTCAGTGTCACAGTGTCTCAGTGTCTCAGAGTCTCAGAGTCTCTGTGTCTCAGTGTCTCTGTGCCTCAGAGTCTCAGTGTCTCTGTGTCTTTGTGCCTCAGTGTCTAAGTGTCTCAGTGTCTCAGAGTCTCAGTGTCTCAGTGTATCTGTGACTCAGTGTCTCAGATTCTCAGATTCTCATTTCTCAGTGTCTCTTTGTCTCTGTGTCTCACTGTCTCTGTGCCTCATTGTCTCAGTGTCTCAGAGTCTCAGTTTCTCTGTGTCTCTGAGTCTCAGTGTCTGTGTGCCTCAGTGTCTCAGTGTGTCTGTGTCTCTGTGTCTCGGTGTCTCAGTGTCTCTGTGCCTCAGTGTCTCAGAGTCTCAGTGTCTCAGAGTCTCAGTGTCTTGTGTCTCAGTGTCTCTGTGCCTCAGTGTCTCAGTGTCTCAGTTTCTCAGAGTGTGTGTGTCTCAATGTCTCAGTGAATCTGTGTTTCTGTGTCTCTGTGCCTTAGTGTCTCAGTGTCTCAGAGTCTTAGTTTCGCAGTGTCTCAGTGTCTCTGCGTCTCAGTGTCTCTGTGCCTATGTGCCTCAGTATCTGTGTTTCATTGTCTCAGAATCTCAGTGACTCTGCATCTCAGTGTCTATGTTTCTCAGTATCTCAGTGTCTCTGTGTCTCAGAGTCTCAGTGTTTCTGTGTCTCATTGTCTCTGTGCCTCAGTGACTCAGTGTCTCAGAGTCTCAGTGTCTCAGTGTCTCTGTGTCTCAGTGTCTGTGTGTCTCAGTGCCTCAATGTCTCTGTGTCTCAATGTCTCAGAATTTCAGTGTTTCAGTTTCTCAGATCTCAGTGACTCTGTGTCTCTATCTCAGCGTCTCATTGTCTCACCATCTCAGTGTCTCTGTGTCTCAGTGCCTCAGACTCTCACTGCCTCAGAGTCTCTGTTTCTCTGTGCCTCAGTGTCTCTGCGTCTCAATGTCTCAGAATTTCAGTGTCTCAATGTCTCAGTTTCTCAGTGTCTCTGTGTCTCTGTGCCTCAGTGTCTCAGTGTCTCAGAGTCTCAGTGTCTCTGTGTCTCAGTGTCTCTGTGCCTGAGTGTCTCAGCGCCTCAGTGTCTCAGTGTCTCAGAGTCTCAGTTTCTCTGTGTCTCTATGTCTCAGTGTCTCTGTGCCTCAGTGTCTCAGTGCCTCTATGTCTCAGTGTCTCAGTGTCTCTGTGTCTTTGTGCCTCAGTGTCTAAGTGTCTCAGTGTCTAAGAGTCTCAGGGTCTCAGTGTATCTGTGACTCAGTGTCTCAGTTTCTCAGATTCTCATTTCTCAGTGTCTCTTTGTCTCTATGTCTCAGTGTCTCTGTGCATTAGTGTCTCAGTGTATCTGTGACTCTGTGCCTCAGATTCTCAGTGTCTCAGTGTCTCAGTGTTTCTGTGTCTCTGTGTCTCAGAGTCTCAGTGTCTCTGTGTCTCAGTGTCTCTGTGCCTCAGTGTCTCAGTGTGTCAGTGTCTCAGAGTCTCTGTCTCAGTGTCTCAGTGTCTCTGCTCCTCAGTGCCTCAGTGTCTCGGTGTCTCAGTTTCTCTGTCTCTCCGGATCTCTCTGTCTCTGTGTCTCAGTGCCTCTGAGTCTCCAGATCTCAGTGTCTCTGTGTCTCAGTGTCTCTGTGTCTCAGAGTCTCAGTGTCTCAGTGTCTCTGTGTCTCAGTTTCTCTGTGACTCAGTGTCTCAGTGTCTCTGTGCCTCAGGGTCTCAGTGTCTCAGAGTCTCTGTGTCTCTGTGTCTATGTGTCTCTGTGTCTCTTTGTCTCAGTGTCTCTGCGCCTCAGTGTCTCAGTATCTCTGCGCATCTGTGCCTCAGTGTTCCCGTGTATCAGTGTCTCAGAGTCTCAGTGTCTCTGTGCCTCTTTGTCTCAGAGTCCCTGTGCCTCAGAGTCCCGGTGCCTCAGTGTATCTGTGACTCTGTGCCCCAGTGTCTCAGAGTCTCAGTGTCTCAGAGTCTCAGTGTCTCTGTGTTTCAGTATCTCTGTACCTCAGTGTCTCAGCATCTTAGTGTCTCTGTGTCCCTGTGCCTCTGTGTCTCAGTGTCTCAGTGTCTCCGAGTTTCATTGTCTCAGTGTCTCAGTGTCTCAGAGTCTCAGTGTCTCAGTGTCTCAGTGCCTCTGTGCCTCAGTGTCTCTGTGTCTCAGTGTCTCAGTGTCTCCGAATCTCAGAGACACAGTGTCTCAGTGTCTCAGAGTCTCTGTGTCTCAGTGTCTCTGTTCCTCAGTGTCTCAGTGTCTCAGTGTCTCTGTCTCTCAGGATCTCTCTGTCTCTGTGTCTCAGTGTCTCTGAGTCTCCAGATCTCAGTGTCTCTGTGTCTCAGTGTTTCTGTGCCTCAGTGTCTCAGTGCCTCAGTGTCTCAGTGTCTCACAGTCTCTGTGTCTCTGTGACTCAGTGCCTCTGTTTCTCTGTGCCTCAGTGTCTCTGTGTCTCAGTGTCTCAGAATTTCAGTGTCTCAATGACTCTTTGTCTCAGTGTCTCTGTTCCCCAGTGTCTCAGAGTGTCAGTGTCTCTGCGTCTCCTTGACTCCGTGTCTCAGTGTCTCAGTGCCTCAGTGACTCAGTTTCTCAGAGTCTCAGTGTCTCTGTGTCTCAGTGTCACTGTGCCTCAGTGTCTCTACGTCTCAGTGACTCTGTGTCTCAGTGTCTCTGTTCCTCAGTGTCTCAGTGTCTCTGTCTCTCAGGATCTCTCTGTCTCTGTGCCTCAGTGTCTCAGTGTGTCAGTGTCTCAGAGTCTCTGTGTCTCAGTGTCTCAGTGTCTCTGTTCCTCAGTGTCTCAGTGTCTCTGCGTCTCAGTGTCTCAGTGTCTCTGTCTCTCAGGATCTCTCTGTCTCTGTGCCTCAGTGTCTCAGTGTGTCAGTGTCTCAGAGTCTCTGTGTCTCAGTGTCTCTGTTCCTCAGTGTCTCAGTTTCTCTGTGTCTCTGTGCCTCTGTGCCTCAGTGTCTCAGTGTCTCAGAGTCTTAGTTTCTCAGTGTCTCAGTGTCTCTGTGTCTCAGTGTCTCTGTGCCTCTGTGCCTCAGTATCTGTGTTTCAGTGTCTCAGAGTCTCAGTGACCCTGCATCTCCGTGTCAATGTGTCTCAGTATCTCAGCGTCTCTGTGTCTCAGTGTCTCAGAGTCTCAGTTTTTCTGTGTCTCTGAGTCTCAGTGTCTCTGTGCCTCATTGCCTCAGTGTCTCAGTGTCTCAGAGTCTCAGTGTCTCAGTGTCTCTGTGCCTCAGTGTCTAGGTGTCTCAGTTTGTCAGAGTCTCTGTGTCTCATGTCTCAGTGTCTCAGTGAATCTGTGTCTCTGTGTCTCTGTGCCTTCGTGCCTCAGTGTCTCAGAGTCTCACTGTCTCTGTGTCTCTGTGTCTCTGAGTCTCAGTGTCTCAGTGTCTCATAGTCTCAGTGTCTCTGTGTCTCAGTGTCTCTGTGCCTGAGTGCCTCAGCGCCTCAGTGTCTCAGTGTCTCAGAGTCTCAGTGTCTCTGTGTCTCAGTGTCTCAGTGCCTGAGTGTCTCAGCGCCTCAGTGTCTCAGTGTCTCAGAGTCTCAGTTTCTCTGTGTCTCTGAGTCTCAGTGTCTCTGTGCCTCAGTGTCTCAGTGTATCTGTGACTCAGTGTCTCAGTTTCTCAGATTCTCATTTCTCAGTGTCTCTGTGTCTCAGTGTCTCTGCGCCTCAGTGTTTCAGTGTGTCAGTGTCTCAGAGTCTCTGTGTCTCAGTGCCTCAGTGTCTCTGTTCCTCAGTGTCTCTGTGTCTCAGTGTCTCTGTCTCTCAGGATCTCTCTGTCTCTGTGTCTCAGTGTCTCAGTGTCTCAGGGTCTCTGTGCCCCAGTGCCTCAGAGTGTCAGTGTCTCTGCGTCTCCTTGACTCCATGTCTCAGTGCCTCAGTGTCTCAGTTTCTCAGAGTCTCAGTGTCACTGTGTCTCAGTGTCTCTACATCTCAGTGTCTCTGTGCCTCAGTGTCTCTGCGTCTCAGTGTCTCAAAGACTCAGTTTCTCTGTGTCTCTGTGTCTCAGTGTCTCTGTGGCTCTGTGTCTTAGTGTCTCTGTGTCTCAGTGTCTCAGAGTCTCTGTGTCTCTGTGCCTCAGTGTCTCAATGTCTCAGTGTCTCTCTGTCTCAGTGTCTCTGTGTCTCTTTGTCTCAGTGTCTCTGTGCCTCAGTGTCTCAGTGTATCTGTGTCTCTGTGCCTCAGTGTCTCAGTGTCTCAGAGTCTCAGTGTCTCAGTGCCTCAGTGTCTCTGTGTCTCTGTGTCTCAATGTCTCCGTGTCTCTGTGCCTCAGTGTCTCAGTGTCTCAGCATCTCAGTGTCTCAGTGTCTCCGAGTCTCAGAGTCTCAGTGTCTCAGTGTCTCAGAGTCTCATTCTGAGTGTCTCAGTGTCTCAGCGTCTCTGTGTCTCCGCGTCTCAGTGTCTCTGTGCCTCAGTGTCTCAGTGTCTCAGAGTCACAGTGTCTTTGTGCCTCAGTGTCTCTGTTTCTCAGTGTCTCATTGTCTCGGTGTCTCGATGACTCAGAGTCTCAGTATCACTGTGCCTCAGTGTCACTGTGTCTCATTGTCTCTGTGTCTCAGTGTCTCAGTGCCTCTGCGCCTCAGTTTCTCAGTGTCTCAGTGTCTCAGTGTCTGAGAGTCTCAGTGTCTAAGTGTCTCAGTGTCTCTGTGCCTCAGTGTCTCGGTGTCTCAGTGTCTCTGTGTCTCTGTGCCTCAGTGACATAGTCTCTCTGTGTCTCAGTGTCTCAGTGTCTCTGTGCCTCTGAGCCTCAGTGTCTCTGTGTCTCAGTGTCTCTTTGTCTCAGTGTCTCAGTGTCTCAGTGTCTCCTGTGTCTCATTGTCTCAGTGTCTCAGTGTCTCAGAGTCTCAGTGTCTCTGTGTCTGTGTGTGTCTGTTTCTCAGTGTCTCATTGTCTCAGAGTGTCAGTGTCTATGTGTCTCTGTGTCTCAGTGTCTCTGTGTCTCTGTGCCTCAGTGTCTCAGTGTCTCTGTGCCTCACGGTCTCAGTGTCTCAGAGTCTCTGTGTCTCTGTGTCTCAGAGTCTCAGTGTCTGTGTGTCTCTTTGTCTCAGAGTCCCTGTGCCTCAGTGTCTCGGTGCCTCAGTGTATCTGTGTCTCTGTGCCTCAGTGTCTCAGAGTCTCAGTGTCTCAGAGTATCAGTGTCTCTGTGTCTCAGTGTCTCTGTGCCTCAGTGTCTCAGTGTCTCAGCATCTTAGTTTCTCTGTGTCCCTGTGCCTCTGTGTCTCTGTGTCTCAGAGTCTCTGTGTCTCTGTGCCTCAGTGTCTCAGTTTCTCAGTGTCTCTGTGTCTCTTTGTCTCAGTGTCTCTGTGCCTCAGTGTCTCAGTGTATCTGTGTCTCTGTGCCTCAGTGTCTCAATGTCTCAGTTCCTCAGAGTCTCTGTGTCTCAATGTCTCTTTGTCTCAGTGAATCTGTGTCTCTGTGTCTCAGTGTCTCAGTGCCTCAGTGTCTCAGTGTCTCAGAGTCTCAGTGTCTCTGTGTCTCTATGTCTCAGTGCCTCAATGTCTCTGTGTCTCAGTATCTCAGATCTCAGTGACTCTGTGTCTCTGTATCTCAGTGTCTCATTGTCTCACCGTCTCAGTGTCTCTGTGTCTCAGTGCCTCAGACTCTCACTGCCTCAGAGTCTCTGTTTCTCTGTGCCTCAGTGTCTCTGTGTCTCAATGTCTCAGAATTTCAGTGTCTCAATGTCTCAGTTTCTCAGTGTTTCTGTGTCTCTGTGCCTCAGTGTCTCAGTGTCTCTGTGCCTCAGTGTCTCAGACTCTCAGTGTCTCAATGTCTCAGTGTCTCTGTGCCTCATTGTCTCAGTGTCTCAGCATCTTAGCGTCTCTGTGTGTCTGTGTCTCTGTGTCTCAGTGTCACAGTGTCTCCGAGTCTCAGAGTCTCAGAGTCTCAGTGTCTCAGTGTCTCAGTGTCTCTGTGTCTCAGTGTCTCTGTGCCTCAGTGTCTCAGTGTCTTAGTTTCTCAGAGTCACAGTGTCAATGCGTCTCTGTGTCTCAGTGTCTCTGTGACTCAGTGTCTCAGTGTCTCAGAGTCTCTGTTTCTCTGTGCCTCAGTGTCTCTGTGTCTCAATGTCTCAGAATTGCAGTGTCTCAACGGCTCACTTTCACAGTGTATCTGTGTCTCTGTGTCTCTGTGCCTCAGTGTCTCAGTGTCTCAGTGTCTCAGAGCCTCAGTGTCTCTGTGTCTCAGTGTCTCTGTGCCCCAGTGTCTCAGAGTGTCAGTGTCTCCGCGTCCCCTTGATTCCGTGTCTCAGTGCCTCAGTGTCTATGCGTCTCAGTGTCTCAGTGTCTCTGTGCCTCTGTGTCTTAGTGTCTCAGCATCTTAGCGTCTCTGTGTGTCTGTGTCTCAGTGTCTCAGTGTCTCCGAGTCTCAGAGTCTCTGTGCCTCAGTGTCTCAGTGTCTCTGTGCCTCAGTGTCTCAGACTCTCAGTGTCTCAATGTCTCAGTGTCTCTGTGCCTCATTGTCTCAGTGTCTCAGCATCTTAGCGTCTCTGTGTGTCTGTGTCTCTGTGTCTCAGTGTCTCAGTGTCTCCGAGTCTCAGAGTCTCAGTGTCTCAGTGTCTCAGAGTCTCTGTGTCTCAGTGCCTCTGTGCCTCAGTGTCTCTGTGCCTCAGTGTCTAAGTTTCTCAGAGTCACAGTGTCTCTGTGTCTCTGTGTCTCAGTGTCTCTGTGCCTCAGTGTCTCAGTGTGTCAGTGTCTCAGAGTCTCTGCGTCTCAGTGTCTCTGTTCCTCAGTATCTCTGTGTCTCAGTGTCTCTGTCTCTCAGGATCTCTCAGTCTCTGCGTCTCAGTGCCTCTGATTCTCCAGATCTCAGTGTTTCTGTGTCTCAGTGTCTCTGTGTCTCAGTGTCTCAGAGTCTCAGTGTCTCAGTGTCTCTGTGCCTCAGTTTCTCTGTGACTCAGTGTCCCAGTGTCTCTGTGCCTCAGGGTCTCAGTGTCTCAGAGTCTCTGTGTCTCTGTGTCTATGTGTCTCTGTGTCTCTTTGTCTCAGTGTCTCTGTGCCTCAGTGTCTCATTGTCTCTGTGCTTCTGTGCCTCAGTGTTTCCGTGTCTCAGTGTCTCAGAGTCCCAGTGTCTCTGTGTCTCTTTGTCTCAGAGTCCCTGTGCCTCAGTGTCTCGGTGCCTCAGTGTCTCAGAGTCTCAGTGTCTCAGTGTCTCTGTGCCTCAGGGTCTCAGTGTCTCAGAGTCTCTGTGTCTCTGTGTCTCTGTGCCTCAGTGTCTCAGTGTCTCTGTGCCTCAGTGTCTCAGTGTCTCAGCATCTTAGTGTCTCTGTGCCTCAGTGCCTCAGTGTATCTGTGTCTCAGTGTCTCAGTGTCTCAGTGCCTCAGTGTCTCAGACTCTCAGTGTCTCAATGTCTCAGTGTCTCTGTGCCTCATTGTCTCAGTGTCTCGGCATCTTAGTGTCTCTGTGTGTCTGTGTCTCTGTGTCTCAGTGTCTCAGTGTCTCAGTGTCTCCGAGTCTCAGAGTCTCAGTGTCTCAGTGTCTCAGAGTCTCTGTGTCTCAGTGTCTCTGTGCCTCAGTGTCTCAGTGTCTTAGTTTCTCAGAGTCACAGTGTCTCTGTGTCTCTGTGTCTCAGTGTCTCTGTGCCTCAGTGTCTCAGTGTCTCAGAGTCTCAGTGTCTCTGTGTCTCTATGTCTCAGTGCCTCAATGTCTCTGTGTCTCAGTGTCTCATATCTCGGTGACTCTGTGTCTCTGTATCTCAGTGTCTCATTGTCTCACCGTCTCAGTGTCTCTGTGTCTCAGTGCCTCAAACTCTCACTGCCTCAGAGTCTGTGTTTCTCTGTGCCTCAGTGTCTCTGTGTCTCAATGTCTCAGAATTGCAGTGTCTCAATGGTTCACTTTCACAGTGTCTCTGTGTCTCTGTGCCTCAGAGTCTCAGTGTCTCTGCGTCTCTGTGTCTCAGTGTCTCTGTGCCTGAGTGTCACAGTGTCTCAGTGCCTCTATGTCTCAGTGTCTCTGTGTCTTTGTGCCTCAGGGTCTAAGTGTCTCAGTGTATCAGAGTCTCAGTGTCTCAGTGTATCTGTGACTCAGTGTCTCAGTGTCTCAGTTTCTCAGATTCTCATTTCTCAGTGTCTCTTTGTCTCAGTGTCTCAGTGTCTCTGTGCATCAGTGTCTCAGTGTCTCTGTGACTCCTTGTCTCAGATTCTCAGTGTCTCAGAGTCTCAGAGTTTTTGTGTCTCAGTGTCTCAGAGTCTCAGTGTCTCTGTGTCTCAGTGTCTCTGTGCCTCAGTGTCTCAGTGTCTCAGTGTCTCAGAGTCTCTGTGTCTCAGTGTCTCAGTGTCTCTGTTCCTCAGTGTCTCAGTGTCTCTGTGTCTCAGTGTCTCTGTCTCTCTGGATCTCTCTGTCTCTGTGTCTCAGTGTCTCTGAGTCTCCAGATCTCAGTGTCACTGTGTCTCAGTGTCTCTGTGCCTCAGTGTCTCAGTGTGTCAGTGTCTCAGAGTCTCTGCGTCTCCGTGTCTCAGTGTCTCAGTTCCTCAGTATCTCAGTGTCTCTGTGTCTCAGTGTCTCTGTCTCTCAGGATCTCTCTGTCTCTGTGTCTCAGTGTCTCTGAGTCTCCAGATCTCAGTGTCTCTGCGTCTCAATGCCTCAGACTCTCAGTGACTCTGTGTCTCAGTGTCTATGTGTCTCAGTATCTCAGTGTCTTTGTGTCTCAGAGTCTCAGAGTCTCAGTGTCTCTATGTCTCAGTGTCTCTGTGCCTCAGTGTCTCAGTGTCTCTATGTCTCAGTGTCTCTGTGCCTCAGTGTCTCAGTGTGTCAGTGTCGCTGTGTCTCGGTGTCTCAGTGTCTCTGTGCCTCAGTGTCTCAGTGTCTCAGTTTCTCAGAGTCTCTGTGTCTCAATGCCTCAGAGTCTCAGTATCTCAGTGAATCTGTGTCTCTGTGTCTCTGTGCATTAGTGTCTCAGTGTCTCTTTGCCTCAGTGTCTCTGTGTCTCATTGTCTCTGGGCCCCAGCGTCTCTGTGTCTCAGTGTCTCAGATCTCTGTGACTCAGTGTCTCTGTATCTCAGTGTCTCATTGTCTCACCGTCTCAGTGTCTCTGTGTCTCAGTGCCTCAGACTCTCATTCCCTCAGAGTCTGTGTTTCTCTGTGCCTCAGTGTCTCTGTGTCTCAATGTCTCAGAATTTCAGTGTCTCAATGTCTCAGTTTCTCAGTGTCTAAGTGTCTCAGTGTCTCAGAGTCTCAGTGTGTCTGTGTCTCAGAGACTCAGTGCCTCTATGTCTCAGTGTCTCAGTGTCTCAGTGTCTTTGTGCCTCAGTGTCTAAGTGTCTCAGTGTATTAGAGTCTCAGTGTCTCAGTGTCTCTGTGCCTCAGTGTCTCAGTGTCTCAGAGTCTCAGTTTCTCTGTGTCTCTGAGTCTCAGTGTCTCTGTGCCTCAGTGTCTCAGTGTGTCTGTGTCTCTGTGTCTCGGTGTCTCAGTGTCTCTGTGCCTCAGTGTCTCTGTGCCTCAGTGTCTCAGTGTGTCAGTGAATCTGTTGTTTCTGTGTCTCTGTGCCTTTGTGTCTCAGTGTCTCAGAGTCTCAGTGTCTCTGTGTCTCTGTGCCTCAGTGTGTCAGTGTCTCAGAACCTTAGTTTCTCAGTGTTTCAGTGTCTCTGTGCCTCAGTGTCTCTGTGTCTCTATGCCTCAGTGTCCCTGTGTCTCAGTGCCTCAATGTCTCTGTGTCTCAGTGTCTCATATCTCAGTGACTCTGTGTCTCTGTATCTCAGTGTCTCATTGTCTCACCGTCTCAGTGTCTCTGTGTCTCAGTGCCTCAAACTCTCACTGCCTCAGAGTCTGTGTTTCTCTGTGCCTCAGTGTCTCTGTGTCTCAATGTCTCAGAATTTCAGTGTCTCAATGTCTCAGTTTCTCAGTGTCTCTGTGCCTCAGTGTCTCAGTGTCTCAGTGTCTCAGAGTCTCAGTGTCTCTGTGTCTCCTAGACTCCGTGTCTCATTGTCTCTGTGCCTCAGTGTCTCAGTGTCTCAGAGTCTCAGTGTCTCTGTGTCTCAGTGTCTCTATGCCTGAGTCTCTCAGCGCCTCAGTGTCTCAGTGTCTCAGAGTCTCAGTTTCTCAGTGTCTCTGTGTCTCAGTGTCTCAGTGTCTCAGTGTCTCAGAGTCTCAGTGTCTCTGTGTCTCCTAGACTCCGTGTCTCATTGTCTCTGTGCCTCAGTGTCTCAGTGTCTCAGAGTCTCAGTGTCTCTGTGTCTCAGTGTCTCTATGCCTGAGTGTCTCAGCGCCTCTGTGTCTCAGTGTCTCAGAGTCTCAGTTTCTCTGTGTCAATGTGTTCCTGTGTCTCAGTGTCCCTGTGTCTCTGTGCCTCAGTGTGTCAGAGTCTCAATGTCTCTGTGTCTCTTTGTCTAAGTGTCTCAGTGTCTTCGAGTTCCTAGTCTCAGTGTGTCAGTGTCTCTGTGTCTCAGAGTCTCAGAGTCTCTGTGCCTCAGTGTCTCAGTGTCTCAGTGTCTCAGAGTCTCAGTGTCTCAGTGTATCTGTCACTCAGTGTCTCAGTTTCTCAGATTCTCATTTCTCAGAGTCTCTGTGTCTCTGTGTCTCAGTGTCTCTGTGTCTCTGTGCCTCAGTGTCTCAGTGTCTCAGAGTCTCAGTTTCTCTGTGTCTCTGTGTCTCAGTGTCTCTGTGCCTCAGTGTCTCAGTGTCTCAGAGCCTCAGTGTCTCAGTGTCTCGGAGTCTCAGTGTCTCTGTGTCTCAGTGTCTCTGTGCCTGAGTGTCTCAGCGCCTCAGTGTCTCAGTGTCTTAGTTTCTCAGATTCTCATTTCTCAGTGTCTCTGTGCATCAGTGTCTCAGTTTCTCTGTGACTCTGTGTCTCAGATTCTCAGTGTCTCAGTGTCTCAGAGTTTCTGTGTCTCAGTGTCTCAGAGTCTCTGTGTCTCAGTGTCTCAGTGTCTCTGTTCCTCAGTGTCTCAGTGTCTCTGTGTCTCAGTGTCTCTGTCTCTCAGGACCTCTCTGTCTCTGTGTCTCAGTGTCTCTGAGTCTCCAGATCTCAGTGTCTTTGTGTCTCAGTGTCTCTGTGTCTCCGTGTCTCTGTGTCTCAGTGTCTCTGTGCATCAGTGTCTCAGTGTCTCTGTGACTCTGTGTCTCAGAGTCTCATTCTCAGTGTCTCAGAGTCTCATTGTCTCAGTTCTCTGTGTCTCAGTGTCTCTGTGTCTCTATATCTCAGTGTCCCTATGTCTCAGTGCCTCAATGTCTCTGTGTCTCAGTGTCTCAGATCTCTGTGACTCTTTGTCTCTTTATCTCAGTGTCTCATTGTCTCACCATCTCAGTGTCTCTGTGTCTCAGTGCCTCAGACTCTCACTGCCTCAGAGTCTCTGTTTCTCTGTGCCTCAGTGTCTCTGTATCTCAATGTCTCAGAATTTCAGTGACTCAATGTCTCAATTTCTCAGAGTCTCTGTGCCTCAGTGTCTCAGTGTCTCAGGGTCTCAGAGTCTCAGTGTCTCTGTGTCTCCTAGACTCCGTGTCTCATTGTCTCTGTGCCTCAGTGTCTCAGTGTCTCAGAGTCTCAGTGTCTCTGTGTCTCAGTGTCTCTGTGCCTGAGTGTCTCAGCGCCTCAGTGTCTCAGTGTCTCAGAGTCTCAGTGTCTCTGTGTCTCAGTGTCTCTGTGCCTGAGTGTCTCAGTGCCTCAGTGTCTCAGAGTCTCAGTTTCTCTGTCTCTCTGTGTCTCAGTGTCTCTGTGTATCAGTGTCTCAGTGCCTCTATGTCTCAGTGTCTCAGTGTCTTTGTGCCTCAGTGTCTAAGTGTCTCAATGTCTCAGAGTCTCAGTGTCTCAGTGTATCTGTGACTCAGTGTCTCAGTGTCTCAGTTTCTCAGATTCTCATTTCTCAGTGTCTCTTGGTCTCTGTGCCTCAGTGTCTCTGTGTCTCAGTGTGTCGATGTCTCAGAGTCTCAGTGCCTCTGTGCCTCAGTGTCTGTGTGTCAGTGTCTCATAGTATCAGTGTCTCTGTGTCTCATTGTCTCTGTGTCTCAGAGTCTCAGTGTATCTGTGTCTCTGTGTCTCAGTGTCTCTGTGTCTCAGTGTCTCAGAGCCTCAGAGTCTCAGTGATTCTGTGTCTCTGTGTCTCAGTGTCTCAGTGTCTCTGTTCCTCAGTGTCTCAGTGTCTCTGTGTCTCAGTGTCTCTGTCTCTCAGGATCTCTCTGTCTCTGTGTCTCAGTGTCTCTGAGTCTCCAGATCTCAGTGTCTCTGTGTCTCAGTGTCTCTGTGTCTCAGTGTCTCTGTGCATCAGTGTCTCAGTGTCTCTGTGACTCTGTGTCTCAGAGTCTCATTCTCAGTGTCTCAGAGTCTCATTGTCTCAGTTCTCTGTGTCTCAGTGTCTCTGTGTCTCTATGTCTCAGTGTCCCTGTGTCTCAGTGCCTCAATGTCTCTGTGTCTCACTGTCTCTGTATCTCAGTGTCTCATTGTCTCACCGTCTCAGTGTCTCTGTGTCTCAGTGTCTCTGTGCCTCACTGTCTCTGTGTGTCAGTGTCTCAGATTCTCTGTGTCTCAGTGTCTCAGTGTCTCTGTTGCTCAGTGTCTCAGTGTCTCAACATCTTCGTGTCTCTGTGTCTCAGTGTCTCAGTGTCTCTGTGTCTCAGTGTCTCTGTTCCTCAGTGTCTCAGTGTCTCTGTGTCTCATTGTCTCTGTCTCTCAGCATCTCTCTGTCTCTGTGCCTCAGTGTCTCTGAGTCTCCGGATTTCAGTGTCTCTGTGTTTCAGTGTCTCTGCGTCTCAGTGTCTCTGTGCATCAGCGTCTCAGTGTCTCTGTGACTCTGTGTCTCAGACTCTCAGTGTTTCAGTGTCTCAGAGTCTCTGTGTCTCAGTATCTCGAGTCTCAGTGTCTCTGTGCCTCAGTGTGTCAGTGTCTCAGAGTCTCTGCGTCTCAGTGTCTCTGTTCCTCAGTGTCTCAGTGTCTCTGTGTCTCAGTGACTCTGTCTCTCAGGATCTCTCTGTCTCTGTGTCTCTGAGTCTCCAGATCTCAGTGCCTCTGTGTCTCAGTGTCTTAGTGTCTCTGTGTCTCAGTGTCTCAGTGTCTCAGAGTCTCAGTGTCTCTGTGTCTCAGTTTCTCTGTGACTCAGTGTCTCAGTGTCTCTGTGCCTCAGGGTCTCAGTGTCTCAGAGTCTCTGTGTCTCTGTGTCTATGTGTCTCTGTTTCTCTTTGTCTCTGTGTGTCTGTGCCTCAGTGTCTCAGTGTCTCTGTGCATCTGTGCCTCAGTGTTTCTGTGTCTCATTGTCTCAGAGTCTCAGTGTCTCTTTGTCTCAGAGTCCCTGTGCCTCAGTGTCTTGGTGCCTCAGTGTATCTGTGTCTCTGCGCCTCAGTGTCTCACAGTCTCAGTGTCTCTGTGTCTCAGTTTCTCTGTGACTCAGTGTCTCAGTGTCTCTGTGCCTCAGTGTCTCAGTGTGTCAGTGTCTCAGAGTCTCTGCGTCTCAGTGTCTCTGTTCCTCTGTATCTCATTGTCTCTGCGACTCTGTCTCTCAGGATCTCTCTGTCTCTGTGTCTCAGTGTCTCTGAGTCTCCAGATCTCAGTGCCTCTGTGTCTCAGTGTCTCAGTGTCTCAGAGTCTCAGTGTCTCAGTGTCTCTGTGTCTCAGTTTCTCTGTGACTCAGTGTCTCAGTGTCTCTGTGCCTCAGGGTCTCAGTGTCTCAGAGTCTCTGTGTCTCTGTGTCTATGTGTCTCTGTGTCTCTTTGTCTCAGTGTGTCTGTGCCTCAGTGTCTCAGTGTCTCTGTGCATCTGTGCCTCAGTGTTTCTGTGTCTCAATGTCTCAGAGTCTCAGTGTCTCTTTGTCTCAGAGTCCCTGTGCCTCAGTGTCTCGGTGCCTCAGTGTATCTGTGTCTCTGCGCCTCAGTGTCTCAGAGTCTCAGTGTCTCAGAGTCTCAGTGTCTCAGTGTCACTGTGTCTCTTTGTCTCAATGTCTCTGATTCTCAGTGTCTCAATGTCTCAGAGTCTCAGTGTCTCTGTGTCTCAGTGTCTCTTTGTCTCTGTGACTCTGTGTCTCTGTGTCTCGTCTCAGTGTCTCCGAGATTCATTGTCTCAGTGTCACAGTGTCTCAGTGTCTCAGAGTCTCAGAGTCTCAGAGTCTCTGTGTCTCAGTGTCTCTGTGCCTCAGAGTCTCAGTGTCTCTGTGTCTTTGTGCCTCAGTGTCTAAGTGTCTCAGTGTCTCAGAGTCTCAGTGTCTCAGTGTATCTGTGACTCAGTGTCTCAGATTCTCAGATTCTCATTTCTCAGTGTCTCTTTGTCTCTGTGTCTCACTGTCTCTGTGCCTCATTGTCTCAGTGTCTCAGAGTCTCAGTTTCTCTGTGTCTCTGAGTCTCAGTGTCTGTGTGCCTCAGTGTCTCAGTGTGTCTGTGTCTCTGTGTCTCGGTGTCTCAGTGTCTCTGTGCCTCAGTGTCTCAGAGTCTCAGTGTCTCAGAGTCTCAGTGTCTTGTGTCTCAGTGTCTCTGTGCCTCAGTGTCTCAGTGTCTCAGTTTCTCAGAGTGTGTGTGTCTCAATGTCTCAGTGAATCTGTGTTTCTGTGTCTCTGTGCCTTAGTGTCTCAGTGTCTCAGAGTCTCAGTGTCTCTGTGTCTCTGTGTCTCTGTGCCTCAGTGTCTCAGTGTCTCAGAGTCTTAGTTTCGCAGTGTCTCAGTGTCTCTGCGTCTCAGTGTCTCTGTGCCTATGTGCCTCAGTATCTGTGTTTCATTGTCTCAGAATCTCAGTGACTCTGCATCTCAGTGTCTATGTTTCTCAGTATCTCAGTGTCTCTGTGTCTCAGAGTCTCAGTGTTTCTGTGTCTCATTGTCTCTGTGCCTCAGTGACTCAGTGTCTCAGAGTCTCAGTGTCTCAGTGTCTCTGTGTCTCAGTGTCTGTGTGTCTCAGTGCCTCAATGTCTCTGTGTCTCAATGTCTCAGAATTTCAGTGTTTCAGTTTCTCAGATCTCAGTGACTCTGTGTCTCTATCTCAGCGTCTCATTGTCTCACCATCTCAGTGTCTCTGTGTCTCAGTGCCTCAGACTCTCACTGCCTCAGAGTCTCTGTTTCTCTGTGCCTCAGTGTCTCTGCGTCTCAATGTCTCAGAATTTCAGTGTCTCAATGTCTCAGTTTCTCAGTGTCTCTGTGTCTCTGTGCCTCAGTGTCTCAGTGTCTCAGAGTCTCAGTGTCTCTGTGTCTCAGTGTCTCTGTGCCTGAGTGTCTCAGCGCCTCAGTGTCTCAGTGTCTCAGAGTCTCAGTTTCTCTGTGTCTCTATGTCTCAGTGTCTCTGTGCCTCAGTGTCTCAGTGCCTCTATGTCTCAGTGTCTCAGTGTCTCTGTGTCTTTGTGCCTCAGTGTCTAAGTGTCTCAGTGTCTAAGAGTCTCAGGGTCTCAGTGTATCTGTGACTCAGTGTCTCAGTTTCTCAGATTCTCATTTCTCAGTGTCTCTTTGTCTCTATGTCTCAGTGTCTCTGTGCATTAGTGTCTCAGTGTATCTGTGACTCTGTGCCTCAGATTCTCAGTGTCTCAGTGTCTCAGTGTTTCTGTGTCTCTGTGTCTCAGAGTCTCAGTGTCTCTGTGTCTCAGTGTCTCTGTGCCTCAGTGTCTCAGTGTGTCAGTGTCTCAGAGTCTCTGTCTCAGTGTCTCAGTGTCTCTGCTCCTCAGTGCCTCAGTGTCTCGGTGTCTCAGTTTCTCTGTCTCTCCGGATCTCTCTGTCTCTGTGTCTCAGTGCCTCTGAGTCTCCAGATCTCAGTGTCTCTGTGTCTCAGTGTCTCTGTGTCTCAGAGTCTCAGTGTCTCAGTGTCTCTGTGTCTCAGTTTCTCTGTGACTCAGTGTCTCAGTGTCTCTGTGCCTCAGGGTCTCAGTGTCTCAGAGTCTCTGTGTCTCTGTGTCTATGTGTCTCTGTGTCTCTTTGTCTCAGTGTCTCTGCGCCTCAGTGTCTCAGTATCTCTGCGCATCTGTGCCTCAGTGTTCCCGTGTATCAGTGTCTCAGAGTCTCAGTGTCTCTGTGTCTCTTTGTCTCAGAGTCCCTGTGCCTCAGAGTCCCGGTGCCTCAGTGTATCTGTGACTCTGTGCCCCAGTGTCTCAGAGTCTCAGTGTCTCAGAGTCTCAGTGTCTCTGTGTTTCAGTATCTCTGTACCTCAGTGTCTCAGCATCTTAGTGTCTCTGTGTCCCTGTGCCTCTGTGTCTCAGTGTCTCAGTGTCTCCGAGTTTCATTGTCTCAGTGTCTCAGTGTCTCAGAGTCTCAGTGTCTCAGTGTCTCAGTGCCTCTGTGCCTCAGTGTCTCTGTGTCTCAGTGTCTCAGTGTCTCCGAATCTCAGAGACACAGTGTCTCAGTGTCTCAGAGTCTCTGTGTCTCAGTGTCTCAGTGTCTCTGTTCCTCAGTGTCTCAGTGTCTCAGTGTCTCTGTCTCTCAGGATCTCTCTGTCTCTGTGTCTCAGTGTCTCTGAGTCTCCAGATCTCAGTGTCTCTGTGTCTCAGTGTTTCTGTGCCTCAGTGTCTCAGTGCCTCAGTGTCTCAGTGTCTCACAGTCTCTGTGTCTCTGTGACTCAGTGCCTCTGTTTCTCTGTGCCTCAGTGTCTCTGTGTCTCAGTGTCTCAGAATTTCAGTGTCTCAATGACTCTTTGTCTCAGTGTCTCTGTTCCCCAGTGTCTCAGAGTGTCAGTGTCTCTGCGTCTCCTTGACTCCGTGTCTCAGTGTCTCAGTGCCTCAGTGACTCAGTTTCTCAGAGTCTCAGTGTCTCTGTGTCTCAGTGTCACTGTGCCTCAGTGTCTCTACGTCTCAGTGACTCTGTGTCTCAGTGTCTCTGTTCCTCAGTGTCTCAGTGTCTCTGTCTCTCAGGATCTCTCTGTCTCTGTGCCTCAGTGTCTCAGTGTGTCAGTGTCTCAGAGTCTCTGTGTCTCAGTGTCTCAGTGTCTCTGTTCCTCAGTGTCTCAGTGTCTCTGCGTCTCAGTGTCTCAGTGTCTCTGTCTCTCAGGATCTCTCTGTCTCTGTGCCTCAGTGTCTCAGTGTGTCAGTGTCTCAGAGTCTCTGTGTCTCAGTGTCTCTGTTCCTCAGTGTCTCAGTTTCTCTGTGTCTCTGTGCCTCTGTGCCTCAGTGTCTCAGTGTCTCAGAGTCTTAGTTTCTCAGTGTCTCAGTGTCTCTGTGTCTCAGTGTCTCTGTGCCTCTGTGCCTCAGTATCTGTGTTTCAGTGTCTCAGAGTCTCAGTGACCCTGCATCTCCGTGTCAATGTGTCTCAGTATCTCAGTGTCTCTGTGTCTCAGTGTCTCAGAGTCTCAGTTTTTCTGTGTCTCTGAGTCTCAGTGTCTCTGTGCCTCATTGCCTCAGTGTCTCAGTGTCTCAGAGTCTCAGTGTCTCAGTGTCTCAGTGTCTCTGTGCCTCAGTGTCTAGGTGTCTCAGTTTGTCAGAGTCTCTGTGTCTCATGTCTCAGTGTCTCAGTGAATCTGTGTCTCTGTGTCTCTGTGCCTTCGTGCCTCAGTGTCTCAGAGTCTCATTGTCTCTGTGTCTCTGTGTCTCTGTGTCTCTGAGTCTCAGTGTCTCAGTGTCTCATAGTCTCAGTGTCTCTGTGTCTCAGTGTCTCTGTGCCTGAGTGCCTCAGCGCCTCAGTGTCTCAGTGTCTCAGAGTCTCAGTGTCTCTGTGTCTCAGTGTCTCAGTGCCTGAGTGTCTCAGCGCCTCAGTGTCTCAGTGTCTCAGAGTCTCAGTTTCTCTGTGTCTCTGAGTCTCAGTGTCTCTGTGCCTCAGTGTCTCAGTGTATCTGTGACTCAGTGTCTCAGTTTCTCAGATTCTCATTTCTCAGTGTCTCTGTGTCTCAGTGTCTCTGCGCCTCAGTGTTTCAGTGTGTCAGTGTCTCAGAGTCTCTGTGTCTCAGTGCCTCAGTGTCTCTGTTCCTCAGTGTCTCTGTGTCTCAGTGTCTCTGTCTCTCAGGATCTCTCTGTCTCTGTGTCTCAGTGTCTCAGTGTCTCAGGGTCTCTGTGCCCCAGTGCCTCAGAGTGTCAGTGTCTCTGCGTCTCCTTGACTCCATGTCTCAGTGCCTCAGTGTCTCAGTTTCTCAGAGTCTCAGTGTCACTGTGTCTCAGTGTCTCTACATCTCAGTGTCTCTGTGCCTCAGTGTCTCTGCGTCTCAGTGTCTCAAAGACTCAGTTTCTCTGTGTCTCTGTGTCTCAGTGTCTCTGTGGCTCTGTGTCTTAGTGTCTCTGTGTCTCAGTGTCTCAGAGTCTCTGTGTCTCTGTGCCTCAGTGTCTCAATGTCTCAGTGTCTCTCTGTCTCAGTGTCTCTGTGTCTCTTTGTCTCAGTGTCTCTGTGCCTCAGTGTCTCAGTGTATCTGTGTCTCTGTGCCTCAGTGTCTCAGTGTCTCAGAGTCTCAGTGTCTCAGTGCCTCAGTGTCTCTGTGTCTCTGTGTCTCAATGTCTCCGTGTCTCTGTGCCTCAGTGTCTCAGTGTCTCAGCATCTCAGTGTCTCAGTGTCTCCGAGTCTCAGAGTCTCAGTGTCTCAGTGTCTCAGAGTCTCATTCTGAGTGTCTCAGTGTCTCAGCGTCTCTGTGTCTCCGCGTCTCAGTGTCTCTGTGCCTCAGTGTCTCAGTGTCTCAGAGTCACAGTGTCTTTGTGCCTCAGTGTCTCTGTTTCTCAGTGTCTCATTGTCTCGGTGTCTCGATGACTCAGAGTCTCAGTATCACTGTGCCTCAGTGTCACTGTGTCTCATTGTCTCTGTGTCTCAGTGTCTCAGTGCCTCTGCGCCTCAGTTTCTCAGTGTCTCAGTGTCTCAGTGTCTGAGAGTCTCAGTGTCTAAGTGTCTCAGTGTCTCTGTGCCTCAGTGTCTCGGTGTCTCAGTGTCTCTGTGTCTCTGTGCCTCAGTGACATAGTCTCTCTGTGTCTCAGTGTCTCAGTGTCTCTGTGCCTCTGAGCCTCAGTGTCTCTGTGTCTCAGTGTCTCTTTGTCTCAGTGTCTCAGTGTCTCTGTGTCTCATTGTCTCAGTGTCTCAGTGTCTCAGAGTCTCAGTGTCTCTGTGTCTGTGTGTGTCTGTTTCTCAGTGTCTCATTGTCTCAGAGTGTCAGTGTCTATGTGTCTCTGTGTCTCAGTGTCTCTGTGTCTCTGTGCCTCAGTGTCTCAGTGTCTCTGTGCCTCACGGTCTCAGTGTCTCAGAGTCTCTGTGTCTCTGTGTCTCAGAGTCTCAGTGTCTGTGTGTCTCTTTGTCTCAGAGTCCCTGTGCCTCAGTGTCTCGGTGCCTCAGTGTATCTGTGTCTCTGTGCCTCAGTGTCTCAGAGTCTCAGTGTCTCAGAGTATCAGTGTCTCTGTGTCTCAGTGTCTCTGTGCCTCAGTGTCTCAGTGTCTCAGCATCTTAGTTTCTCTGTGTCCCTGTGCCTCTGTGTCTCTGTGTCTCAGAGTCTCTGTGTCTCTGTGCCTCAGTGTCTCAGTTTCTCAGTGTCTCTGTGTCTCTTTGTCTCAGTGTCTCTGTGCCTCAGTGTCTCAGTGTATCTGTGTCTCTGTGCCTCAGTGTCTCAATGTCTCAGTTCCTCAGAGTCTCTGTGTCTCAATGTCTCTTTGTCTCAGTGAATCTGTGTCTCTGTGTCTCAGTGTCTCAGTGCCTCAGTGTCTCAGTGTCTCAGAGTCTCAGTGTCTCTGTGTCTCTATGTCTCAGTGCCTCAATGTCTCTGTGTCTCAGTATCTCAGATCTCAGTGACTCTGTGTCTCTGTATCTCAGTGTCTCATTGTCTCACCGTCTCAGTGTCTCTGTGTCTCAGTGCCTCAGACTCTCACTGCCTCAGAGTCTCTGTTTCTCTGTGCCTCAGTGTCTCTGTGTCTCAATGTCTCAGAATTTCAGTGTCTCAATGTCTCAGTTTCTCAGTGTTTCTGTGTCTCTGTGCCTCAGTGTCTCAGTGTCTCTGTGCCTCAGTGTCTCAGACTCTCAGTGTCTCAATGTCTCAGTGTCTCTGTGCCTCATTGTCTCAGTGTCTCAGCATCTTAGCGTCTCTGTGTGTCTGTGTCTCTGTGTCTCAGTGTCACAGTGTCTCCGAGTCTCAGAGTCTCAGTGTCTCAGTGTCTCAGTGTCTCTGTGTCTCAGTGTCTCAGTGTCTCTGTGCCTCAGTGTCTCAGTGTCTTAGTTTCTCAGAGTCACAGTGTCAATGCGTCTCTGTGTCTCAGTGTCTCTGTGACTCAGTGTCTCAGTGTCTCAGAGTCTCTGTTTCTCTGTGCCTCAGTGTCTCTGTGTCTCAATGTCTCAGAATTGCAGTGTCTCAATGGCTCACTTTCACAGTGTATCTGTGTCTCTGTGTCTCTGTGCCTCAGTGTCTCAGTGTCTCAGTATCTCAGATCTCAGTGACTCTGTGTCTCTGTATCTCAGTGTCTCATTGTCTCACCGTCTCAGTGTCTCTGTGTCTCAGTGCCTCAGACTCTCACTGCCTCAGAGTCTCTGTTTCTCTGTGCCTCAGTGTCTCTGTGTCTCAATGTCTCAGAATTTCAGTGTCTCAATGTCTCAGTTTCTCAGTGTTTCTGTGTCTCTGTGCCTCAGTGTCTCAGTGTCTCTGTGCCTCAGTGTCTCAGACTCTCAGTGTCTCAATGTCTCAGTGTCTCTGTGCCTCATTGTCTCAGTGTCTCAGCATCTTAGCGTCTCTGTGTGTCTGTGTCTCTGTGTCTCAGTGTCACAGTGTCTCCGAGTCTCAGAGTCTCAGAGTCTCAGTGTCTCAGTGTCTCAGTGTCTCAGTGTCTCTGTGCCTCAGTGTCTCAGTGTCTTAGTTTCTCAGAGTCACAGTGTCAATGCGTCTCTGTGTCTCAGTGTCTCTGTGACTCAGTGTCTCAGAGTCTCTGTTTCTCTGTGCCTCAGTGTCTCTGTGTCTCAATGTCTCAGAATTGCAGTGTCTCAACGGCTCACTTTCACAGTGTATCTGTGTCTCTGTGTCTCTGTGCCTCAGTGTCTCAGTGTCTCAGTGTCTCAGAGCCTCAGTGTCTCTGTGTCTCAGTGTCTCTGTGCCCCAGTGTCTCAGAGTGTCAGTGTCTCCGCGTCCCCTTGATTCCGTGTCTCAGTGCCTCAGTGTCTATGCGTCTCAGTGTCTCAGTGTCTCTGTGCCTCTGTGTCTTAGTGTCTCAGCATCTTAGCGTCTCTGTGTGTCTGTGTCTCAGTGTCTCAGTGTCTCCGAGTCTCAGAGTCTCAGTGTCTCAGTGTCTCAGAGTCTCTGTGTCTCAGTGTCTCTGTGCCTCAGTGTCTAAGTTTCTCAGAGTCACAGTGTCTCTGTGTCTCTGTGTCTCAGTGTCTCTGTGCCTCAGTGTCTCAGTGTGTCAGTGTCTCAGAGTCTCTGCGTCTCAGTGTCTCTGTTCCTCAGTATCTCTGTGTCTCAGTGTCTCTGTCTCTCAGGATCTCTCAGTCTCTGCGTCTCAGTGCCTCTGATTCTCCAGATCTCAGTGTTTCTGTGTCTCAGTGTCTCTGTGTCTCAGTGTCTCAGAGTCTCAGTGTCTCAGTGTCTCTGTGCCTCAGTTTCTCTGTGACTCAGTGTCCCAGTGTCTCTGTGCCTCAGGGTCTCAGTGTCTCAGAGTCTCTGTGTCTCTGTGTCTATGTGTCTCTGTGTCTCTTTGTCTCAGTGTCTCTGTGCCTCAGTGTCTCATTGTCTCTGTGCTTCTGTGCCTCAGTGTTTCCGTGTCTCAGTGTCTCAGAGTCCCAGTGTCTCTGTGTCTCTTTGTCTCAGAGTCCCTGTGCCTCAGTGTCTCGGTGCCTCAGTGTCTCAGAGTCTCAGTGTCTCAGTGTCTCTGTGCCTCAGGGTCTCAGTGTCTCAGAGTCTCTGTGTCTCTGTGTCTCTGTGCCTCAGTGTCTCAGTGTCTCTGTGCCTCAGTGTCTCAGTGTCTCAGCATCTTAGTGTCTCTGTGCCTCAGTGCCTCAGTGTATCTGTGTCTCAGTGTCTCAGTGTCTCAGTGCCTCAGTGTCTCAGACTCTCAGTGTCTCAATGTCTCAGTGTCTCTGTGCCTCATTGTCTCAGTGTCTCGGCATCTTAGTGTCTCTGTGTGTCTGTGTCTCTGTGTCTCAGTGTCTCAGTGTCTCAGTGTCTCCGAGTCTCAGAGTCTCAGTGTCTCAGTGTCTCAGAGTCTCTGTGTCTCAGTGTCTCTGTGCCTCAGTGTCTCAGTGTCTTAGTTTCTCAGAGTCACAGTGTCTCTGTGTCTCTGTGTCTCAGTGTCTCTGTGCCTCAGTGTCTCAGTGTCTCAGAGTCTCAGTGTCTCTGTGTCTCTATGTCTCAGTGCCTCAATGTCTCTGTGTCTCAGTGTCTCATATCTCAGTGACTCTGTGTCTCTGTATCTCAGTGTCTCATTGTCTCACCGTCTCAGTGTCTCTGTGTCTCAGTGCCTCAAACTCTCACTGCCTCAGAGTCTGTGTTTCTCTGTGCCTCAGTGTCTCTGTGTCTCAATGTCTCAGAATTGCAGTGTCTCAATGGTTCACTTTCACAGTGTCTCTGTGTCTCTGTGCCTCAGAGTCTCAGTGTCTCTGCGTCTCTGTGTCTCAGTGTCTCTGTGCCTGAGTGTCACAGTGTCTCAGTGCCTCTATGTCTCAGTGTCTCTGTGTCTTTGTGCCTCAGGGTCTAAGTGTCTCAGTGTATCAGAGTCTCAGTGTCTCAGTGTATCTGTGACTCAGTGTCTCAGTGTCTCAGTTTCTCAGATTCTCATTTCTCAGTGTCTCTTTGTCTCAGTGTCTCAGTGTCTCTGTGCATCAGTGTCTCAGTGTCTCTGTGACTCCTTGTCTCAGATTCTCAGTGTCTCAGAGTCTCAGAGTTTTTGTGTCTCAGTGTCTCAGAGTCTCAGTGTCTCTGTGTCTCAGTGTCTCTGTGCCTCAGTGTCTCAGTGTCTCAGTGTCTCAGAGTCTCTGTGTCTCAGTGTCTCAGTGTCTCTGTTCCTCAGTGTCTCAGTGTCTCTGTGTCTCAGTGTCTCTGTCTCTCTGGATCTCTCTGTCTCTGTGTCTCAGTGTCTCTGAGTCTCCAGATCTCAGTGTCACTGTGTCTCAGTGTCTCTGTGCCTCAGTGTCTCAGTGTGTCAGTGTCTCAGAGTCTCTGCGTCTCCGTGTCTCAGTGTCTCAGTTCCTCAGTATCTCAGTGTCTCTGTGTCTCAGTGTCTCTGTCTCTCAGGATCTCTCTGTCTCTGTGTCTCAGTGTCTCTGAGTCTCCAGATCTCAGTGTCTCTGCGTCTCAATGCCTCAGACTCTCAGTGACTCTGTGTCTCAGTGTCTATGTGTCTCAGTATCTCAGTGTCTTTGTGTCTCAGAGTCTCAGAGTCTCAGTGTCTCTATGTCTCAGTGTCTCTGTGCCTCAGTGTCTCAGTGTCTCTATGTCTCAGTGTCTCTGTGCCTCAGTGTCTCAGTGTGTCAGTGTCGCTGTGTCTCGGTGTCTCAGTGTCTCTGTGCCTCAGTGTCTCAGTGTCTCAGTTTCTCAGAGTCTCTGTGTCTCAATGCCTCAGAGTCTCAGTATCTCAGTGAATCTGTGTCTCTGTGTCTCTGTGCCTTAGTGTCTCAGTGTCTCTTTGCCTCAGTGTCTCTGTGTCTCATTGTCTCTGGGCCCCAGTGTCTCTGTGTCTCAGTGTCTCAGATCTCTGTGACTCAGTGTCTCTGTATCTCAGTGTCTCATTGTCTCACCGTCTCAGTGTCTCTGTGTCTCAGTGCCTCAGACTCTCATTCCCTCAGAGTCTGTGTTTCTCTGTGCCTCAGTGTCTCTGTGTCTCAATGTCTCAGAATTTCAGTGTCTCAATGTCTCAGTTTCTCAGTGTCTAAGTGTCTCAGTGTCTCAGAGTCTCAGTGTGTCTGTGTCTCAGAGACTCAGTGCCTCTATGTCTCAGTGTCTCAGTGTCTTTGTGCCTCAGTGTCTAAGTGTCTCAGTGTCTTAGAGTCTCAGTGTCTCAGTGTCTCTGTGCCTCAGTGTCTCAGTGTCTCAGAGTCTCAGTTTCTCTGTGTCTCTGAGTCTCAGTGTCTCTGTGCCTCAGTGTCTCAGTGTGTCTGTGTCTCTGTGTCTTGGTGTCTCAGTGTCTCTGTGCCTCAGTGTCTCTGTGCCTCAGTGTCTCAGTGTCTCAGTGAATCTGTGTTTCTGTGTCTCTGTGCCTTTGTGTCTCAGTGTCTCAGAGTCTCAGTGTCACTGTGTCTCTGTGCCTCAGTGTGTCAGTGTCTCAGAACCTTAGTTTCTCAGTGTTTCAGTGTCTCTGTGCCTCAGTGTCTCTGTGTCTCTATGCCTCAGTGTCCCTGTGTCTCAGTGCCTCAATGTCTCTGTGTCTCAGTGTCTCATATCTCAGTGACTCTGTGTCTCTGTATCTCAGTGTCTCATTGTCTCACCGTCTCAGTGTCTCTGTGTCTCAGTGCCTCAAACTCTCACTGCCTCAGAGTCTGTGTTTCTCTGTGCCTCAGTGTCTCTGTGTCTCAATGTCTCAGAATTTCAGTGTCTCAATGTCTCAGTTTCTCAGTGTCTCTGTGCCTCAGTGTCTCAGTGTCTCAGTGTCTCAGAGTCTCAGTGTCTCTGTGTCTCCTAGACTCCGTGTCTCATTGTCTCTGTGCCTCAGTGTCTCAGTGTCTCAGAGTCTCAGTGTCTCTGTGTCTCAGTGTCTCTATGCCTGAGTCTCTCAGCGCCTCAGTGTCTCAGTGTCTCAGAGTCTCAGTTTCTCAGTGTCTCTGTGTCTCAGTGTCTCAGTGTCTCAGTGTCTCAGAGTCTCAGTGTCTCTGTGTCTCCTAGACTCCGTGTCTCATTGTCTCTGTGCCTCAGTGTCTCAGTGTCTCAGAGTCTCAGTGTCTCTGTGTCTCAGTGTCTCTATGCCTGAGTGTCTCAGCGCCTCTGTGTCTCAGTGTCTCAGAGTCTCAGTTTCTCTGTGTCAATGTGTTCCTGTGTCTCAGTGTCCCTGTGTCTCTGTGCCTCAGTGTGTCAGAGTCTCAATGTCTCTGTGTCTCTTTGTCTAAGTGTCTCAGTGTCTTCGAGTTCCTAGTCTCAGTGTGTCAGTGTCTCTGTGTCTCAGAGTCTCAGAGTCTCTGTGCCTCAGTGTCTCAGTGTCTCAGTGTCTCAGAGTCTCAGTGTCTCAGTGTATCTGTCACTCAGTGTCTCAGTTTCTCAGATTCTCATTTCTCAGAGTCTCTGTGTCTCTGTGTCTCAGTGTCTCTGTGTCTCTGTGCCTCAGTGTCTCAGTGTCTCAGAGTCTCAGTTTCTCTGTGTCTCAGAGTCTCAGTGTCTCTGTGTCTCAGTGTCTCTGTGCATCAGTGTCTCAGTGTCTCTGTGACTCTGTGTCTCAGACTCTCAGTGTCTCAGAGTCTCTGTGTCTCAGTATCTCAGAGTCTCAGTGTCTCTGTGTCTCAGTGTCTCAGTGTCTCAGTTTCTCAGAGTCTCTGTGTTTCAATGTCTCTTTGTCTCAGTGAATCTGTTCTCTGTGTCTCTGAGCCTTAGTGCCTCAGTGTCTCAGTGTCTCAGAGTCTCAGTGTCTCTGTGTCTCTATGTCTCAGTGCCTCAATGTCTCTGTGTCTCAGTATCTCAGATCTCAGTGACTCTGTGTCTCTGTATCTCAGTGTCTCATTGTCTCACCGTCTCAGTGTCTCTGTGTCTCAGTGCCTCAGACTCTCACTGCCTCAGAGTCTCTGCTTCTCAGTGCCTCAGTGTCTCTGTGTCTCAATGTCTCAGAATTTCAGTGTCTCAATGTCTCAGTTTCTCAGTGTCTCTGTGTCTCTGTGTCTTCTAGACTCCGTGTCTCATTGTCTCTGTGCCTCAGTGTCTCAGTGTCTCAGAGTCTCAGTGTCTCTGTGTCTCAGTGTCTCTGTGCATCAGTGTCTCAGTGTCTCTGTGACTCTGTGTCTCAGACTCTCAGTGTCTCAGAGTCTCTGTGTCTCAGTATCTCAGAGTCTCAGTGTCTCTGTGTCTCAGTGTCTCTGTGCCTCAGTGTCTCAGTGTGTCAGTGTCTCAGAGTCTCTGCGTCTCAGTGTCTCAGTGTCTCTGTGCATCAGTGTCTCAGTGTCTCTGTGACTCTGTGTCTCAGACTCTCAGTGTCTCAGAGTCTCTGTGTCTCAGTATCTCAGAGTCTCAGTGTCTCTGTGTCTCAGTGTCTCTGTGCCTCAGTGTCTCAGTGTGTCAGTGTCTCAGAGTCTCTGCGTCTCAGTGTCTCAGTTTCTCTGTTCCTCAGTATCTCAGTGTCTCTGTGTCTCAATGTCTCTGTCTCCAGGATCTCTCTGTCTCTGTGTCTCAGTGTCTCTGAGTCTCCAGATCTCAGTGTCTCTGTGTCTCAGTGTCTGTGTTTCAGTGTCTCAGTGTCTCAGAGTCTCAGTTTCTGAGTGTCTCTTTGTCTCAGTGAATCTGTGTCTCTGTGTCTCTGAGCCTTAGTGCCTCAGGGTCTCAGTGTCTCAGAGTCTCAGTGTCTCTGTGTCTCTATGTCTCAGTGCCTCAATGTCTCTGTGTCTCAGTATCTCAGATCTCAGTGTCTCTGTGTCTCTTTATCTCAGTGTCTCATTGTCTCACCGTCTCAGTGTCTCTGTGTCTCAGTGCCTCAGACTCTCACTGCCTCAGAGTCTCTGTTTCTCTGTGCCTCAGTGTCTCTGAGTCTCAATGTCTCAGAATTTCAGTGTCTCAATGTCTCAGTTTCTCTGTGTCTCTGTGTCTCCTAGACTCCGTGTCTCATTGTCTCTGTGCCTCAGTGTCTCAGTGTCTCAGAGTCTCAGTGTCTCAGTGTCTCAGTGTCTCTGTGCATCAGTGTCTCAGTGCCTCTGTGACTCTGTGTCTCAGACTCTCAGTGTCTCAGAGTCTCTGTGTCTCAGTATCTCAGAGTCTCAGTGTCTCTGTGTCTCAGTGTCTCTGTGCCTCTGTGTCTCAGTGTGTCAGTGTCTCAGAGTCTCTGCGTCTCAGTGTCTCAGTGTCTCTGTTCCTCAGTATCTCAGTGTCTCTGTGTCTCAGTGTCTCTGTCTCACAGGATCTCTCTGTCTCTGTGCCTCAGTGTCTCTGAGTCTCCAGATCTCAGTGTCTCTGTGTCTCAGTGTCTCTGTGTTTCAGTGTCTCAGTGTCTCAGAGTCTCAGTGTCTCAGTGTCTCTGTGTCTCAGTTTCTCTGTGACTCAGTGTCTCTGTGCCTCACGGTCTCAGTGTCTCAGAGTCTCTGTGTCTCTGTGTCTCAGAGTCTCAGTGTCTGTGTGTCTCTTTGTCTCAGAGTCCCTGTGCCTCAGTGTCTCGGTGCCTCAGTGTATCTGTGTCTCTGTGCCTCAGTGTCTCAGAGTCTCAGTGTCTCAGAGTATCAGTGTCTCTGTGTCTCAGTGTCTCTGTGCCTCAGTGTCTCAGTGTCTCAGCATCTTAGTTTCTCTGTGTCCCTGTGCCTCTGTGTCTCTGTGTCTCAGAGTCTCTGTGTCTCTGTGCCTCAGTGTCTCAGTTTCTCAGTGTCTCTGTGTCTCTTTGTCTCAGTGTCTCTGTGCCTCAGTGTCTCAGTGTATCTGTGTCTCTGTGCCTCAGTGTCTCAATGTCTCAGTTCCTCAGAGTCTCTGTGTCTCAATGTCTCTTTGTCTCAGTGAATCTGTGTCTCTGTGTCTCAGTGTCTCAGTGCCTCAGTGTCTCAGTGTCTCAGAGTCTCAGTGTCTCTGTGTCTCTATGTCTCAGTGCCTCAATGTCTCTGTGTCTCAGTATCTCAGATCTCAGTGACTCTGTGTCTCTGTATCTCAGTGTCTCATTGTCTCACCGTCTCAGTGTCTCTGTGTCTCAGTGCCTCAGACTCTCACTGCCTCAGAGTCTCTGTTTCTCTGTGCCTCAGTGTCTCTGTGTCTCAATGTCTCAGAATTTCAGTGTCTCAATGTCTCAGTTTCTCAGTGTTTCTGTGTCTCTGTGCCTCAGTGTCTCAGTGTCTCTGTGCCTCAGTGTCTCAGACTCTCAGTGTCTCAATGTCTCAGTGTCTCTGTGCCTCATTGTCTCAGTGTCTCAGCATCTTAGCGTCTCTGTGTGTCTGTGTCTCTGTGTCTCAGTGTCACAGTGTCTCAGAGTCTCAGAGTCTCAGAGTCTCTGTGTCTCAGTGTCTCAGTGTCTCTGTTCCTCAGTGTCTCAGTGTCTCTGTGTCTCAGTGTCTCTGTCTCTCTGGATCTCTCTGTCTCTGTGTCTCAGTGTCTCTGAGTCTCCAGATCTCAGTGTCACTGTGTCTCAGTGTCTCTGTGCCTCAGTGTCTCAGTGTCTCAGTGTCTCAGAGTCTCAGAGTCTCTGTGTCTCAGTGTCTCAGTGTCTCTGTTCCTCAGTGTCTCAGTGTCTCTGTGTCTCAGTGTCTCTGTCTCTCTGGATCTCTCTGTCTCTGTGTCTCAGTGTCTCTGAGTCTCCAGATCTCAGTGTCTCTGCGTCTCAATGCCTCAGACTCTCAGTGACTCTGTGTCTCAGTGTCTATGTGTCTCAGTATCTCAGTGTCTTTGTGTCTCAGAGTCTCAGAGTCTCAGTGTCTCTATGTCTCAGTGTCTCTGTGCCTCAGTGTCTCAGTGTCTCTATGTCTCAGTGTCTCTGTGCCTCAGTGTCTCAGTGTGTCAGTGTCGCTGTGTCTCGGTGTCTCAGTGTCTCTGTGCCTCAGTGTCTCAGTGTCTCAGTTTCTCAGAGTCTCTGTGTCTCAATGCCTCAGAGTCTCAGTATCTCAGTGAATCTGTGTCTCTGTGTCTCTGTGCCATAGTGTCTCAGTGTCTCTTTGTCTCAGTGTCTCTGTGCCTCAGTGTCTCAGTGTCTCAGTGTCTCAGAGTCTCAGTGCCTCTGTGTCTCAGTTTCTCTGTGTCTCAGTGTCTCAGTGTCTCTGTGCCTCAGTGTCTCAGTGTCTCTGTGTCTCTGGGCCTCAGTGTCTCCGTGTCTCAGTGTCACAGAGTCTCAGTGTCTCTGTTCCTCAGTGTCTCTGTGTCTCAGTGTCTCTGTCTCTCAGGATCTCTCTGTCTCTGTGTCTCAGTGTCTCTGAGTCTCCAGATCTCAGTGTCTCTGTGTCTCAGTGCCTCTGTGTCTCAGTGTCTCAGTCTCTCAGTGTCTCTGTGCCTCACTGTTTCAGTGTCTCAGATTCTCAGTGTCTCATTGTCTCTGTGTCTCAGTGACTCTGTGTATTTGTGTCTCAGTGCCTCAGTGTCTCTGTGCCTCAGTGTCTCAGAGTCTCAATGTCTCTGTGTCTCTGTGTCTCAGCGTCTCTGTGTCTCAGCGTCTCAGAGTCTCAGAGTCTAAGTGATTCTGTGTCTCTGTGTCTCAGTGCCTCAGCTTCTCACCGTCTCAGTGCTTCTGTGTCTCAGTGTCTCAGAGTCTCTGTGTCTCTGTGACTCAGTGCCTCTGTTTCTCTGTGCCTCACTGTCTCTGTGTCTCAGTGTCTCCGAATTTCAGTGTCTCAATGACTCTGTGTCTCAGTGTCTCAGGGTCTCTGTGCCCCAGTGCCTCAGAGTGTCAGTGTCTCTGCGTCTCCTTGACTCCATGTCTCAGTGTCTCAGTGCCTCAGTGTCTCAGTTTCTCAGAGTCTCAGTCTCTCTGTGTCTCAGTGTCACTGTGTCTCAGTGTCTCTACATCTCAGTGTCTCCGTGCCTCAGTGTCTCTGCGTCTCAGTGTCTCAAAGACTCAGTTTCTCTGTGTCTCTGTGTCTCAGTGTCTCTGTGGCTCTGTGTCTTAGTGTCTCTGTGTCTCAGTGTCTCAGAGTCTCTGTGTCTCTGTGCCTCAGTGTCTCAATGTCTCAGTGTCTCAGTGTCTCTCTGTCTCAGTGTCTCTGTGTCTCTTTGTCTCAGTGTCTCTGTGCCTCAGTGTCTCAGTGTATCTGTGTGTCTGTGCCTCAGTGTCTCAGAGTCTCAGTGTCTCAGTGCCTCAGTGTCTCTGTGTCTCTGTGTCTCAATGTCTCAGTGTCTCTGTGCCTCAGTGTCTCAGTGTCTCAGCATCTCAGTGTCTCAGTGTCTCCGAGTCTCAGAGTCTCAGTGTCTCAGTGTCTCAGAGTCTCATTCTGAGTGTCTCAGTGTCTCAGTGTCTCAGTGCCTCTGCGTCTCAGTGTCTCTGTGCCTCAGTGTCTCAGTGTCTCAGAGTCACAGTGTCTCTGTGCCTCAGTGTCTCTGTTTCTCAGTGTCTCATTGTCTCGGTGTCTCGATGACTCAGAGTCTCAGTATCACTGTGCCTCAGTGTCACTGTGTCTCATTGTCTCTGTGTCTCAGTGTCTCAGTGCCTCTGCGCCTCAGTTTCTCAGTGTCTCAGTGTCTCAGTGTCTGAGAGTCTCAGTGTCTAAGTGTCTCAGTGTCTCAGTGTCTCTGTGCCTCAGTGTCTCGGTGTCTCAGTGTCTCTGTGTCTCTGTGCCTCAGTGACATAGTCTCTCTGTGTCTCAGTGTCTCAGTGTCTCTGTGCCTCAGAGCCTCAGTGTCTCTGTGTCTCAGTGTCTCTTTGTCTCAGTGTCTCAGTGTCTCATTGTCTCATTGTGTCAGTGTCTCAGAGTCTCAGAGCCTCAGTGTCTCTGTGCCTCAGTGTCTCTTTGTCCCTGTGCCTCAGTGTCTCTGTGTCTCAGTGTCTCATTGTCTCAGTGTCTCAGTGTCTCAGAGTCTCAGTGACTCTGTGTCTGTGTGTGTCTGT
The DNA here is from genome assembly GCF_965287045.1 of Carcharhinus amblyrhynchos. Taxonomy (NCBI): domain Eukaryota; kingdom Metazoa; phylum Chordata; class Chondrichthyes; order Carcharhiniformes; family Carcharhinidae; genus Carcharhinus; species Carcharhinus amblyrhynchos. Next base: position 405,036 of record NW_027649852.1, on the reverse strand, counting down.
TTCTCAGTGTCTCATTGTCTCAGAGTGTCAGTGTCTATGTGTCTCTGTGTCTCAGTGTCTCTGTGTCTCTGTGCCTCAGTGTCTCAGTGTCTCTGGGCCTCAGTGTCTCAGTGTCTCAGAGTCTCAGTGTCTCTGTGTCTCTTTGTCTCAGTGTCTCTTTCCCCAAGTGTCTCAGTGTCTCAGAGTCTCAGTGTCTCTGTGTCTCTGTGTCTCAGTGTGTCTGTGTCTCAGTGTCTCAGTGTCTCAGAGTCTCAGTGTCTCAAGGTCTATGTGTCCCTATGTCTCAGTGTCTCTGTGTCTCTGTGCCTCAGTGTCTCAGTGTCTCAGAGTCTCAGTGTCTCTGTGTCTCTTTGTCTCAGTGTCTCTGTGCCTCAGTGTCTCAGTGTCTCAGTGTCTCAGAGTCTCAGTGCCTCTATGTTTCAGTTTCTCTGTGTCTCAGTGTCTCTGTGCCTCAGTGCCTCAGTGTCTCTGTGTCTCTGGGCCTCAGTGTCTCCGTGTCTCAGTGTCACAGAGTCTCAGTGTCTCTGTTCCTCAGTGTCTCTGTGTCTCAGTGTCTCTGTCTCTCAGGATCTCTCTGTCTCTGTGTCTCAGTGCCTCTGAGTCTCCAGATCTCAGTGTCTCTGTGTCTCAGTCCCTCTGTGTCTCAGTGTCTCAGTCTCTCAGTGTCTCTGTGCCTCACTGTTTCAGTGTCTCAGATTCTCAGTGTCTCATTGTCTCTGTGTCTCAGTGACTCTGTGTATTTGTGTCTCAGTGTGTCAGTGTCTCTGTGCCTCAGTGTCTCAGAATCTCTGTGTCTCAGTGTCTCAGTGTCTCAGTGTCTCAGATTCTCAGTGTCTCATTGTCTCTGTGTCTCAGTGACTCTGTGTATTTGTGTCTCAGTGTCTCAGTGTCTCTGTGTCTCTGAGTCTCAGTGTCTCTGTGTCTCAGTGTCTCAGAATCTCAATGTCTCTGCGTCTCTGTGTCTCAGTGCCTCTGTGTCTCAGTGCCTCTGTGTCTCAGTGTCTCTGTGTCTCAGTGTCTCAGTGTCTCAGAGTCTCAGTGTCTCTGTGTCTCAGTTTCGCTGTGACTCAGTGTCTCAGTATCTCTGTGCCTCAGTGTCTCAGAGTCTCTGTGTCTCTGTGTCTCTGTGTCTCAGTGTCTCATTGCCTCTGTGCCTCAGTGTCTCTGTGTCTCAGTGTCTCATTGCCTCTGCGCCTCAGTGTCTCTGTGTCTCAGAGTCTCACTGTCTGAGTGTCTCAGAGTCTCAGTTTCTCTGTGTCTCTGTGTCTCAGTGTCTCTGTGTCTCAGTGCCTCAGTGTCTCAGTGTCTCAGCGTCTCAGTGTCTCTGGGTCCCTGTGCCTCTGTGTCTCTGTGTCTCAGTATCTCATTGTCTCAGTGTCTCAGAGTCTCAGTAACTCTGTGTCTCAGTGCCTCTGCGCCTCAGTGTCTCTGTGTCCCAGTGTCTCAGTGCCTCCGAGTCACAGAGTCTCAGTTTCTCAGTGTCCCTGTGTCTCAGTGTCTCAGAGTCTCAGTTTCTCAGTGACTCTGTGTCTCTGTGTCTCAGTGTCTCTGTGTCGCAGTGTCTCAGAGTCTCAGTGTCTCAGTGTCTCTGTGCCTCGGTGTCTCAGTGTCTCAGAGTCTCGGTGTCTCAGTGTCTCATTGTCTTAGTGTCTCAGTGTTTCTGTGTCTCTGTGCCTCAGAGTCTCAGTGTCTCATTGTCTCAGTGTCTCAGGGTCTCAGAGTCTCAGTGCCACTGCGCCTCAGTGTCTCTGTGTCTCAGTGTCTCGGAGTCTCAGTTTCTCAGTGTCCCTGTGCCTCGGTGTCTCAGTGTCTCGGTGTCTCAGTGTCTCTGTGTCTCAATTTCCCTGTGTCTCAGTGTCTCTGTGTCTCAATTTCCCTGTGTCTCAGTGTCTCAGTGTCTCTGTGTCTCAGAGTCTCAGTGTCTCTGTGTCTGTGTGTGTCTGTTTCTCAGTGTCTCATTGTCTCAGAGTGTCAGTGTCTATGTGTCTCTGTGTCTCAGTGTCTCTGTGTCTCTGTGCCTCAGTGTCTCAGTGTCTCTGGGCCTCAGTGTCTCAGTGTCTCAGTGTCTCAGAGTCTCAGTGTCTCTGTGTCTCTTTGTCTCAGTGTCTCTTTCCCCAAGTGTCTCAGTGTCTCAGAGTCTCAGTGTCTCTGTGTCTCTGTGTCTCAGTGTGTCTGTGTCTCAGTGTCTCAGTGTCTCAGAGTCTCAGTGTCTCAAGGTCTATGTGTCCCTATGTCTCAGTGTCTCTGTGTCTCTGTGCCTCAGTGTCTCAGTGTCTCAGAGTCTCAGAGTCTCAGTGTCTCTGTGTCTCTTTGTCTCAGTGTCTCTGTGCCTCAGTGTCTCAGTGTCTCAGTGTCTCAGAGTCTCAGTGCCTCTGTGTCTCAGTTTCTCTGTGTCTCAGTGTCTCTGTGTCTCTGTGTCTCTGGGCCTCAGTGTCTCCGTGTCTCAGTGTCACAGAGTCTCAGTGTCTCTGTTCCTCAGTGTCTCTGTGTCTCAGTGTCTCTGTCTCTCAGGATCTCTCTGTCTCTGTGTCTCAGTGTCTCTGAGTCTCCAGATCTCAGTGTCTCTGTGTCTCAGTGCCTCTGTGTCTCAGTGTCTCAGTGCATCACTGTTTCAGTGTCTCAGATTCTCAGTGTCTCATTGTCTCTGTGTCTCAGTGACTGTGTGTATTTGTGTCTCAGTGCCTCAGTGTCTCTGTGCCTCAGTGTCTCAGTGTCTCAGAGTCTCAATGTCTCTGTGTCTCTGTGTCTCAGCGTCTCTGTGTCTCAGCGTCTCTATGTCTCAGCGTCACAGAGTCTCAGAGTCTAAGTGATTCTGTGTCTCTTTGTCTCAGTGCCTCAGCTTCTCAACGTCTCAGTGCTTCTGTGTCTCAGTGTCTCAGTGTCTCAGTGTCTCTGTGCCTCAGTGTCTCAGTGTCTCAGAGTCTCTGTGTCTTTGTGACTCAGTGCCTCTGTTTCTCTGTGCCTCACTGTCTCTGTGTCTCAGTGTCTCCGAATTTCAGTGTCTCAATGACTCTGTGTCTCAGTGTCTCAGGGTCTCTGTGCCCCAGTGCCTCAGAGTGTCAGTGTCTCTGCGTCTCCTTGACTCCATGTCTCAGTGTCTCAGTGCCTCAGTGTCTCAGTTTCTCAGAGTCTCAGTCTCTCTGTGTCTCAGTGTCACTGTGTCTCAGTGTCTCTACATCTCAGTGTCTCCGTGCCTCAGTGTCTCTGCATCTCAGTGTCTCAAAGACTCAGTTTCTCTGTGTCTCTGTGTCTCAGTGTCTCTGTGGCTCTGTGTCTTAGTGTCTCTGTGTCTCAGTGTCTCAGAGTCTCTGTGTCTCTGTGCCTCAGTGTCTCAATGTCTCAGTGTCTCAGTGTCTCTCTGTCTCAGTGTCTCTGTGTCTCTTTGTCTCAGTGTCTCTGTGCCTCAGTGTCTCAGTGTATCTGTGTGTCTGTGCCTCAGTGTCTCAGAGTCTCAGTGTCTCACTGCCTCAGTGTCTCTGTGTCTCTGTGTCTCAATGTCTCAGTGTCTCTGTGCCTCAGTGTCTCAGTGTCTCAGCATCTCAGTGTCTCAGTGTCTCCGAGTCTCAGAGTCTCAGTGTCTCAGTGTCTCAGAGTCTCATTCTGAGTGTCTCAGTGTCTCAGTGTCTCAGTGCCTCTGCGTCTCAGTGTCTCTGTGCCTCAGTGTCTCAGTGTCTCAGAGTCACAGTGTCTCTGTGCCTCAGTGTCTCTGTTTCTCAGTGTCTCATTGTCTCGGTGTCTCGATGACTCAGAGTCTCAGTATCACTGTGACTCAGTGTCACTGTGTCTCATTGTCTCTGTGTCTCAGTGTCTCAGTGCCTCTGCGCCTCAGTTTCTCAGTGTCTCAGTGTCTGAGAGTCTCAGTGTCTAAGTGTCTCAGTGTCTCAGTGTCTCTGTGCCTCAGTGTCTCGGTGTCTCAGTGTCTCTGTGTCTCTGTGCCTCAGTGACATAGTCTCTCTGTGTCTCAGTGTCTCAGTGTCTCTGTGCCTCAGAGCCTCAGTGTCTCTGTGTCTCAGTGTCTCTTTGTCTCAGTGTCTCAGTGTCTCATTGTCTCATTGTGTCAGTGTCTCAGAGTCTCAGAGCCTCAGTGTCTCTGTGCCTCAGTGTCTCTTTGTCCCTGTGCCTCAGTGTCTCTGTGTCTCAGTGTCTCATTGTCTCAGTGTCTCAGTGTCTCAGAGTCTCAGTGACTCTGTGTCTGTGTGTGTCTGTTTCTCAGTGTCTCATTGTCTCAGAGTGTCAGTGTCTATGTGTCTCTGTGTCTCAGTGTCTCTGTGTCTCTGTGCCTCAGTGTCTCAGTGTCTCTGGGCCTCAGTGTCTCAGTGTCTCAGAGTCTCAGTGTCTCTGTGTCTCTTTGTCTCAGTGTCTCTTTCCCCAAGTGTCTCAGTGTCTCAGAGTCTCAGTGTCTCTGTGTCTCTGTGTCTCAGTGTGTCTGTGTCTCAGTGTCTCAGTGTCTCAGAGTCTCAGTGTCTCAAGGTCTATGTGTCCCTATGTCTCAGTGTCTCTGTGTCTCTGTGCCTCAGTGTCTCAGTGTCTCAGAGTCTCAGTGTCTCTGTGTCTCTTTGTCTCAGTGTCTCTGTGCCTCAGTGTCTCAGTGTCTCAGAGTCTCAGTGCCTCTGTGTCTCAGTTTCTCTGTGTCTCAGTGTCTCTGTGCCTCAGTGCCTCAGTGTCTCTGTGTCTCTGGGCCTCAGTGTCTCCGTGTCTCAGTGTCACAGAGTCTCAGTGTCTCTGTTCCTCAGTGTCTCTGTGTCTCAGTGTCTCTGTCTCTCAGGATCTCTCTGTCTCTGTGTCTCAGTGCCTCTGAGTCTCCAGATCTCAGTGTCTCTGTGTCTCAGTCCCTCTGTGTCTCAGTGTCTCAGTCTCTCAGTGTCTCTGTGCCTCACTGTTTCAGTGTCTCAGATTCTCAGTGTCTCATTGTCTCTGTGTCTCAGTGACTCTGTGTATTTGTGTCTCAGTGTGTCAGTGTCTCTGTGCCTCAGTGTCTCAGAATCTCTGTGTCTCAGTGTCTCAGTGTCTCAGTGTCTCAGATTCTCAGTGTCTCATTGTCTCTGTGTCTCAGTGACTCTGTGTATTTGTGTCTCAGTGTCTCAGTGTCTCTGTGTCTCTGAGTCTCAGTGTCTCTGTGTCTCAGTGTCTCAGAATCTCAATGTCTCTGCGTCTCTGTGTCTCAGTGCCTCTGTGTCTCAGTGCCTCTGTGTCTCAGTGTCTCTGTGTCTCAGTGTCTCAGTGTCTCAGAGTCTCAGTGTCTCTGTGTCTCAGTTTCGCTGTGACTCAGTGTCTCAGTATCTCTGTGCCTCAGTGTCTCAGAGTCTCTGTGTCTCTGTGTCTCTGTGTCTCAGTGTCTCATTGCCTCTGTGCCTCAGTGTCTCTGTGTCTCAGTGTCTCATTGCCTCTGCGCCTCAGTGTCTCTGTGTCTCAGAGTCTCACTGTCTGAGTGTCTCAGAGTCTCAGTTTCTCTGTGTCTCTGTGTCTCAGTGTCTCTGTGTCTCAGTGCCTCAGTGTCTCAGTGTCTCAGCGTCTCAGTGTCTCTGGGTCCCTGTGCCTCTGTGTCTCTGTGTCTCAGTATCTCATTGTCTCAGTGTCTCAGAGTCTCAGTAACTCTGTGTCTCAGTGCCTCTGCGCCTCAGTGTCTCTGTGTCCCAGTGTCTCAGTGCCTCCGAGTCACAGAGTCTCAGTTTCTCAGTGTCCCTGTGTCTCAGTGTCTCAGAGTCTCAGTTTCTCAGTGACTCTGTGTCTCTGTGTCTCAGTGTCTCTGTGTCGCAGTGTCTCAGAGTCTCAGTGTCTCAGTGTCTCTGTGCCTCGGTGTCTCAGTGTCTCAGAGTCTCGGTGTCTCAGTGTCTCATTGTCTTAGTGTCTCAGTGTTTCTGTGTCTCTGTGCCTCAGAGTCTCAGTGTCTCATTGTCTCAGTGTCTCAGGGTCTCAGAGTCTCAGTGCCACTGCGCCTCAGTGTCTCTGTGTCTCAGTGTCTCGGAGTCTCAGTTTCTCAGTGTCCCTGTGCCTCGGTGTCTCAGTGTCTCGGTGTCTCAGTGTCTCTGTGTCTCAATTTCCCTGTGTCTCAGTGTCTCTGTGTCTCAATTTCCCTGTGTCTCAGTGTCTCAGTGTCTCTGTGTCTCAGAGTCTCAGTGTCTCTGTGTCTGTGTGTGTCTGTTTCTCAGTGTCTCATTGTCTCAGAGTGTCAGTGTCTATGTGTCTCTGTGTCTCAGTGTCTCTGTGTCTCTGTGCCTCAGTGTCTCAGTGTCTCTGGGCCTCAGTGTCTCAGTGTCTCAGTGTCTCAGAGTCTCAGTGTCTCTGTGTCGCTTTGTCTCAGTGTCTCTTTCCCCAAGTGTCTCAGTGTCTCAGAGTCTCAGTGTCTCTGTGTCTCTGTGTCTCAGTGTGTCTGTGTCTCAGTGTCTCAGTGTCTCAGAGTCTCAGTGTCTCAAGGTCTATGTGTCCCTATGTCTCAGTGTCTCTGTGTCTCTGTGCCTCAGTGTCTCAGTGTCTCAGAGTCTCAGAGTCTCAGAGTCTCAGTGTCTCTGTGTCTCTTTGTCTCAGTGTCTCTGTGCCTCAGTGTCTCAGTGTCTCAGTGTCTCAGAGTCTCAGTGCCTCTGTGTCTCAGTTTCTCTCTGTCTCAGTGTCTCTGTGTCTCTGTGTCTCTGGGCCTCAGTGTCTCCGTGTCTCAGTGTCACAGAGTCTCAGTGTCTCTGTTCCTCAGTGTCTCTGTGTCTCAGTGTCTCTGTCTCTCAGGATCTCTCTGTCTCTGTGTCTCAGTGTCTCTGAGTCTCCAGATCTCAGTGTCTCTGTGTCTCAGTGCCTCTGTGTCTCAGTGTCTCAGTGCATCACTGTTTCAGTGTCTCAGATTCTCAGTGTCTCATTGTCTCTGTGTCTCAGTGACTCTGTGTATTTGTGTCTCAGTGCCTCAGTGTCTCTGTGCCTCAGTGTCTCAGTGTCTCAGAGTCTCAATGTCTCTGTGTCTCTGTGTCTCAGCGTCTCTGTGTCTCAGCGTCTCTATGTCTCAGCGTCACAGAGTCTCAGAGTCTAAGTGATTCTGTGTCTCTTTGTCTCAGTGCCTCAGCTTCTCAACGTCTCAGTGCTTCTGTGTCTCAGTGTCTCAGTGTCTCAGTGTCTCTGTGCCTCAGTGTCTCAGTGTCTCAGAGTCTCTGTGTCTCTGTGACTCAGTGCCTCTGTTTCTCTGTGCCTCACTGTCTCTGTGTCTCAGTGTCTCCGAATTTCAGTGTCTCAATGACTCTGTGTCTCAGTGTCTCAGGGTCTCTGTGCCCCAGTGCCTCAGAGTGTCAGTGTCTCTGCGTCTCCTTGACTCCATGTCTCAGTGTCTCAGTGCCTCAGTGTCTCAGTTTCTCAGAGTCTCAGTCTCTCTGTGTCTCAGTGTCACTGTGTCTCAGTGTCTCTACATCTCAGTGTCTCCGTGCCTCAGTGTCTCTGCGTCTCAGTGTCTCAAAGACTCAGTTTCTCTGTGTCTCTGTGTCTCAGTGTCTCTGTGGCTCTGTGTCTTAGTGTCTCTGTGTCTCAGTGTCTCAGAGTCTCTGTGTCTCTGTGCCTCAGTGTCTCAATGTCTCAGTGTCTCAGTGTCTCTCTGTCTCAGTGTCTCTGTGTCTCTTTGTCTCAGTGTCTCTGTGCCTCAGTGTCTCAGTGTATCTGTGTGTCTGTGCCTCAGTGTCTCAGAGTCTCAGTGTCTCAGTGCCTCAGTGTCTCTGTGTCTCTGTGTCTCAATGTCTCAGTGTCTCTGTGCCTCAGTGTCTCAGTGTCTCAGCATCTCAGTGTCTCAGTGTCTCCGAGTCTCAGAGTCTCAGTGTCTCAGTGTCTCAGAGTCTCATTCTGAGTGTCTCAGTGTCTCAGCGTCTCTGTGTCTCCGCGTCTCAGTGTCTCTGTGCCTCAGTGTCTCAGTGTCTCAGAGTCACAGTGTCTCTGTGCCTCAGTGTCTCTATTTCTCAGTGTCTCATTGTCTCGGTGTCTCGATGACTCAGAGTCTCAGTATCACTGTGACTCAGTGTCACTGTGTCTCATTGTCTCTGTGTCTCAGTGTCTCAGTGCCTCTGCGCCTCAGTTTCTCAGTGTCTCAGTGTCTCAGTGTCTGAGAGTCTCAGTGTCTAAGTGTCTCAGTGTCTCAGTGTCTCTGTGCCTCAGTGTCTCGGTGTCTCAGTGTCTCTGTGTCTCTGTGCCTCAGTGACATAGTCTCTCTGTGTCTCAGTGTCTCAGTGTCTCTGTGCCTCTGAGCCTCAGTGTCTCTGTGTCTCAGTGTCTCTTTGTCTCAGTGTCTCAGTGTCTCATTGTCACATTGTGTCAGTGTCTCAGAGTCTCAGAGCCTCAGTGTCTCTGTGCCTCAGTGTCTCTTTGTCCCTGTGCCTCAGTGTCTCAGTGTCTCTGTGTCTCAGTGTCTCATTGTCTCAGTGTCTCAGAGTCTCAGTGTCTCTGTGTCTGTGTGTGTCTGTTTCTCAGTGTCTCATTGTCTCAGAGTGTCAGTGTCTATGTGTCTCTGTGTCTCAGTGTCTCTGTGTCTCTGTGCCTCAGTGTCTCAGTGTCTCTGGGCCTCAGTGTCTCAGTGTCTCAGAGTCTCAGTGTCTCTGTGTCTCTTTGTCTCAGTGTCTCTTTCCCCAAGTGTCTCAGTGTCTCAGAGTCTCAGTGTCTCTGTGTCTCAGTGTCTCAGTGTCTCAGTGTCTCAGTGTCTCAGAGTCTCAGTGTCTCAAGGTCTATGTGTCCCTATGTCTCAGTGTCTCTGTGTCTCAGTGTCGCAGTGTCTCAGAGTCTCAGTGTCTCTGTGTCTCTTTGTCTCAGTGTCTCTGTGCCTCAGTGTCTCAGTGTCTCAGTGTCTCAGAGTCTCAGTGCCTCTGTGTCTCAGTTTCTCTGTGTCTCAGTGTCTCAGTGTCTCTGTGCCTCAGTGTCTCAGTGTCTCTGTGTCTCTGGGCCTCAGTGTCTCCGTGTCTCAGTGTCACAGAGTCTCAGTGTCTCTGTTCCTCAGTGTCTCTGTGTCTCAGTGTCTCTGTCTCTCAGGATCTCTCTGTCTCTGTGTCTCAGTGTCTCTGAGTCTCCAGATCTCAGTGTCTCTGTGTCTCAGTGCCTCTGTGTCTCAGTGTCTCAGTCTTTCAGTGTCTCTGTGCCTCACTGTTTCAGTGTCTCAGATTCTCAGTGTCTCATTGTCTCTGTGTCTCAGTGACTCTGTGTCTCAGTGTCTCAGTGTCTCTGTGCCTCAGTGTCTCAGAATCTCTGTGTCTCAGTGTCTCAGTGTCTCAGATTCTCAGTGTCTCATTGTCTCTGTGTCTCAGTGACTCTGTGTATTTGTGTCTCAGTGTCTCAGTGTCTCTGTGTCTCTGAGTCTCAGTGTCTCTGTGTCTCAGTGTCTCAGAATCTCAATGTCTCTGCGTCTCTGTGTCTCAGTGCCTCTGTGTCTCAGTGCCTCTGTGTCTCAGTGTCTCTGTGTATCAGTGTCTCAGTGTCTCAGAGTCTCAGTGTCTCTGTGTCTCAGTTTCGCAGTGACTCAGTGTCTCAGTATCTCTGTGCCTCAGTGTCTCAGAGTCTCTGTGTCTCTGTGTCTCAGTGTCTCATTGCCTCTGTGCCTCAGTGTCTCTGTGTCTCAGTGTCTCATTGCCTCTGCGCCTCAGTGTCTCTGTGTCTCAGAGTCTCACTGTCTGAGTGTCTCAGAGTCTCAGTTTCTCTGTGTCTCTGTGTCTCAGTGTCTCTGTGTCTCAGTGCCTCAGTGTCTCAGTGTCTCAGCGTCTCAGTGTCTCTGGGTCCCTGTGCCTCTGTGTCTCTGTGTCTCAGTATCTCATTGTCTCAGTGTCTCAGAGTCTCAGTAACTCTGTGTCTCAGTGCCTCTGCGCCTCAGTGTCTCTGTGTCCCAGTGTCTCAGTGCCTCCGAGTCACAGAGTCTCAGTTTCTCAGTGTCTCTGTGTCTCAGAGTCTCATTGTCTCAGTGTCTCAGAGTCTCAGTTTCTCAGTGACTCTGTGTCTCTGTGTCTCAGTGTCTCTGTGTCTCAGTGTCTCAGAGTCTCAGAGTCTCAGTGTCTCAGTGTCTCTGTGCCTCGGTGTCTCAGTGTCTCAGAGTCTCGGTGTCTCAGTGTCTCATTGTCTTAGTGTCTCAGTGTTTCTGTGTCTCTGTGCCTCAGAGTCTCAGTGTCTCATTGTCTCAGTGTCTCAGGGTCTCAGAGTCTCAGTGCCACTGCGCCTCAGTGTCTCTGTGTCTCAGTGTCTCGGAGTCTCAGTTTCTCAGTGTCCCTGTGCCTTGGTGTCTCAGTGTCTCGGTGTCTCAGTGTCTCTGTGTCTCAATTTCCCTGTGTCTCAGTGTCTCTGTGTCTCAATTTCCCTGTGTCTCAGTGTCTCTGTGTCTCAGTGTCTCAGTGTCTCTGTGCCTCAGTGTCTCAGTGTCTCAGAGTCTCAATGTCACTGTGTCTCAGTGTCTCAGTGCCTCATTGTCTCAGTGTCTCAGTCTCTCAGTGTCTCAGAGTCTCAGTGTCGCTGTGCCTCAGTTTCTCTGTGTCTCTGTGTCTCAATGTCTCTGAGTCTCAGTGTCTCAGAGTCTCAGTGTCTCTGTGTCTCTTTGCCTCAGTGTCTCTGTTCCTCTGTGTCTCAGTGTCTCATTGTCTCAGAGTCTCAGTGCCTCTGTGTCTCAGTTTCTCTGTGACTCAGTGTCTCAGTGTCTCTGTGCCTCAGTGTCTCAGTGTCTCTGTGTCTCTGGGCCTCAGTGTCTCAGTGTCTCTGTGTTTCTTTGTCTCAGTGTCTCTGTGCCTCTGTGCCTCAGTGTCTCAGTGTCTCAGAGTCTCCGTGTCTCTGTGTCTCTTGGTCTCAGTGTCTCTGTGCCTCAGTGTTTCAGTGTCTCTGTGCCTCTGTGCCTCAGTGTCTCAGAGTCTCAGAGTCTCAGTGTCTCTGTGTCTCTGTGTCTCAGTGTGTCTGTCTCTCAGTGTGTCTGTGCCTCAGTGTGTCTGTCTCTCAGTGTCTCTGTGCCTCAGTGTCTCAGTGTCTCAGAGTCTGAGCGTCTCTGTGTCTCTGTGCCTCTGTGTCTCTGTGTCTAAGTGTCTCAGTGTCTCTGTGTCTCCGAGTTTCATTGTCTCAGTGTCTCAGAGTCTCAGTTTCTCAGTGTCTCTGTGCCTCAGTGTCTCAGTGTCTCAGAGTCTCGGTGTCTCAGTGTCTCAATGTCTCAGTGTCTCTGTGTCTCTTGGTCTCAGTGTCTATGTGTCTCAATGTCTCTGTGTCTCAGTGTCTCAGATTCTCAGTTTCTCAGTGTCTCAGTGTCTCTGTGCCTCAGTGTCTCAGTGTCTCAGAGTCTCAGTGTCTCTGTGTCTCTGTGCCTCTGTGTCTCTGTGTCTAAGTGTCTCAGTGTCTCTGAGTTTCATTGTCTCAGTGTCTCAGTGTCTCAGTGTCTCAGTGCCCCTGCACCTCAGTGTCTCCGATTTCATTGTCTCAGTGTCTCAGAGTCTCAGTAACTCTGTGTCTCAGTGCCTCTGCGCCTCAGTGTCTCTGTGTCTCAGTGTGTCAGTGCCTCCGAGTCTCAGAGTCTCAGTGTCTCTGTGTCTCAGTGCCTCAGTGTCTCAGTGTCGCAGCGTCTCAGTGTCTCAGCGTCTCAGTGTCTCTGTGTCCCTGTGCCTCTGTGTCTCTGTGTCTCAGTACCTCATTGTCTCAGTGTCTCAGAGTCTCAGTAACTCTGTGTCTCAGTGCCTCTGCGCCTCAGTGTCTCCGTCTCTCAGTGTCTCAGTGCTTCCGAGTCTCAGAGTCTCAGTTTCTCAGTGACTCTGTGTATCTGTGTCTCAGTGTCTCTGTGTCTCAGTGTCTCAGAGTCTCAGTGGCTCTGTGCCTCGGTGTCTCGGTGTCTCAGTGTCTCAGTGTCTCAGTGTCTCAGAGTCTCAGTACTCTGTGTCTCAGTGTCTCTGTGTCTCAGTGTCTCATTGCCTCTGCGCCTCAGTGTCTCTGTGTCTCAGTGTCTCTCTGTCTCAGTGCCTCTGTGTCTCTGTGTCTCAGTGTCTCAGTTTCTCAGTGACTCTGTGTATCTGTGTCTCAGTGTCTCTGTGTCTCAGTGTCTCAGAGTCTCAGTGGCTCTGTGCCTCGGTGTCTCGGTGTCTCAGTGTCTCAGTGTCTCAGTGTCTCAGAGTCTCAGTACTCTGTGTCTCAGTGTCTCTGTGTCTCAGTGTCTCATTGCCTCTGCGCCTCAGTGTCTCTGTGTCTCAGTGTCTCTCTGTCTCAGTGCCTCTGTGTCTCTGTGTCTCAGTGTCTCAGTATCTCTGTGCCTCAGTGTCTCAGACTCTCTGTGCCTCAATGTCTCTGTGTCTCTGTGTCTCAGTGTCTCAGTGCCTCTGCGCCTCAGTGTCTCTGTGTCTCAGTGCCTCAGTGTCTCATTGTCTCAGCGTCTCAGTGTCTCTGTGTCCCTGTGCCTCTGTGTCTCTGTGTCTCAGTATCTCATTGTCTCAGTGTCTCAGAGTCTCAGTAACTCTGTGTCTCAGTGCCTCTGCGCCTCAGTGTCTCTGTGTCCCAGTGTCTCAGTGCCTCCGAGTCACAGAGTCTCAGTTTCTCAGTGTCTCTGTGTCTCAGAGTCTCATTGTCTCAGTGCCTCAGAGTCTCAGTTTCTCAGTGACTCTGTGTCTCTGTGTCTCAGAGTCTCTGTGTCTCAGTGTCTCAGTGTCTCAGTGTCTCTGTGCCTCGGTGTCTCAGTGTCTCATTGTCTCAGTGTCTCAGTGTTTCTGTGTCTCTGTGCCTCAGAGTCTCAGTGTCTCATTGTCTCAGTGTCTCAGGGTCTCAGAGTCTCAGTAACTCTGTGTCTCAGTGCCTCTGCGCCTCAGTGTCTCTGTGTCTCAGTGTCTCAGTGCCTCCGAGTCTCAGAGTCTCAGTGTCTCAGTGTCTCAGTGTCTCGGAGTCTCAGTTTCTCAGTGTCCCTGTGCCTCGGTGTCTCAGTGTCTCGGTGTCTCAGTGTCTCTGTGTCTCAATTTCCCTGTGTCTCAGTGTCTCTGTGTCTCAGTGTCTCTGTGCCTCATTGTCTCAGTGTCTCAGAGTCTCAATGTCACTGTGCCTCAGTTTCTCTGTGTCTCTGTGTCTCAATGTCTCTGAGTCTCAGTGTCTCAGAGTCTCAGTGTCTCTGTGTCTCTTTGTCTCAGTGTCTCTGTGCCTCAGTGTCTCAGTGTCTCATTGTCTCAGAGTCTCAGTGTCACTGTGTCTCAGTTTCTCTGTGACTCAGTGTCTCAGTGTCTCTGTGCCTCAGTGTCTCAGTGTCTCTGTGTCTCTGGGCCTCAGTGTCTCAGTGTCTCAGAGTCTCAGTGGCTCTGTGTTTCTTTGTCTCAGTGTCTCTGTGCCTCAGTGTCTCAGTGTCTCAGAGTCTCCGAGTTTCATTGTCTCAGTGTCTTAGAGTCTCAGTGACTCTGTGTCTCAGTGCCTCTGCGCCTCAGTGTCTCTGTGTCTCAGTGTCTCAGTGTCTCCGAGTCTCAGAGTCTCAGTGTCTCAGTGTCTCAGAGTCTCATTGTCTCAGTGTCTCAGATTCTCAGTTTCTCAGTGTCTCTGTGCCTCAGTGTCTCAGTGTCTCAGAGTCTCCGTGTCTCAGTGTCTCAATGTCTCAGTGTCTCTGTGTCTCTTGGTCTCAGTGTCTATGTGTCTCAATGTCTCTGTGTCTCAGTGTCTCAGATTCTCAGTTTCTCAGTGTCTCAGTGTCTCTGTGCCTCAGTGTCTCAGTGTCTCAGTGTCTCAGCGTCTCAGTGTCTCTGTGTCCCTGTGCCTCTGTGTCTCTGTGTCTCAGTACCTCATTGTCTCAGTGTCTCAGAGTTTCAGTAACTCTGTGTCTCAGTGCCTCTGCACCTCAGTGTCTCTGTGTCTCAGTGTCTCAGTGCCTCCGAGTCACAGAGCCTCAGTTTCTCAGTGTCTCTGTGTCTCTGTGTCTCAGAGTCTCATTGTCTCAGTGTCTCCGAGTTTCATTGTCTCAGTGTCTCAGAGTCTCAGTGCCCCTGCACCTCAGTGTCTCCGATTTCATTGTCTCAGTGTCTCAGAGTCTCAGTAACTCTGTGTCTCAGTGCCTCTGCGCCTCAGTGTCTCAGTGTGTCAGTGCCTCCGAGTCTCAGAGTCTCAGTGTCTCTGTGTCTCAGTGTCTCTGTGTCTCAGTGCCTCAGTGTCTCAGTGTCTCAGCGTCTCAGTGTCTCTGTGTCCCTGTGCCTCTGTGTCTCTGTGTCTCAGTACCTCATTGTCTCAGTGTCTCAGAGTCTCAGTAACTCTGTGTCTCAGTGCCTCTGCGCCTCAGTGTCTCTGTGTCTCAGTGTCTCAGTGCCTCCGAGTCACAGAGCCTCAGTTTCTCAGTGTCTCTGTGTCTCTGTGTCTCAGAGTCTCATTGTCTCAGTGTCTCAGAGTCTCAGTTTCTCAGTGACTCTGTGTATCTGTGTCTCAGTGTTTCTGTGTCTCAGTGTCTCAGAGTCTCAGAGTCTCAGTGTCTATGTGTCTCTTTGTCTCAGTGTCTCTGTGCCTCAGTGTCTCAGTGTCTCATTGTCTCAGAGTCTCAGTGCCTCAGTGTCTCAGTTTCTCTGTGACTCAGTGTCTCAGTGTCTCTGTGCCTCAGTGTCTCAGTGTCTCTGTGTCTCTGGGCCTCAGTGTCTCAGAGTCTCAGTGTCTCTGTGTTTCTTTGTCTCAGTGTCTCTGTGCCTCAGTGTCTCAGTGTCTCAGAGTCTCCGTGTCTCTTGGTCTCAGTGTCTCTGTGCCTCAGTGTCTCAGAGTCTCAGAGTCTCAGTGTCTCTGTGTCTCTGGGTCTCAGTGTGTCTGTCTCTCAGTGTCTCTGTGCCTCAGTGTCTCAGTGTCTCAGAGTCTGAGCGTCTCTGTGTCTCTGCGCCTCAGTGTCTCTGTGTCTCAGTGTCTCTGTGTCTCAGAGTCTCATTGTCTCAGTGTCTCAGAGTCTCAGTTTCTCAGTGACTCTGTGTATCTGTGTCTCAGTGTTTCTGTGTCTCAGTGTCTCAGAGTCTCAGAGTCTCAGTGTCTATGTGTCTCTTTGTCTCAGTGTCTCTGTGCCTCAGTGTCTCAGTGTCTCATTGTCTCAGAGTCTCAGTGCCTCAGTGTCTCAGTTTCTCTGTGACTCAGTGTCTCAGTGTCTCTGTGCCTCAGTGTCTCAGTGTCTCTGTGTCTCTGGGCCTCAGTGTCTCAGAGTCTCAGTGTCTCTGTGTTTCTTTGTCTCAGTGTCTCTGTGCCTCAGTGTCTCAGTGTCTCAGAGTCTCCGTGTCTCTTGGTCTCAGTGTCTCTGTGCCTCAGTGTCTCAGAGTCTCAGAGTCTCAGTGTCTCTGTGTCTCTGGGTCTCAGTGTGTCTGTCTCTCAGTGTTTCTGTGCCTCAGTGTCTCAGTGTCTCAGAGTCTGAGCGTCTCTGTGTCTCTGCGCCTCAGTGTCTCTGTGTCTCAGTGTCTCAGTGTCTCCGAGTCTCAGTGTCTCAGTGTCTCTGTGTCTCAGAGTCTCATTGTCTCAGTGTCTCAGAGTCTCAGTTTCTCAGTGTCTCTGTGCCTCAGTGTCTCAGAGTCTCGGTGTTTCAGTGTCTCAGTGTCTCAGTGTCTCTGTGTCTCTTGGTCTCAGTGTCTATGTGTCTCAATGTCTCTGTGTCTCAGTGTCTCAGATTCTCAGTGTCTCATTGTCTCAGTGTATCTGTGTCTCAGTGTCTCAGATTCTCAGTGTCTCAGTGTCTCTGTGCCTCAGTGTCTCAGTGTCTCAGAGTCTCAGTGTCTCTGTGTCTCTGTGCCTCTGTGTCTAAGTGTCTCAGTGTCTCCGAGTTTCATTGTCTCAGTATCTCAGAGTCTCAGTGCCCCTGCACCTCAGTGTCTCCGATTTCATTGTCTCAGTGTCTCAGAGTCTCAGTAACTCTGTGTCTCAGTGCCTCTGCGCCTCAGTGTCTCTGTGTCTCAGTGTGTCAGTGCCTCCGAGTCTCAGAGTCTCAGTGTCTCTGTGTCTCAGTGTCTCTGTGTCTCAGTGCCTCAGTGTCTCAGTGTCTCAGCGTCTCAGTGTCTCTGTGTCCCTGTGCCTCTGTGTCTGTGTGTCTCAGTACCTCATTGTCTCAGTGTCTCAGAGTCTCAGTAACTCTGTGTCTCAGTGCCTCTGCGCCTCAGTGTCTCTGTGTCTCAGTGCCTCCGAGTCACAGAGTCTCAGTTTCTCAGTGTCTCTGTGTCTCAGAGTCTCATTGTCTCAGTATCTCAGAGTCTCAGTTTCTCAGTGACTCTGTGTATCTGTGTCTCAGTGTCTCTGTGTCTCAGTGTCTCAGAGTCTCAGTGTCTCTGTGCCTCGGTGTCTCGGTGTCTCAGTGTCTCAGTGTCTCTGTGTCTCAGTGTCTCAGTGTATCTGTGTCTCTGTGCCTCAGTGTCTCAGTGTCTCAGAGTCTCTGTGTCTCAGTGTCTCAGTGCCTCCGAGTCTCAGAGTCTCGGTGTCTCAGTGTCTCGGAGTCTCAGTTTCTCAGTGTCTCTGTGTCTCTATGTCTCAGTGTCTCTCTGTCTCAGTGTCTCTGTGTCTCAGAATCTCAGTGTCTCTGCGTCTCTGTGTCTCAGTGTCTCAGTGTCTCTGTCTCTGTGCCTCTGTGTCTCAGTGTCACTGTGTCTCAGTGTCTCTGTCTCTGTGTCTCTGTGTCTCTGTTCTCTGTGCCTCAGTGTCTCAGTGTCTCTGTGTCTCAGTTTCGCTGTGACTCAGTGTCTCAGTATGCCTGTGCCTCAGTGTCTCAGAGTCTCTGTGTCTCTGTGTCTCAGTGTCTCATTGCCTCTGTGCCTCAGTGTCTCAGTGTCTCAGTGTCTCAGAGTCTCAGTCTCTCTGTGTCTCTTTGCCTCAGTGTCTCTGTGTCTCAGTGTCTCAGTGCCTCCGAGTCTCAGAGTCTCAGTTTCTCAGTGTCTCTGTGTCTCAGTGCCTCTGCGCCTCAGTGTCTCTGTGTCTCAGTGTCTCAGTGCCTCCGAGTCACAGAGTCTCAGTTTCTCAGTGACTCTGTGTCTCAGTGTCTCAGAGTCTCAGTTTCTCAGTGACTCTGTGTATCTGTGTCTCAGTGTCTCTGTGTCTCAGTGTCTCAGTGTCTCAGAGTCTCAGTGTCTCAGTGTCTCAGAGTCTCAGTGTCTCTGTCTCTCTGTGCCTCTGTGTCTCTGTGTCTAAGTGTCTCAGTGTCTCCGAGTTTCATTGTCTCAGTGTCTCAGAGTCTCAGTGCCCCTGCACCTCAGTGTCTCCGATTTCATTGTCTCAGTGTCTCAGAGTCTCAGTAACTCTGTGTCTCAGTGCCTCTGCGCCTCAGTGTCTCTGTGTCTCAGTGTGTCAGTGCCTCCGAGTCTCAGAGTCTCAGTGTCTCTGTGTCTCAGTGTCTCTGTGTCTCAGTGCCTCAGTGTCTCAGCGTCTCAGCGTCTCAGTGTCTCTGTGTCCCTGTGCCTCTGTGTCTGTGTGTCTCAGTACCTCATTGTCTCAGTGTCTCAGAGTCTCAGTAACTCTGTGTCTCAGTGCCTCTGCGCCTCAGTGTCTCTGTGTCTCAGTTTCTCAGTGCCTCCGAGTCACAGAGCCTCAGTTTCTCAGTGTCTCTGTGTCTCTGTGTCTCAGAGTCTCATTGTCTCAGTGTCTCAGAGTCTCAGTTTCTCAGTGACTCTGTGTATCTGTGTCTCAGTGTCTCTGTGCCTCAGTGTCTCAGTGTCTCATTGTCTCAGAATCTCAGTGCCTCTGTGTCTCAGTTTCTCTGTGACTCAGTGTCTCAGTGTCTCTGTGCCTCAGTGTCTCAGTGTCTCTGTGTCTCTGTGCCTCAGTGTCTCAGTGTCTCAGAGTCTCAGTGTCTCTGTGTTTCTTTGTCTCAGTGTCTCTGTGCCTCAGTGTCTCAGTGTCTCAGAGTCTCCGTGTCTCTTGGTCTCAGTGTCTCTGTGCCTCAGTGTCTCAGAGTCTCAGAGTCTCCGTGTCTCTGTGTCCCTTGGTCTCTGTGCCTCACTGTTTCAGTGTCTCAGAGTATCAGTGTCTCATTGTCTCTGTTTCTCAGTGTCACTGTGCCTCAGTGTCACTGTGCCTCCGTGCCTCAGTGTGTCAGTGTCTCTTTGCATCAGTTTCTCACTGTCTCAGAGTCTCAGTGTCTCAGTGTCTCTGTGCCTCAGTGTCTCAGTGTCTCAGAGTCTCAGTTTCTCTGTGCCTCAGTGTCACTGTGCCTCAGTGTCTCAGTGTCTCTTTGCATCAGTTTCTCAGTGTCTCAGAGTCTCAGTGTCACAGTGTCTCTGCGCCTCAGTGTCTCAGTGTCTCTTTGTTCAGTGTCTCATTGTCTCAGTGTCTCAGAGTCTCAGTGTCTCTGTGTCTCTGTGTGTCTGTTTCTCAGTGTCTCCGTGCCTGAGTGTCTCAGTGTCTCAGTGTCTCTGTGCCTGAGTGTCTCTGTGTCTCAGTGTCTCAGTGCCTCTGCGCCTCAGTGTCTCTGTGCGTCAGTGTCTCAGTGTCTCCGAGTCTCAGAGTCTCATTGTCTCAGTGTCTCAGAGTCTCAGTTTCTCAGTGTGTCAGTGCCTCATTGTTTCAGTTTCTCAGGTTCTCAGTATCTCAGTGTCTCTGTGCCTCAGTGTCTCAGTGTCTCAGAGTCTCAGTGTCTCAGTATCTCAGTGTCTCAGAGCCTCAGTGCCTCTGTGTCTCAGTGTCTCTTTGTCTCTGTGTCTCAGTGTCTCAGTGTCTTATTGTCTCATTGTCTCAGTGTATCAGAGTCTCAGTGTCACTGTGTCTCTGTGTGTCTGTTTCTCAGTGTCCCTGTGTCTCAGTGTCTCTGTGCCTGAGTGTCTCAGTGTCTCTGTGTCTAAGTGTCTCAGTGTCTCAGTTTCTCAGTTCCTCTGTGTCTCAGTTTGTCTGTGACACAGTGTCTCAGTGTCTCTGTGTCTCTGTGTCTCAGTGTCTCAGTGTCTCAGAGTCTCAGTGTCTCTTTGTCTCAGTGTCTCTGTGCCTCAGTGTCTCAGTGTCTCTGTCTCAGAGTCTCAGTGTCTCTGTGTCTCTTTGTCTCAGTGTCTCTGTGTCTCATTGCCTTCGAGTCTCAATGTCTCAGGGTCTCTGTGTATCTGGGTCTCTGTGTCTCTGGGTCTCAGGGCTTCTCGGTCTCAGGGCCTCTGGGTCTCTGGGTCTCAGTGTCTCAGTGTCTTAGGGTCTCTGGGTCTCAAGGTCTCTGTGTTTCAGTGTTTCAGGGTCTCAAAGTCTCAGGCTCTCTGTGTCTCTGGGTCTCAGTGGCTCAGTGTCTCACCATCTCTGAGTCTCTGGGACTCTGTGTCTCAGTGCCTCTGGAATCTCTGTGTCTCTGTGTCTCATGCTCTCTGGTTCTCTGGGTCTCAGGGTCTCTGTGTCTCTGGTTCTCAGGGTCTCTGGGTCTCAGTGTCTCAGTGTCTCACCGTCTCTGGGTCTCTGTATCTCAGTGTCTCAATGTGTCAGTGTGTCTGTGTCTCAGGGTCTCGGTGTCTCTGGGTCTCTGGGTCTTTGTGTCTCAGTGTCTCAATGCCTCAGGGTCTCTGGGTCTCAGAGACCCAGAGATCCTGAGACCCAGAGACCCTGATACATTGAGACCCAGAGACACTGAGACCCAGAGACCCTGAGACCCAGAGTCCCTGAAACATTGAGACACAGAGACACTAAGACATTGAGACACCGAGACACAGAGACCCTGAGACCCAGAGACCCTGATACATTGAGACACTGAGACACTGAGACCCACAGTCCTAGAGACATTGAGACACTGAGACACAGAGACCCAGAGACACTGAGACCCTGAGACATTGAGACACGGAGACCCTGAGACATTGAGACACTAAGACACAGAGACCCAGATACATTGAGACCCAGAGGCACTGAGACACTGAGACATTGAGACTCAGAGACCCAGAGACCCAGAGGCCCTGAGACCATGAGACACTGAGACCCAGAGACCCAGAGACCCAGAGGCCCTGAGACATTCTGACACTGAGACACTGAGTCCCAGAGACCCACAGACCCTGAGACATTGAGACCCAGAGTCCCAGTGACCCAGAGACCCTGAGACACTGAGACCGAAGGGACCCAGAGACCGTGTGACGCTGAGACCTTGAGTCCCAGAGACCCAGATATCCTTAAACCCTGAGACACAGAAGCCCAGAGACCCTGAGACACTGAGACCCAGAGAGGCAGAGACCCTGAGAAAATGAAACGCAGAGACCAAGAGACCCTGAGACCCAGAGATACTGAGACCCAAAGACCCAGAGACTCAGAGACCCCGAGACCACGAGACCCTGAGACACTGAGATCCAGAGACCCACAGACCCGCAGACGCAGAGACACAGAGACCCTGAGACACTGAGACATTGAGACCCTGAGGCACTGAGACATTGTAAAATGAGAACTAGAGGCACCGAGACCCATAGACCCTGAGACACTGTGACCAAGAGGCCCTGTGAACCTGTGACACAGTGACCCAGAGACCAAGAGACCCAGAAAACCAGAGATCCAGTGACACAGAGACACCAAGACCCTGAGACACAGAGACTCAGAGACCGAGAGACGCTGAGACCCTGAGACACAGAGACCTAGAGACCCTGAGACACTGAGACACAAGACACCCTTAGACCCATAGACCCTGAGACACTGAGACTTTGAGACACTGAGACCCTGAGAAGGTGAGACACTGAGACCCAGAGATCCAGAGACCAAGAGACCCTGAGAACCTGAGACCCAGGGACCCAGAGACACTGAGACACAGGGACCCAGAGACTCAGAGATCCTGAGATCTTGAGACACTGTGACACTGAGACCGAGAGACCAAGAGACACTGAGACAATGAGACACTGAGACACATAGACCCAGTGACCCAGAGACACTGAGACCCAGAGACCAAGAGAGCCTGAAACCCTGAGACACTGAGACACTGAGACCCAGAGACACTGAGACACTGGGACACTGGGACACAGAGACCAAGAGACCCTGAAACCCTGAGACACTGAGGCACTGAGACCCAGAGACACTGAGACACTGGGACACAGAGACCCAGAGATCCTGAGACACTGAAACCCTGAGACACTGAGACACAGAGAGCAGAGACCCAGAGACCCAGGGACCTGGAGACACAGAGAAACTGAGACTTTGAGACACTGAAACCCAGAGACCCACAGACCCAGAGACACTGAGACTCTGCGACACAGAGACCCAGAGACCCAGAGTCACAGAGACACTGAGACACAGGGACACAGATCCTGAGACACTGAAACCCTGAGACACTGAGACACAGAGAGCAGAGACCCAGAGACCCAGGGACCTGGAGACACAGAGAAACTGAGACTTTGAGACACTGAAACCCAGAGACCCACAGACCCAGAGACACTGAGACTCTGCGACACAGAGACCCAGAGACCCAGAGTCACAGAGACACTGAGACACAGGGACACGGAGACTCAGAGACCCTGAGACCTTGAGACACTGAGACACAGAGGCCCAGAGACCCAATGACCCTGAGACACTGAGACACATAGACCCCGTGACCCAGAGATCCTGAGACCCAGTGACCCAGAGACCTTGAGACACTGAGACAGTGAGACCCTGAGACATGAGACACTGAGACTAATAGACCCAGAGGACCTGAGACACTGAGAGACTGAGACTTTGAGACACTGAGGCCAAGAGACCCAGAGACCCTGTGTCTCTGAGACACTGAGAAACAGGGACCCAGAGACTCAGAGGCCCTGAGACCTTGAGACAGTGAGACACTGAGACACAGACACCCAGAGACCCAATGACTCTGAGACATTAAGATACTGAGACACATAGACCCAGTGTCCCAGAGACCCTGAGACCCAGTGACCCAGAGACCGAGAGAACTTGAGACCCTGAGATACTGAGACCCTGAGACACTGAAACCCTGAGACACTGAGACACAGAGTCCAGAGACCCAGAGACCCATAGACCCTGAGACACTGAGGGACTGAGACTTTGAGACACTGAGACCCAGAGACCCAGAGCCATTGTGACACTGAGACCCAGAGACCCAGAGACACTGAGACACTGAGGCACTCAGACACAGGGACCCAGAGACTCAGAGAACCTGAGACACTGAGACTCAGTGACCCAGAGACTAAGAGACCCTGAGACCCGAAGACCCTGAGACACTCAGACCCAGAGACACTGAGACACGAGGACACACACACCCAGAGAGCCTGAGACACTGAAACCCTTAGACATTGAGACCCAGAGACCCGGAGACACCAAGAGACTGAGACTTTGAGACAGTGAGACCCAGAGACCCACAGAAACAGAGACACTGATACACAGAGACCCTGTGACCTTGCAACACTGAGACACAGAGACCCAGAGACCCAATGACCCTGACACAGAGAGACACTGAGACACATAGACCCAGTGACCCAGAGATCCTGAGACCCAGTGACCCAGAGACCCAGAGACCCAGAGACCTTGAGACATTGAGACACTGAGACACTGAGACCCTGAGACACTGTGAGACTGAGACTTTGAGACACTGAGACCCAGAGACCCAGAGACCCTGAGACACTGAGATCCTGAGACCCTGAGACACTGAGACACTGAGACACAGAGACCCTGAGACACTGTGACACTGAGATACAGTGACCATGTGTCCCAGAGTCCCAGACACCCAATGACCTTGAGACACTGAGACACTGAGACCCAAAGACCAAGACACCCTGAGTCACTGAGATACAGAGACCCAGAGACACTGAGAAACTGAGACACTGAAACCCTGAGACCCAGAGACACTGAGACACTAAGACGCAGAGCCCCAGAGACCCAGAGACTCTGAGACCCAGTTATCCAGAGACAATCTGACAATGAGACCCAGAGACCCTGAGACCCTGAGACACCGAGAACCAGAGACTCAGAGAGCCTGAAACCCAGAGAAGCAGACACCCAGAGACCCTGAGATACTGAGACCCTGTGACACTGAGACCCTGAGACACTGAGAAACTGAGACACTGAGACCCAAAGACACAGAGACACTGAGACCCTGAGACACTTAGACATTGAGACAGTGAGACACAGAGACACTGTGACCCTGAGACACTGAGACACAGAGACCCCGAGACCCAGAGACACGGAGACACTGAGACCCAGAGACACTGGGACCCTGAGACACTGAGGACCTGAGATACTGAGACATGAGACAGTGAGACCCTAAGACATTGAGACCCTGAGACCCAGACACCCTGAGACACTAAGACACTGCGGCACTGATACCCAGAGACTCTGAGACACTGAGACCCTGAGACCCAGAGACCCTGAGACCCAGAGAGGCTGAGACACTGAGACACTGAGACCCTCCGCCACTGAGACACGGCAAACCTGAAACCCTGAGAACCTGAGCCGCTGAGACACCGAGAGACTGAGACTCTGAGAACCTGAGACACTGAGACCCGGAGACACTGAAACACTGAGACCCAGGGACCCAGAGATGCAGATACCCTGTGACCATGGGACCCAGAGAAAATTAGACACTGATTCCCAGGGACCCTGAGACCCAGAGACCCTGAGACCCTGAGACACTGGGACACTGAGACATTGAGACACTGAGACCCTGAGAAACTGAGAGCTGAGACTCTGAGACACTGAGATCCAGAGACACAGAGACCCTGAGAAACTGAGACCCAGAGACCCAGAGAAACAGAGACCCTGAGATACAGGGGCAGTGAGACCAACAGACCAAGAGACCCTGAGACCCAGAGACTCTGAGATACAGAGACACAGAGACCCAGAGACCCTCAGACGCTGAGACACTGAGACCCTGAGACACTGGGACATTGAGACACTGCAACCCTGAAACCCTCAGACCCTGAGACCCAGAGACCCAGTGAAACTGAGACCCTGAGACACTGAGACCCGGAGACCCTGAGACACTGAGACCCTGAAACACTGAGACAGTGAGAACTTGAGACACTGAGAGCTGAGACTCTGAGACCCTGAATCCCTGAGACACTGAGACACAGAGAGACTGAGAACATGAGACACTGAGACCCTGAGACACTGATACACTGAGACCCTGAGACCCTGAGAAACAGAGACCCTGAGACCAAGAGAACCTGAGACCCTGAGACACTGAGACCCTGTGGCACTGAGACACTGAGACATTGAGACGCTGCAACCCTGAAACCCTGAGACCCTGACACCCTGATACACAGAGACCCTGAGAAAATGAGACCCTGAGACCCAGAGACTCTGAGAACCAGAGATCCAGAGACACAGAGACCCTGAAACCCTGAGACACTGAGACCCTGAGACACTGAGCCACTGGGACCCTGAGACACTGAGACCCTGAAACACTGAGACACTGAGAAGCTGAGACCCTGAGACACTGAGACACAGAGACCCTGAGACCCAGAAACCCTGAAACACTGAGACCCTGAGACACTGAGACACAGAGACCCAGAGAAACTGAGACCTAGAGACCCAGGGGCCCTAAGAAGCAGAGACCCTGAGACAAAGACAACCTGAGTACCTGAGGCACTGATACCCTGCGACAATGAGACCCTGAGACATTGAGACACTGCAACCCTGAAAACCTGAGACCCTGAGACCCAGAGACCCAGTGACTCTTAGACCCTGAGACACTGAGACACTGATACCCAGAGACCCTGAGACCCTGAGACCCGGATACCCTGAAACACAGAGACACTGAGACCCAAAGGACCAGAGACGCAGAGACCCGCAGACCCGGAGACCCTGAGACACAGAGACACCGAGACACTGGGACAGAGACATTGAGGCACAGAGGCGTTGCGACCCTGAAACCCTGAGAGCCTGAGACACTGAGACCCAGAGACCCAGAGTCCCTGAGAGCCATAGACCCAGAGACCCTGAGGCACTGAGACCCAGAGTCACTGAGACCCAGACACGCAGTGACCCAGAGACCCTGAGACCCTGAGACACTGAGACACTGAGACCCTGAAACCATGACAAACTGAGACCCAGAGACCCTGAGACACTGAGACCGTGCGACACTGAGACACTGAGACCCTGAGACCGTGCGACATTGAGACACTGAGACCCTGAGACCCAGAGACCCAGTGACACTGAGACCCTGAGACACTGAGATACTGAGACCCTGAGACACTGAGACACTGAGACCCTGAGACACTGAGACCCTGAGACACTGACACCCTGAGACACTGATACACAGAGACCCTGAGACACTGAGACAATGAGGCACAGAGACCCAGAGGCCCTGAGACCCAGAGGCCCTGAGACCCTGAGACATAGAGACCCAGATGCCCTGAGACCCTGAGACCCTGAGACCCTGAGACACAGAGACACAGAGACCCAGAGGCCCTGAGACCATGAGACCCTGAGACACTGAGACATTGAGAATCAGAAACCCAGAGACCCAGAGGACATGAGACAGAGAGACCCAGAGGTCCTGAGAACCTGAGACACTGAGACACTGAGACTCAGAGACCCACCCAGAGGCCCTGAGACCCTGAGACAGTGAGACATGGAGACTCAGATACCCAGAGACCCAGAGGCCCTGAGACCCTGAGACCCTGAGAAAGTGAGACTCAGAGGCCCTGAGACCCTGAGACACTGTGAATCAGAGACCCGGAGACCCAGAGGCCCTGAGACCCTGAGACCCTGAGACACAGAGACCCAGAGGCCCGGAGACCCTGAGACCCAGAGACCCAGAGGCCCTGAGACCCTGAGACCCAGAGACCCAAAGACCCAGAGGCCCTGAGACATAGAGACCCAGAGACCCTGAGACCATGAGACATAGAGACCCTGAGACCCTGAGACCCTGAGGCACTGAGACCCTGAGACCGAGAGGCCCTGAGACCCTGAGAGACAGTGACCCAGAGGCCCTGAGACCCTGAGACACAGAGACCCAGAGGCCCTGAGACCCTGGGACACTGAGACACTGAGACTCAGAGACACAGAGACCCAGAGGCCCTGAGAAACTGAGACCTTGAGAGACTGAGACCCTGAGACACTTGGGAACAGAGACCCTGAGACCCAAAGGACCAGAGACGCAGAGACCCTGAGACCCGGAGACCCTGAGACACAGAGACGTTGCGACCCTGAAACCCTGAGACCCTGAGACACTGAGACCCATAGACCCAGAGTCCCTGAGGCACTGAGACCCTGAGACCGAGAGGCCCTGAGACCCTGAGAGACAGTGACCCAGAGGCCCTGAGACAGTGAGACACAGAGACCCAGAGGCCCTGAGACCCTGACACACAGAGACCCAGAGGCCCTAAGACACTGAGACACTGAGATACTGAGACCCTGAGAAATTGAGACACAGAGACCCAGACGCCCTAAGACCCTGAGACACTGAGACTCAGAGACACAGAGACCCAGAGGCCCTGAGACACTGAGACTTGAGACCCTGAGACCCTGAGACATTGAGACTCAGAGACCCAGAGATCCAGAGGCCCTGAGACCCTGAGACACAGAGACCCAGAGGCCCTGAGACCCTGAGACACAGAGACGCTGAGACCCTGAGACCCTGAGACCTATAGGCCCTGAGACCCTGAGACCCTGAGGCACTGAGACCCTGAGACCGAGAGGCCCTGAGACCCTGAGAGACAGTTACCCAGAGGCCCTGAGACAGTGAGACACAGAGACCCTGAGGCCCTGAGACCCTGAGACCCTGAGACACTGAGACCCTGAGACCTATAGGCCCTGAGACCCTGAGACCCTGAGGCACTGAGACCCTGAGACCGAGAGGCCCTGAGACCCTGAGAGACAGTTACCCAGAGGCCCTGAGACAGTGAGACACAGAGACCCTGAGGCCCTGAGACCCTGAGACCCTGAGACACTGAGACCCTGAGACACAAAGAAACTGAGACACAGAGACCCAGATACCCAGAGGCTCTGAGACACTGAGACCCTGAGACCCAGAGTCCCTGAGGCCGTGAGACCCTGAGACACTGAGACCCAGAGGCCCTGAGACCCTGAGAGACAGAGACCCTGAGACACAAAGAACCTGAGACCCAGAGGCCCTGAGCCAGTGAGACACAGAGACCCAGAGACCCTGAGACACAGAGACCCTGAGACACTGAGAAATTGATACCCAGAAA
Organism: Carcharhinus amblyrhynchos; assembly: GCF_965287045.1. Lineage (NCBI taxonomy): Eukaryota > Metazoa > Chordata > Chondrichthyes > Carcharhiniformes > Carcharhinidae > Carcharhinus > Carcharhinus amblyrhynchos. Next base: position 378,106 of record NW_027649852.1, on the reverse strand, counting down.
CCCAGAGGCCCTGAGACCCTGAGACACTGAGACCCTGAGACACAGAGACCCAGAGGCCCTGAGACGCTGAGACATTGAGACTCAGAAACCCAGAGACCCAGAGGACATGAGATAGAGAGACCCAGAGGCCCAGAGAACCTGACAAACTGAGGCACTGAGACCCTGAGTCCCTGAGACCCAGAGGCCCTGAGACCCTGAGACGCAGAGACCCAGAGGCCCTGAGACACAGAGACCCAGAGGCTCTGAGACCCTGAGACACTGAGAAACTGAGACCCAGAGACCCAGAGGCCCTGAGACCCTGAGACCCTGAGACACAGAGACACAGAGACCCAGAGGCCCTGAGACACAAGACCCAGAGGCCCTGAGACCCTGAGACACTGAGACACTGAGACTCAGAGGCCCTGAGACCCTGAGACACTGAGACCCTGAGACCCTGAGACCGAGAGGCCCTGAGACCCTGAGACCCTGAGTCCCTGAGACCCTGAGACACTGAGAAACTGAGACCCAGAGACCCAGAAGCCCTGAGACCCTGAGACACATAGACCCAGGGGCCCTGAGACCCTGAGACCCTGAGACCCAGAGACCCAGGGACACAGAGGCCCTGAGACATAGAGACCCAGAGACCCTGAGACCCTGAGACCGAGAGGCCCTGAGACCCTGAGAGACAGTGACCCAAAGGCCCTGAGACAGTGAGACAAAGAGACCCAGAGGCCCTGAGACAGAGAGACCCAGAGACCCTGAGACCCTGAGACCCAGAGGCCCAGAGACACAGAGGCCCTGAGACAGAGAGACCCAGAGACCCTGAGACCCTGAGACCGAGAGGCCCTGAGACCCTGAGAGACAGTGACCCAAAGGCCCTGAGACAGTGAGACACAGAGACCCAGAGGCCCTGAGACCCTGAGACCCTGGGACACTGAGATACTGAGACCCAGAGACCCAGAGGCCCTGAGACCCTGGGACACTGAAACACTGAGACTCAGAGACACAGAGACCCAGAGGCCCTGAGACACTGAGACCCTAAGACCCAGAGTCCCTGAGGCCGTGAGACCCTGAGACACTGAGACTCAGAGACACTGAGACCCAGAGGCACTGAGACTCTGAGACACTGAGACCCTGAGACCCAGAGGCCCTGAGACCCTGAGAGACTGAGAGACTGAGACACTGAGACACTGAGACCCTGAGACCAAGAGGCACTGAGAGACAGAGACGCAGAGACCCTGAGTCCCTGGTACACTGAGACCCTGAGACGTTGAGAGTCAGAGACCCAGAGACCCTGAGACCCTGAGACACAGAGACCCAGAGGCCCTGAGACCCTGAGACACTGAGACCCTGAGACCCAGAGGCCTGAGACCCTGAGAACCAGAGACACTGAGACATTGAGACTCAGAGACCCAGAGGCCCTGAGACCCTGAGACACAGAGACCAGAGACCCTGAGGGACAGAGACCCTGAGACCTAGAGGCCCTGAGACCCTGAGACCCTGAGACACTGAGACACTGTGACACTGCGACTCAGAGACCCAGAGACCCAGAGGCCCTGAGACCCTGAGACCCAGAGACCCAGAGGCCCTGAGACCTTGAGACACAGAGACCCAGTGACCCAGAGACCCTGAGACCTATAGGCCCTGAGACCCTGAGGCACTGAGACCCTGAGACCGAGAGGCCCTGAGACCCTGAGAGAGAGTGACCCAGAGGCCCTGACACAGTGAGACACAGAGACCCAGAGGCCCTGAGACCCTGAGACACAGTGACCCAAGGGCCCTGAGACCCTGAGACAGTGAGGCAAAGAGACCCTGAGCCCCTGAGACCTAGAGGCACTGAGCCCATGAGACCCTGAGACATTGAGACTCAGAGACACAGAGGCCCTGAGACGCTGAGACACAGAGGCCCTGAGACTCTGAGACACTGAGACATTGAGACCCAGAGACCCAAAGGCCCTGAGACCCTGAGACACTGAGACCCACAGGCCCTGAGACCCTGAGACACTGAGACATTGAGACTCAGAGACCCAGAGACCAAGAGGCCCTGAGACCCTTAGACACTGAGACCCAGAGACCCAGAGGCCCTGAGATACAGAGACCCAGAAGCCCTGAGACCATGAGACATTGAGACATTGAGACTCAGAAACCCAGAGGCCCTGAGACCCTGAGACACAGAGACCCAGAGGCCCTGAGACCCTGAGACACAGAGACACAGAGACCCAGAGGCCCTGAGACACAGAGACCCAAAGGCCCTGAGACCCTGAGACCGAGAGGCCCTGAGACCCTGAGAGACAGTGACCCAGATGCCCTGAGACAGTGAAACACAGAGGCCCAGAGGCCCTGAGACCCTGAGTCCCTGAGACACTGAGACCCAAAGGCCCTGAGACCCTGAGACACTGAGACTCAGAGACACAGAGACCCAGAGGCCCTGAGACACTGAGACCCTGAGACCCAGAGTCCCTGAGGCCGTGAGACCCTGAGACACTGAGACACAGAGACCCTGAGACCCTGAGACACTGAGACCCAGACGCCCTGAGACCCTGAGACACTGAGACACTGAGACTCAGAGACACAGAGACCCAGAGTCCCTGAGGCCGTGAGACCCTGAGACCCTGAGAGCCAGAGGCCCTGAGGCCCTGAGACACAGAGGCCCTGAGACCCTGAGAGACAGTGACCCAGAGGCCCTGAGCCAGTGTGACCCAGAGACCCTGAGACCCTGAGACACAGATACCCAGAGGCCCTGAGACCCTGAGACACAGAGATACTGAGACACAGAGACCCAGAGGCCCTGAGACCCTGGGACCCTGAGACACTGAGACCCAGAGGCCTTGTGACCCTGAGACACTGAGACCCTGAGACCCAGAGGCCCTGAGATCCTGAGACAGAAAGACCCAGAGGCCCACAGTCACTGAGACACTGAGACCCTGAGACCAAGAGGCCCAGAGACATTGAGACTCAGAGGCCCTGAGACGCTGAGACCCTGAGAAACTGAGACCCACAGGCCCTGAGACCCTGAGACACTGAGACATTGAGACTCAGAGACCCAGAGACAAGAGGCCCTGAGACCCTTAGACACTGAGACCCAGAGACCCAGAGGCCCTGAGATACAGAGACCCAGAAGCCCTGAGACCATGAGACATTGAGACATTGAGACTCAGAGACCCAGAGGCCCTGAGACCCAGACAGACAGAGACCCAGAGGCCCTGAGACCCTGAGACACTGAGACACAGAGACACAGAGACCCAGAGGCCCTGAGACACAGAGACCCAGAGGCCCTGAGACCCTGAGACACTGAGACTCAGAGGCCCTGAGACCCTGAGACACTGAGACCCTGAGACCCAGAGACCCAGGGGCCCTGAGATCCTGTGACAGGTAAACCCCGAGGCCCTGAGTCCCTGAGACACTGAGACCGTGAGACCAAGAGGCCCTGAGACACAGAGACCCAGAGGCCCTGAGACCCTGAGACACAGAGACCCAGAGACCCTGAGACACTGAGGGCCTGAGACCCTGAGACACTGAGACCCTGAAACCCAGAGGCCCTGAGACCCTGAGACAATGAGACACAGAGACCCAGAGGCCCTGAGACCCAGAGGCCCTGAGACATAGAGACCCAGATGCCCTGAGACCCTGAGACACAGAGACCCAGAGGCCCTGAGGCCCTGAGACCCTGAGACTCTGAGACACTGAGACCCTGAGTCCCTGAGACACTGAGGCACTGTGACTCAGAGATCCAGAGGCCCTGAGACCCAGAGACCCAGAGGCCCTGAGACCCTGAGACACAGAGACCCAGAGACACTGAGACCTACAGGCCCTGAGACCCTGAGACCCTGAGGCCCTGAGACCCTGAGACACTGAGAAACTGAGACCCAGAGACCCAGAGGCCCTGAGACCCTGAGACACAGAGACCCAGGGGCCCTGAGACCCTGAGACCCAGAGACCCAGAGACACAGAGGCCCTGAGACATAGAGACCCAGAGACCCTGAGACCCTGAGACCGAGAGGCCCCGAGACCCTGAGAGACAGTGACCCAAAGGCCCTGAGACAGTGAGACACAGAGACCCAGAGGCCCTGAGACCCTGAGACCCTGGGACACTGAGATACTGAGACCCAGAGACCCTGAGACACAGAGGCCCTGAGACCCTGAGACACAGAGACCCAGAGACCCTGAGACCCTGAGACCTATAGGCCCTGAGACCCTGAGGCACTGAGACCCTGAGACCGAGAGGCCCTGAGACCCTGAGACCCTGAGTCCCTGAGACCCTGAGACACTGAGAAACTGAGACCCAGAGACCCAGAGGCCCTGAGACCCTGAGACCCAGAGACCCAGAGACACAGAGGCCCTGAGACAGAGAGACCCAGAGACCCTGAGACCCTGAGACTGAGAGGCCCTGAGACCCTGAGAGACAGTGACCCAAAGGCCCTGAGACAGTGAGACACAGAGACCCAGAGGCCCTGAGACCCTGAGACCCTGGGACACTGAGATACTGAGACCCAGAGACCCAGAGGCCCTGAGACCCTGAGACAATGAGATATTGAGACTCAGAGACACAGAGACCCAGATGCCCTGAGACACTGAGACCCTGAGACCCAGAGTCCCTGAGGCCGTGAGACCCTGAGACACTGAGACACACAGAACCAGAGGCCCTAAGACCCTGAGACACTGAGACACAGAGACTAGAGGCCCTGAGTCCCTGAGACCCTGAGGCACTGAGACATTGAGACCCAGAGACCCAGAGGCCCTGAGACCATGAGACACTGAGACCCAGAGGCCCTGAGACCCTGAGACCCAGAGACCATGGACCCTGAGACCTAGAGGCCCTGAGACCCTGAGACACAGTGACCCAGAGGCCCTGAGACCCTGAGACAGTGAGGCCCTGAGACACTGAGACACAGAGACCCAGAGGCCCTGAGACACAGAGACCCAGAGACCTGGAGAACCAGAGGCCCTGAGACCCTGAGACATTGAGACCCAGAGGCCCTGTGACCCTGAGACACTGAGACATTGAGACTCAGAATAAAGAGAACCAGGGGCCGTGAGACCCTGAGATACAGACACAGAGTCCCTGAGACCCAGAGGCCCTGAGACACTGAGACCCAGAGACTCTGGGACCCTAAGACCCTGAGACACTGAGACCCAGAGACCCAGAGGCCCTGAGAACCTGAGACACAGAGACCCAGAGGCCCTGAGACTCTGAGACACTGAGACACAGAGACCAGAGGCCCTGAGTCCCTGAGACCCTGAGGCACTGAGACATTGAGACCCAGAGACCCAGAGGCCCTGAGACCCTGAGACACAGAGACCCAGAGACCCTGAGACCCTGAGACCTATAGGCCCTGAGACCCTGAGACCCTGAGGCACTGAGACCCTGAGACCGAGAGGCCCTGAGACCCTGAGACCCTGAGGCCCTGAGACCCTGAGACACTGAGAAACTGAGACCCAGAGACCCAGAGGCCCTGAGACCCTGAGACCCAGAGACCCAGAGACACAGAGGCCCTGAGACAGAGAGACCCAGAGACCTTGGACCCTGAAACCGAGAGGCCCTGAGACCCTGAGAGACAGTGACCCAAAGGCCCTGAGACAGTGAGACACAGAGACCCAGAGGCCCTGAGACCCTGAGACCCTGGGACACTGAGATACTGAGACCCTGAGACCCAGAGACCCAGAGGCCCTGAGACCCTGAGACCCTGGGACATTGAGACACTGAGACTCAGAGACAAAGAGACCCAGAGGCCCTGAGACACTGAGACCCTAAGACCCACAGTCCCTGAGGCCGTGAGACCCTGAGACACTGAGACTCAGAGACACTGAGACCCAGAGGCACTGAGACTCTGAGACACTGAGACCCTGAGACCCAAAGGCCCTGAGACCCTGAGAGACTGAGAGACTGAGACACTGAGACACTGAGACCCTGAGACCAAGAGGCACTGAGACACAGAGACGCAGAGACCCTGAGTCCCTGATACACTGAGACCCTGAGACCCAGAGACCCAGTGACACTGACACCCTGAGACACTGAGATACTTGAGACCCTGGGATACTGAGACACTGAGACCCTGAGACACTGAGACACTGAGAGCTGAGACTCTGAGACCCTGAGACACTGAGAGCTGAGACTCTGAGACCCTGATTCCCTGAGTCCCAGAGGCCCAGAGAGACTGAGACCCTGAGACACTGAGACCCTGAGACACTGAGATCCTGAGACCCTGAGACATTGATACACAGAGACCCTGAGACACTGAGACGCTGAGACACTGAGCCCTGAGACACAGAGACACTGATACACAGAGACCCTGAGACCCTGAGACACTGAGACCCTGAGACACTGAGACACTGAGGCCCTGAGACACTGAGGAACTGAGAGACTGTGACCAAGAGCCCCTTAGACCCTGAGACACTGAGACCCAGAGACCCAGAGGCCCTGAGACCCTGAGACACTGAGAACGACAGGCCCTGAGACCCTGAGACACTGAGACACTGAGACATTGAGACTCAGAGACCCAGAAACCCAGAGGCCCTGAGGCCCTTAGACACTGAGACCCAGAGGCCCTGAGACACAGAGACCCAGAAGCCCTGAGACACTGAGACCAAGAGACCCTGAGGCCCTGAGACCCTGAGACACTGAGACACAGAGACCCAGAGGCCCTAAGACACAGAGACCCAGAGGCCCTGAGACCCTGAGACACTGAGACACAGAGACCCAGAGGCCCTGAGACTCAGAGGCCCTGAGGCCCTGAGACACTGAGACCCTGAGACCCAGAGGCCCTGAGACCCTGAGAACCTGAGACATTGAGACTCAGAGACCCAGAGGCCCTGAGACACTGAGACACAGAGACCCAGAGACCCTGAGGCACTGAGACCCTGAGACACTAAGACCCTGAAACCCAGAGGCCTTGAGACTCTGAGACAATGAGACACAGAGACCCAGAGGCCCTGAGACCCAGAGTCCCTGAGAACCTGAGACACAGATCCCAGATGCCCTGAAACCCTGAGACCCTGAGACATTGAGACTCAGAAACCCAGAGGTCCTGAGACCCTGAGACCCTGAGACACAGAGACCCAGAGGCCCTGAGACCCTGAGACCCTGAGACATTGAGACTCAGAAACCCAGAGGCCCTGAGACCCTGAGACACTGAGACACTGAGACTCAGACACACAGAGGCCCTGAGACCCTGAGACACTGAGACATTGAGACTCAGAGACACAGAGACCCAGATGCCCTGAGACACTGAGACCCTGAGACCCAGAGTCCCTGAGGCCGTGAGACCCTGAGACACTGAGACACACAGAACCAGAGGCCCTAAGACCCTGAGACACTGAGACACAGAGACCAGAGGCCCTGAGTCCCCGAGACCCTGAGGCACTGAGACATTGAGACCCAGAGACCCAGAGGCCCTGAGACCATGAGACACTGAGACCCAGAGGCCCTGAGACCCTGAGACCCAGAGACCATGGACCCTGAGACCTAGAGGCCCTGAGACCCTGAGACACAGTGACCCAGAGGCCCTGAGACCCTGAGACAGTGAGGCCCTGAGACACTGAGACACAGAGACCCAGAGGCCCTGAGACACAGAGACCCAGAGACCTGGAGAACCAGAGGCCCTGAGACCCTGAGACACTGAGACCCAGAGGCCCTGTGACCCTGAGACATTGAGACTCAGAATAAAGAGAACCAGGGGCCGTGAGACCCTGAGATACAGACACAGAGTCCCTGAGACCCAGAGGCCCTGAGACACTGAGACCCAGAGACCCTGGGACCCTAAGACCCTGAGACACTGAGACCCAGAGACCCAGAGGCCCTGAGAACCTGAGACACAGAGACCCAGAGGCCCTGAGACTCTGAGACACTGAGACACAGAGACCAGAGGCCCTGAGTCCCTGAGACCCTGAGGCACTGAGACATTGAGACCCAGAGACCCAGAGGCCCTGAGACCCTGAGACACAGAGACCCAGAGACCCTGAGACCCTGAGACCTATAGGCCCTGAGACCCTGAGACCCTGAGGCACTGAGACCCTGAGACCGAGAGGCCCTGAGACCCTGAGACCCTGAGTCCCTGAGACCCTGAGACACTGAGAAACTGAGACCCAGAGACCCAGAGGCCCTGAGACCCTGAGACCCAGAGACCCAGAGACACAGAGGCCCTGAGACAGAGAGACCCAGAGACCCTGAGACCCTGAGACCGAGAGGCCCTGAGACCCTGAGAGACAGTGACCCAAAGGCCCTGAGATAGTGAGACACAGAGACCCAGAGGCCCTGAGACCCTGAGACCCTGGGACACTGAGATACTGAGACCCAGAGACCCAGAGGCCCTGAGACCCTGGGACACTGAGACACTGAGACTCAGAGACACAGAGACCCAGAGGCCCTGAGACACTGAGACCCTAAGACCCACAGTCCCTGAGGCCGTGAGACCCTGAGACACTGAGACTAAGAGACACTGAGACCCAGAGGCACTGAGACTCTGAGACACTGAGACCCTGAGACCCAGAGGCCCTGAGACTCTGAGAGACTGAGAGACTGAGACACTGAGACACTGAGACCCTGAGACCAAGAGGCACTGAGACACAGAGACGCAGAGACCCTGAGTCCCTGATACACTGAGACCCTGAGACGTTGAGAGTCAGAGACCCAGAGACCCTGAGACCCTGAGACACAGAGACCCAGAGGCCCTGAGACCCTGAGACACTGAGACCCTGAGACCCAGAGGCCCTGAGACCCTGAGAACCTGAGACACTGAGACATTGAGGCTCAGAGACCCAGAGGCCCTGAGACCCTGAGACACAGAGACCAGAGACCCTGAGGGATAGAGACCCTGAGACCTAGAGGCCCTGAGACCCTGAGACACTGAGACACTGTGACACTGTGACTCAGAGACCCAGAGGTCCTGAGACCCTGAGACCCAGAGACCCAGAGACCCAGAGGCCCTGAGACCTTGAGACACAGAGACCCAGTGACCCAGAGACCCTGAGACCTATAGGCCCTGAGACCCTGAGGCACTGTGACCCTGAGACCGAGAGGCCCTGAGACCCTGAGAGAGAGTGACCCAGATGCCCTGACACAGAGAGACACAGAGACCCAGAGGCCCTGAGACACTGAGACATTGAGAAACTGAGACCCTGAGACCCTGAGACACTGAGACCCTGAGACCCTGAAACCCAGAGTCCCTGAGGTCGTGAGACCCTGAGACACAGAGACCCAGAGGCCCTGAGACCTTGCGACCCTGAGACACTGAGAAACTGAGACCCAGAGACCCAGAGGCCCTGAGACACTGAGGCACTGAGACCCTGAGACCCTGAGACCCTGAGACCCAGAGTCCCTGAGGTCGTGAGACCCTGAGACACAGAGACCCAGAGGCCTTGAGGGACTGAGACCCTGAGACACTGAGACCCTGAAACCCAGAGGCCCTGAGACCCTGAGACAATGAGACACAGAGACCCAGAGGCCCTGAGACCCAGAGGCCCTGAGACCCTGAGACATAGAGACCCAGATGCCCTGAGACCCTGAGACCCTGAGACACAGAGACACAGAGACCCAGAGGCCCTGAGACCATGAGACCCTGAGACACTGAGACATTGAGAATCAGAAACCCAGAGACCCAGAGGACATGAGACAGAGAGACCCAGAGGTCCTGAGAACCTGAGACACTGAGACACTGAGACTCAGAGACCCACCCAGAGGCCCTGAGACCCTGAGACAGTGAGACATGGAGACTCAGATACCCAGAGACCCAGAGACCCAGAGGCCCTGAGACCCTGAGAAACTGAGAAACTGAGACTCAGAGGCCCTGAGACCCTGAGACACTGTGAATCAGAGACCCGGAGACCCAGAGGCCCTGAGACCCTAAGACCCTGAGACCCTGAGACACAGAGACCCAGAGGCCCGGAGACCCTGAGACCCAGAGACCCAGAGGCCCTGAGACCCTGAGACCCTGAGACCCAGAGACCCAAAGACCCAGAGGCCCTGAGACATAGAGACCCAGAGACCCTGAGACCATGAGACCTATAGGCCCTGAGACCCTGAGACCCTGAGGCACTGTGACCCTGAGACCGAGAGGCCCTGAGACCCTGAGAGACAGTGACCCAGAGGCCCTGAGACCCTGAGACACAGGGACCCAGAGGCCCTGAGACCCTGGGACACTGAGACACTGAGACTCAGAGACACAGAGACCCAGAGGCCCTGAGACACTGAGACCCTAAGACCCAGAGTCCCTGAGGCCGTGAGACCCTGAGACACTGAGACTCAGAGACACTGAGACCCAGAGGCACTGAGACTCTGAGTCACTGAGACCCTGAGACCCAGAGGCCCTGAGACCCTGAGACACAGAGACCAGAGACCCTGAGGGACAGAGACCCTGAGACCTAGAGGCCCTGAGACCCTGAGACCCTGAGACACTGAGACACTGTGACACTGTGACTCAGAGACCCAGAGACCCAGAGGCCCTGAGACCCTGAGGCACTGAGACCCTGAGACCGAGAGGCCCTGAGACCCTGAGAGAGAGTGACCCAGAGGCCCTGACACAGTGAGACACAGAGACCCAGAGGCCCTGAGACCCTGAGACATTGAGAAACTGAGACCCAGAGACCCAGAGGCCCTGAGACCCTGAGACACTGAGACCCTGAGACCCTGAGACCCAGAGTCCCTGAGGTCGTGAGACCCTGAGACACAGAGACCCAGTGGCCCTGAGACCTTGCGACCCTGAGACACTGAGAAACTGAGACCCAGAGACCCAGAGGTCCTGAGACACTGAGACACTGAGACCCTGAGACCCTGAGACCCAGAGTCCCTGAGGTCGTGAGACCCTGAGACACAGAGACCCAGAGGCCTTGAGGGACTGAGACCCTGAGACGCTGAGACCCTGAAACCCAGAGGCCCTGAGACCCTGAGACAATGAGGCACAGAGACCCAGAGGCCCTGAGACCCAGAGGCCCTGAGACCCTGAGACATAGAGACCCAGATGCCCTGAGACCCTGAGACCCTGAGACACAGAGACACAGAGACCCAGAGGCCCTGAGACCATGAGACCCTGAGACACTGAGACATTGAGAATCAGAAACCCAGAGACCCAGAGGACATGAGACAGAGAGACCCAGAGGTCCTGAGAACCTGAGACACTGAGACACTGAGACTCAGAGACCCACCCAGAGGCCCTGAGACCCTGAGACAGTGAGACATGGAGACTCAGATACCCAGAGACCCAGAGACCCAGAGGCCCTGAGACCCTGAGACCCTGAGAAACTGAGACTCAGAGGCCCTGAGACCCTGAGACACTGTGAATCAGAGACCCGGAGACCCAGAGGCCCTGAGACCCTGAGACCCTGAGACCCTGAGACACAGAGACCCAGAGGCCCGGAGACCCTGAGACCCAAAGACCCAGAGGCCCTGAGACATAGAGACCCAGAGACCCTGAGACCATGAGACATAGAGACCCTGAGACCCTGAGACCCTGAGGCACTGAGACCCTGAGACCGAGAGGCCCTGAGACCCTGAGAGACAGTGACCCAGAGGCCCTGAGACCCTGAGACACAGAGACCCAGAGGCCCTGAGACCCTGGGACACTGAGACACTGAGACTCAGAGACACAGAGACCCAGAGGCCCTGAGAAACTGAGACCTTGAGAGACTGAGACCCTGAGACACTTGGGAACAGAGACCCTGAGACCCAAAGGACCAGAGACGCAGAGACCCTGAGACCCGGAGACCCTGAGACACAGAGACGTTGCGACCCTGAAACCCTGAGACCCTGAGACACTGAGACCCATAGACCCAGAGTCCCTGAGGCACTGAGACCCTGAGACCGAGAGGCCCTGAGACCCTGAGAGACAGTGACCCAGAGGCCCTGAGACAGTGAGACACAGAGACCCAGAGGCCCTGAGACCCTGACACACAGAGACCCAGAGGCCCTGAGACACTGAGATACTGAGACCCTGAGAAATTGAGACAAAGAGACCCAGACGCCCTAAGACCCTGAGACACTGAGACTCAGAGACACAGAGACCCAGAGGCCCTGAGACCCTGAGACACAGAGACCCAGAGGCCCTGAGACCCTGAGACACAGAGACGCTGAGACCCTGAGACCCTGAGACCCTGAGACCTATAGGCCCTGAGACCCAGAGATCCAGAGGCCCTGAGACCCTGAGACACAGAGACCCAGAGGCCCTGAGACCCTGAGACACAGAGACGCTGAGACCTATAGGCCCTGAGACCCTGAGACCCTGAGGCACTGAGACCCTGAGACCGAGAGGCCCTGAGACCCTGAGAGACAGTTACCCAGAGGCCCTGAGACAGTGAGACACAGAGACCCTGAGGCCCTGAGACCCTGAGACCCTGAGACACTGAGACCCTGAGACCCTGAGACACAAAGAAACTGAGACACAGAGACCCAGAGACCCAGAGGCTCTGAGACACTGAGACCCTGAGACCCAGAGTCCCTGAGGCCGTGAGACCCTGAGACACTGAGACCCAGAGGCCCTGAGACCCTGAGAGACAGAGACCCTGAGACACAGAGACCCTGAGACCCAGAGGCCCTGAGCCAGTGAGACACAGAGACCCAGAGACCCAGAGACCCTGAGACACAGAGACCCTGAGACACTGAGAAATTGATACCCAGAAACCCAGAGGCCCTGAGACCCTGAGACACTGAGACCCTGAGACACTGAGACCCAGAGGCCCTGAGACGCTGAGACATTGAGACTCAGAAACCCAGAGACCCAGAGGACATGAGACAGAGAGACCCAGAGGCCCAGAGAACCTGACAAACTGAGGCACTGAGACCCTGAGTCCCTGAGACCCAGAGGCCCTGAGACCCTGAGACCCTGAGACACAGAGACACAGAGACCCAGAGGCCCTGAGACCCTGAGACCCTGAGACGCAGAGACCCAGAGGCCCTGAGACACAGAGACCCAGAGGCTCTGAGACCCTGAGACCCTGAGACACTGAGAAACTGAGACCCAGAGACCCAGAGGCCCTGAGACCCTGAGACACTGAGACACAGAGACACAGAGACCCAGAGGCCCTGAGACACAAGACCCAGAGGCCCTGAGACCCTGAGACACTGAGACACTGAGACTCAGAGGCCCTGAGACCCTGAGACACTGAGACCCTGAGGCCCTGAGACCGAGAGGCCCTGAGACCCTGAGACACTGAGTCCCTGAGACCCTGAGACACTGAGAAACTGAGACCCAGAGACCCAGAAGCCCTGAGACCCTGAGACACATAGACCCAGGGGCCCTGAGACCCTGAGACCCTGAGACCCAGAGACCCTGAGACCCTGAGACCGAGAGGCCCTGAGACCCTGAGAGACAGTGACCCAAAGGCCCTGAGACAGTGAGACAAAGAGACCCAGAGGCCCTGAGACCCTGAGACCCTGGGACACTGAGATACTGAGACCCAGAGACCCTGAGACACAGAGACCCAGAGGCCCTGAGACCCTGAGACCCAGAGACCCAGAGACACAGAGGCCCTGAGACCCTGAGACACTGAGACATTGAGACTCAGAGACACAGAGACCCAGATGCCCTGAGACACTGAGACCCTGAGACCCAGAGTCCCTGAGGCCGTGAGACCCTGAGACACTGAGACACACAGAACCAGAGGCCCTAAGACCCTGAGACACTGAGACACAGAGACCAGAGGCCTTGAGTCCCTGAGACCCTGAGGCACTGAGACATTGAGACCCAGAGACCCAGAGGCCCTGAGACCATGAGACACTGAGACCCAGAGGCCCTGAGACCCTGAGACCCAGAGACCATGGACCCTGAGACCTAGAGGCCCTGAGACCCTGAGACACAGTGACCCAGATGCCCTGTGACCCTGAGACCCTGAGACACTGAGACATTGAGACTCAGAATAAAGAGAACCAGGGGCCGTGAGACCCTGAGATACAGACACAGAGTCCCTGAGACCCAGAGGCCCTGAGACACTGAGACCCAGAGACCCTGGGACCCTAAGACCCTGAGACACTGAGACCCAGAGACCCAGAGGCCCTGAGAACCTGAGACACAGAGACCCAGAGGCCCTGAGACTCTGAGACACTGAGACACAGAGACCAGAGGCCCTGAGTCCCTGAGACCCTGAGGCACTGAGACATTGAGACCCAGAGACCCAGAGGCCCTGAGGCCCTGAGACACTGAGACCCTGAGACCCAGAGGCCCTGAGACCCTGAGACACAGAGACCCAGAGTCCCTGAGACCCTGAGACACTGAGACATTGAGACTCAGAGACCCAGAGATCTACAGGCCCTGAGACCCTGAGACCCTGAGACACTGAGAACCTGAGACACAGAGACCCAGAGTCCCTGGGACCCTGAGACACTCAGACCCTGAGACCCAGAGGCCCTGAGACACTGAGACACAGAGACCCAGAGGCCCTGAGACCCCGAGACACTGAAACATTCAGACTCAGAGACCCAGCGACCCAAAGGCCATGTGACCCAGAGACCCTGAGTCCCTGAGACCCTGAGACACTGAGACCCTGAGACCGAGAGGCCCTGAGGCCATGAGACACAGTGACCCAAGGGCCCTGAGACCCTGAGACAGTGAGACACAGAGACCCTGAGACCCAGAGGACCTGAGACCCTGAGACACTGAGACTCAGAGACCCAGAGACCCAAAGGCCCTGAGACCCTGAAACACTGAGACCCTGAGACCCAGAGGACCTGAGACACTGAGACTCAGAGACCCAGAGACCCAAAGGCCCTGAGACCTGAGACACTGAGACCCTGAGACCCTGAGACACAGAGACTCAGAGACCCAGAGACCCAAAGGCCCTGAGACCTGAGACACTGAGACCCTGAGACACAGAGACACAGAGGCCCTGAGACCCTAAGACACAGAGACCCTGAGACCCAGAGGCACTGAGACCCTGAGACACAGACACCCGAGGACCTGAGACCCTGGGACCCTGAGACACAGAGACACTGAGACTCAGAGACCCAGAGGCCCAGAGACCCTGAGACCCTGAGTCCCTGAGACCCTGAGTCCCTGAGACACGGAGACCCTGAGTCCCTGAGACACTGAGACACAGAGACCCAAAGGCCCTGAGACTCTGAGACCCAGAGACCGAGAGGCCCTGAGACCCTGAGACCCTGAGACCTACAGGCCCTGAGACCCTGAGACACTGAGACCCTGAGACCCAGAGGCCCTGAGACCCTGAGACACAGAGGCCCTGAGACCCTGAGACACTGAGACATTGAGACCCAGAGGCCCTGAGACCCTGAGACACAGAGGCCCTGAGACCCTGAGACACTGAGACATTGAGACCCAGAGGCCCTGAGACCCTGAGAGACTGAGACACTGGGACTGAGAGACCCAGAGACCCAGAGGCCCTGAGACCCTGAGACACTGAGATCCAGAGACCCAGAGGCCCTGAGACCCTGAGACACAGTGTCCCTGAGGCCCTGAGACCCTGAGACAGTGAGGCCCTGAGACACTGAGACACAGAGACCCAGAGTCCCTGAGACCCTGAGACCCTGAGAGCCTGAGACCCTGAGACACAGAGACCCAGAGGCCCTGAGACCCTGAGACCCTGAGACACAGAGACCCAGAGGCCCTGAGACCCTGAGACCCTGAGACACAGAGACCCAGAGACCATGAGACCCTGAGACCCAGAGACCCTGAGACCCTGAGACCCTGAGACACTGAGACTCAGAGACACTGAGACTCAGAGACACAGAGACCCAGAGGCCCTGAGACCCTGAGACACTGAGACCCAGAGGCCCTGACACCGTGAGACCCTGAGACACTGAGACCCAGAGATCCACAGGCCCTGAGACACTGAGACCCAGAGGCCCTGAGAACCTGAGACACTGAGGCACTGAGACCCTGAGTCCCTGAGACCCTGAGACCCTGAGGCATTGAGACCCTGAGACCAAGAGGCTCTGAGACCCTGAGACACAGAGACCCAGGGGCTCTGAGTCCCTGAGACACTGCGACATTAAGACACAGAGACCCAGAGGCCCTGAGACCCTGGGACACATAGACCCAGAGGCCCTGAGAACCTGAGACACTGCGACACTGAGACACAGAGAACCAGAGGCCCTGAGACCCTGAGACCGTGAGACCCTGAGACACAGAGAACCAGTGGCCCGGAGACACTGAGACCATGAGACACAGTGACACAGAGGCCCTGAGACCCAGAGGCCCTGAGACAGTGAGACACAGAGACCCAGAGGCCCTGAGACCCTGAGAGACAGTGACCCAAAGGCCCTGAGACCCTGAGACACTGAGACCCTGAGACCCAGAGGCCCTGAGACCCTGAGACCCTGAGACCCAGAGACAATGAGACCCTGAGACACAATGGCCCTGAGAACCTGAGACACTGTGACACTGAGACTCAGAGACCCAAAGGCTCTGAGACCCTGAGAACCAGAGACCCAGAGGCCATGAGACCGTGAGACACAGAGACCCAGAGACATATTGGCCCTGAGACCCTGAGACCCTGAGACACTGAGACCCTGAGACCGAGAGACCCTGAGACCCTGAGAGACAGTGACCCAGAGGCCCTGAGACAGTGAGACACAGAGACCCAGAGGCCCTGAGACCCTGACACACAGAGACCCAGAGGCCCTGAGACACTGAGACAGTGAGACACAGAGACCCAGAGGCCCTGAGACACTGAGACACAGAGACCCTGAGACCCTGAGAAATTGAGACACAGAGACCCAGACGCCCTGAGACCCTGAGACAGTGAGACTCAGAGACACAGAGACCCAGAGGCCCTGAGACACAGAGACCCTGAGACCCTGAGACATTGAGACTCAGAGACCCAGAGATCCAGAGGCCCTGAGACCCTGAGACACAGAGACCCAGAGGCCCTGAGACCCTGAGACACAGAGACCCAGAGGCCCTGAGACCCTGAGACACAGAGACCCTGAGACCCTGAGACCTATAGGCCCTGAGACCCTGAGACCCTGAGGCACTGAGACCCTGAGACCGAGAGGCCCTGAGACCCTGAGAGACAGTTACCCCGAGGCCCTGAGACAGTGAGACACAGAGACCCTGAGGCCCTGAGACCCTGAGACCCTGAGACACTGAGACCCTGAGACCCTGAGACACAGAGAAACTGAGACACAGAGACCCAGAGACCCAGAGGCTATGAGACACTGAGACCCTGAGACCCAGAGTCCCTGAGGCCGTGAGACCCTGAGACACTGAGATCCAGAGGCCCTGAGACCCTGAGTCACTGAGACCCAGAGGCCCTGAGACCCTGAGACACAGAGACCCTGAGACCGAGAGGCCCTGAGACACTGAGAGACAGAGACCCTGAGACACAGAGACCCTGAGATCCAGAGGCCCTGAGCCAGTGAGACACAGAGACCCAGAGACCCAGAGACCCTGCGACCCTGAGACACAGAGACCCTGAGACACTGAGAAATTGATACCCAGAAACCCAGAGGCCCTGAGACCCTGAGACACTGAGACCCTGAGACACAGAGACCCAGAGGCCCTGAGACGCTGAGACATTGAGACTCAGAAACCCAGAGACCCAGAGGACATGAGACAGAGAGACCCAGAGGCCCAGAGAACCTGACAAACTGAGGCACTGAGACCCTGAGTCCCTGAGACCCAGAGGCCCTGAGACCCTGAGTCCCTGAGACACAGAGACACAGAGACCCAGAGGCCCTGAGACCCTGAGACCCAGAGACCCAGAGGCCCTGAGACACAGAGACCCAGAGGCCCTGAGACCCTGAGACCCTGAGACACTGAGAAACTGAGACCCAGAGACCCAGAGGCCCTGAGACACTGAGACACTGAGACTCAGAGACACAGAGATCCAGTGGCCCTGAGACACAGAGACACTGTGACTCAGAGACCCAGAGACCCAGAGGACATGAGACAGAGAAATCCAGAGGCCCTGAGACCTTGAGACACTGAGACATTGAGACTCAGAAACCCAGAGACCCAGAGGACATGAGACAGAGAGACCCAGAGGCCCTGAGAACCTGAGACACTGAGGCACTGAGACCCTGAGACCCTGAGGCATTGAGACCCTGAGACCGAGAGGCCCTGAGACCCTGAGAGACAGAGGCCCAGAGGCCCTGAGACCCTGAGACACTGAGAAACTGAGACCCAGAGACCCAGAGGCCCTGAGACCCTGAGACACTGAGATATAGAGACTCAGAGACTCAGAGACCCAAAGGCCCTAAGACCCTGAGACACTGAGACCCAGAGGCCCTGAGACCCTGAGGCAATGTGACCCTGAGACCCAGAGGCCCTGAGACCCTGAGACACGGCGACCCAGAGACCCTGAAGTCCTGAGACCCTGAGACAAGAGACCCAGAGACCCTGAGACACTGAGACACTGAGACCCTGAGTCCCTGAGCCCCAGAGGCTGTGAGACCCTGAGATCCTGAGACACAGAGACACAGAGGCCCTGAGACCCTGAGACCCAGAGACCCTGAGACACTGAGACCCAGAGGCCCTGAGACCCTGAGACACTGAGGCACAGAAACCCAGAGACCCTGAGACACAGAGACACAGAGACCCTGAGTCCCTGAGACCCAGAGGCCCTGTGACCCTGAGACCCTGATACACAGAGACCCTGAGACCCTGAGACACTGATACCCTGAAACACAGAGACACTGAGACAGTGAGACACTGAGACCCTGAGACACTGAGACCCTGAGACAGTGAGACACTGAGACACTGAGACCCTGAGACACGGAGACACTGAGACAGTGAGACACTGTGACCCTGAGACACTGAGACACTGAGAGACTGAGACACAGAGACACAGAGACACTGAGACCCTGAGACACTGAGAGACTGTGACCATGAGCCCCTGAGACCCAGAGACACTGAGACCTTGAGAGACTGAGACCCTGAGACACTGAGGCACAGAGACCCTGAGACCCAAAGGACCAGAGACGCAGAGACCCTGAGACCCGGATACCCTGAGGCACAGGGACCCTGAGACCCAGAGAGCCTGAGACCCTGAGACCATGAGACGCTGAGACACTGAAACACTGAGACCCTGAGACCCTGAGACACCGAGACACTGGGACAGAGACAATGAGGCACAGAGACGTTGCGACCCTGAAACCCTGAGACCCTGAGACACTGAGACCCAGAGACCCAGAGTCCCTGAGAGCCATAGACCCAGAGACCCTGAGGCACTGAGACCCAGAGTCACTGAGACCCTGAGACCCTGAGACACTGAGACCCTGAGACACTGAGCCCTGAGACACTGAGACACTGAGACCCTGAGACCCAGAGACCCTGAGACACAGTGACACAGAGACCTTGAGACCCTGGGACCCTGAGACCCTGAGACACAGTGACACAGAGACCCTGAGACCCTCAGACACTGAGACACTGAGACCCAGAGACCCTGAGACACAGTGACACAGAGACCCTGAGACCCTCAGACGCTGAGACACTGAGACCCTGGGACCCAGAGACCCTGAGACACTGAGACCCTGAGACACTGAGACACTGCAACACTGAGGCACGGAGACCCTGAGACCCTGAGACCCTGAGAAACTGAGACACTGAGACCCTGAGACACTGAGACACAGAGACACTGAGCCCGGAGACACAGAGACACTGAGACACAGAGGCACTGAGGCCCTGAGCCCCTGAGACACTGAAACTCTGAGTCGCTGACACTCTGAGACACTGAGAAACTGAGACCCTGAGACACTGAGACCCTGAGACACTGAGATACTGAGACACTGACACCCTGAGACACTGATACACAGACACCCTGAGACACTGAGACCCTGCGACACTGAGGCCCTGAGAAACTGAGATCTGAGGCAGTGAGACCCTGAGACCCTGAGACGCTGGGACCTTGAGACCCCGAGACCCTGAGACACTGAGACCCTGAGACACTGCGACACTGAGACACTGAGACCCTGAGACCCACAGACCCTGAGACACTGAGACACTGAGACCCTGAGACACTGAGACACAGAGACACTGAGACACAGAGACACTGAGCCCGGAGACACAGAGACACTGAGACACAGAGGCACTGAGTCCCTGAGCCCCTGAGACACTGAAACTCTGAGTCCCTGACACTCTGAGACACTGAGAAACTGAGACCCTGAGGCACTGACACAATGTGACCATGAGACCCTGAGACACTGAGAACCTGAAAACCCTGAAGCCGAGAGACCCTGAGAAAATGAGACACTGAGAACCTGAGACAATGACACACTGAGACACTGAGACCCTGGGACCCAGGGAACCAGAGACCCTGAGACACTGAGAGACAGTGACCATGAGACCCAGAGACACTGAGACCCTGAGAAAACTGATACACTGAGACCCAGAAACCCTGAGAACAAGAGATCCAGAGACCCTGAGACACAGAAACCGTGAGACCCTGAGACCCTGAGACACAGAGGCCCTGAGACCCTGGGACCCTGAGACACTGAGACATTGAGACTCAGAGACCCAGAGGCCCTGAGACCCTGAGACACTGAAACATTGAGACTCAGAGACCCAGCGACCCAAAGGCCATGTGACACTGAGAACCTGAGTCATTGAGACTCAGAGACCCATAAGCCCTGAAACACTGATACCCTGAGACCAAGAGACTCTGAGGCCCTGAGACCCTGAGACCCAGAGGCCCTGAGACCCTGAGATACTGAGAAATTGAGACTCAGAGGCCCTGAGGACCTGAGACACTGAGACCCTGAGACCCAGAGGCCCTGAGACCCTGAGAACCTGAGACATTGAGACTCAGAGACCCAGAGGCCCTGAGACCCTGAGACACAGAGACCCAGAGACCCTGAGGCACTGAGATCCTGAGACCTAGAGGCCCTGAGACCCTGAGACACTGAGACCTTGAAACCCAGAGGCCCTGAGTCCATGAGACAATGAGACACAGAGACCCAGAGGCCCTGAGACCCAGAGGGCCTGAGACCCTGAGACACAGAGACCCAGATGCCCTGAAACCCTGAGACCCTGAGACCCTGAGACACAGAGACCCAGAGGCCCTGAGACCCTGAGACCCTGAGACACTGAGACATTGAGACTCAGAAACCCAGAGGCCCTGAGACAATGTGAGACCCTGAGACCCAGAGTCCCTGTGGCCGTGAGACCCTGAGACACTGAGACACTGAGGCCCTGAGGCCCTGAGACCCTGAGACACAGAGACCCAGAGGCCCTGAGACCCTGAGACACTGAGACCCTGAGACCCAGAGGTCCTGAGGCCCTGACACCCTGAGACACTGAGACACAGAGACCTAGAGGCCCTGAGACCCTGAGACACTGAGACCCAGAGACCGAGAGGCCCTGAGACCCTGAGACACAGAGACATTGTGACTCAGAGACCCAGAGACACAGAGGCCCTGAGACCCTGAGACCCTGATACCCTGATACCCTGAGACACAGAGACCCTGGACCCTGAGACCGAGAGGCCCTGAGACCCTGAGACACTGAGACCCTGAGACACAACGGCCCTGAGACCCTGAGACACTGAACACCGAAGACCCTGGGACACAGAGACCCAGAGGCCCTGAGACCCTGAGACACTGAGACACTGAGACTCAGAGACACAGAGGCCCTGAGACCCTGAGACCCTGAGGCACTGAGACATTGAGAATCAGAGGCACAGAGACCCAGAGGCCCTGAGACCCTGAGACACTGAGACACAGAGACCCAGAGGCCCTGAGACCCTGAGACACAGAGGCCCTGAGAGCCGGAGTCACTAAGACCCTGAGACCCAGAGGCCCTGAGACCCTGAGACACAGAGACCCAGAGTCCCTGAGACACTGAGACACTGACACCCAGAGGACCTGAGACTCTGGGACCCTGAGACACTGAGACACTGAGACATTGAGAGTCAGCGACCCAGAGACCCAGAGGCCCTGAGACCCTGAGACATGAGACCCAGAGACCCAGAGGCCCTGAGACCCTGAGACCCTGAGACATTGAGACTCTGAGACCCAGAGGCCCTAGGACCCCGAGACACTGAAACATTCAGACTCAGAGTCCCAGCGACCCAAAGGCCATGTGACCCTGAGACCCTGAGACATTGAGACTCAGAGACCCAGAGACCCAGACGCCCTGAGACCCTGAGACACTGAGACATGGAGACTCAGAGACCGTGAGACACAGAGACCCTGAGACCCTGAGAGCCTGAGACCCTGAGACCCTAAGACCCTGTGACACTGAGACCCTGAGACCCAGAGGCCCTGAGACCCTGAGACCCAGAGACCCAGAGACCCAGAGGCCCTGAGACCCTGAGACACAGAGACTCAGAGGCACAGAGACCCAGAGGCCTTGAGACCCTGAGACACCGAGACACAGAGACCCAGAGGCCCAGAGGCCCTGAGACCCTGAGACACTGAGACACTGAGACCCAGAGTCCCAGAGTCCCTGAGACCCTGAGACACAGAGACCCAGAGTCCCTGAGACCCTGAAACACTGAGACATTGAGACTCAGAGACCCGGAGATCCAGAGGCCCTGAGACCCTGAGACACTGAGACCTTGAGACCCAGAGGCCGTGAGAACCTGAGACACAGAGATACTGAGACACAGGGACCCAGAGGCCCTGAGACCCTGAGACACTCAGACCCTGAGACCCAGAGGCCTTGAGACCGAGACACAGAGACGCAGAGGCCCTGAGACCCTGATACACTGAGACACTGACACCCAGAGGCCCTGAGACCCTGGGACCCTGAGACACTGAGACACTGAGACTCAGAGACCCAGAAGCCCTGAGACCCTGAGACACTGAGACCCACAGGCCCTGAGACCCTGAGACCCTGAGACCCTGAGACACAGAGACGTTGAGACTCAGAGACCCAGAAACCCAGAGGCCCTGAGACCCTTAGACACTGAGACACAGAGACCCAGAAGCCCTGAGACCATGAGACACTGAGACATTGAGACTCTGAGACCCAGAGGCCCTGAGACACTGAGACCCAGAGGCCCTGAGACTCTGAGACACTGAGACATTGAGACTCAGAGGCCCTGAGGCCCTGAGTCACTGAGACACAGAGACCCAGAGGCCCTGAGACCCTGAGACACAGAGACCCAGATGCCCTGAGACCCAGAGACCCTGAGACGCTGAGACATTGCGACTCAGATACCCAGAGACCCAGAAACCCAGAGGCCCTGAGACCCTGAGACACTGAGACACTGAGACCCAGAGGCCCTGAGACACTGAGAACCACAGGCCTTGAGACCCTGAGACCCTGAGACATTGAGACTCAGAGACCCAGAAACCCAAAGGGCCTGAGACCCTTAGACACTGAAACCCAGAGACCCAGAGGCCCTGAGACACAGAGACCCAGAAGCCATGAGACACTGAGACATTGAGTCTCAGAGACCCAGAGGCCCTGAAACACTGAGACCCTGAGACCAAGAGACCCTGAGACCCTGAGACCCAGAGGCCCTGAGACCCTGATACACAGAGGCCCTGAGACCCTGAGACACAGAGACCCAGAGACCCTGAGACCCAGAGTCCCTGAGACCCTGAAACACTGAGACATTGAGAATCAGAGACCCGGAGATCTAGAGGCCCTGAGACCCTGAGACACTGAGACCCTGAGATCCAGAGGCCGTGAGAACCTGAGACACAGAGATACTGAGACACAGAGACCCGGAGGCCCTGAGACGCTGAGACACTCAGACCCTGAGACTCAGAGGCCTTGAGACCGAGACACAGAGACGCAGATGCCCTGAGACCCTGATACACTGAGACACTGATACCCAGAGGCCCTGAGACCCTGGGACCCTGAGACCCTGGGACCCTGAGACACTGAGACATTGAGACTCAGAGGCCCAGAGGCACTGAGACCCTGAGACCCTGAGACACTGAGACATTGAGACTCAGAGACCCAGAGGCCCTGAGACCCTGAGACACTGAAACATTGAGACTCAGAGACCCAGCGACCCAAAGGCCATGTGACCCTGAGACCCTGAGACATTGAGACTCAGAGACCCAGAGACCCAGAGGCCCTGAGACCCTGAGTCCCTGAGACACAGAGATCCTGAGACCCTGAGACCTGAGGCACTGAGACCCAGAGGCCCTGAGACCCTGAGACACAGAGAACCAGAGGCCCTGAGACCCTGAGACCCTGAGACACAGAGAACCAGAGACCCTGAGACCCTGAGATCCTGAGACACAGTGACCCAGAGGCCCATGAGACCCTGAGACACTGGGACTCAGAGACCCAGAGGCCCTGAGACCCTGAGACACTGAGACCCACAGGCCCTGAGACCCTGAGACCCTGAGACATTGAGACTCTGAGACCCAGAGGCCCTAGGACCCCGAGACACTGAAACATTCAGACTCAGAGTCCCAGCGACCCAAAGGCCATGTGACCCTGAGACCCTGAGACATTGAGACTCAGAGACCCAGAGACCCAGACGCCCTGAGACCCTGAGACACTGAGACATGGAGACTCAGAGACCGTGAGACCCAGAGACCCTGAGACCCTGAGAGCCTGAGACCCTGAGACCCTAAGACCCTGTGACACTGAGACCCTGAGACCCAGAGGCCCTGAGACCCTGAGACCCAGAGACCCAGAGGCCCTGAGACCCTGAGACACAGAGACTCAGAGGCACAGAGACCCAGAGGCCTTGAGACCCTGAGACACTGAGACACTGAGACCCAGAGTCCCAGAGTCCCTGAGACCCTGAGACACAGAGACCCAGAGTCCCTGAGACCCTGAAACACTGAGACATTGAGACTCAGAGACCCGGAGATCCAGAGGCCCTGAGACCCTGAGACACTGAGACCTTGAGACCCAGAGGCCGTGAGAACCTGAGACACAGAGATACTGAGACACAGGGACCCAGAGGCCCTGAGACCCTGAGACACTCAGACCCTGAGACCCAGAGGCCTTGAGACCGAGACACAGAGACGCAGAGGCCCTGAGACCCTGATACACTGAGACACTGACACCCAGAGGCCCTGAGACCCTGGGACCCTGAGACACTGAGACACTGAGACTCAGAGACCCAGAAGCCCTGAGACCCTGAGACACTGAGACCCAGAAGCCATGAGACACTGAGACATTGAGTCTCAGAGACCCAGAGGCCCTGAAACACTGAGACCCTGAGACCAAGAGACCCTGAGACCCTGAGACCCAGAGGCCCTGAGACCCTGATACACAGAGGCCCTGAGACCCTGAGACACAGAGACCCAGAGGCCCTGAGACCCTGAGACACTGAGACCCTGAGACCCAGAGTCCCTGAGACCCTGAGACACAGAGACCCAGAGTCCCTGAGACCCTGAAACACTGAGACATTGAGAATCAGAGACCCGGAGATCTAGAGGCCCTGAGACCCTGAGACACTGAGACCCTGAGATCCAGAGGCCGTGAGAACCTGAGACACAGAGATACTGAGACACAGAGACCCGGAGGCCCTGAGACGCTGAGACACTCAGACCCTGAGACTCAGAGGCCTTGAGACCGAGACACAGAGACGCAGATGCCCTGAGACCCTGATACACTGAGACACTGATACCCAGAGGCCCTGAGACCCTGGGACCCTGAGACCCTGGGACCCTGAGACACTGAGACATTGAGACTCAGAGGCCCAGAGGCACTGAGACCCTGAGACCCTGAGACACTGAGACATTGAGACTCAGAGACCCAGAGGCCCTGAGACCCTGAGACACTGGAACATTGAGACTCAGAGACCCAGCGACCCAAAGGCCATGTGACCCTGAGACCCTGAGACATTGAGACTCAGAGACCCAGAGACCCAGAGGCCCTGAGACCCTGAGTCCCTGAGACACAGAGATCCTGAGACCCTGAGACCTGAGGCACTGAGACCCAGAGGCCCTGAGACCCTGATACACAGAGAACCAGACGCCCTGAGACCCTGAGACCCTGAGACACAGAGAACCAGAGACCCTGAGACCCTGAGATCCTGAGACACAGTGACCCAGAGGCCCATGAGACCCTGAGACACTGGGACTCAGAGACCCAGAGGCCCTGAGACCCTGAGACACTGAGACCCACAGGCCCTGAGACCCTGAGACCCTGAGACACTGAGAGATTGAGACTCAGAGACCCAGAGACCCAGAAAACCAGAGGCCCTGAGACCCTGAGACACTGAGACCCATAGGCCCTGAGACCCTGAGACACTGAGAGATTGAGACTCAGAGACCCAGAGACCCAGAAACCCAGAGGCCCTGAGACACAGAGACCCAGAGGCCCTGAGACCCTGAGACACTAAGACCCATAGGCCATGAGACCCTGAGACCCTGAGACACTGAGACCCAGAGACCCAGAGGCCCTGAGACCCTGAGACACTAAGACCCAGAGGCCCTGAGACCCTTAGACACTGAGACCCAGAGACCCAGAGGCCCTGAGACACTGAGACACTAAGACCCATAGGCCCTGAGACCCTGAGACCCTGAGACACTGAGACGTTGAGACTCAGAGACCCAGAGACCCAGAAACCCAGAGGCCCTGAGACACTTAGACACTGAGACCCAGAGACCCAGAGGCCCTGAGACACAGAGACCCAGAAGCCCTGAGACCATGAGACACTGAGACGTTGAGCCTCTGAGACCCAGAGGCCCTGAAACACTGAGACCCAGAGGCCCTGAGACCCTGAGACACTGAGACACTGAGACTCAGAGGCCCTGAGACCCTGAGATCCTGAGACCCTGAGACACAGAGGCCCTGAAACCCAGAGGCCCTGAGACCCTGAGACCCTGAGACACAGAGACCCAGAGGCCCTGAGACCCAGTGGCCCTGAGACCCTGAGACACTGAGACATTGAGACTCAGAGACCCAGAAACCCAGAGGCCCTGAAACCCTTAGACACTGAGACCAAGAGACCCTGAGACACTGAGACCCAGAGATCCAGAGGCCCTGAAACCCTGAGACACTGAGACCAAGAGACCCTGAGACACAGAGACCCAGAGGCCCTGAGAACCTGAGACACTGTGACACAGAGACACAGAGACCCAGAGACCCTGAGACACAGAGACCCAGAGGCCCTGAGACACAGAGACCCAGAGGCCCTGAGACCCTGAGACACTGAGACATTGAGACTCAGAGGCCCTGAGGCCCTGAGACACTGAGACCCTGACACCCAGAGGCCCTGAGACCCTGAGAACCTGAGACATTGAGACTCAGAGACCCAGAGGCCCTGAGACCCTGAGACACAGAGACCCAGACACCCTGAGGCACTGAGACCCTGAAACCCAGAGGCCCTGAGACCCTGAGACACTGAAACATTGAGACTCAGAGACCCAGAGACCCAGAGGCCCTGAGACACTGAGACACTGAGACCCAGAGACCGAGAGGCCCTGAGACCCAGAGACCCAGAGACCCTAAGACACTGAGACCTTGAGACCCAGAGGCCCTGAGACCCTGAGACACAGTGACCCAAGGGCCCTGAGACCCTGAGACAATGAGACACAGAGACCCTGAGGCCCTGAGGCCTAGAGGCACTGAGCCCATGAGACCCTGAGACATTGAGACCCAGAGACCCAGAGGCCCTGAGACCCTGAGACACAGAGGCCCTGAGACCCTGAGACCCTGAGAGACTGAGACACTGAGACTCAGAGACCCAGAGACCCAGAGGCCCTGAGACCCTGAGACACTGAGACCGACAGGCCCTGAGGCACTGAGACCCTGAAACCCAGAGGCCCTGAGACCCTGAGACCCTGAGACACAGAGACACAGAGGCCCTGAGGCCCTGAGACCCTGAGACACTGAGACCCAGAGACCCTGGGACCCAGAAACCCTGAGACCCGGAGGCCCTGAGACCCTGAAACACTGAGAGCCTGAGACCCAGAGGCCCTGAGGCCCTGAGACCATGAGACAAAGAGACCCAGAGGCCCTGAGACACTGAGACCCAGAGACCCTGAGACGCTGAGAGCCTGAGACCCAGAGGCCCTGAGGCCCTGAGACTATGAGACCCAGAGACCCAGAGACCCAGAGACCCTGAGACCCTGAGAGACTGAGACACTGAGACACTGAGACCCTGAGACCCTGAGACCCTGAGACACTGAGATACTGACACTCAGAGACCCTGAGACCCAGAAACCCTGAGACCCGGAGGCCCTGAGACCCTGAGACACTGAGAGCCTGAGACCCAGAGGCCCTGAGGCCCTGAGACCATGAGACAAAGAGACCCAGAGGCCCTGAGACCCTGAGGCCCTGAGACACCGAGACCCAGAGGCCCTGAGACTCTGAGGCAATGAGGCCCTGAGACCCTGAGACATTGAGACCCTGAGTCCCTGAGACCCAGAGGCACTGAGTCCTTGAGACACTGAGACACTGAGACCCAAAGGCCCTGAGACACAGAGACCCAGAGGCCCTGAGACCCTGAGACACTGAGACTCAGAGGCCCTGAGACCCTGAGACCCTAAGACCCTGAGACCCTGAGTCACAGAGACCCAGAGGCCCTGAGACCCTGAGACCCTGAGACACAGAGACCCAGAGTCCCTGAGACCCTGAGACCCTGAGACCCTGAGACACAGAGACCCAGAGGCCCTGAGACCCTGAGACCCTGAGACCCTGAGACACAGTGACCCAGAGGCCCTGAGACCCAGAGACCCTGAGACCCAGAGGCCCTGAGACCCTGAGACAGTGAGACACAGAGACCCTGAGACCCTGAGACCTAGAGGCCCTGAGCCCATGAGACCCTGAGGCACTGAGACCCGGAGGCCCAGAGGCCCTGAGACCCTGAGACACAGAGGCCCTGAGACCCTGAGACACTGAGACATTGAGACCCAGAGACTCAGAGGCCCTGAAACCCTGAGAGACTGAGGCACTGGGACTCAGAGACCCAGAGGCCCAGAGGCCCTGAGACCCTGAGACACAGACACCCACAGGCCCTGAGACCCTGAGACACTGAGACATTGAGACTCAGAGACCCAGAGACCCAGAAACCCAGAGGCCCTGAGACCCTGAGACCCTGAGACACTGAGACATTGAGACCCAGAGACCAAGAGACCCAGAGGCACTGAAACACTGAGACCCTGAGACCCAGAGGCCCTGAGACCCTGAGACACAGAGACCCTGAGACACAGAGACCCAGAGGCCTTGAGTCAATGAGACACAGAGACCCAGAGGCCCAGAGACCCTGAGACCCTGAGACACAGAGACCCAGAGGCCCTGAGACCCTGAGACCCTGAGACACTGAGGCCCTGAAACGCAAAGGCCCTGAGACCCTGAGACATAGAGACCCAGAGACCCTGAGACCCTGGAACCTAAAGGTAGTGAGACCCTGGGACCCTGAGACACTGAGAACCTGAGACCCAGAAGCCCTGAGACCATGGGAGACAGTGACCCAGAGGCCCTGATACCCTGAGACACAGAGACCCAGAGGCCCTGAGACCCTGAGACCCTGAGACACAGAGACCCAGAGACCATGAGACCCTGAGAGCCTGAGACATTGAGACTCAGAGACCCAGAGATCCAGAGGACCTGAGACCCTGAGACACTGAGACACTGAGACTCAGAGGCACTGAGACCCTGAGACACAGAGACCCAGAGGCCCTGAGACCCTGAGACACTGAGACCCAGAGGCCCTGAGACAGTGAGACACAGAGACCCAGAGGCCCAGAGACCCAGCGGACCTGAGACCCAGAGACACAGAGACCCAGAGGCCATGAGACCCTGAGACCGTGAGACCCTGAGACACTGAGACATTGAGACTCTGAGACCCAGAGACCCAGAGACACAGAGGCCCTGAGACCCTGAGACACTGAGACACAGAGACACAGAGACCCAGAGGCCCTGAGACATAGAGACCCAGAGGTCCTGAGACCCTGAGACACTGAGACATTGAGACTCAGAGACCCAGAGATCCAGAGGCCCTGAGACCCTGAGACCCTGAGAACCTGAGACACATAGACCCAGAGGCCCTGAGACCCTGAGACACTGAGACACTGAGACTCAGAGGCCTTGAGACCCTGAGACACTCAGACACTGAGACATTGAGACCCAGAGGCATGAGACCCTGAAACCCTGAGACACTGGGACATTGAGACCCAGAGACCCAAAGGCCCTGAGAGTCTGAGACCCTGAGACAAAGAGACCCAGAGGCCCTGAGACCCTGAGAAACTGAGACACAGATACCCAGAGGCCCTGAGACCCTGGGACCCTGAGACACTGAGACATTGAGGCTCAGAGGCCAAGAGAACCTGAGACACTGAGACATTGAGACTCAGAGACCCAGAGACCCAGAGGACCTGAGACACTGAGACATAGAGGCCCTGAGACCCTGAGACACTGAGTAATTGAGACCCTGAGGCCCTGAGACACAGAGACCCAGAGGCCCTGAAATCCTGAGGCACTCAGACACAGAGACCCAGAGGCCCTGAGACTCTGAGACACTGAGACATTGAGACCCATAGACGCAGAGGCCCTGAGACCCTGATACACTGAGACCCTGAGACCCAGAGGTCCTGAGACACTGAGGCACTCAGACACAGAGGCACTGAGACCCTGAGACACTGAGATACAGAGACCCAGAAGCCCTGAGACCCTGAGACACTGAGACGCAGACACCCAGATGCCCTGAGAACCTGGGACTCTGAGACCCTGAGACCCTGAGACACTGAGACATTGAGACATAGAGACCCAGAGACCCAGAGGACTTGAGACACTGAGACACTGAGACACAGAGGCCCTGAGACCCTAAGACACTCAGACACAGAGGCCCTGAGACCCTGAGACACTGAGACCCAGAGACGCTGAGGCCCTGAGACCCTGAGACACAGAGACCCAGAGGCCCTGAGACCCTGTGACACAGTCACCCAGAGGCCCTGAGACCCTCAGACACTGAGACACAGACACCCAGATGCCCTGAGACCCTGGGACTCTGAGTCCGAGACACTGAGACATTGAGACCCAGAGACCCAGAGACCCAGAGGCCCTGAGACCCTAAGACCCTGAGACACTGAGACATTGAGACTCAGAGATCCAGAGGCCCTGAGACCCAGAGACACAGAGACCCAGAGGCCCTGACACCCTGAGGCACTGAGACCCTGAGACCCAAAGGCCCTGAGAACCTGAGACACTGAGACCCAGAGACCCAGAGACCCTGAGGCCCTGAGACCCTGAGACCCTGAGACACTGAGACCCAGAGACCCAGAGACCCTGAGGCCCTGAGACCCTGAGACACTGAGACCCTGAGACCCAGAGGCCCTGAGACCCTGAGACCCTGAGACACTGAGACATTGAGACTCAGAGACACAGAGATCCAGAGGCCCTGAGACCCTTAGACACAGAGACCCAAAGGCACTGAGACTCAGTGACCCAGAGGCCCTGAGACGCTGAGACACATAGACCCAGAGACCCTGAGACCCTGAGACACTGAGACACTGAGACTCAGAGACCCAGAGGCCGTGAGACATTGAGAATCAGAGACCCAGAGACCCTGAGACCCAGAGGCCCTGAGACCCTGAGACCCTGAGATCCAAAGACACAGAGACCCAGAGACCCAGAGGCCCTGAGACACTGAGACACTGAGACTCAGAGACACTGAGACCCAGGGGCCCTGAGACCCTGTGACACTGAGACCCTGAGACCCTGAGACCCTGAGACACTGAGACACTGCGACACTGCGACACTGGGACATTGAGACTCAGAGACCCAGAGGCTCTGAGACCCTGAGACCCTGAGACACTGAGACCCTGAGACACTGAGACCCTGAGACACTGAGACCCTGAGACACTGAGACACTGCGACACTGGGACATTGAGACTCAGAGACCCAGAGGCTCTGAGACCCTGAGACTCTGAGACATTGAGACACAGAGACCCAGAGGCCCTGAGACCCTGAGACCCTGAGGCACAGAGACCCTGAGGCCCTGAGACCCTGAGACACTGAGACCCAGAGACCCAGAGGCCCTGAGACCCTGAGACACAGCGACCCAGAGGCCCTGAGACCCTGTGACACTGAGACACTGAGACACTGAGACCCAGAGACCCAGAGACCCTGAGACACTGAGACTCAGAGACACAGAGACCCAGAGACACTGACACCCTGAGACCCTGAGACACAGAGACCCAGAGGCCCTGAGACCCTGAGACACAGAGATCCAGATGCCCTGAGACCCTGAGACTCTGAGACGCTGAGACATTGAGACTCAGAGACCCAGAGACCCTGAGACCCTGAAACACTGAGACACAGAGACCCAGAGGCCCTGAGACCCTGAGACACTGAGACCCTGAGACCCAGAGGCCCTGAGACACTGAGACATTGAGACGCAGAGACCCAGAACACCTGAGACCCTGAGACCCTGAGACCCAGACACCCAGAGAGACTTAGACACTGAGACACTGACTCACAGAGACCCTGAGAAACTGACACCTAGAGTCCGACAGACCCAGTGACGCTGAGATCCAGCGAGCCAGAGACACTGAGACACTGAAACACAGAGACCGGCAGACCAAGAGACACAGAGACTCAGAGGCCCAGAGACCCTGAGACATTGAGTCACCGAGACCCTGAGACCCAGAGACACAGAGACCCTGAGACATTGAGCCCCAGAGACCCAGAGGCCCTGAACCCTGAGACACAGAGACCCAGAGACCCTGAGACATTGAGACACAGAGACCCAGAGTCCCTGAGACCCTGAGAAACTGAGACACTGAGGCCCAGAGACCCAGAGACACTGAAACACTGAGACCCTGGGTCACAGAGAGATGGAGATACAGAGACCCAGAGGCCCTGAGACCCAGAGACTGAAAGACACAGAGACACTGAGACCCAGAGACCCCGAGACCCTGAGACCCTGAGACACTGAGACACAGAGACCCAGAGACGCTGAGGTCCAGAGAGCCTGAGACACAGAGACCCAGGGACACTGAGACCCTGAGAAACTGAGACACTGAAACCCAGAGACACCGAGAGACTGAGACACTGAGACACCGAGACCCTGAAATAATGAGTCACGGAGACACTGAGACACAGAAACCCAGAGGCCGACAGACCCAGAGACTCAGGGACCCAGATACCCTGAGATCCAGCGAGCCAGAGACACTGAGACACAGAGACCCTGAGACACTGGGACGCAAAGACCCAGAGACCCTGAGAACCTGAGACT
Organism: Carcharhinus amblyrhynchos; assembly: GCF_965287045.1. Classification (NCBI taxonomy): domain Eukaryota; kingdom Metazoa; phylum Chordata; class Chondrichthyes; order Carcharhiniformes; family Carcharhinidae; genus Carcharhinus; species Carcharhinus amblyrhynchos. Next base: position 345,145 of record NW_027649852.1, on the reverse strand, counting down.
CTGAGACACTGAGTCACTGAGACCCTGAGACACAGAGACACAGAGACCCAGCGACCCGGTGACACTGAGACCTTGATACACTGAGACCCTGAGACAGAGAGACCCATTGACCCAAAGACCCTGAGAAACTGAGACCCTGAGACACTGAGACCCAGAGACCCAGAGACCCTGAGTCACTGAGACACTAAGACACAGAGACCCAGGGGCACTTAGACACAGAGACCCAGAGACACAGAGACCCAGAGACCCTGAGAACCAGAGACCCTGAGAACCAGAGAACCAGAGACTCTGAGACACTGAGAAGCAGCGACCCAGAGAACTTGAGACCCAGAGACCCTGCGACCCAGAGACCTGGGACCCAGAAACCCAGAGACACTGAGACCCTGAGACCCGGAGACACTGGGACGCAGAGACCCAGAGAGAAAGAGACCCTGCGACCCTGGGACTCTGAGACCCTGAAACCCAGAACGCAGAGACCATGAGACCCAGACACCCAGAGACCGAGAAACCCTGAGACCCTGAGACCCTGAAACCCTGAGACACTGAGACACTGAGACCCTGAGTCACTGAGACACTGAGATACTGAGTCACTGAGACACTGAGATACTGAGATACTGAGACCCTGAGGCACTGAGACACTGACTCCCAGAGACACAGAGACGCTGAGACACTGAGACACAGAGACCCAGAGACACCAAGACACATTGACACTGAGACCCAGAGACCCACAGTTCCTGAGACATTGAGATACTGAGACTCTGAGTCACTGAGAACTGAGATACTGAGACTCTAAGACACTGAGACCTTGAGACCCTGAGACACTGAGACACTGAGGCCCTGAGACCCAGAGACCCTGAGAAACTGATTCCCAGAGACCCAGAGACACTGAGACACTGAGGCACTCAAACCCAGAGACCCAGAGACAATGAAAAACTGAGACACAGAGACCCAGACGCCCTGGGACCCAGAGACCCAAAGACACAGAGTCACAGAGACCCAGAGAACCTGAGACACTGAGAGCCAGAGACGCGGAGATCCAGAGAGCCAGAGACTCTGAGACCCAGAGACCCTGAGACTCTGAGACCCTGAGACCCTGAGACCCAGGGAACCAGAGACACAGAGACACTGAGACCCTGAGACCCAGAGACCCTGAGACATTGAGTCACCGGGACACTGAGACCCAGAGACCCTGAGACCCAGAGACACTGAGACCCTGAGACCCAGAGACCCAGAAACACTGAGACCCTGAGACACAGAGACCCAGAGACACTGAGACCCTGAGACACAGAGACACTGAGACCCTGTGACACTGGGACCCTGAGTCCCTGTGACACTGATACACAGCGACCCTGAGAACCTGAGACACCGAGACACCGAAACCCAGAGACCCTGAGACCCAGAGACACTGAGACCCAGAGACCCAGAGACCAGGAGACACTGAGATCCTGAGACACAGACACCCAGAGACACAGAGACCCAGAGACCCTGTGACCCTGAGACACTGAGACCCTGAGAACCTGAGCCACTGAGACACAGAGACCCTGAGAAACTGAGACACTGAGACCCAGAGACCGTGAGACACAGAGAGCCTGAGAAACTGAGACACTGAGACCCAGAGACCTTGAGACACTGAGACACTGAGACTCTGAGACACTGAGACCCAGAGGCCCTGAGTCACTGAGACACTGAGACACAGAGACCCAGGGACACTGAGACCCTGAGAATCTGAGACCCAGATACTCAGACACACTGAGACACTGAGACCCAGAGACACAGAGACCCAGAGACCCTGGGACCCAGAGATCCAGAGACTCTGAGGCACTGAGTGACTGAGAACCAGGGACCCAGAGAGCCTGAGACCAAGACAGTCAGAGACCCTGAGACCCAGAAACCCTGAGACCGAGAGACACTGAGACCCAGAAACACTGAGAACCAATGACCCAGACACCCTGAGACACAGAGACCAGAGACCCTGAGACACTGAGACCATGAGACCCTGAGACACCGAGACCCAGTGTCCCAGAGACCGTGAGACCCTGAGACATTGATCACTGAGGCACTGAGGCCGAGAGACAAAGAGACCCTGAGAAACTGTGACACTGAGACACAGAGACCCAGAGACCCTGAGAAATACACACCCAGAGACCCTGAGACACTGAGACCCTGAGACCCAGTGACACTGTGACCCTAAGACCCAGAGACACTGAGACCCAGGGACACTGAGACACTGAGAAACTGAGACCCAGATACCCAGAGACACTGAGACCCAGAGACCCAGAGACCAAGAGACCCTGAGACCCAGATACAGAGACCCAGAGATCCAGAGACTCTGAGACACTGAGTCACTGAGAACCAGAGACCGAGAGACCCTGAGAACCTGAGACCCAGAGACACTGATAACCTATGACCCAGACACCCTGAGACCCAGAGACTAGACACCCTGAGGCACTGAGAGACTGAGGCACTGAGATCCTGGACACTGAGACGCAGAGAAACAGAGACCCTGAGACCCGAAGACCCACAGGCCCAGAGACCCTGAGACACTGAGACCCTGAGACCCTGAGAACTAGAGACCCTGACTCCCAGAGACCCAGAGACCCTGAGAAACTGAGACACAGAGACACAGAGACCGAGAGACCCAGAGACCTAGAAACCCAGAGACCCAGAGACCCTGAGACATTGAGATTCAGAGACCCTGAGACCCAGAGACCCTGAGACACTGAGACCCAGAGACCCAGAGACCCTGAGATACTGAGACACTGTGACACTGAGACACAGAGACCCTGAGACCCAGTGACCCTGAGACCCTGAGACACTGAGACCATGAGACACTGATGCACAGAGACCCTGAGAACCTGAGACACCGAGACACCGAGACAATGAGACCCTGAGACACTGGGACACTGAGACCCAGAGACCGAGAGACCTTGAGACCGAGAGATCCTGAGAAACTGAGACCCTGAGTCACTGAGACACAGAGACACTGAGAACCAGAAACTCAGAGACCCTCAGTCCCTGAGAAACTGAGACACTTTGGCATCGAGAAACTGAGACCCAGAGACAATGAGACCCAGAGACCCTGCGACGCTGAGACCCCATGACCCAGAGTCCCAGAAACACAGAGACCAGGGGACCTGGCGACCCTGACACAGTGACACACTGAGACAATGAGACACGGACACCCAGAGACCCAGTGACGCAGAGGCCCAGAGACCCAGAGACCCTGAGGGACTGATACAATGAGACACAGTGACCCAGGGACACTGAGACCCTGAGAAACTGAGACCCTGAGACGACCCTGAGACTCTGAGACCCAGAGACCCTGAGACCCAGAGACCCAGACACCCAGACACTCAGAGACCCTGAGACCCTGAGACACTGAGATACTGAGAAACTGGGACAATGAGACCAGAGACCCAAAGACCCTGAAACCCTGAGACACTGAGACCCAGAGACCCAGAGACACTGGTACCCTGTGACACTGAGACACTGTGACCCAGAGACCCTGAGAACCAGAGACCCAGAGACCTAGAGACCCTGAGAAACTGAGACCCAGAGTCCCAGAGGCCTTGATACCCAGATACCCAGAGACACTGAGACCCAGATACCCAGAGATCCTGAGACACTGAGAGCCAGACACCCAGAGACCCAGAGACAATGAGACACTTAGAACCAGAGACCCAGACACCCTGAGAAACTGAGACCCTGAGACACTGAGCCATTGAGACACTGAGACCCAGAGACCCTGAGACTCTGAGACACTGAGACCCTGAGACACTGAGACCCAGTGACCCAGAGTCCCAGAGACCCAGAGACCACAGGACCCAGAGACCCTGACACAGTGACACACTGAGACAGTGTGACACAGAGACCCAGAGACCCAGTGATGCAAAGTCGCAGAGACCCAGAGACCATGAGACACTGAGACCCTGAGACAATGAAAAACTGAGACTCAGAGACCTAGAGACGCTGTGACACTGAGACACAAAGACCCTGAGACCAGAGATCCTGAGACCCCGAGGCGCTATAACCCTGAGACACTGATACAATGAGATACCCAGACCCAGAGACCCAGACACCCTGAGAAACTGAGACCCTGAGACCCTGATACACTGAGACATTGAGACACTGAGACCCAGAGAACCTGAGACGCTGAGACACTGAGACTTTGAGACACTGAGACCCAGTGACCCAGAGCCCCAGAGACCCAAATACCATGGTACCCAGAGACCCTGACACAGTGACACACTGAGACAGTGTGACACAGAGACCCAGAGACCCAGTGATGCAAAGGCGCAGAGACCCCGAGACCGTGAGATACTGAGACCCTGAGATAATGAAAAACTGAGACCCTGAGACGCTGAGACACTGAGACCCTGAGACCCTGAGACTCTGAGACCCAGTGACCCAGAGACCTAGAGACCCTGAGATATTGAGACACAGAGACCCTGAGACACAGAGACCATGAGACCCCGAGATGCTATGACCCTGAGACACTGATACAATGAGACACAGAGATCCAGAGACCCTGAGACCCTGAGAAACTGAGACCCTGAGACACTGAGACCCAGAGACCCTGAAACCCAGAGAACAAGACTCCCAGAGACCCTGAGACACTGAGAAACTGAGACCCAAAGACACAGAGACCCAGAGACCCGGAGACCCTGAGACCCTGAGACACATAGGCACTGAGACACTGAGACATTGAGACAATGAGACCCTGAGACGCTGAGACACTGAGACCCTGAGACCCTGAGGCACTGAGACCCTGAGACCCACAGACCCAGAGTCACTGAGACACTGAGACACAGAAACCTTGAGACCCAGAGACAATGAGACCCAGAGACACTGAGAACCAATGACCCAGAGTCCCTGAGACACTGAGACCATGAGACCCTGAGACACTGAGACCATGAGACCCTGAGAAACTGAGACCCAGATACCCAGAGACACTGAGACCCAGAGACAAAGAGACCCTGAGAAACTGAGACCCAGAGACACAGAGATCCAGAGACCCAGAGACCCTGGCACCCAGAGACCCAGAGACCCAGAGACTCTGAGACACTGAGAACCAGAGACCCAGAGACCCTGAGGCACAGAGACCATGAGACCCTGAGACTCTGAGACACTGAGACACTGAGACACTGCGGCCCTGAGTCACTGAGACCATGAGACTCTGAGACACTGAGACCAAGAGACCCAGAGACCCTGAGACCCTGAGACTCTATATAGAACATAGAACATAGAACATTACAGCGCAGAACAGGCCCTTCGGCCCACGATGTTGCGCCGACCAGTTAAAAAACAATGACCCACTAACCTAAACCAATCCCTTTCCACCCATAAACCTATCCACGGATCTCTTAAACGCCCACAAACTAGGCGCATTTCCAACTGCAGCAGGCAGGGCATTCCAATCCCTCACCACCCTCTGGGTAAAGAACCTACCCCTGACATCCGTCCTATAACTACCCCCCCTTAATTTAAAGCCATGCCCCCTCGTGCTAGCTTTCTCCATCCGAGGAAAAAGGCTATCACTATCCACCCTATCTAAACCTCTAATCATCTTATATGTTTCAATATAATTCACCCAGAGACCCTGAGACCCAGAGACCCTGAGACACTGAGACCCTGAGACACTGAGACACTGAGACCCTGAGAAACTGAGAGCTGAGACTCTGAGACCTTAATTCCCTGAGACACTGAGACCCTGAGAAACTGTGAACCAGAGACCCTGAGTCCCTGAGACACTGAAACACTGAGACCCTAAGACACTGAGAGCCTGAGACACTGAGACACTGTGACACTGAGACCCAGTTACCCAGAGACAGAGAGAGTCTGAGACACAGAGACAGTGAGATCAACAAACCAAGACACCAGAGAACCAGACATCCAGAGACCCTGAGACCCTGAAACACTGAGACCCAGACATGCAGGGACCCAGAGATCCTGAGACCCTGAGTCGCTAAGACACTGAGACCCAGAGACACAGAGACCCAGAGACACAGAGAAACTGAGACCCTGAGACACAGAGACAGCGAGACCCACAGACCAAGAGACCCTGAGATACAGAGACACAGAGAACCAGAGACCCTGAGACACTGAGACACTGAGACTCTGAGACACTGCAACCCTGAAACCCTCAGACCCTGAGACCCAGAGCTCCAGAGACACTGAGACCCTGAGACACTGAGACACTGAGACCCAGAGACCCTGAGACACTGAGACACTGAGACCCAGAGACTCTGAGACACTGAGACACTGAGACCCTTAAGCACTGAGACACTGAGACCCTGAGACACTGAGAGCTGAGACTCTGAGACACAGAGAAACTGAGACCCTGAGACACTGATACATTGAGACCCTGAGACAATGATACACTGAGACCCAGAAACCCTGAGAACGAGCGATCCAGAGACCGAGAGACCCTGACACCCTGAGACACTGAGACACTGAGGCCCTGAGACACTGAGACCCTGAGACACAGAGGCACTAAGGCCCAGAGCCCCTGAGACACTGAAACTCTGAGTCCCGGAGACTCTGAGACACTGAGAAACTGAGACCCTGAGACCCTGAGACACTGAGAACCTGGGACACTGAGACAATGCGACCATGAGACCCTGAGACACTGAGATCCTGAGACCCAGAGACCCTGAGAAAATGAGACACTGAGACCCTGAGACCCTGAGACAATGACACACTGAGACACTGAGACCATGGGACCCAGGGGACCAGAGACCCGAAGACACTGAGACCCTGAGACACTGAGACCCTGAGACACTGAGAGACTGTGACCATGAGACCCTGAGACCCAGAGACACTGAGACCCTGAGAGACTGAGACCGTGAGACACTGAGACACTGATACACTGAGACCCAGAAACCCTGAGAACGAGAGATCCAGATACCCTGAGACACTGAGACCCTGAGACACTGAGAAACTGAGACCCTGAGACACAGAGACCCAGACATGCAGTGACCCAGAGTCCCTGTGAACCTGAGACCCTGAGACACTGAGACACTGAGACCCTGAGACTCTGAGACCCTGAGACCCTGAGACCCTGAGAAACTGAGACCCTGAGAACAACAGAAACTGAGACCCTGAGAAACTAAGACACTGAGGCACTGAGACACTGAGACCCAGACAACCAGAGATGCAGAGACCCTGAGACCCTGTGACCCTGACACACTGAGACACTGAGACACTGAAACCCCCGGAAACTGAGACTCTGAGACACTGAGACCCAGAGACCCTGAGACACTGAGACACGGAGCCACTGAGACACTGAGACCCTGAAACACTGAAAAACTGAGACACTGAGAAGCTGAGACACTGAGGCACAGAGACCCTGAGACCCAGAGACCCAGAGAGCCTGAGACCCTGAGACACTGAGACCATGAGACCCTGAGACACAGAGACCCAGACACGCAGTGACCCAGAGACCCTGAGAACCTGAGACTCTGAGACAATGTGACTATGAGACCCTGAGACACTGAAATTCTGAGACACTGAGACCCTGAGACACTGAGACGTTGAGATCCAGAGACCCAGAAACCCAAAGGCCCTGAGACCCAAAGACCCATAGACGCAGAGACCCTGAGACCCAGAGACACTCAGACGCTGAGACTCTGTGACCCTAAGACACTGAGAGACTGAGACACTGAGACCCTGAGACACTGAGACACTGAGACACTGAGGAACTGAGACACAGACACCCAGACACCCAGAGATCCTGAGACCCAGAGACACTGAGACACAGAGACCCAGAGACCCTGAGATACCGTGACACTGAGACCCTGAGACTCTGGGTCTCTGGGTCTCTGGGTCTCAGTGTCTCAGGGTCTCAGTGTCTCAGTTTCTCAGTTTCTCAGTGTCTCAGGGTCTCAGAGTCTCAGTATATCAGGGACTCAGTGTATGAGGGTGTCGGTGTCTCAGTTTTTCAGTTTCTCAGTGTCTCAGGGTCACAGAGTCTCAGTATATCAGGGACTCAGTGTATGAGGGTGTCGGTGTCTCAGTTTTTCAGTTTCTCAGTGTCTCAGGGTCACAGAGTCTCAGTATATCAGGGACTCAGTGTGTGAGGGTGTCGGTGTCTCAGTTTTTCAGGCTCTCAGTGCCTCAGGGTCTTGGTGTCTCAGTGTCCCAGGGTCTCAGGGTTTCAGTATCTCCGGGTCTCCGTGTCTCAGGGTGTCTGGGTCTCTTTGTCTCTGGGTCACAGTTTCACAGGGTCTCAGGGTCTCTGTGTCTCAGGGTCTCAGGGTCTCGCTGTCTCAGGGTTTCAGTGTCTCAGCGTCTCAGTGTCTCAATTTATCAGGGTCTCAGGGTCTCAGTGCCTCAGTGTCCCAGGGTCTCATGGTCATATTGTCTGAGTGCGTCAGGCTTTCAGTGTCTCAGGGACTCAGGGTCTCAGTTTCTCAGCACTCAGCATCTCAGAGGCTCAGTGTTTCAGTGTATCAGGGCCTCAGTATCTCAGTGTCTCACGGTCTCAGTGTTTCAGGGTCTCAGGGTCTCTGGGAATCTGTGTCTCTGGGGCTCAGTTTCTCATGGTCACAGGGTCTCTGTGTCTCTGGGACTGTGTGTCTCAGTGACTCAGAGTCTCCGGTTCTCAGTGTCTCCGTGTCTCAGGATCTCAGTGACTCATTGTCTCAGGGCCTCAGACCCTCAGTGTCTCAGTGTCTCAGGGGCTCAGGATATCAGTGACTCAGGTCTCAGGGTCGCAGTGTCCCAGTGTCTCACTGTCTCAGTGTCTCAGGGTCTCAGTGCCTCAGGGTCTCTGGGTCTCAGTGTCTCAGGGTCTCAGTGTCTCAGTTTCTCAGGGTCTCAGGCTCTCTGGGTCTCTGGGTCTCAGTGTCTCAGAGTCTCAGGCTGTCAGTGTCTCAGGGTCTCAGGGTTTCAGGGTCTCAGGGTTTCAGGTTCTCAGTGTCTCTGTGTCTCAGGGTCTCTGTGTCTCAGTGTCTCAGTGTCTCAGGGTCTCAGTGTCTTAGTGCCTCATTGTCTCAGGGTCGCAGTGTCTCTGTGTCTCAGGGTCTCTGTGTCTCAGTGTCTCAGGGTCTCAGGCTTTCTGAGTCTCTGTGTCACTGGGCCTCAGGGTCTCTGTGTCTCTGCGTCTCTGGGTCTCAGGGTATCTGTGCCTCAGTGCCTCAGTGTCTCAGCTTCTCAGTGTCTCAGTGTTTCAGGGTCTCTGGGTCTCAGGGTCTCTGCGTCTCTGGTACTCTGGTCTCAGGGTCTCTGTGCCTCAGTGTCTCAGGGTCTCAGGGTCTCTGGATCTCTCGGTCTCAGTGTCTCTGGGTCTCATGTTCTCATGGTCACAATCTCTCAGTGTCACAGGTTCTCAGTGTCTCAGGGTCTGGGTCTCAGTGTCTCCGTGTCTCAGGGTCTCAGTGTCTCAGTGTCTCAGTGTCTCAGGGTATCCGGGTCTCAGTGTCCCAGTGTCTCAGGGTCTCCGGGTCTCCGGGTCCCTGGGTCTCAGTGTCTCAGGGTCTCAGGGTCTCTGGTTGTCTGGGTCTCTGTGTCTCAGTTTCTCAGAGTCTCAGGGTTTCAGCGTCTCAGTGTGCCTGTGTCTCAGGGTCTCAGTTCTCCGGGTCTCTGGGTCTGTGGGTCTCTGGTTCTCTGGGTCTCAGGGTCTCTGGGTGTCAGTTTCTCCGGGTCTCTGGGTCGCCGGGTCTCTCGGTCTCAGTGTCTCAGTGTCTCAGGGTCTCAGGGTCTCTGGGTACCTGGGTCTCTTGGTCTCAGTGTCTCTGGGTCTCTGGGTCTCAGTTTCTCCGGGTCTCAGTGTCTCTGTCTCAGCGTCTCAGCGTCTCAGTGTCTCAGGGTCTCAGGGTGTCAGGGTCTCAGTGTCTCAAGGTCTGAGTGTCTGAGTGTCTAAGTGTCTGAGTGTCTCAAGGTCTCAGTGCCTCAGTGTCTCAGTGCCTGAGTGCATCAGTGTCTCAGGGTTTGGGTCTCTGGGTCTCAGTGTCTCAGGGTCTCAGGGTCTCAGTGTCTCAGGGTCTCTGGGTATGTGGGTCTCAGGGTCTCTGGGCCTGAGGGTCTCTGAGCCTCAGGGTCTCAGTGCCTCAGTGTCTCAGAGTCCATGGGTATCTGTGTTTCTGGGTCTCTGGGTGTCTTGTTCTCCGGGTCTCAGGGTCTCTGGGTTTCTGGGTCTCAGGGTCTCCGTGTGTCAGTGCTTAGTGTCTCAGGGTCTCAGTGTCTCTGGGTCTCTTGGTCTCTGTGTCTCAGGGTCTCAGGGTCTCTGGGTCGCTGTGTCTCTATGTCTCAATGTCTCATTGCCTCAGTGTCTCAGGGTCTCAGTTTCTCTGTGTTTCAGGGTCTAATGGTCTCAGTTTCTCAGGTCTAAGGGTCTCAGTGTCTCAGTGTTTCGGGGTCTCAGTGTCTCATTGTCTCAGTGTCTCAGTGTCTCAGGGTCTCGGGGTCTTTGTGTTTCTCGGTTTCTGGATCTCAGTGTCTCAATGTCTCAGTGTGTCAGGGCCTCAGGGTCTCTGGGACTCAGTGCTTAGTGTCTCAGGGTGTCAGGGTGTCAGGGTCTCAGTGTCTCAATGTCTGTGTGTCTCAGTGCCTCAGTGTCTCAGGGTCTCAGTGTCTCTGTGCCTCATTTCTCAGTCTCTCAGGGTCTCAGTGTCTCACAGTCTCAGGGTCTCAGGGTCTCAGTGTCTCAGTGTCTCAGGGCCTCTGGGCCTCAGGGTCTCTGGGTCTATGGGTCTCAGGGTGTATTGGTCTCAGGGTCTCTGGGTCTAAGGGTCTCAGGTTCTCTGGATCTCTGGGTCTCTGGATCTCTGTGTCACAGTGTCTCAGTGTCTCAGTGTCTCTGTGCCTCAGTCTCTCATCGTCTCAGGGTCACAGTGTCGCAGGGTCCCTGTTTCTCTGGGCCTCATGGCCTTTGGGTTTCTGGGTCTCTGGATCTCAGTGTCTTAGTGTCTCAGGGTCTCAGGGTCTCTGTTCCTCAGTGCTCAGTGTCTCAGGGTCTCAGAGTCTCAGGGTCTCAGGGTGTCAGGGTTTCAGTGTCTCAAGGTCTGAGTGTCTCAGTGTCTCAAGGTCTGAGTGTCTCAGGGTCTCAGGGTTTCAGGGTTTCAGTGCCTCAGTGCATCAGTGTCTCAGTGTGTCAGTATCTCAGGGTATGGGTCTCTGGCTCTCTGGGTCTCAGTGTCTCAGGGCCTCTGTGTCTCCTGGTCTCTGTGTCTCAGGGTGCCCATGCCCCTGAGTCTCAGGGTCTCAGTGTCTCAGGGTCACAGGGTTTCAGTGTCTCAGTGTATCCGTGACTCAGAGTTTCAGGGTGTCTGGGTCTCAGTGTTTAGTGTCTCAGGATCTCAGGGACACAGTGTCTCAGGGTCTCAGGGTCTCTGGGTCACAGTGTCTCAGGGTCTCAGGGACTCAATGTCTCAGTGTCTCAGCGTCTCAGGATCACAGTGTCTCAACGTCTCAGTGCTTAGTGTCTCAGGGTCTCAGGGACTCTGTGTCTCTGTGTCTCAGTGTCTGAGTGCGTCAGTGCCTCAGGGTTTGGGTCTCTGGGTCTCAGTGTCTCAGGGTCTCAGTGTCTCTGGGTCTCAGTGTCTCAGGGTCTCAGGGTCTCAGTGTCTCAGGGTCTCAGGGTCTCAGTGTCTCAGTGTCTTAGTGTCTCAGGGTCTCAGGGTCTCAGTGTCTCAGAGTCTCAGGGCCTCTGGGTCTCTGGGTCTCAGTGTCTCAGTGTCTCAGAGTCTCAGAGTGTCAGTGTGTCAGTTCCTCAGGGTCTGGGTCTCAGGGTCTCAGTTTCTCAGTGTCTTAGTGTCTCAGGGTCTCAGGGTCTCAGTGTCTCAGAGTCTCAGGGCCTCTGGGTCTCTGGGTCTCAGTGTCTCAGTGTCTCAGAGTCTCAGAGTGTCAGTGTGTCAGTTCCTCAGGGTCTGGGTCTCAGGGTCTCTGGGACTCAGTGTTTCAGTCTCTCAGGGTCTCAGTGTCTCTGGGTTTCTGGGTCTCTTGGTCTCTGCGGCTAAGGGTCTCTGGCTCTCAGGGCCACAGGGCCTCAGGGTCTCAGGGTCACAGTGTCTCAGTGTCTCAGGGTCCCTGGGTTTCATGGCCATTGGGTTTCTGGGTCTCTGGATCTCAATGTCTTTGTGTCTCAGGGTCTCAGGGTCCCTGTTCCTCAGTGCTTAGTGTCTCAGGGTCTCAGAGTCTCAGGGTCTGGGTCTCTGGGGCTCCTGCTCTCTGTGTCTCAGGGTGCCCGTGTCTCTGAGTCTCAGGTTCTCACTGTCTCAGGGTCACAGGGTTTCAGTGTCTCTGGGTCTCAGTGTCACTGGGTCTCAGGGCCTCGAGGTCTCAGGGTCTCTGGGTCTCAGGGTCTCAGTGTCTCAGGGTCTCAGGGCGTCTGGGTCCCTGGGTCCCTGGGTCTCTGGGTCTCAGGGTTTCAGGGTTTCAGTGTCTCAGTGTGTCAGTGTCTCAGGGTCTGGGTCTCTGGGACTCCTGGTCTCTGTGTCTCAGGGTGCCCGTGTCTCTGAGTCTCAGGGTCTCACCGTCTCAGGGTCACCGGGTTTCAGTGTCTCTGTGTCTCAGGGTCTCAGGGTTTCAGGGTCCCTGGGTCCCAGTGTCTCAGTGTCTCAGGGTCTCTGGGTCTCAGTGTCTCAGGGTCTCAGTGTCTCTGTGTCTCTCGGTCTCAGTGTCTCCGGATCTCAGGGTCTCAGTATCTCAGTATTTCAGGGTCTCAGTGACTCTGGGTCTCTGGGTCTCTTGGTCTCAGGGTCTCTGAGCCTCTGGGCCTCAGTGTCTCAGGGTCTCAGTGTCTCAGGGTGTCAGTGTCTCAGGGTATCCGGGTCTCAATGTCCCAGTGTCTCAGGGTCTATGATTCTCAGTGTCTCAGGGTCTCTGGGCCTGTGTGTCTCTGGGTCTCTGGGTCTGAGGGTCTCTGAGTCTCAGGGTCTCAGTGCCTCAGGGTCTCAGTGTCCATGGTTATCTGGGTCTCTGGGACTCTGGGTGTCTGGGTCTCAGGTTCTCTGGGTTTCTGGGTCTCAGGGATTCAATGTCTCAGTGTCTCAGTGTTTAGTGTCTCAACGTCTCCAGGTCTCAGTGTCGCAGGAATCAGGGTCCCTGGGTCTCTGGGTCTCGGGGTCTCAGGGTCTCGGGGTCTCAGAGTCTCTGGGTGTCTGGGTCTCTGTGTCTCAGTGTCTCAGTTTCTCTGTGCCTCTGCGTCTCAGGGTCTCAGTGTCTCAGGGTCTCAGGGTGTCAGGGTTTCAGTGTCTCAAGGTCTCAGTGTCTGGTTACCTCAGTGTCTCAGTGTGTCAGGGTCTCAGTGTCTCTGTGTTTCAGGGTTTCAGTGTCTCAGGGTCTCAGTCTCTCAGCTTCTCAGTGTCTCAGTGACTCAGGGTCTCGGTGCCTCAATGTGTCAATGTCTCAGTGTCTCAGGGCCTCAGGGTCTCAGGGTCTCAGTGTTCCTGTGTTTCAGGGTCTCAGTGAGTAAGGGTCTCAGTGTCTCAGGGGCTCAGTGTCTTGGTGTCTCAGAGTCTCTGTGTCTCAGTGTCTGAGGGTCTCAGTTTCTCAGGGTCTCTGGGTCTCTGGGTATCCGGCTCTCTGGGTCTCAGGGTCTCAGTGTCTCAATGTCTCAGGGTCTCAGTGTCTCAGGGTCTCAGTGTCTCAGCGTCTGAGTGTCTCAGGGTGGCTGGGTTTCTGGGTCTCAGGGTCTCAGAGTCTCAGAGTCTCATTGTCTCAGGGTCTCTGGGTTTCTGGGTGTCTGGGTCTCAGTTCCTTCGTGTCTCAGGGTCTCAGGGTCTCAGAGTCTCAGGGTCTCAGGGTCTCAGTGTTTCTATGTTTCAGCGTCTCAGCATCTCAGTGTCTCAGCCTCTCAGGGGCTCAGGGTCTCAGTGTCTCAGAGTCTCGGTGTCTTAGGATCTCAGTTTCCCAGAGTCTCTGGGAAACTGGGTCTCCGGGTCTCTGAGTCTCAGGGTCTCAGAGTCTCAGTGTCTCAGGGTCGCTGGGTTTCTGGGTGTCTGAGTCTCAGTGCCTCCGTGTCTCAGGGTCTCAGGTTCTCAGTGTCTCAGGGTGTCAGTGTCTCAGGGTCTCAGTGTCTCTGTGTTTCAGCGTGTCAGCGTCTCAGTGTCTCAGGGTCTCAGTGCCTCAGTGTGTCGGTGCCTTTGGGTCTCAGTTTCTCAGGGTCTCTGGGAAACTGGGTCTCCGGGTCTCTGAGTCTCAGAGTCTCAGCGTCTCAGAGTCTCGGAGTCTCAGTGCTTAGTGTCTCAGCGTCTCAGGGACTAAGTGTCTCAGGGTCTCAGTATCTCAGGGTCTCAGGGTCTGTGGGTTTCTGGGTGTCTAGGTCGCAGTGTCACCGTGTCTCACTGTCTCACTGCCTCACCGTCTCAGGGTCTCTGGGTCTCTGTGCTCGTGTCTCAGAGTCTCAGGGACTCAGTGTGTCAGGGTCTCTGGGTCACAGTGCATAGTGTCTCAGGGTCTCAGGGTCTCAGTGTCTCAATGTCACAGTGCTTCATGTCTCAGGGTCTCAGAGACTCAGTGTCGCAGGGTCTCAGGGTCTCTGTGTCTCAGTGTCTCAGGGTCTCAGCATCTCAGTGAGTCAGGGTCTCAGTGTCTCAGTGTCACAGAGTCTCTGTGTCTCAGAGTCTTTCGGTCTCTGGGTCTCAGGGTCGCAGTGTCTCAGTGTCACAGGCTCTCAGGGTCTCTGGGTCTCAGCGTCTCTGGGTTTCTGGGTCTCTGGATCTCAGTGTCTCAGTGTCTCTGTGTCTCAGTGTCTCAGTGTCTCAGGGTCACTGGGCCTCAGTGCTTAGTGTCTCAGGGTGTCAGGGTGTCAGGGTCTCAGTGTCTCAAGTTCTGAGTGTCTCAGTGTCTCAGTGTCTCAGTGTCTCAGTGCCTCAGTGTCTCAGGGTCTGGGTCACAGGGTCTCAGTGTCTCAGGGTCTGGGTCACAGGGTCTCAGTGTCTCAGTGTCTCAGGGTCTCAGGGTCTCAGTGTCTCAGGGTCTCAGCGATGTGGGCCTCAGGTCTCAGGGTCTCAGTGTCTAAAGGTTTCAGTGTCTCAGTGTCTCAGGGTCTAAAGTTCTCAGGGTCTCAGTGTCTCTGTGTCTCAGTGTCTCAGGGTCTCTGTGTCTCAGTGTCTCGGGGTCTCAGTGTCTCAGGGTATCCGGGTCTCATTGTCTCAGGCTCTCAGGGTCTCAGTATCTCAGTATCTCAGGGTCTCAAGGTCTCTGAGTCTCGAGGTCTCAGGGTCTCCGGGTCTCAGTGTCTCAGTGTCCCAGTGCTTCATTTGTCAGGGTCTCAGGGACTCAGTGTCTCAGGGTCTCAGTATCTCAGGGTCTCTGTGTCTCAGTGTATCAGTGTCTCAGGGTCTCTGGGTCTCTGGGTCTCAGTGTCTCAGGGTCTCAGTATCTCAGCGTCTCAGGGCCCCAGTGTCTCAGGATCTCAGTGTCTCAATGTCTCAGTGCTTAGTGTCTCAGGGTCTCTGGGTTTCTGGGTCTCAGTGTCTCAGGGTCTCAGTATCTCAGCGTCTCAGGGGCTCAGTGTCTCAGTGTCTCGGTGTCTCAGGGTCTTAGTTTCTCAGGGTCTCTTGGAAGCTGGGTCTCCGGGTCTCTGAGTCTCAGGGTCTCAGTGTCTCACTGTCTCAGGGTCTCTGGGTTTTTGGGTGTCTGGGTCTCAGTGTCTCCGTGTCTCAGGGTCTCTGGGTCTCAGTGCATAGTGTCTCAGGGTCTCAGGGACTCAATTTGTCAGTGTCTCAGTGTCTCAGGGTCAATGTCTCACGGTCTCAGGGTCAATGTCTCATGGTCTCAGTGCCCCAGGGTCTCAGTGTCTCAATGTCTCATTGCTTCGTGTCTCAGGGACTCAGTGTCGCAGTGTCTCAGGGACACAGTGTCTCAGTGTCTCTGGGTCTCTGTGTCTCTGGGTCTCAGGATCTCAGTGTCTCTGCATTTCAGCATCTCAGGGCCTCAGTGAGTCAGGGTCTCAGTGTCTCAGTGTCTCAGGGTCTCAGTGTTTCAGTGTCTCGGTGTCTTCGGGTCTCAGTTTCTCAGGATCTCTGGGAATCTGGGTCCCCGGGTCTCTGAGTTTCAGCGCCTCAGTGTCTCAGGGTCTCTGGGTCTCAGTGCTTAGTGTCTCAGGGACTCAGCGGCTCGATGTCTCAGGGTCTCGGTGTTTCAGGGGCTCAGTGTCTCAGAGTCTCAGGGTTTCAGTGTCACAGGATCTCAGTGTCTTAATGTCTCAGTGTTTAGTGTCTCAGGGTCTCAGGGTCTCAGGGTCTCAGTGTCTTAGCGTCTCAGGGTCTCAGTGTCTCTGAGTCTCAGAGTCTCAGTGTCTCAGGGTCTCAGGGTCTCAGCGACTCAATGTCTCAGTGTCTGTGTCTCAGGGTTTCAGTGTCTCAGGGTCTCTGGGCCTCTGTGTCTCAATGTCCAAGTGTTTCGTTTCTCAGCGTCTCAGTGTCTCAGGGTCTCAGGGCCTCTGGGTCTCAGTGTCTCAGGGTCTCAGTGTCTCAATGTCTCAGGGTCTCAGTGTCCCAGTGTCTCAGGGTCTCGTGTCTCAGGGTCTCAGTGTCTCAATGTCTCAGTGCTTAGTGTCTCAGGGTCTCAGAGACTCAGTGTCTCAGGGTCTAGGTGTCTCAGGGTCACAGTGCCTCAGTGTCTCAGGGTCCCTGGGTCTCTGTGTCTCAGTGTGTCAGTGTTTCAGGGTCTCAGTGTCTCAGGGTCTCAGTATTTCTGTGTTTCAGCATCTCAGCATCTCAGTGTCTCAGGGGCTCAGGGTCTCAGTGTCTCAGTGTCTCAAGGTCTCAGTGTCTCAGGGTCTCAGGGTCTCAGTGTCGCACGGTCTCAGTGTCTCAGGGTCTCTGGGTCTCAGTTTGCCATGGTTTCAGGGTCTCTGTGTCTCAGTGTCTCAGGGTCTCAGGGTCTCTGGGTCACTGCGTGTCTGGGTCTCACTGACTCTGGGTCTCAGTGCCTCAGGGTCTCTGGGTCTATGGCTCTCAGGGACTCTGGGTCTCTGGGTCTCAGTGTCTCAGGCTCTCAGCGTTTCAGGGTCGCAACGTCTCTGTGCCTCAATGTCTCTGTCCCAGTGTCCCGGTGTCTCTGTGTCTCAGGGTCTCCGGGTCTCAGGGTCTCTGCGTCTCTGCGTCTCTGGTCCTTTGGGTCTCAGGGTCTCTGTGCCTCAGTGTCTCAGTCTCTCAGGGTCTCAGTCTCTCAAGGTCTCAGTGTCTCTGGGTCTCAGGGGCTCATGGTCACAGTCTCTCAGTGTCTCAGGGTCTCAGTGTCTCAGTGTCTCAAGGTCTCTGGTTCCCTGGGTCAGAGGGTCTCTCAGTGTGTCATTGTCTCAGGTTCTCAGTGTCTCATTTTCTTAGGGTCTCTGGGTCTCAGGATCTCAGTGTCTCAGTGTCTCAGGGTCTCACGGTTACATTGTCTCAGTGTCTCTTGGTCTCAGGGTCTCAGCTTCTCAGGGTCTCTGGGTCTCAGTTTCTCAGTGTCTCAGAGCCTCAGGGACTCAGAGTCTCAGTGTCTCAAGGGCTCAGGGCCTCAGTGCCTCTGTGTCTCAGGGTCTCAGTGTCTCAGGGCCTCAGTGTCTCCATGTCTCCGTGTCTCAGGGTCTCAGTGTCTCAGGGTCTCAGTGTCTCACTGTCTCAGTGTCTCTGTGTTTCAGGGTATCAGTGTCTCAGGGCCTCAGTGTCTCCACGTCTCCGTGTCTCAGTGTCTCAGTGTCTCAGGGTCTCAGTGTCTCAGTGTCTCGGTGTTTCAGGGTATCAGTGTCTCAGTGTCTCAGGGTCTAAGAGTCACTGGGTCTCTGGGTCTCAGGGTCTCAGGTTTTCAGGGTTGCAGTGTCTCAATGTCTCAGGGTCTCATTGTCGCAGGGTATCAGTGCCTCAGGTTCGCAGGTTGTCTTGGTCTCAGGGTCTCTGCTTCTTAGGGCCCCTGGGTCTCTAGGTCTCAGTTTCCATGTGTCTCTGTGTCTCAGTGTCTCAGTGTTACAGGGTCTCAGGGTCTCAGTGTTTCAGGGTTTCTGGGTCTCAGGGTCTCTGTGTCTCAGTGTCTCAGGGTCTCAGCTTCTCAGTGTCTCAGTGTTTCAGGGTCTCAGTGTCCCAGGTTCTCTGTGCCTCAGTGTCTCCGTATCTCAGCTTCCCAGTGTCTCAGTGTTTCAGTTTTTCAGGGTCTCAGTGGCTCAGTGGCTCAGGGTCTCAGTGTCTCAGGGTTTCAGGGTCTCTGGGTCTCTGGATCTCTGGTTCTCAGAGTCTCTGGGTCTCAGTGTCTCAGTTTCTCAGTGTCTCAGTGTCTCAGGGTCTCATTTTCTCAGGGTCTCTGGGTATCAGGGTGTCAGGGTCTCAGGGTTTCAGGGTTGCAGCGTCTCAATGTCTCAGTGTCTCAGTGCCACAGTGTCTCAGTGTCTCAGGTTCTCAGGTTCTCTTGGTCTCAGGGTCTCTGCTTCTCAGGGTCTCAGGGTTTCAGTGTATCAGTGTCTCAGGGTCTCAGTGTCTCATGTTCTCAGTCTCTCTGTGTCTCAGTGTCTCAGGGATTCAGGGTCTCAGAGTCTCAGCTCTCAGTGTCTCAAGTTCTCACTGTCTCAGTGTTTCAGGGTCTCAGTATCTCAGGGTCTCCGGGTCTCAGTGTCTCAGGGTCTCAGTTTCACTGGGTCTCTGGGTCTCAGGGTTTCAGGGTTGCAGTGTCTCAATGCCCCAGTGTCTCAGGGTCTCAGTGTCTCAGCATCTGAGGGTCTCTGGGTCTCTGTGTCTCTGTATCTCAGAGTCTCTGGGTCTCAGGGTCTCTTGGTCTGTTGGTCTCACTGTCCCTGTATCTCAGGGTCTCTGTTTCTCTGGGTCTCTGGGTCTCAGTTTCTCAGGGTCTCTGTGTCTCTGGATCTCAGTGCCTCAGAGTCTCAGCTCTCCGTTTCTCAGGGTCTCAGTGTCTCAATGTCTCAGTGTCCCAGTGTCTCAGGGTCTCAGGGTCTCTGGGTCTCAGGGTCCCTGGGAATCAGCGTCTAATTTTCTCTGGGTCCCATGGTCACAGGGTATCTGCATCTCTGGGTCCCTGGGTCTCAGTGTTTCAGTGTCTCCGGGTCTCAGTGTCTCAGGTTCTCAGAGTCTCAGTCTCTCGGTCTCTCAGCGGCTCAGGTTCTCAGGGTTTCAGGTTTGCAGTCACTCAGTGTCTCAGTGGCGGAGGGTCTCAGTGTCTCAGTGTCTCAGCCTCGCTGGGTCTCAGGGTCTCTGGGTCTCAGGGCCTCAGTGTCTCAGAGTCTCTGGGTATCAGTGCCGCAGTGTCTCAGTGTCTCAGGGTGTCAGGGTCTCAGGGTCTCATGTCTCAGTATCTCAGGTTCTCAGTGTCTCAGGGTCCCAGTGTCTCTGGGTCTCAGTGTCTCTGGGTCTCGGGGTCTCAATGTCTAAGTGTCTCAGGGTCTCAGTGTCTCTGGGTCTCTGGGTCTCAGGGCGTCTGGGTCTCTGTGTCTCAGTGTCTCAGGGTCTCAGGGCATCTGGATCTCTGTGTCTCATGTCCTCCTGGTCTCTGGGACTCTGAGGCTCAATGTCTCAGTGTCTCAGGGTCTCAGGGCTTCTGGGTCTCTGTGTCTCAGGGTCTCAGGGCGTCTGGGTCTCTGTGTCTCAGTGTCTCAGGGTTTCAGGGTCTCTGGGTCTCTGTGTCTCAGGGTCTCAGGGCGTCTGGGTCTCTGTGTCTCAGTGTCTCAGGGTTTCAGGGTCTCTGTGTCTCAGTGTCTCAGGGTTTCAGGGTCTCTGGGTCTCTGTGTCTAAGGGTCTCAGGGCGTCTGGGTCTCTGTGTCTCAGTGTCTCAGGGCTTCTGGGTCTCAATGTCTCAGTGTCTCAGGTTCTCATGGCCTCTGGGTCTCGGTGTCTCAGGGTCTCTGGGTCTCTGGGTCTCTGTGTCCCAGGGTCTCAGGGACTCTGGGTCTCAGGGTCTCAGTTTCTCAGGGCCTCTGGGTCTCTGGGTCTCAGTGTCTCAGGGTCTCCGGGCCTCTGGGTCTCTGTGTCTCAATGTCTCAGTGTCTCAGGTTCTCAGGGTCTCTGAGTCTCAGTGTCTCAGGGTCTCAGGGCCTCTGGGTCTCTGGGTCTCTGAGTCTCAATGTCTCAGTGTCTCAGGTTCTCAGGGTCACAGGGCCTCTGGGTCTCAGGGTCTCAGTGTCTCAGGGTCTCAGGGCCTCCAGGTCTCAGTGTCTCAGGGTCTCAGGGCCTCAGGGCTTCAGGGTCTCTGTGTCTCAATGTCTCAGCGTCTCAGGGTCTCAGGGTCTCAGGGCCTCTGTGTCTCTGAGTCTCAATGTCTAAGTGTCTCAGTGTCTCAGTGTCTCAGGGTCTCAGGGCATCTGGGTCTCTGTGTCTCATGTCCTCCTGGTCTCTGGGACTCTGAGGCTCAATGTCTCAGTGTCTCAGGGTCTCAGGGCTTCAGGGTCTCAGTGTCTCAGAGTCTCAGGGTCTCAGGGCGTCTGGGTCTCTGTGTCTCAGTGTCTCAGGGCCTCTGCGTCTCAGGGTCTCAGTGTCTCAGGGTCTCAGTGTCTCAGGGCGTCTGGGTCTCAGGGTCTCAGGGTCTCAGGGCCTCTGGGTCTCTGAGTCACAGTGTCCCAGTGTCTCTGGGTCTCAGGGCCTCTGTGTCTCTGTGTCTCAGGGTCTCAGGGCATCTGGGTCTCTGTGTCTCAGGGTCTCAGGGCCTCTGGGTCTCTGAGTCACAGTGTCCCAGTGTCTCTGGGTCTCAGGGCCTCTGGGTCTCTGTGTCTCAGGGTCTCAGGGCATCTGGGTCTCTGTGTCTCAGGGTCTCAGGGTCTCTGGGCCTCTGGGCCTCTGAGTCTCAATGTCTCAGTGTCTCAGGGTCTCAGGGCCTCTGGGTCTCTGTGTCTCAGTGTCTCAGGGTCTCAGGGCCTCTGGGTCTCAGGGTCTCAGGGCCTCTGGGTCTCAGTGTCTCAGGTTCTCAGGGCCTCTGGGTCTCTGTGTCTCAGGTTCTCAGGGCCTCTGGTCTCAGTGTCTCAGGTTCCCAGGGCCTCAGGGTCTCAGTGTCTCAGGTTCTCAGGGTCTCAGGGCCTCTGTGTCTCAGGGTCTCTGTGTCTCAGGGCCTCTGGGTCTCTGTGTCTCAGGGTCTCAGGGCCTCTGGGTCTCAATGTCTCAGTGTCTTAGGTTCTCATGGCCTCGGGGTCTCTGTGTCTCAGTGTCTCAGGGCCTCACGGCCTCTGGGTCTCAGGGTCTCTGTGTCTCAGGGGCTCAGGGGCTCAGGGTCTCACGGCCTCTGGGTCTCAGGGTCTCAGTGTCTCCGTCTCAGGGTCTCTGGGTCTCAGTGTCTCAGGGTCTCTGGGCCTCTGGGTCTCAGTGTCTCAGGGTCACAGGGTCTCCGGGCCTCTGGGTCTCTGAGTCTCAGGGTCTTGGGTCTCTGTGTCTCAGGGTCTCAGGGCCTCTGGGCCTCTGGGTCTCAGTGTCTCAGGGTCTCTGGGTCTCTGGGTCTTTGTGTCTCAGGGTCTCAGGGCCTCTGGGTCTCTGTGTCTCAGGGTCTCAGGGCCTCTGGGTCTCAGTGTCTCAGGTTCTCAGGGTCTCAGGGTCTCTGGGTCTCTGTGTCTCAGGGTCTCAGGGCCTCTGAGTCTCTGGGTCTCTGTGTCTCAGTGTCTCAGGGTCTCACGGCCTCTGGGTTTCAGGGTCTCTGTGTCTCAGGGGCTCAGGGGCTCAGGGTCTCACGGCCTCTGGGTCTCAGGGTCTCAGGGTCTCAGTGTCTCCGTCTCAGGGTCTCTGGGTCTCAGTGTCTCAGGGTCTCAGGGACTCTGGGTCTCAGGGTCTCAGTGTCTCAGGGCCTCTGGGTCTCAGTGTCTCAGGGTCACAGGGTCTCCGGGCCTCTGGGTCTCTGAGTCTCAGGGTCTCCGGGTCTCTGGGTCTCTGTGTCTTTGGGTCTCAGTGTCTCAGTTTCTCAGTGTCTCAGTGTCACAGGGTCTCAGTGTCTCAGGGTCTCTGGGTGTCTGGTTCTCTGGGTTTCAGGATCTCTGAGTCTCTGGTTCTCGGTGTCTCAGGGTCTCAGGGTCTCTGGGTCTCATTGTCAGATAGTCTCTGGATAACTGGGTCTCAGAGTCTCTGGGTCTCTGGGGCTCTGCGTCTTAGTGTCTCAGTGTCTCTGGGTCTCAGGGTCTCAGGGTTTCTGGATCTCAGGGTCTCTGGGTCTCTGGGTCCCAGGGTCTCTGGGTCTCTGGGTCTCAGTGTCCATGGGTCACAGTGTTTCAGTTTCTCAGGGTCTCTTTTTCTCTGGGTCTCAATGTCTCAGTGTCTCTGGGTTTCAGTTTCTCATGGTCTCAGTGTCCCTGTGTCTCAGTGTCTCAGTGACTCAGTGACTCTGGGTCTCAGGGTCTCAGTGTCTCAGTGACTCTGGGTCTCAGGGTCTCTGGGTCTCAAGATCTCTGGGTCTCAGTGTCTCAGTTTCTCAGGCTCTCAGGGGCTTTGGGTCTCAGTGTCTCAGGGTCTCAATGTCTCAAGGTCTCTGGGTCTCTGGGTCACTGTGTCAGGGTCATTGGGTCTCTGGGTCTCTGTGTCTCAGTGTTGCAAGGTCACAGGGTCTCTGAGTCTCGGGGTCCCTGTGTCTCAGTGTCTCAGGGTCTCTGGGTCTCTGTGTATCAGTGTCTCTGTTTCTGTGGGTCTCTGGGTCTCACTGTCTCAAAGTCTCAGTCTCTCGGTGTCTCCGGGTTTCTGGGTCTCAATGTCTAAGGGTTTCAGTGTCTCAGGCTCTCTGGGTGTGTGTGTCCTAGTGTCTCAGTGTCTCTGTGTCTCAGGGTCTGAGTGTCTCAGGGTCTCAGGGCCTCTGGGTCTCAGTGTCTTAGTGCCTCAGGGTCTCAGGGTCTCTGGGTCTCAGTGTCTCAGAGTCTCAGGGCCTCTGGGTCTCAGTGTCTCAGGGTCTCAGGGCATCTGGATCTCTGTGTCTCATGTCCTCCTGGTCTCTGGGACTCTGAGGCTCAATGTCTCAGTGTCTCAGGGTCTCAGGGCTTCTGGGTCTCAGTGTCTCAGGGTCTCAGGGTCTCAGGGCGTCTGGGTCTCTGTGTCTCAGTGTCTCAGGGTCTCAGGGCATATGGATCTCTGTGTCTCATGTCCTCCTGGTCTCTGGGACTCTGAGGCTCAATGTCTCAGTGTCTCAGGGTCTCAGGGCTTCTGGGTCTCTGTGTCTCAGGGTCTCAGGGCGTCTGGGTCTCTGTGTCTCAGTGTCTCAGGGTTTCAGGGTCTCTGGGTCTCTGTGTCTCAGGGTCTCAGGGCGTCTGGGTCTCTGTGTCTCAGTGTCTCAGGGTTTCAGGGTCTCTGTGTCTCAGTGTCTCAGGGTTTCAGGGTCTCTGGGTCTCTGTGTCTAAGGGTCTCAGGGCGTCTGGGTCTCTGTGTCTCAGTGTCTCAGGGCTTCTGGGTCTCAATGTCTCAGTGTCTCAGGTTCTCATGGCCTCTGGGTCTCGGTGTCTCAGGGTCTCTGGGTCTCTGTGTCCCAGGGTCTCAGGGACTCTGGGTCTCAGGGTCTCAGTTTCTCAGGGCCTCTGGGTCTCTGGGTCTCAGTGTCTCAGGGTCTCCGGGCCTCTGGGTCTCTGTGTCTCAATGTCTCAGGGTCTCAGTTTCTCAGGGCCTCTGGGTCTCTGTGTCTCTGTGTCTCAGGGTCTCAGGGCCTCTGGGTCTCTGTGTCTCAGGGTCTCAGGGCCTCTGGGTCTCAGTGTCTCAGGGTCTCAGGGTCTCAGGGTCTCTGGGTCTCTGTGTCTCAGGGTCTCAGGGTCTCAGGGACTCTGGGTCTCTGTGTCACAGGGTCTCAGGGCTTCTGGGTCTCATGGCCTCTGGGTCTCTGTTTCTCAGGGTCTCAGGGTCTCAGTGCCTTTGGGTCTCTGTGTCTCAGGGTCTCAGGGTCTCTGGGCTTCTGGGCCTCTGGGTCTCTGTGTCTCTGTGTCTCAGGGTCTCAGGGCCTCTGGGTCTCTGTGTCTCAGGGTCACAGGGCCTCTGGGTCTCTGGGTCTCAGTGTCTCAGGGTCTCTGGGCCTCTGGGTCTCTGGGTCTCTGTTTCTCAGGGTCTCAGGGCCTCTGGGTCTCTGTGTCTCAGGGTCTCAGGGCCTCTGGGTCTCAGTGTCTCAGGTTCTCAGGGTCTCAGGGCCTCTGTGTCTCAGGGTCTCTGTGTCTCAGGGTCTCAGGGCCTCTGGGTCTCTGTGTCTCAGGGTCTCAGGGCCTCTGGGTCTCTGTGTCTCAGGGTCTCAGGTTCTCATGGCCTCGGGGTCTCTGTGTCTCAGTGTCTCAGGGTCTCACGGCCTCTGGGTCTCAGGGTCTCTGTGTCTCAGGGTCTCAGGGTCTCACGGCCTCTGGGTCTCTGGGTCTCAGTGTCTCGGTCTCAGGGTCTCTGGGTCTCAGTGTCTCAGGGTCTCAGGGACTCTGGGTCATAGGGTCTCAGTGTCTCAGGGCCTCTGGGTCTCTGGGTCTCAGTGTCTCAGGGTCACAGGGTCTCCGGGCCTCTGGGTCTCTGGGTCTCTGAGTCTCAGGGTCTCAGGGTCTCTGGGTCTCTGTGTCTCAGGGTCTCAGGGTCTCAGGGTCTCAGTGCCTCTGGGTCTCAGTGTCTCAGTTTCTCAGGGTCTCAGGGTCTCAGGGTCTCTGGGTCTCTGGGTCACAGTGTCTCAGGGTCTCAGGGACTCTGGGTCTCTGTGTCTCAGGGTCTCAGGGCCTCTGGGTCTCATGGCCTCTGGGTCTCTGTGTCACAGGGTCTCAGGGCCTCTGGGTCTCAGTGTCTCAGGTTCTCAGGGTCTCAGGGTCTCTGTGTCTCAGGGTCTCTGGGTCTCTGGGTCTCAGTGTCTCAGGGTCTCAGGGACTCTGGGTCTCTGTGTCTCAGGGTCTCAGGGCTTCTGGGTCTCATGGCCTCTGGGTCTCTGTTTCTCAGGGTCTCAGGGTCTCAGGGCCTCTGGGTCTCTGTGTCTCAGTGTCTCAGGGTCTCTGGGCCTCTGGACCTCTGGGTCTCTGTGTCTCTGTGTCTCAGGGTCTCAGGGCCTCTGGGTCTCTGTGTCTCAGGGTCTCAGGGCCTCTGGGTCTCTGAGTCTCAGTGTCTCAGTGTCTCAGGGTCTCAGGTTCTCTGGGTCTCTGTGTCTCAGGGTCTCAGGGCCTCTGGGTCTCAGTGTCTCAGGTTCTCAGGGTCTCAGGGTCTCTGGGTCTCTGTGTCTCAGGGTCTCAGGGCCTCTGGGTCTCTGGTTCTCAGTGTCTCAGGGTCTCAGGGCCTCTGGGTCTCAGGGTCTCAGGGTCTCACGGACTCTGGGTCTCAGGGTCTCAGTGTCTCAGGGTCTCTGGGTCTCTGGGTCTCAGTGTCTCAGGGTCTCAGGGACTCTGGGTCTCAGGGTCTCAGGGTCTCAGGGTCTCTGGGTCTCAGGGTCTCAGTGTCTCAGGGCCTCTGGGTCTCTGGGTCTCAGTGTCTCAGGGTCACAGGGTCTCCGGGCCTCTGGGTCTCTGGGTCTCGGGGTCTCAATGTATCAGTTTCTCAGTGTCTCCGGGCCTCTGGGTCTCTGGGTCTCAGTGTCTCAGGGTCACAGGGTCTCCGGGCCTCTGGGTCTCTGGGTCTCTGAGTCTCAGGGTCTCAGGGTCTCTGGGTCTCTGTGTCTCAGGGTCTCAGGGTCTCAGGGCCTCTGGGTCTCAGTGTCTCAGTTTCGCAGGGTCTCAGGGTCTCTGGGTCTCTGTGTCTCAGGGTCTCAGGGCCTCTGGGTCTCTGGGTCTCAGTGTCTCAGGGTCTCAGGGACTCTGGGTCTCTGTGTCTCAGGGTCTCAGGGCCTCTGGGTCTCATGGCCTCTGGGTCTCTGTGTCTCAGTGTCTCAGGGTCTCAGGGCCTCTGGGTCTCAGGGTCTCAGAGTCACACGGTCTCACGGCCTCTGGGTCTCAGGGTCTCTGGGTCTCAGTGTCTCAGGGTCTCAGGGACTCTGAGTCTCAGGGTCTCAGTGTCTCAGGGCCTCTGGGTCTCTGGGCCTCAGTGTCTCAGGGTCACAGGGTCTCCGGGTCTCTGGTTCTCTGGGTCTCTGGGTCTCAGTGTCTCAGGGTCTCAGGGACTCTGGGTCTCAGGGTCTCAGTGTCTCAGGGCCTCTGGGTCTCTGGGCCTCAGTGTCTCAATGTTTCAGTGTCTCAGTGTCTCAGGGTCCCAGGGTCTCAGGGCCTCTGGGTCTCAGGGTCTCAGTGTCTCAGGGTCTCAGGGCCTCCAGGTCTCAGTGTCTCAGGTTCTCATGGTCTCAGGGCCTCTGGGTCTCTGAGTCTCAATGTCTAAGTATCTTAGTGTCTCAGGGTCTCAGGGCATCTGGATCTCTGTGTCTCATGTCCTCCTGGTCTCTGGGACTCTGAGGCTCAATGTCTCAGTGTCTCAGGGTCTCAGGGCTTCTGGGTCTCAGTGTCTCAGGGTCTCAGGGTCTCAGGGCGTCTGGGTCTCTGTGTCTCAGTGTCTCAGGGTCTCAGGGCCTCTGGGTCTCTGTGTCTCAGGGCCTCAGGGTCTCAGGGCCTCTGGTTCTCTGTGTCTCAGTGTCTCAGGTTCTCTGGGCCTCTGGGTCTCTGTGTCTCAGGGTCTCAGGGCCTCTGGGTCTCTGTGTCTCTGTGTCTCAGGGTCTCAGGGCCTCTGGGTCTCTGTGTCTCAGGGTCTCAGGGCCTCTGGGTCTCAGTGTCTCAGGTTCTCAGGGTCTCAGGGTCTCTGGGTCTCTGTGTCTCAGGGTCTCAGGGTCTCAGGGACTCTGGGTCTCTGTGTCACAGGGTCTCAGGGCTTCTGGGTCTCATGGCCTCTGGGTCTCTGTTTCTCAGGGTCTCAGGGTCTCAGTGCCTTTGGGTCTCTGTGTCTCAGGGTCTCAGGGTCTCTGGGCTTCTGGGCCTCTGGGTCTCTGTGTCTCTGTGTCTCAGGGTCTCAGGGCCTCTGGGTCTCTGTGTCTCAGGGTCACAGGGCCTCTGGGTCTCTGGGTCTCAGTGTCTCAGGGTCTCTGGGCCTCTGGGTCTCTGGGTCTCTGTTTCTCAGGGTCTCAGGGCCTCTGGGTCTCTGTGTCTCAGGGTCTCAGGGCCTCTGGGTCTCAGTGTCTCAGGTTCTCAGGGTCTCAGGGCCTCTGTGTCTCAGGGTCTCTGTGTCTCAGGGTCTCAGGGCCTCTGGGTCTCTGTGTCTCAGGGTCTCAGGGCCTCTGGGTCTCTGTGTCTCAGGGTCTCAGGTTCTCATGGCCTCGGGGTCTCTGTGTCTCAGTGTCTCAGGGTCTCACGGCCTCTGGGTCTCAGGGTCTCTGTGTCTCAGGGTCTCAGGGTCTCACGGCCTCTGGGTCTCTGGGTCTCAGTGTCTCGGTCTCAGGGTCTCTGGGTCTCAGTGTCTCAGGGTCTCAGGGACTCTGGGTCATAGGGTCTCAGTGTCTCAGGGCCTCTGGGTCTCTGGGTCTCAGTGTCTCAGGGTCACAGGGTCTCCGGGCCTCTGGGTCTCTGGGTCTCTGAGTCTCAGGGTCTCAGGGTCTCTGGGTCTCTGTGTCTCAGGGTCTCAGGGTCTCAGGGTCTCAGTGCCTCTGGGTCTCAGTGTCTCAGTTTCTCAGGGTCTCAGGGTCTCAGGGTCTCTGGGTCTCTGTGTCTCAGGGTCTCAGGGCCTCTGGGTCTCTGGGTCACAGTGTCTCAGGGTCTCAGGGACTCTGGGTCTCTGTGTCTCAGGGTCTCAGGGCCTCTGGGTCTCATGGCCTCTGGGTCTCTGTGTCACAGGGTCTCAGGGCCTCTGGGTCTCAGTGTCTCAGGTTCTCAGGGTCTCAGGGTCTCTGTGTCTCAGGGTCTCTGGGTCTCTGGGTCTCAGTGTCTCAGGGTCTCAGGGACTCTGGGTCTCTGTGTCTCAGGGTCTCAGGGCTTCTGGGTCTCATGGCCTCTGGGTCTCTGTTTCTCAGGGTCTCAGGGTCTCAGGGCCTCTGGGTCTCTGTGTCTCAGTGTCTCAGGGTCTCTGGGCCTCTGGACCTCTGGGTCTCTGTGTCTCTGTGTCTCAGGGTCTCAGGGCCTCTGGGTCTCTGTGTCTCAGGGTCTCAGGGCCTCTGGGTCTCTGAGTCTCAGTGTCTCAGTGTCTCAGGGTCTCAGGTTCTCTGGGTCTCTGTGTCTCAGGGTCTCAGGGCCTCTGGGTCTCAGTGTCTCAGGTTCTCAGGGTCTCAGGGTCTCTGGGTCTCTGTGTCTCAGGGTCTCAGGGCCTCTGGGTCTCTGGTTCTCAGTGTCTCAGGGTCTCAGGGCCTCTGGGTCTCAGGGTCTCAGGGTCTCACGGACTCTGGGTCTCAGGGTCTCAGTGTCTCAGGGTCTCTGGGTCTCTGGGTCTCAGTGTCTCAGGGTCTCAGGGACTCTGGGTCTCAGGGTCTCAGGGTCTCAGGGTCTCTGGGTCTCAGGGTCTCAGTGTCTCAGGGCCTCTGGGTCTCTGGGTCTCAGTGTCTCAGGGTCACAGGGTCTCCGGGCCTCTGGGTCTCTGGGTCTCGGGGTCTCAATGTATCAGTTTCTCAGGGTCTTAGGGCCTCTGGGTCTCTGGGTCTCAGTGTCTCAGGGTCAGAGGGTCTCCGGGCCTCTGGGTCTCGGGTCTCTGGGTCTCAATGTCTCAGTGTCACAGGGTCTCAGTGCCTCTGTGTCTCACTCAGTGTCTCAGGGCCTCTGGGTCTCAGGGTCTCAGTGTCTCAGGGTCTCAGGGTCTCACGGCCTCTGGGTCTCAGGGTCTCAGTGTCTCAGGGTCTCAGGGCCTCTGGGTCTCAGGGTCTCAGGGTCTCTGGGTCTCAGTGTCTCAGGGTCTCAGGGCCTCTGGGTCTCAAGGTCTCAGTGTCTCAGGGTCTCAGGGTCTCTGGGTCTCTGTGTCTCAGGGTCTCAGGGCCTCTGGGTCTCTGGGTCTCAGTGTCTCAGGGTCTCTGGGCCTCTGGGTCTCTGGGTCTCTGTGTCTCAGGGTCTCAGGGCCTCTGGGTCTCTGTGTCTCTGGGTCTCAGGGCCTCTGGGTCTCAATGTCTCAGTGTCTCAGGGTCTCACGGCCTCTGGGTCTCAGGGTCTCTGGGTCTCAGTGTCTCAGGGTCTCAGGGACTCTGGGTCTCAGGGTCTCAATGTCTCAGTGTCTCAGGGTCCCAGGGTCTCAGGGCCTCTGGGTCTCTTAGTCTCAATGTCTAAGTGTCTCAGTGTCTCAGGGTCTCAGGGCATCTGGATCTCTGTGTCTCATGTCCTCCTGGTCTCTGGGACTCTGAGGCTCAATGTCTCAGTGTCTCAGGGTCTCAGGGCTTCTGGGTCTCAGTGTCTCAGGATCTCAGGGTCTCAGGGCGTCTGGGTCTCTGTGTCTCAGTGTCTCAGGGCCTCTGCGTCTCAGGGTCTCAGTGTCTCAGGGTCTCAGTGTCTCAGGGCCTCTGGGTCTCTGAGTCTCAGTTCTCAGTGTCTCAGGGTCTCAGGGCCTCTGGGTCTCTGTGTCTCAGGGTCTCAGGGTCTCAGGGCCTCTGGGTCTCTGTGTCTCAGTGTCTCAGGGTCTCTGGGCCTCTTGGCCTCTGGGTCTCTGTGTCTCAGGGTCTCATGGACTCTGGGTCTCTGTGTCTCAGGGCCTCTGGGTCTCTGTGTCTCAGGGTCTCAGGTCCTCAGGGTCTCTGGGTCTCTGTGTCTCAGTGTCTCAGGGTCTCTGGGTCTCAGTGTCTCAGGGTCTCAGGGTCTCTGGGTCTCTGTGTCTCTGGGTCTCAGGGCCTCTGTGTCTCAGGGTCTCTGTGTCTCAGGGTCTCAGGGCCTCTGGGTCTCTGTGTCTCAGGGTCTCAGGGTCTCAGGGTCTCAGGGCCTCTGGGTCTCAATGTCTCAGTGTCTCAGGTTCTCATGGCCTCGGGGTCTCTGTGTCTCAGTGTCTCAGGGTCTCACGGCCTCTGGGTCTCAGGGTCTCTGTGTCTCAGGGTCTCAGGGTCTCACGGCCTCTGGGTCTCAGGGTCTCAGTGTCTCAGGGTCTCAGGGTCTCTGGGTCTCAGGGTCTCTGTGTCTCAGGGTCTCAGGGTCTCACGGCCTCTGGGTCTCAGGGTCTCAGTGTCTCAGGGTCTCAGGGTCTCTGGGTCTCAGTGTCTCAGTGTCTCTTTGTCTCAATGTCTCTGACTCTCAGTGCCTCAGTGTTTCAGTGTCTCTGTGCCTCTGTGTCTCAGAGTCTCTGTGTCTCAGTGTCTCTGTTTCTCATTGTCGCAGTGTCTCTGTGCCTCAGCGCCTCACTGTACCTGGGTCTCTGTGCCTCAGTGTCTATGAGTCTCAGTGTCACAGAGTCTCAGTGTCTCAGTGTCTCTGTGTCTCTGTGACTATTTGTCTCAATGTCTCTGACTCTCATCTTCTCAGTGTCTCTGAGTCTCAGTGTCTCTGTGTCTCAGTGTCTCTGTGCCTCAGTGTCTCAGTGTCTCAGCATCTTAGTGTCTCTGTGTCTCTGTGCCTCTGTGTCTCTGTGTCTCAGAGTCTCTGTGTCTCAGTGTCTCTGTGCCTCAGTGTCTCTGTGTCTCTGTGTCTCTGTGCCTCAGTGTCTCAGTGTCTCTGTGCCTCAGTGTCTCAGTGACTCAGTGTCTCAGAGTCTCAGTGTCTCAGTGTCTCTGTGCCTCAGTGTCTCAGTGTCTCTGAGTCTCGGTGCCTCAGTGTTTCAGTGTCCCAGTGTCTCAGTGTCTCTGTGTCTGAGTGTCTCAGTGTCTCTCTGTCTCAGTGTCTCTCTGTCTCAGTGTCGCTGAGTCTCAGTTACTCAGAGTCTCAGTGTCTCTCTGTCTCTGTGTTTCTGTGCCTCAGTGTCTCAGTGTGTCTGTGTCTCAGTATCATAGTGTCTCTGTGTCTCTGTGTCTCTGTGCCTCAGTGTCTCAGTGACACATTGCCTCAGTGCCTCTGTGTCTCTGTGTCTCAGTGTCTCTGTGCCTCAGTGTCTCAGTGTCTCAGAGTATCAGTATCTCAGTGTCTCTGACTCTCACTGTCTCAGTGTCTCAGAGTCTCAATGTCTCTGTGTCTCAGTGTCACAGTGTCTCTGTGTCTCAGTGTCTCAGTGTCACTGTGTCTCAGTTTCTCAGTGTCTCAGTGTCTCTGTGTCTCAGTGTCTCAGTGTCTCTGTGTCTCAGTGTCTAAGTGTCTCTGTGTCTCTGTGTCTCTGTGCTTCAGTGTCTCCGTGTCTCTGTGTCTCAGAATCTCAGTGTCTCAGTGTCTCTGTGTCTCAGTGTCTCAGTGTCTCTGTGTCTCAGTGTCTCAGTATCTCAGTGTCTCAGTGGCTCTGTGCCTCAGTGTCCCAGTGTCTCAGTGTCGCAGATTCTCAGTGTCTCTGAGTCTCAGTGTTTCTGTATTTTTGTGCCTCAGTGTCTATGAGCCTCAGTGTCTCTGTGTCTCTGTGTCTCAGTGTCTCAGTGCCTCTGTGCCTCAGTGTCTCAGTGTCTCTGTGTCTCAGTGTCTCAGACTCTCAGTGTTTCTCTGTCTCTGTGTTTCTGTGCCTCTGTGTCTCAGTGTCTCAGAGTCTCAGATTCTCAGTTTCTCAGTGTCTCTGTGCCTCAGTGTCTCTGTGCCTCAGTTTCTCAGTGTCTCAGAGTCTCAGTGTCTCTGTGTCTCAGTGTCTCTGTGCCTCAGTGACTCAGTGTATCAGTGCCTCTGTGTCTCAGTGCCTCACAGTCTCACTATCTCTGTGTCTCTCTGTCTCAGTGTCTCTGTCCCTCAGTGTGTCAGTGTCTCTGTGCCTCACTGTCTCAGTGTCTCAGTGTCTCAGTGTATCTGTGCCTCAGTGTCCCAGTGTCTCCGTGTCTCTGAGTCTCAGTGTCTCTGTGTCTCAGTTACTCCGAGTCTCAGTGTCTCTCTGTCTCTGTGTTCCTGTGCCTCAGTGTCTCAGTGTCTCCGTGTCTCAGTATCACAGTGTCTCTGTGTCTCAGTGTCTCTGAGTCTCAGATTCTCAGTGTCTCAGTGTTTCTGTGCCTCAGTGTCACAGTGTCTCAGTGTCTCAGAGTCTCAGTGTCTCTGTGTCTCAGTGATTCTGTGCCTCAGTGTCTCAGTGCCTCTGTGTCTCAGTGCCTCAGAGTCTCACTATCTCTGTGTCTCTCTGTCTCAGTGTCTCTGTGCCTCAGTGTGTCAGTGTCTCTGTGCCTCAGTGACTCAGAGTCTCAGTGTCTCAGTGTCTCAGTGTCTCTGTGCCTCAGTGTCTCAGTGTCTCAGAGTATCAGTATCTCAGTGTCTCTGAGTCTCACTGTCTCAGTGTCTCAGTTTCTCAGTGTCTCATTGTCTCAGTGTCTCAGTGTCTCAGTGTCTCTGTGTCTCAGTGTCTCAGTGTCTCTGTGTCTCTGTGCTTCAGTGTCTCCGTGTCTCTGTGTCTCAGATTCTCAGTGTCTCAGTGTCTCTGTGCCTCAGTGTCTCACTGTATCAGTGCATCAGATTCTCAGAGTCTCTGTGTCTCAGTATGTCAGTGTCTCTGTGTCTCGGTGCCTCAGTGCCTCAGTGTCCCAGTGTCTCACTGTCTCTGTGTCTCAGTGTCTCAGTGTCTGTCTGTCTCCGTTTTTCTGTGTCTCAGTGTCTCAGTGTCTCTGTGTCTCAGTATCATAGTGTCTCTGTGTCTCAGTGTCTCAGAGCCTCAGATTCTCAGTGTCTCATTGTCTCTGTGCCTCAGTGTCTCTGTGCCTCAGTTTCTCAGAGTCTCAGTGTCTCAGTGTCTCTGTGTCTCAGTGTCTCTGTGCCTCTATGTCTCAGTGCCTCAGAGTCTCACTATCTCTGTGTCTCTCTGTCTCAGTGTCTCTGTGCCTCAGTGTCTCAGCGTCTCTGTGCCTCAGTGTCTCAGTGTCTCAGATTATCAGTATCTTATTGTCTCTGAGTCTCAGTTTCTCAGTGTCTCTGTGTCTCAGTGTCTCAGTGTCACAGTGCCTGATTCCTCTCTGTCTCTAAGTCTCAGTGTCTCTGTGCCTCAGTGTCCCAGTGTGTCAGTGTCTCAGAGTCTCAGTGTCTCTGTGTTTCAGTGACTCTGTGCCTCAGTGTCTCAGTGTCTCAGCGCCTCTGTGTCTCAGTGCCTCGGAGTCTCACTATTTCTGTGTCTCTCTGTCTCAGTGTCTCTGTGCGTCAGTGTCTCAGTGTCTCCGTGCCTCTCTGTCTCTGTGTCTCAGTGTCTCTGTGCCTCAGTGTGTCAGTGTATCAGTGTATCAGAGTCTCTGTGTCTCAGTATGTCAGTGTCTCTGTGTCACGGTGCCTCAGTGTCTCACTGTCCCAGTGTCTCACTGTCTCAGTGTCTCAGTGTCTCAGTGTCTCAGAGTCTCAGTGTCTCTGTGTCTCTGTGCCTCAGTTTCTCAGTGTCTGTGTGTCTCAGTATCACTTTGTGTCTTTGTCTTAGATTCCCAGTTTCTCTGTGTCTCAGAGTCGCAGTGTCTCTGTGTCTCTGTGCCTCAGTGTCTCAGTATTTAAGTGTCTCAGTGTCTCAGTGTCTCAGAGTATCAGTATCTCAGTGTCTCTGAGTCTCACTGTCTCAGTGTCTCAGAGTCTCAGTGTCTCTGTGTCTCAGTGTCACAGTGTCTCTGTGTCTCAGTGTCTCAGTGTCACTGTGTATCAGTTTCTCAGTGTCTCAGTGTCTCTGTGCCTCAGTGTCGAAGTGCCTCTGTGTCTCAGTGCCTCAGAGTCTCACTATCTCTGTGTCTCTCTGTCTCAGAGTCTCTGTGCCTCAGTGTGTCAGTGTTTCTGTGCCTCAGTGACTCAGAGTCTCAGTGTCTCAGTGTCTCAGTGTCTCTGAGTCTCACTGTCTCAGTGTCTCAGTGTCTCAGTGTCTCTGTGTCTCAGTGTCACAGTGTCTCTGTGTCTCAGTGTCTCAGTGTCACTGTGTCTCAGTTTCTCAGTTTCTCAGTGTCTCAGTGTCTCTGTGTCTCAGTGTCTCAGTGTCTCTGTGTCTCAGTGTCTCTGTGCTTCAGTGTCTCCGTGTCTCTGTGTCTCAGATTCTCAGTGTCTCTGTGCCTCAGTGTCTCACTGTATCAGTGCATCAGATTCTCAGTGTCTCTGTGTCTCAGTATGTCAGTGTCTCTGTGTCTCGGTGCCTCAGTGTCTCAGTGTCCCAGTGTCTCAGTGTCTCTGTGTCTCAGTGTCCCAGTGTCTCTCTGTCTCCGTGTTTCTGTGTCTCAGTGTCTCAGTGTCTCTGTGTCTCAGTGTCTCAGTGTCACAGTGCCTGATTGCCTCTGTGTCTCTAAGTCTCAGTGTCTCAGTGTCTCTCTGTCTCCGTGTTTCTGTGTCTCAGTGTCTCAGTGTCTTTGTGTCTCAGTGTCTCAGTGTCACAGTGCCTGATTGCCTCTGTGTCTCTAAGTCTCAGTGTCTCTGTGCCTCAGTGTCCCAGTGTCTCAGTGTCTCAGAGTCTCAGTGTCTCTGTGTTTCAGTGAATCTGTGCCTCAGTGTCTCAGTGTCTCAGCGCCTCTGTGTCTCAGTGCCTCGGAGTCTCACTATCTCCGTGTCTCTCTGTCTCAGTGTCTCTGTGCGTCAGTGTCTCAGTGTCTCCGTGCCTCAGTGTCTCAGAGTCTCAGTGTCTCTGTGTCTCTGTGTCTCTGTGCCTCAGTGTCTCAGTGACACAGTGCCTCAGTGCCTCTGTGTCTCTGTGTCTCAGTGTCTCTGTGCCTCAGTGTGTCAGTGTATCAGTGTATCAGTGTATCAGAGTCTCTGTGTCTCAGTATGTCAGTGTCTCTGTGTCTCGGTGCCTCAGTGTCTCACTGTCCCAGTGTCTCACTGTCTCAGTGTCTCAGTGTCTCAGTGTCTCAGTTTCTCAGTGTCTGTGTGTCTCAGTATCACAGTGTCTCTTTTCTTAGAATCCCAGTTTCTCTGTGTCTCAGAGTCGCAGTGTCTCTGTGTCTCTGTGCCTCAGTGTCTCAGTATTTAAGAGTCTCAGTGTCTCAGTGTCTCTGTGCCTCAGTGTCCCAGTGTCTCAGTGTCTCTGTGTCTCAGTGTCTCTGTGTCACTGTGCCTCAGTGTCTCTGACCCTCAGTGTCTCTGTGTCTCAGTTTCTCCGAGTCTCAGTGTCTCTCTGTCTCTGTGTCTCTGTGCCTCAGTGTCTCAGTATTTAAGAGTCTCAGTGTCTCAGTGTCTCAGTGTCTCAGAGTCTCAGTGTCTCAGTGTCTCTGTGTCTCAGTTTCTCTGTGACTCAGAGTCTCTGTGTCTCTGTGTCTCAGAGTCTCAGTGTCTCTGTGTCTCTTTGTCTCAGAGTCCCTGTGCCTCAGTGTCTCGGTGCCTCAGTGTATCTGTGCCTCAGTGTCTCAGTGTCTCAGCATCTTAGTTTCTCTGTGTCTCTGTGCCTCTGTGTCTCTGTGTCTCAGAGTCTCTGTGTCTCTGTGCCTCAGTGTCTCAGTGTCTCAGAGTCTCAGTGTCTCTGTGTCTCTATGTCTCAGTGCCTCAATGTCTCTGTGTCTCAGTATCTCAGATCTCAGTGACTCTGTGACTCTGTATCTCAGTGTCTCTGTGTCTCAGTGCCTCAGACTCTCACTGCCTCAGAGTCTCTGTTTCTCTGTGCCTGAGTGTCTCTGTGTCTCAATGTCTCAGAATGTCAGCGTCTCAATGTCTCAGTTTCTCATTGTTTCTGTGTCTCTGTGCCTCAGTGTCTCAGTGTCTCAGTTTCTCATTGTTTCTGTGTCTCTGTGCCTCAGTGTCTCAGTGTCTCAGTGTCTCAGAGTCTCAGTGTCTCTGTGTCTCAGTGTCTCTGTGCCTGAGTGTCTCTGTGCCTCAGTTTCTCAGTGTCTCAGAGTCTCAGTGTCTCTGTGTCTCAGTGTCTCTGTGCCTGAGTGTCTCAACGCCTCAGTGTCTCAGTGTCTCAGAGTCTCAGTTTCTCTGTGTCTCTGTGTCTCAGTGTCTCTGTGCCTCAGTGTCTCAGTGCCTCTATGTCTCAGTGTCTCAGTGTCTCTGTGTCTTTGTGCCTCAGTGTCTCAGTGTCTCAGTGTCTCAGAGTCTCTGTGTCTCAGTGTCTCAGAGTCTCAGTGTCTCAGTGTATCTGTGACTCAGTGTCTCAGTTTCTCAGATTCTCATTTCTCAGTGTCTCTTTGTCTCTGCGTCTCATTGTCTGTGTGCATCAGTGTCTCAGTGTCTCTGTGACTCTGTGTCTCAGATTCTCTGTGTCACAGTGTCTCTGTGCCTCAGTGTCTCAGTGTCTCAGAGTCTCAGAGTCTCTGTTTCTCTGTACCTCAGTGTCTCTGTGTCTCAATGTCTCAATGTCTCAGAATTGCAGTGTCTCAATGGTTCACTTTCACAGTGTCTCTGTGTCTCTGTGCCTCAGAGTCTCAGTGTCTCTGTGTCTCAGTGTCTCAGTGCCTCTATGACTCAGTGTCTCAGTGTCTCTGTGTCTTTGTGCCTCAGTGTCTAAGTGTCTCAGTGTATCAGAGTCTCAGTGTCTCAGTGTATCTGTGACTCAGTGTCTCAGTGTCTCAGTTTCTCAGATTCTCATTTCTCAGTGTCTCTTTGTCTCAGTGTCTCTGTGCATCAGTGTCTCAGTGTCTCTGTGACTCTGTGTCACAGATTCTCAGTGTCTCAGTGTCTCAGAGTTTCTGTGTCTCAGTGTCTCAGAGTCTCAGTGTCTCTGTGTCTCAGTGTCTCTGTGCCTCAGTGTCTCAGTGTGTCAGTGTCTCAGAGTCTCTGTGTCTCAGTGTCTCAGTGTCTCTGTTCCTCAGTGTCTCAGTGTCTCTGTGCCTCAGTGTCTCTGTCTCTCTGGATCTCTCTGTCTCTGTGTCTCAGTGTCTCTGAGTCTCCAGATCTCAGTGTCTCTGTGTCTCAGTGTCTCTGTGCCTCAGTGTCTCAGTGTGTCAGTGTCTCAGAGTCTCTGCGTCTCCGTGTCTCAGTGTCTCTGTTCCTCAGTATCTCAGTGTCTCTGTGTCTCAGTGTCTCTGTCTCTCAGGATCTCTCTGTCTCTGTGTCTCAGTGTCTCTGAGTCTCCAGATCTCAGTGTCTCTGTGTCTCAATGCCTCAGACTCTCAGTGACTCTGTGTCTCAGTGTCTATGTGTCTCAGTATCTCAGTGTCTCTGTGTCTCAATGTCTCAGAGTCTCAGAGTCTCAGTGTCTCTATGTCTCAGTGTCTCTGTGCCTCAGTGTCTCAGTGTCTCTATGTCTCAGTGTCTCTGTGCCTCAGTGTCTCAGTGTGTCAGTGTCGCTGTGTCTCGGTGTCTCAGTGTTTCTGTGCCTCAGTGTCTCAGTGTCTCAGAGTCTCAGTGTCTCTGTGCCTCAGTGTCTCAGTGTCTCAGTGTCTCAGTTTCTCAGAGTCTCTGTGTCTCAATGCCTCAGAGTCTCAGTATCTCAGTGAATCTGTGTCTCTGTGTCTCTGTGCCTTAGTGTCTCAGTGTCTCTTTGTCTCAGTGTCTCTGTGTCTCATTGTCTCTGGGCCCCAGCGTCTCTGTGTCTCAGTGTCTCAGAGTCTCAGTGTCTCTGTGTCTCTTTGTCTCAGTGTCTCAGTGTCTCAGTGTCTTAGTGTCTCAGAGTCTCCGTGTCTCTGTGTCTCAGTGTCTCTGTGCCTCAGTGTCTCAGTGTCTCAGAGTCTCAGTTTCTCTGTGTCTCTGAGTCTCAGTGTCTCTGTGCCTCAGTGTCTCAGTGTGTCTGTGTCTCTGTGTCTCGGTGTCTCAGTGTCTCTGTGCCTCAGTGTCTCTGAGTCTCAGAGTCTCAGTGTCTCAGTGTCTCAGTGTCTCAGCGTCTCAGTTTCTCAGAGTCTCTGTGTCTCAATATCTCAGTGTCTCAGTGAATCAGTTTCTCAGTGTCTCTGTGCCTCAGTGTCTCAGTGTCTCAGAGTCTTAGTTTCTCAGTGTCTCAGTGACTCTGTGTCTCAGTGTCTCTGTGCCTCTGTGCCTCTGTGCCTCAGTATCTGTGTATCACTGTGGCAGAGTCTCAGTGACTCTGCATCTCAGTGTCTATGTGTCTCAGTATCTCAGTGTCTCTGTGCCTCAGTGTCTCAGAGTCTCAGTGTCTCTGTGTCTCATTGTATCTGTGCCTCAGTGTCTCAGTGTCTCAGAGTCTCAGTGTTTCTGTGTCTCTATGTCTCAGTGTCCCTGTGTCTCAGTGCCTCAATGTCTCAGTGTCTCAGTGTCTCAGATCTCAGTTACTCTGTGTCTCTGTATCTCAGTGTCTCATTGTCTCACCGTCTCAGTGTCTCTGTGTCTCAGTGCCTCAGACTCTCACTGTCTCAGAGTCTCTGTTTCTCAGTGCCTCAGTGTCTCTGTGTCTCAATGTCTCAGAATTTCAGTGTCTCAATGTCTCAGTTTCTCAGTGTCTCTGTGTCTCTGTGTCTCCTAGACTCCGTGTCTCATTGTCTCTGTGCCTCAGTGTCTCAGTGTCTCAGAGTCTCAGTGTCTCTGTGTCTCAGTGTCTCTGTGTCTCTGTGTCTCAGTGTCTCAGCGCCTCAGTGTCTCAGTGTCTCAGAGTCTCAGTGTCTCTGTGTCTCAGTGTCTCTGTGCCTGAATGTCTCAGCGCCTCAGTGACTCTGTGTCTCAGAGTCTCAGTTTCTCTGTGTCTCTGTGTCTCAGTGTCTCTGTTCCTCAGTGTCTCAGTGCCTCTATGTCTCAGTGTCTCAGTGTCTCTGTGTCTTTGTGCCTCAGTGTCTAAGTGTCTCAGTGTCTCAGAGTCTCAGTGTCTCAGTGTATCTGTGACTCAGTGTCTCAGTGTCTCAGTTTCTCAGATTCTCATTTCTCAGTGTCTCTTTGTCTCAGTGTCTCAGTGTCTCTGTGCATCAGTGTCTCAGTGTTTCTGTGACTCTGTGTCTCAGATTCTCAGTGTCTCAGTGTCTCAGAGTTTCTGTGCCTCAGTGTCTCAGAGTCTCAGTGTCTCTGTGCCTCAGTATCTCAGTGTGTCAGTGTCTCAGAGTCTCTGTGTCTCAGTGTCTCAGAGTCTCTGTTACTCAGTGTCTCAGTGTCCCTGTGTCTCAGTGTCTCTGTCTCTCTGGATCTCTCTGTCTCTGTGTCTCAGTGTCTCTGAGTCTCCAGATCTCAGTGTTTCTGTGTCTCAGTGTCTCTGTGCGTCAGAGTCTCAGTGTCTCTGTGTCTCAGTGTCTCTGTCCCTCAGTGTCTCAGTGTGTCAGTGTCTCAGAGTCTCTGCGTCTCCGTGTCTCAGTGTCTCTGTTCC
This sequence comes from Carcharhinus amblyrhynchos, assembly GCF_965287045.1. NCBI lineage: Eukaryota > Metazoa > Chordata > Chondrichthyes > Carcharhiniformes > Carcharhinidae > Carcharhinus > Carcharhinus amblyrhynchos. The sequence goes on along the minus strand of NW_027649852.1, from coordinate 306,287 downwards.
TCAGTATCTCAGTGTCTCTGTGTCTCAGTGTCTCTGTCTCTGTGTCTCAGTGTCTCTGAGTCTCCAGATCTCAGTGTCTCTGTGTCTCAATGCCTCAGACTCTCAGTGACTCTGTGTCTCAGTGTCTATGTGTCTCAGTATCTCAGTGTCTCTGTGTCACAATGTCTCAGAGTCTCAGAGTCTCAGAGTCTCAGTGTCTCTATGTCTCAGTGTCTCTGTGCCTCAGTGTCTCAGTGTCTCTATGTCTCAGTGTCTCTGTACCTCAGTGTCTCAGTGTGTCAGTGTCGCTGTGTCTCGGTGTCTCAGTGTTTCTGTGCCTCAGTGTCTCAGTGTCTCAGTGTCTCTGTGCCTCAGTGTCTCAGTGTCTCAGTGTCTCAGTTTCTCAGAGTCTCTGTGTCTCAATGCCTCAGAGTCTCAGTATCTCAGTGAACCTGTGTCTCTGTGTCTCTGTGCCTTAGTGTCTCAGTGTCTCTTTGTCTCAGTGTCTCTGTGTCTCATTGTCCCTGGGCCCCAGCGTCTCTGTGTCTCAGTGTCTCAGAGTCTCAGTGTCTCTGTGTCTCTTTGTCTCAGTGTCTCTGTACCTCAGTGACTCAGTGTCTTAGTGTCTCAGAGTCTCCGTGTCTCTGTGTCTCAGTGTCTCTGTGCCTCAGTGTCTCAGTGTCTCAGAGTCTCAGTTTCTCTGTGTCTCTGAGTCTCAGTGTCTCTGTGCCTCAGTGTCTCAGTGTGTCTGTGTCTCTGTGTCTCGGTGTCTCAGTGTCTCTGTGCCTCAGTGTCTCAGTGTCTCAGAGTCTCAGTGCCTCAGTGTCTCAGTGTCTCAGCGTCTCAGTTTCTCAGAGTCTCTGTGTCTCAATATCTCAGTGTCTCAGTGAATCAGTTTCTCAGTGTCTCTGTGTCTCTGTGCCTCAGTGTCTCAGTGTCTCAGAGTCTTAGTTTCTCAGTGTCTCAGTGACTCTGTGTCTCAGTGTCTCTGTGCCTCTGTGCCTCTGTGCCTCAGTATCTGTGTATCACTGTGGCAGAGTCTCAGTGACTCTGCACCTCAGTGTCTATGTGTCTCAGTATCTCAGTGTCTCTGTGCCTCAGTGTCTCAGAGTCTCAGTGTCTCAGTGTCTCATTGTATCTGTGCCTCAGTGTCTCAGTGTCTCAGAGTCTCAGTGTTTCTGTGTCTCTATGTCTCAGTGTCCCTGTGTCTCAGTGCCTCAATGTCTCAGTGTCTCAGTGTCTCAGATCTCAGTTACTCTGTGTCTCTGTATCTCAGTGTCTCATTGTCTCACCGTCTCAGTGTCTCTGTGTCTCAGTGCCTCAGACTCTCACTGCCTCAGAGTCTCTGTTTCTCAGTGCCTCAGTGTCTCTGTGTCTCAATGTCTCAGAATTTCAGTGTCTCAATGTCTCAGTTTCTCAGTGTCTCTGTGTCTCTGTGTCTCTTAGACTCCGTGTCTCTTTGTCTCTGTGCCTCAGTGTCTCAGTGTCTCAGAGTCTCAGTGTCTCTGTGTCTCAGTGTCACTGTGCCTGAGTGTCTCAGCGCCTCAGTGTCTCAGTGTCTCAGAGTCTCAGTGTCTCTGTGTCTCAGTGTCTCTGTGCCTGAATGTCTCAGCGCCTCAGTGACTCTGTGTCTCAGAGTCTCAGTTTCTCTGTGTCTCTGTGTCTCAGTGTCTCTGTTCCTCAGTGTCTCAGTGCCTCTATGTCTCAGTGTCTCAGTGTCTCTGTGTCTTTGTGCCTCAGTGTCTAAGTGTCTCAGTGTCTCAGAGTCTCAGTGTCTCAGTGTATCTGTGACTCAGTGTCTCAGTGTCTCAGTTTCTCAGATTCTCATTTCTCAGTGTCTCTTTGTCTCAGTGTCTCAGTGTCACTGTGCATCAGTGTCTCAGTGTCTCTGTGACTCTGTGTCTCAGATTCTCAGTGTCTCAGTGTCTCAGAGTTTCTGTGCCTCAGTGTCTCAAAGTCTCAGTGTCTCTGTGTCTCAGTGTCTCTGTGCCTCAGTGTCTCAGTGTGTCAGTGTCTCACAGTCTCTGTGTCTCAGTGTCTCAGTGTCTCTGTTCCTCAGTGTCTCAGTGTCTCTGTGTCTCAGTGTCTCTGTCTCTCTGGATCTCTCTGTCTCTGTGTCTCAGTGTCTCTGAGTCTCCAGATCTCAGTGTCTCTGTGTCTCAGTGTCTCTGTGCCTCAGTGTCTCAGTGTGTCAGTGTCTCAGAGTCTTTGCGTCTCCGTGTCTCAGTGTCTCAGTTCCTCAGTATCTCAGTGTCTCTGTGTCTCAGTGTCTCTGTCTTTCAGGATCTCTCTGTCTCTGTGTCTCAGTGTCTCTGAGTCTCCAGATCTCAGTGTCTCTGTGTCTCAATGCCTCAGACTCTCAGTGACTCTGTGTCTCAGTGTCTATGTGTCTCAGTATCTCAGTGTCTCTGTGTCTCAATGTCTCAGAGTCTCAGTGTCTCTATGTCTCAGTGTCTCTGTGCCTCAGTGTCTCAGTGTCTCTATGTCTCAGTGTCTCTGTGCCTCAGTGTCTCAGTGTGTCAGTGTCGCTGTGTCTCGGTGTCTCAGAGTTTCTGTGCCTCAGTGTCTCAGTGTCTCAGAGTCGCAGTGTCTCTGTGCCTCAGTGTCTCAGTGTCTCAGTTTCTCAGAGTCTCTGTGTCTCAATGCCTCAGAGTCTCAGTATCTCAGTGAATCTGTGTCTCTGTGTCTCTGTGCCTTAGTGTCTCAGTGTCTCTTTGTCTCAGTGTCTCTGTGTCTCATTGTCTCTGGGCCCCAGCGTCTCTGTGTCTCAGTGCCTTAGTGTCTCAGTGTCTCTTTGTCTCAGTGTCTCTGTGTCTCATTGTCTCTGGGCCCCAGCGTCTCTGTGTCTCAGTGTCTCAGAGTCTCAGTGTCTCAGCATCTTAGTGTCTCTGTGTCTCAGTGCCTCAGTGTCTCAGACTCTCAGTGTCTCAATGTCTCAGTGTCTCTGTGCCTCATTGTCTCAGTGTCTCAGCATCTTAGCGTCTCTGTGTGTCTGTGTCTCTGTGTCTCAGTGTCTCCGAGTCTCAGAGTCTCAGTGTCTCAGTGTCTCAGAGTCTCTGTGTCTCAGTGTCTCTTTGCCTCAGTGCCTCAGTGTCTTAGTTTCTCAGAGTCACAGTGTCTCTGTGTCTCTGTGTCTCAGTGTCTCTGTGCCTCAGTGTCTCAGAGTCTCAGAGTCTCTGTTTCTCTGTGCCTCAGTGTCTCTGTGTCTCAATGTCTCAATGTCTCAGAATTGCAGTGTCTCAATGGTTCACTTTCACATTGTCTCTGTGTCTCTGTGCCTCAGAGTCTCAGTGTCTCTGTGTCTCAGTGTCTCTGTGCCTGAGTGTCTCAGTGTCTCAGTGCCTCTATGTCTCAGTGTCTCAGTGTCTCTGTGTCTTTGTGCCTCAGTGTCTAAGTGTCTCAGTGTATCAGAGTCTCAGTGTCTTAGTGTATCTGTGACTCAGTGTCTCAGTGTCTCAGTTTCTCAGATTCTCATTTCTCAGTGTCTCTTTGTCTCAGTGTCTCAGTGTCTCTGTGCATCAGTGTCTCAGTGTCTCTGTGACTCTGTGTCTCAGATTCTCAGTGTCTCAGTGTCTCAGAGTTTCTGTGTCTCAGTGTCTCAGAGTCTCAGTGTCTCTGTGCCTCAGTGTCTAAGTGTGTCAGTGTCTCAGAGTCTCTGTGTCTCAGTGTCTCAGTGTCTCTGTTCCTCAGTGTCTCAGTGTCTCTGTGTCTCAGTGTCTCTGTCTCTCTGGATCTCTCTGTCTCTGTGTCTCAGTGTCTCTGAGTTTCCAGATCTCAGTGTCTCTGTGTCTCAGTGTCTCTGTGCCTCCGTGTCTCAGTGTGTCAGTGTCTCAGAGTCTCTGCGTCTCCGTGTCTCAGTGTCTCTGTTCCTCAGTATCTCAGTGTCTCTGTGTCTCAGTGTCTCTGTCTCTCAGGATCTCTCTGTCTCTGTGTCTCAGTGTCTCTGAGTCTCCAGATCTCAGTGTCTCTGTGTCTCAATGCCTCAGACTCTCAGTGACTCTGTGTCTCAGTGTCTATGTGTCTCAGTATCTCAGTGTCTCTGTGTCTCAATGTCTCAGAGTCTCAGAGTCTCAGTGTCTCTATGTCTCAGTATCTCTGTGCCTCAGTGTCTCAGTGTCTCTATGTCTCAGTGTCTCTGTGCCTCAGTGTCTCAGTGTGTCAGTGTCGCTGTGTCTCGGTGTCTCAGTGTTTCTGTGCCTCAGTGTCTCAGTGTCTCAGAGTCTCAGTGTCTCTGTGCCTCAGTGTCTCAGTGTCTCAGTGTCTCAGTTTCTCAGAGTCTCTGTATCTCAATGCCTCAGAGTCTCAGTATCTCAGTGAATCTGTGTCTCTGTGTCTCTGTGCCTTAGTGTCTCAGTGTCTCTTTGTCTCAGTGTCTCTGTGTCTCATTGTCTCTGGGCCCCAGCGTCTCTGTGTCTCAGTGTCTCAGAGTCTCAGTGTCTCTGTGTCTCTTTGTCTCAGTGTCTCTGTGCCTCAGTGTCTCTGTGCCTCAGTGTCTCAGTGTCTCAGAGTCTCAGTTTCTCTGTGTCTCTGAGTCTCAGTGTCTCTGTGTCTCAGTGTCTCAGTGTCTCAGTGTCTCAGAGTCTCAGTGTCTCTGTGTCTCTGTGCCTCAGTGTCTCAGTGTCTCAGAGTCTTAGTTTCTCACTGTCTCAGTGACTCTGTGTCTCAGTGTCTCTGTGCCTCTGTGCCTCAGTATCTGTGTATCACTGTGGCAGAGTCTCAGTGACTCTGCATCTCAGTGTCTATGTGTCTCAGTATCTCAGTGTCTCTGTGCCTCAGTGTCTCAGAGTCTCAGTGTCTCTGTGTCTCATTGTATCTGTGCCTCAGTGTCTCAGTGTCTCAGAGTCTCAGTGTTTCTGTGTCTCTATGTCTCAGTGTCCCTATGTCTCAGTGCCTCAATGTCTCAGTGTCTCATTGTCTCAGATCTCAGTTACTCTGTGTCTCTGGTACTCAGTGTCTCATTGTCTCACCGTCTCAGTGTCTCTGTGTCTCAGTGCCTCAGACTCTCACTGCCTCAGAGTCTCTGTTTCTCAGTGCCTCAGTGTCTCTGTGTCTCAATGTCTCAGAATTTCAGTGTCTCAATGTCTCAGTTTCTCAGTGTCTCTGTGTCTCCTAGACTCCGTGTCTCATTGTCTCTGTGCCTTAGTGTCTCAGTGTCTCAGAGTCTCAGTGTCTCTGTGTCTCAGTGACTCTGTGCCTGAGTGTCTCAGCGCCTCAGTGCCTCAGTGTCTCAGAGTCTCAGTGTCTCTGTGTCTCAGTGTCTCTGTGCCTGAATGTCTCAGCGCCTCAGTGACTCTGTGTCTCAGAGTCTCAGTTTCTCTGTGTCTCTGTGTCTCAATGTCTCTGTTCCTCAGTGTCTCAGTGTCTCTATGTCTCAGTGTCTCTGTGTCTTTGTGCCTCAGTGTCTCAGTGTCTCAGAGTCTCAGTGTCTCAGTGTATGTGTGACTCAGTGTCTCAGTGTCTCAGTTTCTCAGATTCTCATTTCTCAGTGTCTCTTTGTCTAAGTGTCTCAGTGACTCTGTGCATCAGTGTCTCAGTGTCTCTGTGACTCTGTGTCTCAGATTCTCAGTGTCTCAGAGTTTCTGTGCCTCGGTGTCTCAGAGTCTCAGTGTCTCTGTGTCTCAGTGTCTCTGTGCCTCAGTGTCTCAGTGTGTCAGTTTCTCAGAGTCTCTGTGTCTCAGTGTCTCAGAGTCTCAGCTCCTCAGTGTCTGAGTGTCTCTGTGTCTCAGTGTCTCTGTCTCTCTGGATCTCTCTGTCTCTGTGTCTCAGTGTCTCTGAGTCTCCAGATCTCAGTGTCTCTGTGTCTCAGTGTCTCTGTGCCTCAGTGTCTCAGTGTGTCAGTGTCTCAGAGTCTCTGCGTCTCCGTGTCTCAGTGTCTCTGTTCCTCAGTATCTCAGTGTCTCTGTGTCTCAGTGTCTCTGTCTCTCAGGATCTCTCTGTCTCTGTGTCTCAGTGTCTCTGAGTCTCCAGATCTCAGTGTCTCTGTGTCTCAATGCCTCAGACTCTCAGTGACTCTGTCTCTCAGTGTCTATGTGTCTCAGTATCTCAGTGTCTCTGTGTCTCAATGTCTCAGAGTCTCAGAGTCTCAGTGTCTCTATGTCTCAGTGTCTCTGTGTCTCAGTGTCTCTGTGCCTCAGTGTCTCAGTGTGTCAGTGTCGCTGTGTCTCGGTGTCTCAGTGTTTCTGTGCCTCAGTGTCTCAGTGTCTCTGTGCCTCAGTGTCTCAGTGTCTCAGTGTCTCAGTTTCTCAGAGTCTCTGTGTCTCAATGCCTCAGAGTCTCAGTATCTCAGTGAATCTGTGTCTCTGTGTCTCTGTGCCTTAGTGTCTCAGTGTCTCTTTGTCTCAGTGTCTCTGTGTCTCATTGTCTCTGGGCCCCAGCGTCTCTGTGTCTCAGTGTCTCAGAGTCTCAGTGTCTCAGCATCTTAGTGTCTCTGTGTCTCTGTGCCTCTGTGTCTCTGTGTCTCCGTGTCTCTGTGTCTCAGTGTCTCTGTTTCTCATTGTCTCAGTGTCTCTGTGCCTCAGTGCCTCAGTGTATCTGTATCTCAGTGTCTCAGTGTCTCAGACTCTCAGTGTCTCAATGTCTCAGTGTCTCTGTGCCTCATTGTCTCAGTGTCTCAGCATCTTAGCGTCTCTGTGTGTCTGTGTCTCTGTGTCTCAGTGTCTCAGTGTCTCCGAGTCTCAGAGTCTCAGTGTCTCAGTGTCTCAGAGTCACTGTGTCTCAGTGTCTCTGTGCCTCAGTGTCTCAGTGTCTTAGTTTCTCAGAGTCACAGTGTCTCTGTGTCTCTGTGTCTCAGTGTCTCTGTGCCTCAGTGTCTCAGTGTCTCAGAGTCTCAGAGTCTCTGTTTCTCTGTGCCTCAGTGTCTCAATGTCTCAATGTCTCGGAATTGCAGTGTCTCAATGGTTCACTTTCACAGTGTCTCTGTGTCTCTGTGCCTCAGAGTCTCAGTGTCTCTGTGTCTCAGTGTCTCTGTGCCTGAGTGTCTCAGTGTCTCAGTGCCTCTATGTCTCAGTGTCTCAGTGTCTCTGTGCATCAGTGTCTCAGTGTCTCTGTGACTCTGTGTCTCAGATTCTCAGTGTCTCAGTGTCTCAGAGTATCTGTGTCTCAGTGTCTCAGAGTCTCAGTGTCTCTGTGTCTCAGTGTCTCTGTGCCTGAGTGTCTCAGTGTGTCAGTGTCTCAGAGTCTCTGTGTCTCAGTGTCTCAGTGTCTCTGTTCCTCAGTTTCTCAGTGTCTCTGTGTCTCAGTGTCTCTGTCTCTCTGGATCTCACTGTCTCTGTGTCTCAGTGTCTCTGAGTTTCCAGATCTCAGTGTCTCTGTGTCTCAGTGTCTCTGTGCCCCAGTGTCTCAGTGTGTCAGTGTCTCAGAGTCTCTGCGTCTCCGTGTCTCAGTGTCTCTGTTCCTCAGTATCTCAGTGTCTCTGTGTCTCAGTGTCTCTGTCTCTCAGGATCTCTCTGTCTCTGTGTCTCAGTGTCTCTGAGTCTCCAGATCTCAGTGTCTCTGTGTCTCAATGCCTCAGACTCTCAGTGACTCTGTGTCTCAGTGTCTATGTGTCTCAGTATCTCAGTGTCTCTGTGTCTCAATGTCTCAGAGTCTCAGTGTCTCTATGTCTCAGTGTCTCTGTGCCTCAGTGTCTCAGTGTCTCTATGTCTCAGTGTCTCTGTGCCTCAGTGTCTCAGTGTGTCAGTGTCGCTGTGTCTCGGTGTCTCGGTGTCTCAGTGTTTCTGTGCCTCAGTGTCTCAGTGTCTCAGAGTCTCAGTGTCTCAGTGCCTCAGTGTCTCAGTGTCTCAGTGTCTCAGTGTCTCAGTTTCTCAGAGTCTCTGTGTCTCAATGCCTCAGAGTCTCAGTATCTCAGTGAATCTGTGTCTCTGTGTCTCTGTGCCTTAGTGTCTCAGTGTCTCTTTGTCTCAGTGTCTCTGTGTCTCATTGTCTCTGGGCCCCAGCGTCTCTGTGTCTCAGTGTTTCAGAGTCTCAGTGTCTCTGTGTCTCTTTGTCTCAGTGTCTCTGTGCCTCAGTGTCTCAGTGTCTTAGTGTCTCAGAGTCTCCGTGTCTCTGTGTCTCAGTGTCTCTGTGCCTCAGTGTCTTAGTGTCTCAGAGTCTCAGTTTCTCTGTGTCTCTGAGTCTCAGTGTCTCTGTGCCTCCGTGTCTCAGTGTGTCTGTGTCTCTGTGTCTCGGTGTCTCAGTGTCTCTGTGCCTCAGTGTCACTGTGTCTCAGTGTCTCAGAGTCTCAGTGTCTCAGTGTCTCAGCGTCTCAGTTTCTCAGAGTCTCTGTGTCTCAATATCTCAGTGTCTCAGTGAATCAGTTTCTCAGTGTCTCTGTGTCTCTGTGCCTCAGTGTCTCAGTGTCTCAGAGTCTTAGTTTCTCAGTGTCTCAGTGACTCTGTGTCTCAGTGTCTCTGTGCCTCTGTGCCTCAGTATCTGTGTATCACTGTGTCAGAGTCTCACTGACTCTGCATCTTAGTGTCTATGTGTCTCAGTGCCTCAATGTCTCAGTGTCTCAGTGTCTCAGATCTCAGTTACTCTGTGTCTCTGTATCTCAGTGTCTCATTGTCTCACCGTCTCAGTGTCACTGTGTCTCAGTGCCTCAGACTCTCACTGCCTCAGAGTCTCTGTTTCTCAGTGCCTCAGTGTCTCTGTGTCTCAATGTCTCAGAATTTCAGTGTCTCAATGTCTCAGTTTCTCAGTGTCTCTGTGTCTCTGTGTCTCCTAGACTCCGTGTCTCATTGTCTCTGTGCCTCTGTGTCTCAGTGTCTCAGAGTCTCATTCTCAGTGTCTCAGTGTCTCAGAGTCTCAGTGTCTCTTTGCATCAGTTTTTCAGTGTAACACAGTCTCAGAGTCTCAGTGTCACAGTGTCTCTGTGCCTCAGTGCCTCAGTGTCTCAGTGTCTCAGTGTCTCAGTGTCGTAGTGCCTCAGAGCCTCAGTGTCTCTGTGTCTCAGTGTCTCAGAGTCTCAGAGTCTCTGTGTCTCAGTGTCTCAGTGTCTCAGTGCCTCTGCGCCTCAGTGTCTCAGTGTCTCAGTGTCTCAGTGTCCCTGTGTCTCAGTGTCTCAGCGTCTCTGTGTCTCAGTGTCTCAGATCTCAGTAACTCTGTGTCTCTGTATCTCAGTGTCTCATTGTCTCACCGTCTCAGTGTCTCTGTGTCTCAGTGCCTCAGACTCTCACTGCCTCAGAGTCTGTGTTTCTCTGTGCCTCAGTGTCTGTGTGTCTCAATGTCTCAGAATTTCCGTGTCTCAATGTCTCAGTTTCTCAGTGTCTAAGTGTCTCAGTGTCTCTGTGTCTCTGTGCCTAAGTGTCTCAGTGTCTCAGAGTCTCAGTTTCTCTGTGTCTCTGAGTCTCAGTGTCTCTGTGCCTCAGTGTCTCAGAGTCTCAGTGTCTCTGTGTCTCTGTGCCTCAGTGTCTCAGTGTCTCAGAACCTTAGTTTCTCAGTGTTTCAGTGTCTCTGTGTCTCTATGCCTCAGTGTCCCTGTGTCTCAGTGCCTCAATGTCTCTGTGTCTCAGTGTCTCATATCTCAGTGACTCTGTGTCTCTGTATCTCAGTGTCTCATTGTCTCACCGTCTCAGTGTCTCTGTGTCTCAGTGCCTCAAACTCTCACTGCCTCAGAGTCTGTGTTTCTCTGTGCCTCAGTGTCTCTGAGTCTCAATGTCTCAGAATTTCAGTGTCTCAATGTCTCAGTTTCTCAGTGTCTCTGTGTCTCTGTGCCTCAGTGTCTCAGTGTCTCAGAGTCTCAGTGTCTCTGTGTCTCCTAGACTCCGTGTCTCATTGTCTCTGTGCCTCAGTGTCTCAGTGTCTCAGAGTCTCAGTGTCTCTGTGCCTCAGTGTCTCAGTGTCTCAGAGTCTCAGTGTCTCTGTGTCTCAGTGTCTCTGTGCCTGAGTGTCTCAGCGCCTCAGTGTCTCAGTGTCTCAGAGTCTCAGTGTCTCTGTGTCTCAGTGTCTCTGTGTCTTTGTGCCTCAGTGTATAAGTGTCTCAGTGTCTCAGAGTCTCAGTGTCTCAGTGTATCTGTCACTCAGTGTCTCAGTTTCTCAGATTCTCATTTCTCAGTGTCTCTTTGTCTCTGTGTCTCAGGGTCTCTGTGCATTAGTGTCTCAGTGTATCTGTGACTCTGTGTCTCAGATTCTCAGTGTGTCAGTGTCTCAGAGTCTCAGTGTCTCTGTGTCTCATGTCTCTGTGCCTCAGTGTCTCAGTGTGTTAGTGTCTCAGAGTCTCTGTGTCTCAGTGTCTCAGAGTCTCAGTGTCTCTGTGTCTCAGTGTCTCTGTGCCTCAATGACTCAGTGTGTCAGTGTCTCAGAGTCTCTGTGTCTCAGTGTCTCTGTTCCTCAGTGTCTCTGTGTCTCAGTGTCTCTGAGTCTCCAGATCTCAGTGTCTCTGTGTCTCAGTGTCTCTGTGCATCAGTGTCTCAGTGTCTCTGTGACTCTGTGTCTCAGATTCTCAGTGTCTCAGTGCCGCAGAGTCTCTGTGTCGCAGTATCTCTGAGTCTCAGTGTCTCTGTGTCTCAGTGTTTCTGTGCCTCAGTGTCTCAGTGTGTCGGTGTCTCAGAGTCTCTGCGTCTCAGTATCTCAGTGTCTCAGTTTCTCAGATTCACATTTTTCAGTGTCTCTTTGTCTCTGTGTCTCAGTGTCTCTGTGCATCAGTGTCTCAATGTCTCTGTGACTCTGTGTCTCAGATTCACACTGTCTCAGTGTCTCTGTGCCTCAGTGTCTCAGTGTGTCAGTGTCTCAGAGTCTCTGTGTCTCAGTGTCTCAGTGTCTCTGTTCCTCAGTGTCTCTGTGTCTCAGTGTCTCTGAGTCTCCAGATCACAGTGTCTCTGTGTCTCAGTGTCTCTGTGCATCAGTGTCTCAGTGCCTCTGTGACTCTGTGTCTCAGAGTATTCGTGTCTCTGTGTCTCATTGTCTCTGTGTCTCAGTGTCTCAGTGTCTCTGTTCCTCAGTGTCTCTGTGTCTCAGTGTCTCTGAGTCTCCAGATCTCAGTGTCTCTGTGTCTCAGTGTCTCTGTGCATCAGTGTCTCAGTGCCTCTGTGACTCTGTGTCTCAGAGTATTCGTGTCTCTGTGTCTCATTGTCTCTGTGCGTCAGTGTGTCAGTGTCTCAGAGTCTCAGTGTCTCTGTGTCTCTGTGTCTCAGTGTCTCTGTGTCTCAGTGTCTCAGTGTCTCAGAGTCTCAGAGTCTCAGTGATTCTGTGTCTCTGTGTCTCAGTGTCTCAGCTTCTCACCGTCTCAGTGTTTCTGTGTCTCAGTGTCTCAGTGTCTCTGTGCCTCAGTGTCTCAGTGTCTCTGTGCCTCAGTGTCTCTGTGTCTCAGTGTCTCAGAATTTCAGTGTCTCAATGACTCTGTGTCTCAGTGTCTCTGTGCCCCAGTGTCTCAGAGTGTCAGTGTCTCTGCGTCTCCTTGACTCCGTGTCTCAGTGTCTCAGTGTCTCAGTGTCTCTGTGTCTCAGTGTCACTGTGCCTCAGTGTCTCTACGTCTCAGTGGCTCTGTGTCTCTGTGCCTCAGTGTCTCTGCGACTCAGTGTCTCAGAGACTCAGTCTCTGTGCCTCTGTGTCTTAGTGTCTCTGTGTCTCAGTGTCTCAGAGTCTCCGTGTCTCTGTGCCTCAGTGACTCAATGTTTCAGTGTCTCTGCGTCTCAGTGTCTCTGTGTCTCTTTGTCTCAGTGTCTCTGTGCCGTCTCTGTGTCACAGTGTCTCCGTGTCTCCGTGTCTCAGAGTCTCAGTGTCTCTGTGTCTCAATGTCTCTGTGTCTCATTGTCTCAGATTCTCAGAGTCTCAGTGTCACTGTGTCTAAGTGTCTCAGTGTCTCAGTGTCTCAACATCTTAGTGTCTCAGTGTCTCAGTGTCTCTGTGTCTCAGTGTCTCTGTGCCTCAGTGTCTCAGTGTCTCAGAGTCTCTGTGTCTCAGTGCCTCAGTGTCTCTGTGTCTCAGTGTCTCAGTGTCTCTGTGTCTCAGTGTCTCTGTTCCTCAGTGTCTCAGTGTCTCTGTGTCTCAGTGTCTCTGTCTCTCAGGATCTCTCTGTCTCTGTGTCTCAGTGTCTCTGAGTCTCCAGATCTCAGTGTCTCTGTGTCTCAGTGTCTCTCTGCATCAGTGTCTCAGTGTCTCTGTGACTCTGTGTCTCAGATTCTCAGTGTCTCAGTGTCTCAGTGTCTCTGTGTCTCAGTATCTCAGAGTCTCAGTGTCTCTGTGTCTCAGTGTCTCAGTGCCTCTGCGTCTCAGTTTCTCTGTGACTGAGTGTCTCAGTGTCTCAGTGTCTCAGAGTCTCACTGTCTCTGTGTCTCTTTGTCTCAGAGTCCCTGTGCCTCAGTGTCTCGGTGCCTCAGGGTATCTGTGTCTCTGTGCCTCAGTTTCTCAGTGTCTCAGTGTCTCTGTGTCTCTTTGTCTCAATGTCTCTGAGTCTCAGTGTCTCAGTGTCTCAGAGTCTCAGCATCTTAGTGTCTCTGTGTCTCTGTGTCTCAGTGTCTCTGTGCCTCAGTGTCTCAGTGTCTCAGCATCTTAGTGTCTCTGTGTCTCTGTGCCTCTGTGTCTCTGTGTCTCAGTGTCCCAGTGTCTCCGAGTTTCATTGTCTCAGTGTCTCAGTGTCTCAGAGTCTCAGTGTCTCTGTGTCTCAGTGCCTCTGCGCCTCAGTGTCTCTGTGTCTCTGCGTCTCAGTGTCTCAGAGTCTCATTCTCAGTGTCTCAGTGTCTCAGTGTCTCTGTGTCTCAGTGTCTCTGTGCCTCAGTGTCTCAGTGTCGCAGTGTCTCAGAGTCTCAGTGTCTCTGTGTCTCTGTGCCTCTGTGTCTCTGTGTCTAAGTGTCTCAGTGTCTCCGAGTTTCATTGTCTCAGTGTCTCAGAGTCTCAGTGCCCCTGCACCTCAGTGTCTCCGATTTCATTGTCTCAGTGTCTCAGAGTCTCAGTAACTCTGTGTCTCAGTGCCTCTGCGCCTCAGTGTCTCTGTGTCTCAGTGTGTCAGTGCCTCCGAGTCTCAGAGTCTCAGTGTCTCTGTTTCTCAGTGTCTCTGTGTCTCAGTGCCTCAGTGTCTCAGTGTCTCAGCGTCTCAGTGTCTCAGCGTCTCAGTGTCTCTGTGTCCCTGTGCCTCTGTGTTCTGTGTCTCAGTACCTCATTGTCTCAGTGTCTCAGAGTCTCAGTATCTCTGTGTCTCAGTGCCTCTGCGCCTCAGTGTCTCTGTGTCTCAGTGCCTCAGTGTCTCAGTGTCTCAGCGTCTCAGTGTCTCTGTGTCCCTGTGCCTCTGTGTCTCTGTGTCTCAGTACCTCATTGTCTCAGTGTCTCAGAGTCTCAGTAACTCTGTGTCTCAGTGCCTCTGCGCCTCAGTGTCTCTGTGTCTCAGTGTCTCAGTGCCTCCGAGTCACAGAGTTTCAGTTTCTCAGTGTCTCTGTGTCTCTGTGTCTCAGAGTCTCATTGTCTCAGTGTCTCAGAGTCTCAGTTTCTCAGTGACTCTGTGTATCTGTGTCTCAGTGTCTCTGTGTCTCAGTGTCTCAGAGTCTCAGTGTCTCTGTGCCTCGGTGTCTCGGTGTCTCGGTGTCTCAGTGTCTCTGTGTCTCAGTGTCTCAGTGTATCTTTGTCTCTGTGCATCAGTGTCTCAGAGTCTCAGTACTCTGTGTCTCAGTGCCTCTGCGCCTCAGTGTCTCGGTGTCTCAGTGTCTCAGTGCCTCCGAGTCTGAGAGTCTCAGTGTCTCAGTGTCTCGGAGTCTCAGTTTCTCAGTGTCTCTGTGTCTCTGTGTCTCTGTGTCTCAGTGTCTCTCTGTCTCAGTGTCTCTGTGTCTCAGTGTCTCAGAATCTCAGTGTCTCTGCGTCTCTGTGTCTCAGTGTCTCAGTGTGTCTGTCTCTGTGCCTCTGTGTCTCAGTGTCACTGTGCCTCTGTGACTCAGTGCATCAGTGTCTCAGTGTCTCAGAGTCTCAGTGTCTCTGTGTCTCAGTTTCGCTGTGACTCAGTGTCTCAGTATGTCTGTGCCTCAGTGTCTTAGAGTCTCTGTGTCTCTGTGTCTCAGTGTCTCATTGCCTCTGTGCCTCAGTGTCTCAGTGTCTCAGAGTCTCAGTGCCTCTGTGTCTCTTTGCCTCAGTGTCTCTGTGCCTCAGTGTCTCAGTGTCTCAGTGTCTCAGTGTCTCTGTGCCTCAGTGTCTCTGTGTCTCAATGTCTCTGAGACTCAGTGTCTCAGAGTATCAGTGTCTCTGTGTCTCAGTGCCTCTGTGTCTCTGTGCCTCAGTGTCTCAGTGTCTCAGCGTCTCAGTGTCTCTGGGTCCCTGTGCCTCTGTGTCTCTGTGTCTCAGTATCTCATTGTCTCAGTGTCTCAGAGTCTCAGTAACTCTGTGTCTCAGTGCCTCTGCGCCTCAGTGTCTCTGTGTCCCAGTGTCTCAGTGCCTCCGAGTCACATAGTTTCAGTTTCTCAGTGTCTCTGTGTCTCAGAGTCTCATTGTCTCAGTGTCTCAGAGTCTCAGTTTCTCAGTGACTCTGTGTCTCAGTGCCTCTGCGCCTCAGTGTCTCTGTGTCTCAGTGTGTCAGTGCCTCCGAGTCTCAGAGTCTCAGTGTCTCTGTGTCTCAGTGTCTCTGTGTCTCAGTGCCTCAGTGTCTCAGTGTCTCTGTGACTCTGTGTCTCAGAGTCTCATTCTCAGTGTCTCAGAGTCTCATTGCCTCAGTTCTCTGTTCCTCAGTGTCTCAGTGTCTCTGTGTCTCAGTGTCTCTGTCTCTCAGGATCTCTCTGTCTCTGTGTCTCAGTGTCTCTGAGTCTCCAGATCTCAGTGTCTTTGTGTCTCAGTGTCTCTGTGTCTCCGTGTCTCTGTGTCTCAGTGTCTCTGTGCATCAGTGTCTCAGTGTCTCTGTGACTCTGTGTCTCAGAGTCTCATTCTCAGTGTCTCAGAGTCTCATTGTCTCAGTTCTCTGTGTCTCAGTGTCTCTGTGTCTCTATGTCTCAGTGTCTCAGATCTCTGTGACTCTTTGTCTCTGTATCTCAGTGTCTCATTGTCTCACCATCTCAGTGTCTCTGTGTCTCAGTGCCTCAGATTCTCACTGCCTCAGAGTCTCTGTTTCTCTGTGCCTCAGTGTCTCTGTATCTCAATGTCTCAGAATTTCAGTGACTCAATGTCTCAATTTCTCAGAGTCTCTGTGCCTCAGTGTCTCAGTGTCTCAGGGTCTCAGAGTCTCAGTGTCTCTGTGTCTCAGTGTCTCTGTGCCTCAGCGCCTCAGTGTCTCAGAGTCTCAGTGTCTCTGTGTCTCAGTGTCTCTGTGCCTGAGTGCCTCAGTGCCTCAGTGTCTCAGAGTCTCAGTTTCTCTGTCTCTCTGTGTCTCAGTGCCTCTATGTCTCAGTGTCTCAGTGTCTCTGTGTCTTTGTGTCTCAGTGTCTCAGAGTCTCAGTGTCTCAGTGTATCTGTGACTCAGTGTCTCAGTGTCTCAGTTTCTCAGATTCTCATTTCTCAGTGTCTCTTTGCCTCTGTGTCTCAGTGTCTCTGTGCATCAGTATCTCAGTGTCTCTGTGACTCTGTGTCTCAGTCTCTCTGTCTCTCAGGATCTCTCTGTCTCTGTGTCTCAGTGTCTCTGAGTCTCCAGATCTCAGTGTCTCTGTGTCTCAGTGTCTCTGTGTCTCTGTGTCTCTGTGCATCAGTGTCTCAGTGTCTCTGTGACTCTGTGTCTCAGAGTCTCATTCTCAGTGTCTCAGAGTCTCATTGTCTCAGTTCTCTGTGTCTCAGTGTATCTGTGTCTCTATGTCTCATTGTCCCTGTGTCTCAGTGCCTCAATGTCTCTGTGTCTCACTGTCTCTGTATCTCAGTGTCTCATTGTCTCACCGTCTCAGTGTCTCTGTGTCTCAGTGTCTCTGTGCCTCACTGTCTCTGTGTGTCAGTGTCTCAGAGTCTCTGTGTCTCAGTGTCTCAGTGTCTCTGTTGCTCAGTGTCTCAGTGTCTCAACATCTTAGTGTCTCTGTGTCTCAGTGTCTCAGTGTCTCTGTGTCTCAGTGTCTCTGTTCCTCAGTGTCTCAGTGTCTCTGTGTCTCATTGTCTCTGTCTCTCAGGATCTCTCTGTCTCTGTGCCTCAGTGTCTCTGAGTCTCCGGATCTCAGTGTCTCTGTGTCTCAGTGTCTCTGTGTCTCAGTGTCTCTGTGCATCAGTGTCTCAGTGTCTCTGTGACTCTGTGTCTCAGACTCTCAGTGTCTCAGTGTCTCAGAGTCTCTGTGTCTCAGTATCTCAGAGTCTCAGTGTCTCTGTGCCTCAGTGTCTCAGTGTGTCAGTGTCTCAGAGTCTCTGCGTCTCAGTGTCTCTGTTCCTCAGTATCTCAGTGTCTCTGTGTCTCAGTGACTCAGTCTCTCAGGATCTCTCTGTCTCTGTGTCTCAGTGTCTCTGAGTCTCCAGATCTCAGTGCCTCTGTGTCTCAGTGTCTCTGTGTCTCAGTGTCTCTGTGTCTCTGTGTCTCAGTGTCTCAGTGTCTCAGAGTCTCATTGTCTCAGTGTCTCTGTGTCTCAGTTTCTCTGTGACTCAGTGTCTCAGTGTCTCTGTGCCTCAGGGTCTCAGTGTCTCAGAGTCTCTGTGTCTCTGTGTCTATGTGTCTCTGTGTCTCTTTGTCTCAGTGTGTCTGTGCCTCAGTGTCTCAGTGTCTCTGTGCATCTGTGCCTCAGTGTTTCTGTGTCTCAATGTCTCAGAGTCTCAGTGTCTCTTTGTCTCAGAGTCCCTGTGCCTCAGTGTCTCGGTGCCTCAGTGTATCTGTGTCTCTGCGCCTCAGTGTCTCAGAGTCTCAGTGTCTCAGAGTCTCAGTGTCTCAGTGTCACTGTGTCTCTTTGTCTCAATGTCTCTGATTCTCAGTGTCTCAGTGTCTCAGAGTCTCAGTGTCTCTGTGTCTCTGTGCCTCTGTGTCTCTGTGCCTCTGTGTCTCTGTGTCTCAGTGTCTCAGCATCTCCGAGTTTCATTGTCTCAGTGTCTCAGTGTCTCAGAGTCTCAGAGTCTCTGTGTCTCATTGTCTCTGTCTCTCAGGATCCCTCTGTCTCTGTGCCTCAGTGTCTCTGAGTCTCCAGATCTCAGTGTCTCTGTGTCTCAGTGTCTCTGTGTCTCAGTGCATCAGTGTCTCAGTGTCTCTGTGACTCTGTGTCTCAGACTCTCAGTGTCTCAGTGTCTCAGAGTCTCTGTGTCTCAGTATCTCAGAGTCTCAGAGTCTCAGTGTCTCTGTGCCTCAGTGTCTCAGTGTGTCAGTGTCTCAGTGTCTCTGCGTCTCAGTTTCTCTGTTCCTCAGTATCTCAGTGTCTCTGTGTCTCAGTGACTCTGTCTCTCAGGATCTCTCTGTCTCTGTGTCTCTGAGTCTCCAGATCTCAGTGCCTCTGTGTCTCAGTGTCTCAGTGTCTCTGTGTCTCTGTGCCTCAGTGTCTCAGTGTCTCAGAGTCTCAGTGTCTCAGTGTCTCTGTGTCTCAGTTTCTCTGTGACTCAGTGTCTCAGTGTCTCTGTGCCTCAGGGTCTCAGTGTCTCAGAGTCTCTGTGTCTCTGTGTCTGTGTGTCTCTGTGTCTCTTTGTCTCAGTGTGTCTGTGCCTCAGTGTCTCAGTGTCTCTGTGCATCTGTGCCTCAGTGTTTCTGTGTCTCAATGTCTCAGAGTCTCAGTGTCTCTTTGTCTCAGAGTCCCTGTGCCTCAGTGTCTCGGTGCCTCAGTGTATCTGTGTCTCTGCGCCTCAGTGTCTCAGAGTCTCAGTGTCTCAGTGTCACTGTGTCTCTTTGTCTCAATGTCTCTGATTCTCAGTGTCTCAGTGTCTCAGAGTCTCAGTGTCTCTGTGTCTCTGTGTCTCAGTGTCTCAGAGTCTCAGTGATTCTGTGTCTCTGTGTCTCAGTGTCTCAGTGTCTCTGTTCCTCAGTGTCTCAGTGTCTCTGTGTCTCAGTCTCTCTGTCTCTCAGGATCTCTCTGTCTCTGTGTCTCAGTGTCTCTGAGTCTCCAGATCTCAGTGTCTCTGTGCCTCAGTGTCTCAGTGTCTCTGTGCATCAGTGTCTCAGTATCTCTGTGACTCTGTGTCTCAGAGTCTCATTCTCAGTGTCTCAGAGTCTCATTGTCTCAGTTCTCTGTGTCTCAGTGTCTCTGTGTCTCTATGTCTCAGTGTCCCTGTGTCTCAGTGCCTCAATGTCTCAGTGTCTCATTGTCTCACCGTCTCGGTGTCTCTGTGTCTCAGTGTCTGTGTGCCTCACTGTCTCTGTGTGTCAGTGTCTCAGAGTCTCAGTGTCTCAGTGTCTCAATGTCTCTGTTGCTCAGTGTCTCAGTGTCTTAACATCTTAGTGTCTCTGTGTCTCAGTGTCTCAGTGTCTCTGTGTCTCTGTTCCTCAGTGTCTCAGTGTCACTGTGTCTCATTGTCTCTGTCTCTCAGGATCTCTCTGTCTCTGTGTCTCAGTGTCTCTGAGCCTCCGGATCTCAGTGTCTCTGTGTCTCAGTGTCTCTGTGTCTCAGTGTCTCTGTGCATCAGTGTCTCAGTGTCTCTGTGACTCTGTGTCTCAGACTCTCAGTGTCTCAGTGTCTCAGAGTCTCTGTGTCTCAGTATCTCAGAGTCTCAGTGTCTCTGTGCCTCAGTGTCTCAGTGTGCCAGTGTCTCAGAGTCTCTGCGTCTCAGTGTCTCTGTTCCTCAGTATCTCAGTGTCTCTGTGTCTCAGTGACTCAGTCTCTCAGGATCTCTCTGTCTCTGTGTCTCAGTGTCTCTGAGTCTCCAGATCTCAGTGTCTCTGTGTCTCAGTGTCTCTGTGCCTCACTGTCTCTGTGTCTCAGTGTCTCAGAGTCTCTGTGTCTCAGTGTCTCAGTGTCTCAGTGTCTCTGTTGCTCAGTGTCTCAGTGTCTCAACATCTTAGTGTCTCAGTGTCTCAGTGTCTCTGTGTCTCAGTGTCTCTGTTCCTCAGTGTCTCAGTGTCTCAGTGTCTCATTGTCTCTGTCTCTCAGGATCTCTCTGTCTCTGTGCCTCAGTGTCTCTGAGTCTCCGGATCTCAGTGTCTCTGTGTCTCAGTGTCTCTGTGTCTCAGTGTCTCTGTTCCTCAGTGTCTCAGTGTCTCTGTGACACTGTGTCTCAGACTCTCAGTGTCTCAGTGTCTCAGAGTCTCTGTGTCTCAGTATCTCAGAGTCTCAGTGTCTCTGTGCCTCAGTGTCTCAGTGTGCCAGTGTCTCAGAGTCTCTGTGTCTCAGTGTCTCTGTTCCTCAGTATCTCAGTGTCTCTGTGTCTCAGTGACTCAGTCTCTCAGGATCTCTCTGTCTCTGTGTCTCAGTGTCTCTGAGTCTCCAGATCTCAGTGCCTCTGTGTCTCAGTGTCTCAGTGTCTCAGTGTCTCTGTGTCTCAGTTTCTCTGTGACTCAGTGTCTCAGTGTCTCTGTGCCTCAGGGTCTCAGTGTCTCAGAGTCTCTGTGTCGCTGTGTCTGTGTGTCTCTGTTTCTCTTTGTCTCAGTGTGTCTGTGCCTCAGTGTCTCTGTGCATCTGTGCCTCAGTGTTTCTGTGTCTCAATGTCTCAGAGTCTCAGTGTCTCTTTGTCTCAGAGTCCCTGTGCCTCAGTGTCTCGGTGCCTCAGTGTATCTGTGTCTCTGCGCCTCAGTGTCTCAGAGTCTCAGTGTCTCAGAGTCTCAGTGTCTCAGTGTCACTGTGTCTCTTTGTCTCAATGTCTCTGATTCTCAGTGTCTCAGTGTCTCAGAGTCTCAGTGTCTCAGTGTCTCTGTGTCTCTGTGCCTCTGTGTCTCTGTGCCTCTGTGTCTCTGTGTCTCAGTGTCTCAGCATCTCCGAGTTTCATTGTCTCAGTGTCTCAGTGTCTCAGAGTCTCAGAGTCTCTGTGTCTCATTGTCTCTGTCTCTCAGGATCTCTCTGTCTCTGTGCCTCAGTGTCTCTGAGTCTCCAGATCTCAGTGTCTCTGTGCCTCAGTGTCTCAGTGTCTCAGAGTCTCAGTGTCTCAGTGTCTCTGTGCCTCTGTGCCTCAGTGTCTCAGTGTCTCAGAGTCTCAGTGTCTCTGTGTCTCTGTGCCTCTGTGTCTCTGTGTCTGAGTGTCTCAGTGTCTCCGAGTTTCATTGTCTCAGTGTCTCAGAGTCTCAGTGCCCCTGCACCTCAGTGTCTCCGATTTCATTGTCTCAGTGTCTCAGAGTCTCAGTAACTCTGTGTCTCAGTGCCTCTGCGCCTCAGTGTCTCTGTGTCTCAGTGTGTCAGTGCCTCCGAGTCTCAGAGTCTCAGTGTCTCTGTGTTTCTTTGTCTCCGTGTCTCTGTGCCTCAGTGTCTCAGTGTCTCATTGTCTCAGAGTCTCAGTGCCTCTGTGTCTCAGTTTCTCTGTGACTCAGTGTCTCAGTGTCTCTGTGCCTCAGTGTCTCAGTGTCTCTGTGTCTCTGGGCCTCAGTGTCTCAGTATCTCTGTGACTCTGTGTCTCAGAGTCTCATTCTCAGTGTCTCAGAGTCTCATTGTCTCAGTTCTCTGTGTCTCAGTGTCTCTGTGTCTCTATGTCTCAGTGTCCCTGTGTCTCAGTGCCTCAATGTCTCTGTGTCTCACTGTCTCTGTATCTCAGTGTCTCATTGTCTCACCGTCTCAGTGTCTCTGTGTCTCAGTGTCCCTGTGCCTCACTGTCTCTGTGTGTCAGTGTCTCAGAGTCTCAGTGTCTCAGTGTCTCTGTTGCTCAGTGTCTCAGTGTCTTAACATCTTAGTGTCTCTGTGTCTCAGTGTCTCAGTGTCTCTGTGTCTCAGTGTCTCTGTTCCTCAGTGTCTCAGTGTCACTGTGTCTCGTTGTCTCTGTCTCTCAGGATCTCTCTGTCTCTGTGCCTCAGTGTCTCTGAGTCTCCGGATCTCAGTGTCTCTGTGTCTCAGTGTCTCTGTGTCTCAGTGTCTCTGTGCATCAGTGTCTCAGTGTCTCTGTGACTCTGTGTCTCAGACTCTCAGTGTCTCAGTGTCTCAGAGTCTCTGTGTCTCAGTATCTCAGAGTCTCAGTGTCTCTGTGCCTCAGTGTCTCAGTGTGCCAGTGTCTCAGAGTCTCTGTGTCTCAGTGTCTCTGTTCCTCAGTATCTCAGTGTCTCTGTGTCTCAGTGACTCAGTCTCTCAGGATCTCTCTGTCTCTGTGTCTCAGTGTCTCTGAGTCTCCAGATCTCAGTGCCTCTGTGTCTCAGTGTCTCAGTGTCTCAGTGTCTCAGTGTCTCTGTGTCTCAGTTTCTCTGTGACTCAGTGTCTCAGTGTCTCTGTGTCTCAGTTTCTCTGTGACTCAGTGTCTCAGTGTCTCTGTGCCTCAGGGTCTCAGTGTCTCAGAGTCTCTGTGTCGCTGTGTCTGTGTGTCTCTGTTTCTCTTTGTCTCAGTGTGTCTGTGCCTCAGTGTCTCTGTGCATCTGTGCCTCAGTGTTTCTGTGTCTCAATGTCTCAGAGTCTCAGTGTCTCTTTGTCTCAGAGTCCCTGTGCCTCAGTGTCTCGGTGCCTCAGTGTATCTGTGTCTCTGCGCCTCAGTGTCTCAGAGTCTCAGTGTCTCAGAGTCTCAGTGTCTCAGTGTCACTGTGTCTCTTTGTCTCAATGTCTCTGATTCTCAGTGTCTCAGTGTCTCAGAGTCTCAGTGTCTCTGTGTCTCAGTGTCTCTGTGTCTCTGTGCCTCTGTGTCTCTGTGCCTCTGTGTCTCTGTGTCTCAGTGTCTCAGCATCTCCGAGTTTCATTGTCTCAGTGTCTCAGTGTCTCAGTGTCTCAGAGTCTCAGAGTCTCTGTGTCTCATTGTCTCTGTCTCTCAGGATCTCTCTGTCTCTGTGCCTCAGTGTCTCTGAGTCTCCAGATCTCAGTGTCTCTGTGCCTCAGTGTCTCAGTGTCTCAGAGTCTCAGTGTCTCAGTGTCTCTGTGCCTCTGTGCCTCAGTGTCTCAGTGTCTCAGAGTCTCAGTGTCTCTGTGTCTCTGTGCCTCTGTGTCTCTGTGTCTGAGTGTCTCAGTGTCTCCGAGTTTCATTGTCTCAGTGTCTCAGAGTCTCAGTGCCCCTGCACCTCAGTGTCTCCGATTTCATTGTCTCAGTGTCTCAGAGTCTCAGTAACTCTGTGTCTCAGTGCCTCTGCGCCTCAGTGTCTCTGTGTCTCAGTGTGTCAGTGCCTCCGAGTCTCAGAGTCTCAGTGTCTCTGTGTTTCTTTGTCTCCGTGTCTCTGTGCCTCAGTGTCTCAGTGTCTCATTGTCTCAGAGTCTCAGTGCCTCTGTGTCTCAGTTTCTCTGTGACTCAGTGTCTCAGTGTCTCTGTGCCTCAGTGTCTCAGTGTCTCTGTGTCTCTGGGCCTCAGTGTCTCAGTATCTCTGTGACTCTGTGTCTCAGAGTCTCATTCTCAGTGTCTCAGAGTCTCATTGTCTCAGTTCTCTGTGTCTCAGTGTCTCTGTGTCTCTATGTCTCAGTGTCCCTGTGTCTCAGTGCCTCAATGTCTCTGTGTCTCACTGTCTCTGTATCTCAGTGTCTCATTGTCTCACCGTCTCAGTGTCTCTGTGTCTCAGTGTCCCTGTGCCTCACTGTCTCTGTGTGTCAGTGTCTCAGAGTCTCAGTGTCTCAGTGTCTCTGTTGCTCAGTGTCTCAGTGTCTTAACATCTTAGTGTCTCTGCGTCTCAGTGTCTCAGTGTCTCTGTGTCTCAGTGTCTCTGTTCCTCAGTGTCTCAGTGTCACTGTGTCTCGTTGTCTCTGTCTCTCAGGATCTCTCTGTCTCTGTGCCTCAGTGTCTCTGAGTCTCCGGATCTCAGTGTCTCTGTGTCTCAGTGTCTCTGTGTCTCAGTGTCTCTGTGCATCAGTGTCTCAGTGTCTCTGTGACTCTGTGTCTCAGACTCTCAGTGTCTCAGTGTCTCAGAGTCTCTGTGTCTCAGTATCTCAGAGTCTCAGTGTCTCTGTGCCTCAGTGTCTCAGTGTGCCAGTGTCTCAGAGTCTCTGCGTCTCAGTGTCTCTGTTCCTCAGTATCTCAGTGTCTCTGTGTCTCAGTGACTCAGTCTCTCAGGATCTCTCTGTCTCTGTGTCTCAGTGTCTCTGAGTCTCCAGATCTCAGTGTCTCTGTGCCTCAGTGTCTCAGTGTCTCAGAGTCTCAGTGTCTCAGTGTCTCTGTGCCTCTGTGCCTCAGTGTCTCAGTGTCTCAGAGTCTCAGTGTCTCTGTGTCTCTGTGCCTCTGTGTCTCTGTGTCTGAGTGTCTCAGTGTCTCCGAGTTTCATTGTCTCAGTGTCTCAGAGTCTCAGTGCCCCTGCACCTCAGTGTCTCCGATTTCATTGTCTCAGTGTCTCAGAGTCTCAGTAACTCTGTGTCTCAGTGCCTCTGCGCCTCAGTGTCTCTGTGTCTCAGTGTGTCAGTGCCTCCGAGTCTCAGAGTCTCAGTGTCTCTGTGTTTCTTTGTCTCCGTGTCTCTGTGCCTCAGTGTCTCAGTGTCTCATTGTCTCAGAGTCTCAGTGCCTCTGTGTCTCAGTTTCTCTGTGACTCAGTGTCTCAGTGTCTCTGTGCCTCAGTGTCTCAGTGTCTCTGTGTCTCTGGGCCTCAGTGTCTCAGTGTCTCTGTGTCTCAGTGTCTCAGCGTCTCTGTGTCTCAGTGTCTCAGTGTCTCAGTGTCTCTGTGTCTCAGTGTCTCTGTGTCTCTGTGTCTCAGTGTCTCTGAGTCTCAGAGTCTCAGTGTCTCTGTGTCTCAGTGTCTCAGCGTCTCTGTGTCTCAGTGTCTCTGTGTCTCAGTGTCTCAGTGCCTCTGTGTCTCAGTGTCTCTGTGTCTCTGTGTCTCAGTGTCTCAGTGTCTCTGAGTCTCAGTGTCTCAGCGTCTCTGCGTCTCAGAGTCTCAGTGTCTCTGTGTCTCAGTGTCTCAGCGTCTCTGCGTCTCAGTGTCTCAGAGTCTCTGTGTCTCAGTGTCTCAGCGTCTCTGCGTCTCAGAGTCTCAGTGTCTCAGTGTCTCAGCGTCTCTGCGTCTCAGTGTCTCAGAGTCTCTGTGTCTCAGTGTCTCAGCGTCTCTGCGTCTCAGAGTCTCAGTGTCTCTGTGTCTCAGTGTCTCAGCGTCTCTGCGTCTCAGTGTCTCAGAGTCTCTGTGTCTCAGTGTCTCAGAGTCTCAGTGTCTCAGTGTCTCAGAGTCTCAGAGTCTCAGTGTCTCAGCGTCTCTGTGTCTCAGTGTCTCAGCGTCTCAGCGTCTCAGTGTCTCAGAGTCTCTGTGTCTCAGTGTCTCAGAGTCTCAGAGTCTCAGAGTCTCAGAGTCTCAGTGTCTCTGTGTCTCAGTGTCTCAGCGTCTCTGTGTCTCAGTGTCTCTGTGTCTCAGTGTCTCTGTGTCTCAGTGTCTCTGTGTCTCGGTGTCTCAGTGTCTCTGAGTCTCAGAGTCTCAGTGTCTCTGTGTCTCAGTGTCTCAGCGTCTCTGTGTCTCAGAGTCTCAGTGTCTCTGTGTCTCAGTGTCTCAGCGTCTCTGCGTCTCAGTGTCTCAGAGTCTCTGTGTCTCAGTGTCGCAGCGTCTCTGCGTCTCAGAGCCTCAGTGTCTCTGTGTCTCAGTGTCTCAGCGTCTCTGCGTCTCAGTGTCTCAGAGTCTCTGTGTCTCAGTGTCTCAGCGTCTCTGCGTCTCAGAGTCTCAGTGTCTCTGTGTCTCAGTGTCTCAGCGTCTCTGCGTCTCAGTGTCTCAGAGTCTCTGTGTCTCAGTGTCTCAGAGTCTCAGTGTCTCAGTGTCTCAGAGTCTCAGAGTCTCAGAGTCTCAGTGTCTCTGTGTCTCAGTGTCTCAGCGTCTCTGTGTCTCAGTGTCTCAGTGTCTCAGCGTCTCTGCGTCTCAGTGTCTCAGAGTCTCTGTGTCTCAGTGTCTCAGAGTGTCAGAGTCTCAGAGTCTCAGTGTCTCTGTGTCTCAGTGTCTCAACGTCTCTGTGTCTCAGTGTCCCTGTGTCTCAGTGTCTCAGTGTCTCTGTGTCTCAGTGTCTCTGTGTCTCTGTGTCTCAGTGTCTCTGAGTCTCAGAGTCTCAGAGTCTCAAATTCTGAGTGTCTCTGTGTCTCAGTGTCTCAGTGTCTCTGTGTCTCAGTGTCTCTGTGTCTCAGTGTCTCAGTGTCTCTGTGTCTCAGTGTCTCAGCGTCTCTGTGTCTCAGTGTCTCTGTGTCTCAGTGTCTCAGTGTCTCAGCGTCTCAGTGTCTCAGCGTCTCTGCGTCTCAGAGTCTCAGTGTCTCTGTGTCTCAGTGTCTCAGCGTCTCTGCGTCTCAGTGTCTCAGTGTCTCAGTGTCTCTGTGTCTCAGTGTCTCAGCGTCTCTGTGTCTCAGTGTCTCTGTGTCTCAGTGTCTCAGTGTCTCAGCGTCTCAGTGTCTCAGCGTCTCTGCGTCTCAGAGTCTCAGTGTCTCTGTGTCTCTGTGTCTCAGCGTCTCTGCGTCTCAGTGTCTCAGAGTTTCTGTGTCTCAGTGTCTCAGCGTCTCTGTGTCTCAGTGTCTCAGCGTCTCTGCGTCTCAGTGTCTCAGAGTCTCTGTGTCTCAGTGTCTCAGCGTCTCTGCGTCTCAGAGTCTCAGTGTCTCTGCGTCTCAGTGTCTCAGCGTCTCTGCGTCTCAGTGTCTCAGCGTCTCTGCGTCTCAGTGTCTCAGAGTCTCAGAGTCTCAGAGTCTCAGAGTCTCAGTGTCTCTGTGTCTCAGTGTCTCAGTGTCTCTGTGTCTCAGTGTCTCTGAGTCTCAGTGTCTCAGTGTCTCTGTGTCTCAGTGTCTCAGCGTCTCTGTGTCTCAGTGTCTCAGTGTCTCAGTGTCTCTGGGTCTCAATGTCTCTGTGTCTCTGTGTCTCATTGTCTCATTGTCTCAGTGTCTCAGAGTCTCAGTGTCACTGTGTCTCAGTGTCTCTGTGCCTCTGTGTCTCAGTGTCTCAAAGTCTCTGTGTTTCAATGTCTCTTTGTCTCAGTGTCTCAGTGTCTCAGTGTCTCAAAGTCTCAGTGTCCCTGTGTCTCAGTGTCTCCGATTTCATTGTCTCAGTGTCTCAGAGTCTCAGTAACTCTGTGTCTCAGTGCCTCTGCGCCTCAGTGTCTCTGTGTCTCAGTGTGTCAGTGCCTCCGAGTCTCAGAGTCTCAGTGTCTCTGTGTTTCTTTGTCTCCGTGTCTCTGTGCCTCAGTGTCTCAGTGTCTCATTGTCTCAGAGTCTCAGTGCCTCTGTGTCTCAGTTTCTCTGTGACTCAGTGTCTCAGTGTCTCTGTGCCTCAGTGTCTCAGTGTCTCTGTGTCTCTGGGCCTCAGTGTCTCAGTGTCTCTGTGTCTCAGTGTCTCAGCGTCTCTGTGTCTCAGTGTCTCTGTGTCTCTGTGTCTCAGTGTCTCTGAGTCTCAGAGTCTCAGTGTCTCTGTGTCTCAGTGTCTCAGCGTCTCTGTGTCTCAGTGTCTCTGTGTCTCAGTGTCTCAGTGCCTCTGTGTCTCAGTGTCTCTGTGTCTCTGTGTCTCAGTGTCTCAGTGTCTCTGAGTCTCAGTGTCTCAGCGTCTCTGCGTCTCAGAGTCTCAGTGTCTCTGTGTCTCAGTGTCTCAGCGTCTCTGCGTCTCAGTGTCTCAGAGTCTCTGTGTCTCAGTGTCTCAGCGTCTCTGCGTCTCAGAGTCTCAGTGTCTCAGTGTCTCAGCGTCTCTGCGTCTCAGTGTCTCAGAGTCTCTGTGTCTCAGTGTCTCAGCGTCTCTGCGTCTCAGAGTCTCAGTGTCTCTGTGTCTCAGTGTCTCAGCGTCTCTGCGTCTCAGTGTCTCAGAGTCTCTGTGTCTCAGTGTCTCAGAGTCTCAGTGTCTCAGTGTCTCAGAGTCTCAGAGTCTCAGTGTCTCAGCGTCTCTGTGTCTCAGTGTCTCAGCGTCTCAGCGTCTCAGTGTCTCAGAGTCTCTGTGTCTCAGTGTCTCAGAGTCTCAGAGTCTCAGAGTCTCAGAGTCTCAGTGTCTCTGTGTCTCAGTGTCTCAGCGTCTCTGTGTCTCAGTGTCTCTGTGTCTCAGTGTCTCTGTGTCTCAGTGTCTCTGTGTCTCGGTGTCTCAGTGTCTCTGAGTCTCAGAGTCTCAGTGTCTCTGTGTCTCAGTGTCTCAGCGTCTCTGTGTCTCAGAGTCTCAGTGTCTCTGTGTCTCAGTGTCTCAGCGTCTCTGCGTCTCAGTGTCTCAGAGTCTCTGTGTCTCAGTGTCGCAGCGTCTCTGCGTCTCAGAGCCTCAGTGTCTCTGTGTCTCAGTGTCTCAGCGTCTCTGCGTCTCAGTGTCTCAGAGTCTCTGTGTCTCAGTGTCTCAGCGTCTCTGCGTCTCAGAGTCTCAGTGTCTCTGTGTCTCAGTGTCTCAGCGTCTCTGCGTCTCAGTGTCTCAGAGTCTCTGTGTCTCAGTGTCTCAGAGTCTCAGTGTCTCAGTGTCTCAGAGTCTCAGAGTCTCAGAGTCTCAGTGTCTCTGTGTCTCAGTGTCTCAGCGTCTCTGTGTCTCAGTGTCTCAGTGTCTCAGCGTCTCTGCGTCTCAGTGTCTCAGAGTCTCTGTGTCTCAGTGTCTCAGAGTGTCAGAGTCTCAGAGTCTCAGTGTCTCTGTGTCTCAGTGTCTCAACGTCTCTGTGTCTCAGTGTCCCTGTGTCTCAGTGTCTCAGTGTCTCTGTGTCTCAGTGTCTCTGTGTCTCTGTGTCTCAGTGTCTCTGAGTCTCAGAGTCTCAGAGTCTCAAAGTCTCAGTGTCTCTGTGTCTCAGTGTCTCAGTGTCTCTGTGTCTCAGTGTCTCTGTGTCTCAGTGTCTCAGTGTCTCTGTGTCTCAGTGTCTCAGCGTCTCTGTGTCTCAGTGTCTCTGTGTCTCAGTGTCTCAGTGTCTCAGCGTCTCAGTGTCTCAGCGTCTCTGCGTCTCAGAGTCTCAGTGTCTCTGTGTCTCAGTGTCTCAGCGTCTCTGCGTCTCAGTGTCTCAGTGTCTCAGTGTCTCTGTGTCTCAGTGTCTCAGCGTCTCTGTGTCTCAGTGTCTCTGTGTCTCAGTGTCTCAGTGTCTCAGCGTCTCAGTGTCTCAGCGTCTCTGCGTCTCAGAGTCTCAGTGTCTCTGTGTCTCTGTGTCTCAGCGTCTCTGCGTCTCAGTGTCTCAGAGTTTCTGTGTCTCAGTGTCTCAGCGTCTCTGTGTCTCAGTGTCTCAGCGTCTCTGCGTCTCAGTGTCTCAGAGTCTCTGTGTCTCAGTGTCTCAGCGTCTCTGCGTCTCAGAGTCTCAGTGTCTCTGCGTCTCAGTGTCTCAGCGTCTCTGCGTCTCAGTGTCTCAGCGTCTCTGCGTCTCAGTGTCTCAGAGTCTCAGAGTCTCAGAGTCTCAGAGTCTCAGAGTCTCAGTGTCTCTGTGTCTCAGTGTCTCAGTGTCTCTGTGTCTCAGTGTCTCTGAGTCTCAGTGTCTCAGTGTCTCAGTGTCTCAGCGTCTCTGTGTCTCAGTGTCTCAGTGTCTCTGGGTCTCAATGTCTCTGTGTCTCTGTGTCTCATTGTCTCATTGTCTCAGTGTCTCAGAGTCTCAGTGTCACTGTGTCTCAGTGTCTCTGTGCCTCTGTGTCTCAGTGTCTCAAACTCTGTGTTTCAATGTCTCTTTGTCTCAGTGTCTCAGTGTCTCAGTGTCTCAAAGTCTCAGTGTCCCTGTGTCTCAGTGTCTCAGTTTCTCTGTGTCTCTGTCTGTTAGTGTCTCAGTGTCTCAGAGTATCAGTGTCTCTGTGTCTCAGTGTCTCAGTGTCTCTGTGTCGCAGGGTCTCAGTTTCTCTGTGTCTCAGAGTCTCAGTGTCTCTGTGTCTTAGTGTCTCACTGTCTCTGTGTCTCAGTGTCTCTGTGCCTCTGTGTCTCAGTGTCTCAATGTCTCAGAGTCTCAGTGTCTCTGTGTCTCAGTGTCTCTGTGTCTCAGTGTCTCAAAGTCTCATAGTCTCAGTGTCTCTGTGTCTCAGTGTCTCTGTGTCTCTTGGACTCAGTGTCTCTGTGCCTCAGTGTCTCAGTGTCTCAGTGTCTCTTGGTCTCAGTGTCTCTGTGCCTCAGTGTCTCAGTGTCTCAGTGTCTCAGAGTCTCAGTGTCTCAGTGTCTCTGTGCCTCTGTGTCTCAGTGTCTCAATGTCTCAGAGTCTCAGTGTCTCTGTGTCTCTGTACCTCAGTGTCTCAGTGTCACAGTTTCTCAGAGTCTCATTGTCTCTTTGTCTCTGTGTCTCTGTGTCTCAGTGTCTCAAAGTCTCATAGTTTCAGTGTCTCTGTGTCTCAGTGTCTCTGTGTCTCTTGGTCTCAGTGTCTCTGTGCCTCAGTGTCTCAGTGTCTCAGTGTCTCTTGGTCTCAGTGTCTCTGTGCCTCAGTGTCTCAGTGTCTCAGTGTCTCAGAGTCTCAGTGTCTCTGTGTCTCAGTGTCTCTGTGTCTCCGTGTCTCAGAGTCTCAGAGTCTCAGTGTCTCAGTGCCTATTGTCTCAGTGTCTCAGGGTCTCTGTGCCTCAGTGTCTCAGTGTCTCAGAGTCTCAGTGTCTCTGTGTCTCTGTGTCTAAGCGTCTCAGTGTCTCCGAGTTTCATTGTCTCAGTGTCTCAGAGTCTCAGTGCCTCTGTGTCTCAGTGTCTCAGTGCCTCTGCGCCTCAGTGTCTCCGCCTTTCATTGTCTCAGTGCCTCAGAGACTCAGTAACTCCGTGTCTCAGTGCCTCTGCGCCTCAGTGTCTCTGTGTCTCAGTGTCTCAGTCCCTCCGAGTCTCATTGTCTCAGTGTCTCAGAGTCTCAGTTTCTCAGTGTCTCTGTGACGCTGTGTCTCAGTGTCTCAGTGTCTCCGTGTCTCAGTGGCTCAGTGTCTCAGAGTCCCTGTGTCTCTGTGTCTCTGTGTCTCAGTGTCTCAGTGTCTCTGTGTCTCAGTGTCTCAGTGTCTCAGAGTCTCAGTGTCTCTGTGTCTCTGTGGCTCAGTGTCTCAGAGTCTCAGTGTCTCAGTGTCTCTGTGTCTCAGTGTCTCAGATTCTCAGTGTCTCAGTGTCTCTGTGCCTGAGTGTCTCAGTGTCTCAGAGTCTCAGTGTCTCTGTGTCTCTTGGTCTCAGTGTCTCTGAGCCTCAGTGTCTCAGTGTCTCTGTGTCTCTGTGCCTCAGTCTCTCAGTATCTCAGAGTCTCAGTGTCTCAGTGTGTCTGTGTCTCAATGTCTCAGTGTCTCAGAGTCTCAGTGTCTCTGTGTCTCAGTGTCTCTGTGTCTCCGTGTCTCAGAGTCTCAGTGTCTCAGTGTCTCTGTGTCTCAGTGTCTCAGATTCTCAGTTTCTCAGCGTCTCTGTGTCTCAGTGTCTCAGTGTCTCTGTGCCTCAGTATCTCAGAGTCTCAGTGTCTCTGTGTCTCTGTGCCTCTGTGTCTCTGTGTCTAAGTGTCTCAGTGTCTCAGTGTATCCGAGTTTCATTGTCTCAGTGTCTCAGAGTCTCTGTGTCTCTGTGTCTCTGTGTCTCAGTGTCTCTGTGTCTCTGTGTCTCACAGTCTCAGTGTCTCAGTGTCTCAGAGACTCAGTGTCTCTGCGTCTCAGTGTCTCTGTGTCTCAGAGTCTCAGTGTCTCTGTGTCTCAATGTCTCTGTGTCTCTGTGTCTCATTGTCTCAGTGTCTCAGAGTCTCAGTGTCACTGTGTCTCAGAGTCTCTGTGTCTCTGTGTCTCAGTGTCTCAAAGTCTCATAGTCTCAGTGTCTCTGTGTCTCAAAGTCTCATAGTCTCAGTGTCTCTGTGTCTCTGTGTCTCAGAGTCTCAGTGTCTCTGTGTCTCAGTGTCTCTGTGTCACAGTGTCTCTGTGTCTCAGTGTCTCATTGTCTCAGTGTCTCAGAGTCTCAGTGTCACTGTGTCTCAGTGTCTGTGTGTCTCTGTGTCTCAGTGTCTCAAAGTCTCATAGTCTCAGTGTCTCTGTGTCTCTGTGTCTCAGAGTCTCAGTGTCTCAGTGTCTCAGAGTCTCAGTGTCTCCGTGTCTCAATGTCTCTGTGTCTCTGTGTCTCATTGTCTCAGTGTCTCAGAGTCTCAGTGTCACTGTGTCTCAGTGTCTCAAAGTCACATAGTCTCAGTGTCTCAAAGTCTCATAGTCTCTGTGTCTCTGTGTCACAGTGTCTCAGTGTCTCTGTGTCTCAGTGTCTCAGAGTCTCAGTGTCTCAGAGTCTCAGTGTCTCTGTGTCTCAATGTCTCTGTGTCTCTGTGTCTCATTGTCTCAGTGTCTCAGAGTCTCAGTGTCACTGTGTCTCAGTGTCTCTGTGTCTCTGTGTCTCAGTGTCTCAAAGTCTCATAGTCTCAGTATCTCTGTGTCTCTGTGTCTCAGTGTCTCAGAGTCTCAGAGTCTCTGTGTCTCTGTGTCTCACTGACTCAGAGTCTCAGTGTCTCTGTGTCTATGTGTGTCAGAGTCTCAGTGTCTCTGTGTCTCTGTGTCTCAGTGTCTCAGAGTCTCTGTGTTTCAGTGTCTCTTTGTCTCAGTGTCTCAGTGTCTCAGTGTCTCAGAGTCTCAGTGTCTCTGTGTCTCTGTGTCTCAGTTTCTCTGTGTCACTGTTTGTTAGTGTCTCAGTGTCTCAGAGTATCAGTGTCTCTGTGTCTCAGTGTCTCAGTGTCTCTGTGTCGCAGGGTCTCAGTTTCTCTGTGTCTCAGAGTCTCAGTGTCTCTGTGTCTTTGTGTCTCACTGTCTCTGTGTCTCATTGTCTCTGTGCCTATGTCTCAGTGTCTCAGTGCCTCTGCGCCTCAGTGTCTCCGAGTTTCATTGTCTCAGTGCCTCAGAGACTCAGTAACTCTGTGTCTCAGTGCCTCTGCGCCTCAGTGTCTCTGTGTCTCAGTGTCTCAGTCCCTCCGAGTCTCATTGTCTCAGTGTCTCAGAGTCTCAGTTTCTCAGTGTCTCTGTGACTCTGTGTCTCAGTGTCTCTGTGTCTCAGTGTCTCAGAGTCTCAGTGTCTCAGTGTCTCAGTGTCTCTGTGCCTCAGTGTCTCAGTGTCTCAGTGTCTCTGTGTCCCTGTGCCTCTGTGTCTCTGTGTCTCAATGTCTCATTGTCTCAATGTCTCAGAGTCTTAGAAACTCTGTGTCTCAGTGCCTCTGCACATCAGTGTCTCTGTGTCTCAGTGTCTCAGTGTCTCAGTGTCTCAGAGTCTCAGTGTCTCTGTGTCTCTGTGGCTCAGTGTCTCAGAGTCTCAGTGTCTCAGTGTCTCAGTGTCTCTGTGTCTCAGTGTCTCAGATTCTCAGTGTCTCAGTGTGTCTGTGCCTGAGTGTCTCAGTGTCTCAGAGTCTCAGTGTCTCTGTGTCTCTTCGTCTCAGTGTCTCTGAGCCTCAGTGTCTCAGTGTCTCTGTGACTCTGTGCCTCAGTCTCTCAGTATCTCAGAGTCTCAGTGTCTCAGTGTGTCTGTGTCTCAGTGTCTCTGTGCCCCTGTGCCTCTGTGTCTCTGTGTCTCAGTGTCTCATTGTCTCAATGTCTCAGAGTCTTAGAAACTCTGTGCCTCAGTGTCTCAGTGCCTCAGTGACTCACTGTCTCAGAGTCTCAGTGTCTCTGTGTCTCAGTCTCTCAGTGTCTCTGTGTCTGAGTGTCTATGTGTCTCAGTTTCTCAGTGTCTCATAATCTCAGTGTCTCAGTATCTCAGTGTCTCAGTGTCTCTGTGTCTCAGTGTCTCAGTGTCTCTGTGCCGCAGTGTCTCTGTGTCTCTGTGTCTCAGTGCCTCTGTGTCTCAGTGTCTCTATGTCTCTGTGTCTCAGTGTCTCAGTGTCGCAGTGTCTCAGTGTCTCTGCGTCTCAGTGTCTCAGTGTCTCTGTGTCTCAATGTCTCTGTGTCTCTGTGTCTCATTGTCTCATTGTCTCAGTGTCTCAGAGTCTCAGTGTCACTGTGTCTCAGTGTCTCTGTGCCTCTGTGTCTCAGTGTCTCAAAGTCTCTGTGTTTCAATGTCTCTTTGTCTCAGTGTCTCAGTGTCTCAAAGTCTCAGTGTCCCTGTGTCTCAGTGTCTCAGTGTCTCAGTTTCTCTGTGTCTCTGTCTGTTAGTGTCTCAGTGTCTCAGAGTATCAGTGTCTCTGTGTCTCAGTGTCTCAGTGTCTCTGTGTCGCAGGGTCTCAGTTTCTCTGTGTCTCAGAGTCTCAGTGTCTCTGTGTCTTAGTGTCTCACTGTCTCTGTGTCTCAGTGTCTCTGTGCCTCTGTGTCTCAGTGTCTCAATGTCTCAGAGTCTCAGTGTCTCTGTGTCTCAGTGTCTCTGTGTCTCAGTGTCTCAAAGTCTCATAGTCTCAGTGTCTCTGTGTCTCAGTGTCTCTGTGTCTCTTGGACTCAGTGTCTCTGTGCCTCAGTGTCTCAGTGTCTCAGTGTCTCTTGGT
Organism: Carcharhinus amblyrhynchos; assembly: GCF_965287045.1. Classification (NCBI taxonomy): domain Eukaryota; kingdom Metazoa; phylum Chordata; class Chondrichthyes; order Carcharhiniformes; family Carcharhinidae; genus Carcharhinus; species Carcharhinus amblyrhynchos. The sequence goes on along the minus strand of NW_027649852.1, from coordinate 273,296 downwards.
CTCAGTGTCTCTGTGCCTCAGTGTCTCAGTGTCTCAGTGTCTCAGTGTCTCAGAGTCTCAGTGTCTCAGTGTCTCTGTGCCTCTGTGTCTCAGTGTCTCAATGTCTCAGAGGCTCAGTGTCTCTGTGTCTCTGTACCTCAGTGTCTCAGTGTCACAGTTTCTCAGAGTCTCATTGTCTCTTTGTCTCTGTGTCTCTGTGTCTCAGTGTCTCAAAGTCTCATAGTTTCAGTGTCTCTGTGTCTCAGTGTCTCTGTGTCTCTTGGTCTCAGTGTCTCTGTGCCTCAGTGTCTCAGTGTCTCAGTGTCTCTTGGTCTCAGTGTCTCTGTGCCTCAGTGTCTCAGTGTCTCAGTGTCTCAGTGTGTCAGAGTCTCAGTGTCTCTGTGTCTCAGTGTCTCTGTGTCTCCGTGTCTCAGAGTCTCAGAGTCTCAGTGTCTCAGTGCCTATGTGTCTCAGTGTCTCAGGGTCTCTGTGCCTCAGTGTCTCAGTGTCTCAGAGTCTCAGTGTCTCTGTGTCTCTGTGTCTAAGCGTCTCAGTGTCTCCGAGTTTCATTGTCTCAGTGTCTCAGAGTCTCAGTGCCTCTGTGTCTCAGTGTCTCAGTGCCTCTGCGCCTCAGTGTCTCCGCCTTTCATTGTCTCAGTGCCTCAGAGACTCAGTAACTCCGTGTCTCAGTGCCTCTGCGCCTCAGTGTCTCTGTGTCTCAGTGTCTCAGTCCCTCCGAGTCTCATTGTCTCAGTGTCTCAGAGTCTCAGTTTCTCAGTGTCTCTGTGACGCTGTGTCTCAGTGTCTCAGTGTCTCCGTGTCTCAGTGGCTCAGTGTCTCAGAGTCCCTGTGTCTCTGTGTCTCTGTGTCTCAGTGTCTCAGTGTCTCTGTGTCTCAGTGTCTCAGTGTCTCAGAGTCTCAGTGTCTCTGTGTCTCTGTGGCTCAGTGTCTCAGAGTCTCAGTGTCTCAGTGTCTCTGTGTCTCAGTGTCTCAGATTCTCAGTGTCTCAGTGTCTCTGTGCCTGAGTGTCTCAGTGTCTCAGAGTCTCAGTGTCTCTGTGTCTCTTGGTCTCAGTGTCTCTGAGCCTCAGTGTCTCAGTGTCTCTGTGTCTCTGTGCCTCAATCTCTCAGTATCTCAGAGTCTCAGTGTCTCAGTGTGTCTGTGTCTCAATGTCTCAGTGTCTCAGAGTCTCAGTGTCTCTGTATCTCAATGTCTCAGTGTCTCTGTGTCTCTTGGTCTCAGTGTCTCTGTGTCTCAGTGTCTCAGAGTCTCAGTGTCTCTGTGTCTCAGTGTCTCTGTGTCTCCGTGTCTCAGAGTCTCAGTGTCTCAGTGTCTCTGTGTCTCAGTGTCTCAGATTCTCAGTTTCTCAGCGTCTCTGTGTCTCAGTGTCTCAGTGTCTCTGTGCCTCAGTATCTCAGAGTCTCAGTGTCTCTGTGTCTCTGTGCCTCTGTGTCTCTGTGTCTAAGTGTCTCAGTGTCTCAGTGTATCCGAGTTTCATTGTCTCAGTGTCTCAGAGTCTCTGTGTCTCTGTGTCTCAGTGTCTCTGTGTCTCTGTGTCTCACAGTCTCAGTGTCTCAGTGTCTCAGAGACTCAGTGTCTCTGCGTCTCAGTGTCTCTGTGTCTCAGAGTCTCAGTGTCTCTGTGTCTCAATGTCTCTGTGTCTCTGTGTCTCATTGTCTCAGTGTCTCAGAGTCTCAGTGTCACTGTGTCTCAGTGTCTGTGTGTCTCTGTGTCTCAGTGTCTCAAAGTCTCATAGTCTCAGTGTCTCTGTGTCTCTGTGTCTCAGAGTCTCAGTGTCTCAGTGTCTCAGTGCCTCAGTGTCTCAGAGTCTCAGTGTCTCAGAGTCTCAGTGTCTCTGTGTCTCAATGTCTCTGTGTCTCTGTGTCTCATTGTCTCAGTGTCTCAGAGTCTCAGTGTCACTGTGTCTCAGTGTCTCAAAGTCACATAGTCTCAGTGTCTCAAAGTCTCATAGTCTCTGTGTCTCTGTGTCACAGTGTCTCAGTGTCTCTGTGTCTCAGTGTCTCAGAGTCTCAGTGTCTCAGAGTCTCAGTGTCTCTGTGTCTCAATGTCTCTGTGTCTCTGTGTCTCAATGTCTCTGTGTCTCTGTGTCTCAGTGTCTCAAAGTCTCATAGTCTCAGTGTCTCTGTGTCTCTGTGTCTCAGTGTCTAAGAGTCTCAGAGTCTCTGTGTCTCTGTGTCTCACTGACTCAGAGTCTCAGTGTCTCTGTCTCAATGTGTGTCAGAGTCTCAGTGTCTCTGTGTCTCTGTGTCTCAGTGTCTCAGAGTCTCTGTGTTTCAGTGTCTCTTTGTCTCAGTGTCTCAGTGTCTCAGTGTCTCAGAGTCTCAGTGTCTCTGTGTCTCTGTGTCTCAGTTTCTCTGTGTCACTGTTTGTTAGTGTCTCAGTGTCTCAGAGTATCAGTGTCTCTGTGTCTCAGTGTCTCAGTGTCTCTGTGTCGCAGGGTCTCAGTTTCTCTGTGTCTCAGAGTCTCAGTGTCTCTGTGTCTTTGTGTCTCACTGTCTCTGTGTCTCATTGTCTCTGTGCCTATGTCTCAGTGTCTCAGTGCCTCTGCGCCTCAGTGTCTCCGAGTTTCATTGTCTCAGTGCCTCAGAGACTCAGTAACTCTGTGTCTCAGTGCCTCTGCGCCTCAGTGTCTCTGTGTCTCAGTGTCTCAGTCCCTCCGAGTCTCATTGTCTCAGTGTCTCAGAGTCTCAGTTTCTCAGTGTCTCTGTGACTCTGTGTCTCAGTGTCTCAGTGTCTCAGTGTCTCAGAGTCTCAGTGTCTCAGTGTCTCTGTGCCTCAGTGTCTCAGTGTATCTGTGTCTCTGTGCCTCAGTGTCTCAGTGTCTCAGTTTCTCAGAGTCTCTGTGTTTCAATGTCTCTTTGTCTCAGTGAATCTGTTCTCTGTGTCTCAGTGCCTCAGTGTCTCAGTGTCTCAGAGTCTCAGTGTCTCTGTGTCTCTATGTCTCAGTGCCTCAATGTCTCTGTGTCTCAGTATCTCAGATCTCAGTGACTCTGTGTCTCTGTATCTCAGTGTCTCATTGTCTCACCGTCTCAGTGTCTCTGTGTCTCAGTGCCTCAGACTCTCACTGCCTCAGAGTCTCTGCTTCTCAGTGCCTCAGTGTCTCTGTGTCTCAATGTCTCAGAATTTCAGTGTCTCAATGTCTCAGTTTCTCAGTGTCTCTGTGTCTCTGTGTCTTCTAGACTCCGTGTCTCATTGTCTCTGTGCCTCAGTGTCTCAGTGTCTCAGAGTCTCAGTGTCTCTGTGTCTCAGTGTCTCTGTGCATCAGTGTCTCAGTGTCTCTGTGTCTCTGTGCCTCAATCTCTCAGTATCTCAGAGTCTCAGTGTCTCAGTGTGTCTGTGTCTCAATGTCTCAGTGTCTCAGAGTCTCAGTGTCTCTGTATCTCAATGTCTCAGTGTCTCTGTGTCTCTTGGTCTCAGTGTCTCTGTGTCTCAGTGTCTCAGAGTCTCAGTGTCTCTGTGTCTCAGTGTCTCTGTGTCTCCGTGTCTCAGAGTCTCAGTGTCTCAGTGTCTCTGTGTCTCAGTGTCTCAGATTCTCAGTTTCTCAGCGTCTCTGTGTCTCAGTGTCTCAGTGTCTCTGTGCCTCAGTATCTCAGAGTCTCAGTGTCTCTGTGTCTCTGTGCCTCTGTGTCTCTGTGTCTAAGTGTCTCAGTGTCTCAGTGTATCCGAGTTTCATTGTCTCAGTGTCTCAGAGTCTCTGTGTCTCTGTGTCTCAGTGTCTCTGTGTCTCTGTGTCTCACAGTCTCAGTGTCTCAGTGTCTCAGAGACTCAGTGTCTCTGCGTCTCAGTGTCTCTGTGTCTCAGAGTCTCAGTGTCTCTGTGTCTCAATGTCTCTGTGTCTCTGTGTCTCATTGTCTCAGTGTCTCAGAGTCTCAGTGTCACTGTGTCTCAGTGTCTGTGTGTCTCTGTGTCTCAGTGTCTCAAAGTCTCATAGTCTCAGTGTCTCTGTGTCTCTGTGTCTCAGAGTCTCAGTGTCTCAGTGTCTCAGTGCCTCAGTGTCTCAGAGTCTCAGTGTCTCAGAGTCTCAGTGTCTCTGTGTCTCAATGTCTCTGTGTCTCTGTGTCTCATTGTCTCAGTGTCTCAGAGTCTCAGTGTCACTGTGTCTCAGTGTCTCAAAGTCACATAGTCTCAGTGTCTCAAAGTCTCATAGTCTCTGTGTCTCTGTGTCACAGTGTCTCAGTGTCTCTGTGTCTCAGTGTCTCAGAGTCTCAGTGTCTCAGAGTCTCAGTGTCTCTGTGTCTCAATGTCTCTGTGTCTCTGTGTCTCAATGTCTCTGTGTCTCTGTGTCTCAGTGTCTCAAAGTCTCATAGTCTCAGTGTCTCTGTGTCTCTGTGTCTCAGTGTCTAAGAGTCTCAGAGTCTCTGTGTCTCTGTGTCTCACTGACTCAGAGTCTCAGTGTCTCTGTCTCAATGTGTGTCAGAGTCTCAGTGTCTCTGTGTCTCTGTGTCTCAGTGTCTCAGAGTCTCTGTGTTTCAGTGTCTCTTTGTCTCAGTGTCTCAGTGTCTCAGTGTCTCAGAGTCTCAGTGTCTCTGTGTCTCTGTGTCTCAGTTTCTCTGTGTCACTGTTTGTTAGTGTCTCAGTGTCTCAGAGTATCAGTGTCTCTGTGTCTCAGTGTCTCAGTGTCTCTGTGTCGCAGGGTCTCAGTTTCTCTGTGTCTCAGAGTCTCAGTGTCTCTGTGTCTTTGTGTCTCACTGTCTCTGTGTCTCATTGTCTCTGTGCCTATGTCTCAGTGTCTCAGTGCCTCTGCGCCTCAGTGTCTCCGAGTTTCATTGTCTCAGTGCCTCAGAGACTCAGTAACTCTGTGTCTCAGTGCCTCTGCGCCTCAGTGTCTCTGTGTCTCAGTGTCTCAGTCCCTCCGAGTCTCATTGTCTCAGTGTCTCAGAGTCTCAGTTTCTCAGTGTCTCTGTGACTCTGTGTCTCAGTGTCTCAGTGTCTCAGTGTCTCAGAGTCTCAGTGTCTCAGTGTCTCTGTGCCTCAGTGTCTCAGTGTATCTGTGTCTCTGTGCCTCAGTGTCTCAGTGTCTCAGTTTCTCAGAGTCTCTGTGTTTCAATGTCTCTTTGTCTCAGTGAATCTGTTCTCTGTGTCTCAGTGCCTCAGTGTCTCAGTGTCTCAGAGTCTCAGTGTCTCTGTGTCTCTATGTCTCAGTGCCTCAATGTCTCTGTGTCTCAGTATCTCAGATCTCAGTGACTCTGTGTCTCTGTATCTCAGTGTCTCATTGTCTCACCGTCTCAGTGTCTCTGTGTCTCAGTGCCTCAGACTCTCACTGCCTCAGAGTCTCTGCTTCTCAGTGCCTCAGTGTCTCTGTGTCTCAATGTCTCAGAATTTCAGTGTCTCAATGTCTCAGTTTCTCAGTGTCTCTGTGTCTCTGTGTCTTCTAGACTCCGTGTCTCATTGTCTCTGTGCCTCAGTGTCTCAGTGTCTCAGAGTCTCAGTGTCTCTGTGTCTCAGTGTCTCTGTGCATCAGTGTCTCAGTGTCTCTGTGACTCTGTGTCTCAGACTCTCAGTGTCTCAGAGTCTCTGTGTCTCAGTATCTCAGAGTCTCAGTGTCTCTGTGTCTCAGTGTCTCTGTGCCTCAGTGTCTCAGTGTGTCAGTGTCTCAGAGTCTCTGCGTCTCAGTGTCTCAGTGTCTCTGTGCATCAGTGTCTCAGTGTCTCTGTGACTCTGTGTCTCAGACTCTCAGTGTCTCAGAGTCTCTGTGTCTCAGTATCTCAGAGTCTCAGTGTCTCTGTGTCTCAGTGTCTCTGTGCTTCAGTGTCTCAGTGTGTCAGTGTCTCAGAGTCTCTGCGTCTCAGTGTCTCAGTTTCTCTGTTCCTCAGTATCTCAGTGTCTCTGTGTCTCAGTGTCTCTGTCTCCAGGATCTCTCTGTCTCTGTGTCTCAGTGTCTCTGAGTCTCCAGATCTCAGTGTCTCTGTGTCTCAGTGTCTGTGTTTCAGTGTCTCAGTGTCTCAGAGTCTCAGTTTCTGAGTGTCTCTTTGTCTCAGTGAATCTGTGTCTCTGTGTCTCTGAGCCTTAGTGCCTCAGTGTCTCAGTGTCTCAGAGTCTCAGTGTCTCTGTGTCTCTATGTCTCAGTGCCTCAATGTCTCTGTGTCTCAGTATCTCAGATCTCAGTGTCTCTGTGTCTCTTTATCTCAGTGTCTCATTGTCTCACCGTCTCAGTGTCTCTGTGTCTCAGTGCCTCAGACTCTCACTGCCTCAGAGTCTCTGTTTCTCAGTGCCTCAGTGTCTCTGTGTCTCAATGTCTCAGAATTTCAGTGTCTCAATGTCTCAGTTTCTCTGTGTCTCTGTGTCTCTGTGTCTCCTAGACTCCGTGTCTCATTGTCTCTGTGCCTCAGTGTCTCAGTGTCTCAGAGTCTCAGTGTCTCTGTGTCTCAGTGTCTCAGTGTCTCTGTGCATCAGTGTCTCAGTGCCTCTGTGACTCTGTGTCTCAGACTCTCAGTGTCTCAGAGTCTCTGTGTCTCAGTATCTCAGAGTCTCAGTGTCTCTGTGTCTCAGTGTCTCTGTGCCTCTGTGTCTCAGTGTGTCAGTGTCTCAGAGTCTCTGCGTCTCAGTGTCTCAGTGTCTCTGTTCCTCAGTATCTCAGTGTCTCTGTCTCACAGGATCTCATGTGTCTCTGTGCCTCAGTGTCTCTGAGTCTCCAGATCTCAGTGTCTCTGTGTCTCAGTGTCTCTGTGTTTCAGTGTCTCAGTGTCTCAGAGTCTCAGTGTCTCAGTGTCTCTGTGTCTCAGTTTCTCTGTGACTCAGTGTCTCTGTGCCTCACGGTCTCAGTGTCTCAGAGTCTCTGTGTCTCTGTGTCTCAGAGTCTCAGTGTCTCTGTGTCTCTTTGTCTCAGAGTCCCTGTGCCTCAGTGTCTCGGTGCCTCAGTGTATCTGTGTCTCAGCATCTTAGTTTCTCTGTGTCCCTGTGCCTCTGTGTCTCTGTGTCTCAGAGTCTCTGTGTCTCTGTGCCTCAGTGTCTCAGTTTCTCAGTGTCTCTGTGTCTCTTTGTCTCAGTCTCTCTGTGCCTCAGTGTCTCAGTGTATCTGTGTCTCTGTGCCTCAGTGTCTCAATGTCTCAGTTCCTCAGAGTCTCTGTGTCTCAATGTCTCTTTGTCTCAGTGAATCTGTGTCTCTGTGTCTCAGTGTCTCAGTGCCTCAGTGTCTCAGTGTCTCAGAGTCTCAGTGTCTCTGTGTCTCTATGTCTCAGTGCCTCAATGTCTCTGTGTCTCAGTACCTCAGATCTCAGTGACTCTGTGTCTCTGTATCTCAGTGTCTCATTGTCTCACCGTCTCAGTGTCTCTGTGTCTCAGTGCCTCAGACTCTCACTGCCTCAGAGTCTCTGTTTCTCTGTGCCTCAGTGTCTCTGTGTCTCAATGTCTCAGAATTTCAGTGTCTCAATGTCTCAGTTTCTCAGTGTTTCTGTGTCTCTGTGCCTCAGTGTCTCAGTGTCTCTGTGCCTCAGTGTCTCAGACTCTCAGTGTCTCAATGTCTCAGTGTCTCTGTGCCTCATTGTCTCAGTGTCTCAGCATCTTAGCGTCTCTGTGTGTCTGTGTCTCTGTGTCTCAGTGTCACAGTGTCTCCGAGTCTCAGAGTCTCAGTGTCTCAGTGTCTCAGTGTCTCTGTGTCTCAGTGTCTCAGTGTCTCTGTGCCTCAGTGTCTCAGTGTCTTAGTTTCTCAGAGTCACAGTGTCAATGCGTCTCTGTGTCTCAGTGTCTCTGTGACTCAGTGTCTCAGTGTCTCAGAGTCTCTGTTTCTCTGTGCCTCAGTGTCTCTGTGTCTCAATGTCTCAGAATTGCAGTGTCTCAATGGCTCACTTTCACAGTGTATCTGTGTCTCTGTGTCTCTGTGCCTCAGTGTCTCAGTGTCTCAGTGTCTCAGAGCCTCAGTGTCTCTGTGTCTCAGTGTCTCTGTGCCCCAGTGTCTCAGAGTGTCAGTGTCTCCGCGTCCCCTTGATTCCGTGTCTCAGTGCCTCAGTGTCTATGCGTCTCAGTGTCTCAGTGTCTCTGTGCCTCTGTGTCTTAGTGTCTCAGCATCTTAGCGTCTCTGTGTGTCTGTGTCTCAGTGTCTCAGTGTCTCCGAGTCTCAGAGTCTCAGTGTCTCAGTGTCTCAGAGTCTCTGTGTCTCAGTGTCTCTGTGCCTCAGTGTCTAAGTTTCTCAGAGTCACAGTGTCTCTGTGTCTCTGTGTCTCAGTGTCTCTGTGCCTCAGTGTCTCAGTGTGTCAGTGTCTCAGAGTCTCTGCGTCTCAGTGTCTCTGTTCCTCAGTATCTCTGTGTCTCAGTGTCTCTGTCTCTCAGGATCTCTCAGTCTCTGCGTCTCAGTGCCTCTGATTCTCCAGATCTCAGTGTTTCTGTGTCTCAGTGTCTCTGTGTCTCAGTGTCTCAGAGTCTCAGTGTCTCAGTGTCTCTGTGCCTCAGTTTCTCTGTGACTCAGTGTCCCAGTGTCTCTGTGCCTCAGGGTCTCAGTGTCTCAGAGTCTCTGTGTCTCTGTGTCTATGTGTCTCTGTGTCTCTTTGTCTCAGTGTCTCTGTGCTTCTGTGCCTCAGTGTTTCCGTGTCTCAGTGTCTCAGAGTCCGTGTGTCTCTGTGTCTCTTTGTCTCAGAGTCCCTGTGCCTCAGTGTCTCGGTGCCTCAGTGTCTCAGAGTCTCAGTGTCTCAGTGTCTCAGTGTCTCTGTGCCTCAGGGTCTCAGTGTCTCAGAGTCTCTGTGTCTCTGTGTCTCTGTGCCTCAGTGTCTCAGTGTCTCTGTGCCTCAGTGTCTCAGTGTCTCAGCATCTTAGTGTCTCTGTGCCTCAGTGCCTCAGTGTATCTGTGTCTCAGTGTCTCAGTGTCTCAGTGCCTCAGTGTCTCAGACTCTCAGTGTCTCAATGTCTCAGTGTCTCTGTGCCTCATTGTCTCAGTGTCGCGGCATCTTAGTGTCTCTGTGTGTCTGTGTCTCTGTGTCTCAGTGTCTCAGTGTCTCCGAGTCTCAGAGTCTCAGTGTCTCAGTGTCTCAGAGTCTCTGTGTCTCAGTGTCTCTGTGCCTCAGTGTCTCAGTGTCTTAGTTTCTCAGAGTCACAGTGTCTCTGTGTCTCTGTGTCTCAGTGTCTCTGTGCCTCAGTGTCTCAGTGTCTCAGAGTCTCAGTGTCTCTGTGTCTCTATGTCTCAGTGCCTCAATGTCTCTGTGTCTCAGTGTCTCATATCTCAGTGACCCTGTGTCTCTGTATCTCAGTGTCTCATTGTCTCACCGTCTCAGTGTCTCTGTGTCTCAATGCCTCAAACTCTCACTGCCTCAGAGTCTGTGTTTCTCTGTGCCTCAGTGTCTCTGTGTCTCAATGTCTCAGAATTGCAGTGTCTCAATGGTTCACTTTCACAGTGTCTCTGTGTCTCTGTGCCTCAGAGTCTCAGTGTCTCTGCGTCTCTGTGTCTCAGTGTCTCTGTGCCTGAGTGTCACAGTGTCTCAGTGCCTCTATGTCTCAGTGTCTCAGTGTCTTTGTGCCTCAGGGTCTAAGTGTCTCAGTGTATCAGAGTCTCAGTGTCTCAGTGTATCTGTGACTCAGTGTCTCAGTGTCTCAGTTTCTCAGATTCTCATTTCTCAGTGTCTCTTTGTCTCAGTGTCTCAGTGTCTCTGTGCATCAGTGTCTCAGTGTCTCTGTGACTCTGTGTCTCAGATTCTCAGTGTCTCAGAGTCTCAGAGTTTTTGTGTCTCAGTGTCTCAGAGTCTCAGTGTCTCTGTGTCTCAGTGTCTCTGTGCCTCAGTGTCTCAGTGTCTCAGTGTCTCAGAGTCTCTGCGTCTCCGTGTCTCAGTGTCTCAGTTCCTCAGTATCTCAGTGTCTCTGTGTCTCAGTGTCTCTGTCTCTCAGGATCTCTCTGTCTCTGTGTCTCAGTGTCTCTGAGTCTCCAGATCTCAGTGTCTCTGCGTCTCAATGCCTCAGACTCTCAGTGACTCTGTGTCTCAGTGTCTATGTGTCTCAGTATCTCAGTGTCTTTGTGTCTCAATGTCTCAGAGTCTCAGAGTCTCAGTGTCTCTATGTCTCAGTGTCTCTGTGCCTCAGTGTCTCAGTGTCTCTATGTCTCAGTGTCTCTGTGCCTCAGTGTCTCAGTGTGTCAGTGTCGCTGTGTCTCGGTGTCTCAGTGTCTCTGTGCCTCAGTGTCTCAGTGTCTCAGTTTCTCAGAGTCTCTGTGTCTCAATGCCTCAGAGTCTCAGTATCTCAGTGAATCTGTGTCTCTGTGTCTCTGTGCCTTAGTGTCTCAGTGTCTCTTTGCCTCAGTGTCTCTGTGTCTCATTGTCTCTGGGCCCCAGCGTCTCTGTGTCTCAGTGTCTCAGATCTCTGTGACTCTGTCTCTGTATCTCAGTGTCTCATTGTCTCACCGTCTCAGTGTCTCTGTGTCTCAGTGCCTCAGACTCTCATTCCCTCAGAGTCTGTGTTTCTCTGTGCCTCAGTGTCTCTTTGTCTCAATGTCTCAGAATTTCAGTGTCTCAATGTCTCAGTTTCTCAGTGTCTAAGTGTCTCAGTGTCTCAGAGTCTCAGTGTGTCTGTGTCTCAGAGACTCAGTGCCTCTATGTCTCAGTGTCTCAGTGTCTCAGTGTCTTTGTGCCTCAGTGTCTAAGTGTCTCAGTGTCTTAGAGTCTCAGTGTCTCAGTGTCTCTGTGCCTCAGTGTCTCAGTGTCTCAGAGTCTCAGTTTCTCTGTGTCTCTGAGTCTCAGTGTCTCTGTGCCTCAGTGTCTCAGTGTGTCTGTGTCTCAGTGAATCTGTGTTTCTGTGTCTCTGTGCCTTTGTGTCTCAGTGTCTCAGAGTCTCAGTGTCTCTGTGTCTCTGTGCCTCAGTGTGTCAGTGTCTCAGAACCTTAGTTTCTCAGTGTTTCAGTGTCTCTGTGCCTCAGTGTCTCTGTGTCTCTATGCCTCAGTGTCCCTGTGTCTCAGTGCCTCAATGTCTCTGTGTCTCAGTGTCTCATATCTCAGTGACTCTGTGTCTCTGTATCTCAGTGTCTCATTGTCTCACCGTCTCAGTGTCTCTGTGTCTCAGTGCCTCAAACTCTCACTGCCTCAGAGTCTGTGTTTCTCTGTGCCTCAGTGTCTCTGTGTCTCAATGTCTCAGAATTTCAGTGTCTCAATGTCTCAGTTTCTCAGTGTCTCTGTGTCTCTGTGCCTCAGTGTCTCAGTGTCTCAGTGTCTCAGAGTCTCAGTGTCTCTGTGTCTCCTAGACTCCGTGTCTCATTGTCTCTGTGCCTCAGTGTCTCAGTGTCTCAGAGTCTCAGTGTCTCTGTGTCTCAGTGTCTCTATGCCTGAGTCTCTCAGCGCCTCAGTGTCTCAGTGTCTCAGAGTCTCAGTTTCTCAGTGTCTCTGTGTCTCAGTGTCTCTGTGCCTCAGTGTCTCAGTGCCTCTATGTCTCTGTGTCTCAGTGTCTCTGTGTCTCAGTGTCTCAGAATTTCAGTGTCTGAATGACTCTGTGTCTCAGTGTCTCTGTGCCCCAGTGTCTCAGAGTGTCAGTGTCTCTGCGTCTCCTTGACTCCGTGTCTCAGTGTCTCAGTGTCTCTGTTTCTCAGTGTCACTGTGCCTCAGTGTCTCTACGTCTCAGTGTCTCAGTGTCTCTGTGCCTCAGTGTCTCTGCGTCTCAGTGTCTCAGAGACTCAGTCTCTGTGCCTCTGTGTCTTAGTGTCTCTGTGCCTCAGTGTCTCAATGTTTCAGTGTCTCTGTGTCTCAGTGTCTCTGTGTCTCTTTGTCTCAGTGTCTCTGTGCCTCAGTGTCTCAGTGTATCTGTGTCTCAGTGCCTCAGTGTCTCTGTGTCTCTGTGTCTCAATGTCTCAGTGTCTCTGTGCGTCAGTGTCTCAGTGTCTCAACATCTTAGTGTCTCTGTGTGTCAGTGTCTCAGTGTCTCTGTGTCTCAGGGTCTCTGTTCCTCAGTGTCTCAGTGTCTCATTGTCTCTGTCTCTCAGGATCTCTCTGTCTCTGTGTCTCAGTGTCTCTGAGTCTCCAGATCTCAGTGTCTCTGTGTCTCAGTGACTCAGTGTCTCTCTGCATCAGTGTCTCAGTGTCTCTGTGACTCTGTGTCTCAGATTCTCAGTGTCTCAGTGTCTCAGAGTCTCTGTGTCTCAGTATCTCAGAGTCTCAGTGTCTCTGTGTCTCAGTGTCTCTGTGTCTCAGTGTCTCAGTGTCTCAGCGTCTCAGAGTCTCAGTGCCTCTGTGTCTCAGTTTCTCTGTGACTCAGTGTCTCAGTGTCTCTGTGCATCAGGGTCTCAGTGTCTCAGGGTCTCTGTGTCTCTGTGTCTATGTGTCTCTGTGTCTCTTTGTCTCAGTGTCTCAGTGTCTCAGAGTCTCAGTGTCTCTGTGTCTCTTTGTCTCAGAGTCCCTGTGCCTCAGTGTCTCGGTGCCTCAGTGTATCTTTGTCTCTGTGCCTCAGTTTCTCAGAGTCTCAGTGTCTCAGAGTCTCAGTGTCTCAGTGTCTCAGTCTCTCAGTGTCTCTGTGTCTCAATGTCTCTGAGTCTCAGTGTCTCAGAGTCTCAGTGTCTCTGTGTCTCTGTGCCTCTGTGTCTCTGTGTCTCAGTGTCTCAGTGTCTCCGAGTCTCAGAGTCTCAGTGTCTCAGTGTCTCAGAGTCTCTGTGTCTCAGTGTCTCTGTGCCTCAGTGTCTCAGTGTCTTAGTTTCTCAGAGTCACAGTGTCTCTGTGTCTCTGTGTCTCAGTGTCTCTGTGCCTCAGTGTCTCAGTGTCTCAGAGTCTCAGTGTCTCTGTGTCTCTATGTCTCAGTGCCTCAATGTCTCTGTGTCTCAGTGTCTCATATCTCAGTGACTCTGTGTCTCTGTATCTCAGTGTCTCATTGTCTCACCGTCTCAGTGTCTCTGTGTCTCAATGCCTCAAACTCTCACTGCCTCAGAGTCTGTGTTTCTCTGTGCCTCAGTGTCTCTGTGTCTCAATGTCTCAGAATTGCAGTGTCTCAATGGTTCACTTTCACAGTGTCTCTGTGTCTCTGTGCCTCAGAGTCTCAGTGTCTCTGCGTCTCTGTGTCTCAGTGTCTCTGTGCCTGAGTGTCACAGTGTCTCAGTGCCTCTATGTCTCAGTGTCTCAGTGTCTTTGTGCCTCAGGGTCTAAGTGTCTCAGTGTATCAGAGTCTCAGTGTCTCAGTGTATCTGTGACTCAGTGTCTCAGTGTCTCAGTTTCTCAGATTCTCATTTCTCAGTGTCTCTTTGTCTCAGTGTCTCAGTGTCTCTGTGCATCAGTGTCTCAGTGTCTCTGTGACTCTGTGTCTCAGATTCTCAGTGTCTCAGAGTCTCAGAGTTTTTGTGTCTCAGTGTCTCAGAGTCTCAGTGTCTCTGTGTCTCAGTGTCTCTGTGCCTCAGTGTCTCAGTGTCTCAGTGTCTCAGAGTCTCTGTGTCTCAGTGTCTCAGTGTCTCTGTTCCTCAGTGTCTCAGTGTCTCTGTGTCTCAGTGTCTCTGTCTCTCTGGATCTCTCTGTCTCTGTGTCTCAGTGTCTCTGAGTCTCCAGATCTCAGTGTCACTGTGTCTCAGAGTCTCTGTGCCTCAGCGTCTCAGTGTGTCAGTGTCTCAGAGTCTCTGCGTCTCCGTGTCTCAGTGTCTCAGTTCCTCAGTATCTCAGTGTCTCTGTGTCTCAGTGTCTCTGTCTCTCAGGATCTCTCTGTCTCTGTGTCTCAGTGTCTCTGAGTCTCCAGATCTCAGTGTCTCTGCGTCTCAATGCCTCAGACTCTCAGTGACTCTGTGTCTCAGTGTCTATGTGTCTCAGTATCTCAGTGTCTTTGTGTCTCAATGTCTCAGAGTCTCAGAGTCTCAGTGTCTCTATGTCTCAGTGTCTCTGTGCCTCAGTGTCTCAGTGTCTCTATGTCTCAGTGTCTCTGTGCCTCAGTGTCTCAGTGTGTCAGTGTCGCTGTGTCTCGGTGTCTCAGTGTCTCTGTGCCTCAGTGTCTCAGTGTCTCAGTTTCTCAGAGTCTCTGTGTCTCAATGCCTCAGAGTCTCAGTATCTCAGTGAATCTGTGTCTCTGTGTCTCTGTGCCTTAGTGTCTCAGTGTCTCTTTGCCTCAGTGTCTCTGTGTCTCATTGTCTCTGGGCCCCAGCGTCTCTGTGTCTCAGTGTCTCAGATCTCTGTGACTCTGTCTCTGTATCTCAGTGTCTCATTGTCTCACCGTCTCAGTGTCTCTGTGTCTCAGTGCCTCAGACTCTCATTCCCTCAGAGTCTGTGTTTCTCTGTGCCTCAGTGTCTCTGTGTCTCAATGTCTCAGAATTTCAGTGTCTCAATGTCTCAGTTTCTCAGTGTCTAAGTGTCTCAGTGTCTCAGAGTCTCAGTGTGTCTGTGTCTCAGAGACTCAGTGCCTCTATGTCTCAGTGTCTCAGTGTCTCAGTGTCTTTGTGCCTCAGTGTCTAAGTGTCTCAGTGTCTTAGAGTCTCAGTGTCTCAGTGTCTCTGTGCCTCAGTGTCTCAGTGTCTCAGAGTCTCAGTTTCTCTGTGTCTCTGAGTCTCAGTGTCTCTGTGCCTCAGTGTCTCAGTGTGTCTGTGTCTCAGTGAATCTGTGTTTCTGTGTCTCTGTGCCTTTGTGTCTCAGTGTCTCAGAGTCTCAGTGTCTCTGTGTCTCTGTGCCTCAGTGTGTCAGTGTCTCAGAACCTTAGTTTCTCAGTGTTTCAGTGTCTCTGTGCCTCAGTGTCTCTGTGTCTCTATGCCTCAGTGTCCCTGTGTCTCAGTGCCTCAATGTCTCTGTGTCTCAGTGTCTCATATCTCAGTGACTCTGTGTCTCTGTATCTCAGTGTCTCATTGTCTCACCGTCTCAGTGTCTCTGTGTCTCAGTGCCTCAAACTCTCACTGCCTCAGAGTCTGTGTTTCTCTGTGCCTCAGTGTCTCTGTGTCTCAATGTCTCAGAATTTCAGTGTCTCAATGTCTCAGTTTCTCAGTGTCTCTGTGTCTCTGTGCCTCAGTGTCTCAGTGTCTCAGTGTCTCAGAGTCTCAGTGTCTCTGTGTCTCCTAGACTCCGTGTCTCATTGTCTCTGTGCCTCAGTGTCTCAGTGTCTCAGAGTCTCAGTGTCTCTGTGTCTCAGTGTCTCTATGCCTGAGTCTCTCAGCGCCTCAGTGTCTCAGTGTCTCAGAGTCTCAGTTTCTCAGTGTCTCTGTGTCTCAGTGTCTCTGTGCCTCAGTGTCTCAGTGCCTCTATGTCTCTGTGTCTCAGTGTCTCTGTGTCTCAGTGTCTCAGAATTTCAGTGTCTGAATGACTCTGTGTCTCAGTGTCTCTGTGCCCCAGTGTCTCAGAGTGTCAGTGTCTCTGCGTCTCCTTGACTCCGTGTCTCAGTGTCTCAGTGTCTCTGTTTCTCAGTGTCACTGTGCCTCAGTGTCTCTACGTCTCAGTGTCTCAGTGTCTCTGTGCCTCAGTGTCTCTGCGTCTCAGTGTCTCAGAGACTCAGTCTCTGTGCCTCTGTGTCTTAGTGTCTCTGTGCCTCAGTGTCTCAATGTTTCAGTGTCTCTGTGTCTCTGTGTCTCTTTGTCTCAGTGTCTCTGTGCCTCAGTGTCTCAGTGTATCTGTGTCTCAGTGCCTCAGTGTCTCTGTGTCTCTGTGTCTCAATGTCTCAGTGTCTCTGTGCGTCAGTGTCTCAGTGTCTCAACATCTTAGTGTCTCTGTGTGTCAGTGTCTCAGTGTCTCTGTGTCTCAGGGTCTCTGTTCCTCAGTGTCTCAGTGTCTCATTGTCTCTGTCTCTCAGGATCTCTCTGTCTCTGTGTCTCAGTGTCTCTGAGTCTCCAGATCTCAGTGTCTCTGTGTCTCAGTGACTCAGTGTCTCTCTGCATCAGTGTCTCAGTGTCTCTGTGACTCTGTGTCTCAGATTCTCAGTGTCTCAGTGTCTCAGAGTCTCTGTGTCTCAGTATCTCAGAGTCTCAGTGCCTCTGTGTCTCAGTTTCTCTGTGACTCAGTGTCTCAGTGTCTCTGTGCATCAGGGTCTCAGTGTCTCAGGGTCTCTGTGTCTCTGTGTCTATGTGTCTCTGTGTCTCTTTGTCTCAGTGTCTCAGTGTCTCAGAGTCTCAGTGTCTCTGTGTCTCTTTGTCTCAGAGTCCCTGTGCCTCAGTGTCTCGGTGCCTCAGTGTATCTTTGTCTCAGTGTCTCAGTGTCTCAGTGTCTCTGTGCCTCAGTTTCTCAGAGTCTCAGTGTCTCAGAGTCTCAGTGTCTCAGTCTCTCAGTGTCTCTGTGTCTCTGTGCCTCAGTGTCTCAGTGTCTCAGCATCTTAGTGTCTCTGTGTCTCTGTGCCTCTGTGTCTCTGTGTCTCAGTGTCCCAGTGTCTCCGAGTTTCATTGTCTCAGTGTCTCTGTGTCTCAGAGTCTCAGTGTCTCTGTGTCTCAGTGCCTCTGCGCCTCAGTGTCTCTGTGTCTCTGCGTCTCAGTGTCTCAGAGTCTCATTCTCAGTGTCTCAGTGTCTCAGTGTCTCTGTGTCTCAGTGTCTCTGTGCCTCAGTGTCTCAGTGTCTCAGTGTCTTGATGTCTCAGAGTCTCAGTGTCACTGTGCCTCCGTGTCACTGTGCATCCGTGTCTCAGTCTGTCAGTGTCTCTTTGCATCAGTTTCTCACTGTCTCAGAGTTTCAGAGTTTCAGTGTCACAGTCGCTCTGCGCCTCAGTGCCTCAGTGCCTCAGTGTCTCAGTTTCTCTCCGTCTCTGTGTCTCAGTGTCTCAGCATCTTAGTGTCTCTGTGTCTCAGTGTCTCAGTGTCTCAGTGTCTCCGAGTCTCAGAGTCTCAGTGTCTCATAGCCTCAGTGTCACTGTGTCTCAGTGTCTCTTTGTCTCTGTGTCTCAGAGTCTCAGTGTCTTAGTGTCTCATTGTCTCAGTGTCTCAGAGTCTAGGTGTCTCTGTGTCTCTGCGTGTCTGTTTCTCAGTGTCTCTGTGTCTCAGTGTCTCTGTGTCTCAGTTCCTCTGTGTCTCTGTGCCTCTTTTGTTTCAGTGTCTCCGTGCCTCAGTGTCTCAGTGTCTCTGTGCCTCTGTGCCTCAGTGTCTCAGTGTCTCAGAGTCTCAGTGTCTCTGTGTCACTTTGTCTCAGAGTCCCTGTGCCTCAGTGTCTCAGTGTATCTGTGTGTCTGTGCCTCAGTGTCTCAGAGTCTCAGTGTCTCAGAGTTTCAGTGTCTCAGTGTCTCATAGCCTCAGTGTCACTGTGTCTCAGTGTCTCTTTGTCTCTGTGTCTCAGTGTCTCAGTGTCTTAGTGTCTCATTGTCTCAGTGTCTCAGAGTCTAGGTGTCTCTGTGTCTCTGCGTGTCTGTTTCTCAGTGTCTCTGTGTCTCAGTGTCTCTGTGCCTCCGTGTCTCTGTGTGTCTGTGTCTCAGTGTCTCAGAGTCTCAGTGCCTCTGTGTCTCAGTGTCTCTGTGATTTAGTGTCTCAGTGTCTCTGTGCCTCAGTGTCTCAGTGTCTCAGAGTCTCTGTGTCTCAGTGTCAATGTGTTCCTGTGTCTCAGTGTCCCTGTGTCTCTGTGCCTCAGTGTGTCAGAGTCTCAATGTCTCTGTGTCTCTTTGTCTAAGTGTCTCAGTGTCTTCGAGTTCCTAGTCTCAGTGTGTCAGTGTCTCTGTGTCTCAGAGTCTCAGAGTCTCTGTGCTTCAGTGTCTCAGTGTCTCAGTGTCTCAGAGTCTCAGTGTCTCAGTGTATCTGTCACTCAGTGTCTCAGTTTCTCAGATTCTCATTTCTCAGAGTCTCTGTGTCTCTGTGTCTCAGTGTCTCTGTGTCTCTGTGCCTCAGTGTCTCAGTGTCTCAGAGTCTCAGTTTCTCTGTGTCTCTGTGTCTCAGTGTCTCTGTGCCTCAGTGTCTCAGTGTCTCAGAGCCTCAGTGTCTCAGTGTCTCGGAGTCTCAGTGTCTCTGTGTCTCAGTGTCTCTGTGCCTGAGTGTCTCAGCGCCTCAGTGTCTCAGTGTCTTAGTTTCTCAGATTCTCATTTCTCAGTGTCTCTGTGCATCAGTGTCTCAGTTTCTCTGTGACTCTGTGTCTCAGATTCTCAGTGTCTCAGTGTCTCAGAGTTTCTGTGTCTCAGTGTCTCAGAGTCTCTGTTTCTCAGTGTCTCAGTGTCTCTGTTCCTCAGTGTCTCAGTGTCTCTGTGTCTCAGTGTCTCTGTCTCTCAGGACCTCTCTGTCTCTGTGTCTCAGTGTCTCTGAGTCTCCAGATCTCAGTGTCTTTGTGTCTCAGTGTCTCTGTGTCTCCGTGTCTCTGTGTCTCAGTGTCTCTGTGCATCAGTGTCTCAGTGTCTCTGTGACTCTGTGTCTCAGAGTCTCATTCTCAGTGTCTCAGAGTCTCATTGTCTCAGTTCTCTGTGTCTCAGTGTCTCTGTGTCTCTATGTCTCAGTGTCCCTATGTCTCAGTGCCTCAATGTCTCTGTGTCTCAGTGTCTCAGATCTCTGTGACTCTTTGTCTCTTTATCTCAGTGTCTCATTGTCTCACCATCTCAGTGTCTCTGTGTCTCAGTGCCTCAGACTCTCACTGCCTCAGAGTCTCTGTTTCTCTGTGCCTCAGTGTCTCTGTATCTCAATGTCTCAGAATTTCAGTGACTCAATGTCTCAATTTCTCAGTGTCTCTGTGCCTCAGTGTCTCAGTGTCTCAGAGTCTCAGTTTCTCTGTGTCTCTGAGTCTCAGTGTCTCTGTGCCTCAGTGTCTCAGTGTGTCTGTGTCTCTGTGTCTCGGTGTCTCAGTGTCTCTGTGCCTCAGTGTCTCTGTGCCTCAGTGTCTCAGTGTCTCAGTGAATCTGTGTTTCTGTGTCTCTGTGCCTTTGTGTCTCAGTGTCTCAGAGTCTCAGTGTCTCTGTGTCTCTGTGCCTCAGTGTGTCAGTGTCTCAGAACCTTAGTTTCTCAGTGTTTCAGTGTCTCTGTGCCTCAGTGTCTCTGTGTCTCTATGCCTCAGTGTCCCTGTGTCTCAGTGCCTCAATGTCTCTGTGTCTCAGTGTCTCATATCTCAGTGACTCTGTGTCTCTGTATCTCAGTGTCTCATTGTCTCACCGTCTCAGTGTCTCTGTGTCTCAGTGCCTCAAACTCTCACTGCCTCAGAGTCTGTGTTTCTCTGTGCCTCAGTGTCTCTGTGTCTCAATGTCTCAGAATTTCAGTGTCTCAATGTCTCAGTTTCTCAGTGTCTCTGTGTCTCTGTGCCTCAGTGTCTCAGTGTCTCAGTGTCTCAGAGTCTCAGTGTCTCTGTGTCTCCTAGACTCCGTGTCTCATTGTCTCTGTGCCTCAGTGTCTCAGTGTCTCAGAGTCTCAGTGTCTCTGTGTCTCAGTGTCTCTATGCCTGAGTCTCTCAGCGCCTCAGTGTCTCAGTGTCTCAGAGTCTCAGTTTCTCAGTGTCTCTGTGTCTCAGTGTCTCTGTGCCTCAGTGTCTCAGTGCCTCTATGTCTCTGTGTCTCAGTGTCTCTGTGCCTGAGTGTCTCAGCGCCTCAGAGTCTCAGTGTCTCAGAGTCTCAGTGTCTCTATGCCTGAGTGTCTCAGCGCCTCTGTGCCTCAGCGCCTCTGTGTCACAGTGTCTCAGAGTCTCAGTTTCTCTGTGTCTCTGTGTCTCAGTGTCTCTGTGCCTCAGTGTCTCAGTGCCTCTATGTCTCAGTGTCTCAGTGTCTCTGTGTCTTTGTGCCTCAGTGTCTCTGTGTCTCAGTGTCTCAGAATTTCAGTGTCTGAATGACTCTGTGCCCCAGTGTCTCAGAGTGTCAGTGTCTCTGCGTCTCCTTGACTCCGTGTCTCAGTGTCTCAGTGTCTCTGTTTCTCAGTGTCACTGTGCCTCAGTGTCTCTACGTCTCAGTGTCTCAGTGTCTCTGTGCCTCAGTGTCTCTGCGTCTCAGTGTCTCAGAGACTCAGTCTCTGTGCCTCTGTGTCTTAGTGTCTCTGTGCCTCAGTGTCTCAATGTTTCAGTGTCTCTGTGTCTCAGTGTCTCTGTGTCTCTTTGTCTCAGTGTCTCTGTGCCTCAGTGTCTCAGTGTATCTGTGTCTCAGTGCCTCAGTGTCTCTGTGTCTCTGTGTCTCTGTGTCTCAATGTCTCAGTGTCTCTGTGCGTCAGTGTCTCAGTGTCTCAACATCTTAGTGTCTCTGTGTGTCAGTGTCTCAGTGTCTCTGTGTCTCAGGGTCTCTGTTCCTCAGTGTCTCAGTGTCTCATTGTCTCTGTCTCTCAGGATCTCTCTGTCTCTGTGTCTCAGTGTCTCTGAGTCTCCAGATCTCAGTGTCTCTGTGTCTCAGTGACTCAATGTCTCTCTGCATCAGTGTCTCAGTGTCTCTGTGACTCTGTGTCTCAGATTCTCAGTGTCTCAGTGTCTCAGAGTCTCTGTGTCTCAGTATCTCAGAGTCTCAGTGCCTCTGTGTCTCAGTTTCTCTGTGACTCAGTGTCTCAGTGTCTCTGTGCATCAGGGTCTCAGTGTCTCAGGGTCTCTGTGTCTCTGTGTCTATGTGTCTCTGTGTCTCTTTGTCTCAGTGTCTCTGAGTCTCAGTGTCTCAGAGTCTCAGTGTCTCTGTGCCTCAGTGTCTCAGTGTCTCAGCATCTTAGTGTTTCTGTGTCTCTGTGCCTCTGTGTCTCTGTGTCTCAGTGTCCCAGTGTCTCCGAGTTTCATTGTCTCAGTGTCTCAGTGTCTCAGAGTCTCAGTGTCTCTGTGTCTCAGTGCCTCTGCGCCTCAGTGTCTCTGTGTCTCTGCGTCTCAGTGTCTCAGAGTCTCATTCTCAGTGTCTCAGTGTCTCAGTGTCTCTGTGTCTCAGTGTCTCTGTGCCTCAGTGTCTCTGTGTCTCAGTGTCTCAGTGTCTCAGTGTCTTGATGTCTCAGAGTCTCAGTGTCACTGTGCCTCCGTGTCACTGTGCATCCGTGTCTCAGTCTGTCAGTGTCTCTTTGCATCAGTTTCTCACTGTCTCAGAGTTTCAGAGTTTCAGTGTCACAGTCGCTCTGCGCCTCAGTGCCTCAGTGTCTCAGTTTCTCTCCGTCTCTGTGTCTCAGTGTCTCAGCATCTTAGTGTCTCTGTGTCTCTGTGTCTCAGTGTCTCAGTGTCTCCGAGTCTCAGAGTCTCAGTGTCTCATAGCCTCAGTGTCACTGTGTCTCAGTGTCTCTTTGTCTCTGTGTCTCAGTGTCTCAGTGTCTTAGTGTCTCATTGTCTCAGTGTCTCAGAGTCTAGGTGTCTCTGTGTCTCTGCGTGTCTGTTTCTCAGTGTCTCTGTGTCTCAGTGTCTCTGTGTCTCAGTTCCTCTGTGTCTCTGTGCCTCTTTTGTTTCAGTGTCTCCGTGCCTCAGTGTCTCAGTGTCTCTGTGCCTCTGTGCCTCAGTGTCTCAGTGTCTCAGAGTCTCAGTGTCTCTGTGTCACTTTGTCTCAGAGTCCCTGTGCCTCAGTGTCTCAGTGTATCTGTGTGTCTGTGCCTCAGTGTCTCAGAGTCTCAGTGTCTCAGAGTTTCAGTGTCTCAGTGTCTCATAGCCTCAGTGTCACTGTGTCTCAGTGTCTCTTTGTCTCTGTGTCTCAGTGTCTCAGTGTCTTAGTGTCTCATTGTCTCAGTGTCTCAGAGTCTAGGTGTCTCTGTGTCTCTGCGTGTCTGTTTCTCAGTGTCTCTGTGTCTCAGTGTCTCTGTGCCTCCGTGTCTCTGTGTGTCTGTGTCTCAGTGTCTCAGAGTCTCAGTGCCTCTGTGTCTCAGTGTCTCTGTGATTTAGTGTCTCAGTGTCTCTGTGCCTCAGTGTCTCAGAGTCTCTGTGTCTCAGTGTCAATGTGTTCCTGTGTCTCAGTGTCCCTGTGTCTCTGTGCCTCAGTGTGTCAGAGTCTCAATGTCTCTGTGTCTCAGTGTCTCAGAGTCTCAGTGTCTTCGAGTTCCTAGTCTCAGTGTGTCAGTGTCTCTGTGTCTCAGAGTCTCAGAGTCTCTGTGCCTCAGTGTCTCAGTGTCTCAGAGTCTCAGTGTCTCAGTGTATCTGTCACTCAGTGTCTCAGTTTCTCAGATTCTCATTTCTCAGAGTCTCTGTGTCTCTGTGTCTCAGTGTCTCTGTGTCTCTGTGCCTCAGTGTCTCAGTGTCTCAGAGTCTCAGTTTCTCTGTGTCTCTGTGTCTCAGTGTCTCTGTGCCTCAGTGTCTCAGAGCCTCAGTGTCTCAGTGTCTCGGAGTCTCAGTGTCTCTGTGTCTCAGTGTCTCTGTGCCTGAGTGTCTCAGCGCCTCAGTGTCTCAGTGTCTTAGTTTCTCAGATTCTCATTTCTCAGTGTCTCTGTGCATCAGTGTCTCAGTTTCTCTGTGACTCTGTGTCTCAGATTCTCAGTGTCTCAGTGTCTCAGAGTTTCTGTGTCTCAGTGTCTCAGAGTCTCTGTGTCTCAGTGTCTCAGTGTCTCTGTTCCTCAGTGTCTCAGTGTCTCTGTGTCTCAGTGTCTCTGTCTCTCAGGACCTCTCTGTCTCTGTGTCTCAGTGTCTCTGAGTCTCCAGATCTCAGTGTCTTTGTGTCTCAGTGTCTCTGTGTCTCCGTGTCTCTGTGTCTCAGTGTCTCAGTGTCTCTGTGCATCAGTGTCTCAGTGTCTCTGTGACTCTGTGTCTCAGAGTCTCATTCTCAGTGTCTCAGAGTCTCATTGTCTCAGTTCTCTGTGTCTCAGTGTCTCTGTGTCTCTATATCTCAGTGTCCCTATGTCTCAGTGCCTCAATGTCTCTGTGTCTCAGTGTCTCAGATCTCTGTGACTCTTTGTCTCTTTATCTCAGTGTCTCATTGTCTCACCATCTCAGTGTCTCTGTGTCTCAGTGCCTCAGACTCTCACTGCCTCAGAGTCTCTGTTTCTCTGTGCCTCAGTGTCTCTGAATCTCAATGTCTCAGAATTTCAGTGACTCAATGTCTCAATTTCTCAGAGTCTCTGTGCCTCAGTGTCTCAGTGTCTCAGGGTCTCAGAGTCTCAGTGTCTCTGTGTCTCCTAGACTCCGTGTCTCATTGTCTCTGTGCCTCAGTGTCTCAGTGTCTCAGAGTCTCAGTGTCTCTGTGTCTCAGTGTCTCTGTGCCTGAGTGTCTCAGCGCCTCAGTGTCTCAGTGTCTCAGAGTCTCAGTGTCTCTGTGTCTCAGTGTCTCTGTGCCTGAGTGTCTCAGTGTCTCACAGTCTCTGTGTCTCTGTGACTCAGTGCCTCTGTTTCTCTGTGCCTCAGTGTCTCTGTGTCTCAGTGTCTCAGAATTTCAGTGTCTCAATGACTCTTTGTCTCAGTGTCTCTGTTCCCCAGTGTCTCAGAGTGTCAGTGTCTCTGCGTCTCCTTGACTCCGTGTCTCAGTGTCTCAGTGCCTCAGTGACTCAGTTTCTCAGAGTCTCAGTGTCTCTGTGTCTCAGTGTCACTGTGCCTCAGTGTCTCTACGTCTCAGTGACTCTGTGTCTCAGTGTCTCTGTTCCTCAGTGTCTCAGTGTCTCTGTCTCTCAGGATCTCTCTGTCTCTGTGCCTCAGTGTCTCAGTGTGTCAGTGTCTCAGAGTCTCAGTGTCTCAGTGTCTCTGTTCCTCAGTGTCTCAGTGTCTCAGTGTCTCTGCGTCTCAGTGTCTCAGTGTCTCTGTCTCTCAGGATCTCTCTGTCTCTGTGCCTCAGTGTCTCAGTGTGTCAGTGTCTCAGAGTCTCTGTGTCTCAGTGTCTCAGTGTCTCTGTTCCTCAGTGTCTCAGTTTCTCTGTGTCTCTGTGCCTCTGTGCCTCAGTGTCTCAGTGTCTCAGAGTCTTAGTTTCTCAGTGTCTCAGTGTCTCTGTGTCTCAGTGTCTCTGTGCCTCTGTGCCTCAGTATCTGTGTTTCAGTGTCTCAGAGTCTCAGTGACCCTGCATCTCCATGTCAATGTGTCTCAGTATCTCAGTGTCTCTGTGTCTCAGTGTCTCAGAGTCTCAGTTTTTCTGTGTCTCTGAGTCTCAGTGTCTCTGTGCCTCATTGCCTCAGTGTCTCAGTGTCTCAGAGTCTCAGTGTCTCAGTGTCTCTGTGCCTCAGTGTCTCAGTGTCTAGGTGTCTCAGTTTGTCAGAGTCTCTGTGTCTCATGTCTCAGTGTCTCAGTGAATCTGTGTCTCTGTGTCTCTGTGCCTTCGTGCCTCAGTGTCTCAGAGTCTCATTGTCTCTGTGTCTCTATGTCTCTGTGTCTCTGAGTCTCAGTGTCTCAGTGTCTCATAGTCTCAGTGTCTCTGTGTCTCAGTGTCTCAGTGCCTGAGTGTCTCAGCGCCTCAGTGTCTCAGTGTCTCAGAGTCTCAGTTTCTCTGTGTCTCTGAGTCTCAGTGTCTCTGTGCCTCAGTGTCTCAGTGTATCTGTGACTCAGTGTCTCAGTTTCTCAGATTCTCATTTCTCAGTGTCTCTGTGTCTCAGTGTCTCTGCGCCTCAGTGTTTCAGTGTGTCAGTGTCTCAGAGTCTCTGTGTCTCAGTGCCTCAGTGTCTCTGTTCCTCAGTGTCTCTGTGTCTCAGTGTCTCTGTCTCTCAGGATCTCTCTGTCTCTGTGTCTCAGTGTCTCTGAGTCTCCAGATCTCAGTGTCTCTGTGTCTCAGTGTCTCTGTGTCTCAGTGTCTCTGTGCACCAGTGTCTCAGTGTCTCTGTGACTCTGTGTCTCAGATTCTCAGTATCTCAGTGCCTCAGGGTCTCTGTGTCGCAGTATCTCAGAGCCTCAGTGTCTCTGTGTCTCAGCGTCTCTGTGACTCTGTGTCTCAGTGTGTCAGTGTCTCAGAGTCTCTGCGTCTCAGTGTCTCAGTGTGGCTGTTCCTCAGTATCTCAGTGTCTCTGTGTCTCAGTGTCTCTGTCGCTCAGGATCTCTCTGTCTCTGTGTCTCAGTGTCTCTGTGTCTCCAGATCTCAGTGTCTCTGTGTCTCAGTTCCTCTGTGTCTCTGTGCCTCTTTTGTTTCAGGGTCTCCGTGCCTCAGTTCTCAGTGTCTCTGTGCCTCTGTGCCTCAGTGTCTCAGTGTCTCAGTGTCTCAGAGTCTCAGTGTCTCTGTGTCACTTTGTCTCAGAGTCCCTGTGCCTCAGTGTCTCAGTGTATCTGTGTGTCTGTGCCTCAGTGTCTCAGAGTCTCAGTGTCTCAGTGTCTCCGAATCTCAGAGACACAGTTTCTCAGTGTCTCAGAGTCTCAGAGTCTCTGTGTCTCAGTGTCTCAGTGTCTCAGAGTCTCATTCTCTGTGTCTCAGCGTCTCAGCGTCTCAGTGTCTCTGTGCCTCAGTGTCTCAGTGTCTCAGAGTCACAGTGTCTCTGTGTCTCACTGTCTCTGTGTCTCAGTGTCTCGGTGTCTCAATGTCTCAGAGTCTCAGTGTCACTGTGCCTCCGTGTCTCAGTGTGTCGATGTCTCAGAGTCTCAGTCCCTCTGTGCCTCTGTGCCTCAGTGTCTCTGTGCCTCAGTGTCTCAGTGTCTCAGAGTCTCAATGTCTCTGTGTCTCTGTGTCTCAGCGTCTCTGTGTCTCAGCGTCTCAGAGTCTCAGAGTCTAAGTGATTCTGTGTCTCTGTGTCTCAGTGCCTCAGCTTCTCACCGTCTCAGTGCTTCTGTGTCTCAGTGTCTCAGTGTCTCAGTGTCTCAGTGTCTCAGTGTCTCAGTGTCTCTGTGCCTCAGTGTCTCACTGTCTCAGAGTCTCTGTGTCTCTGTGACTCAGTGCCTCTGTTTCTCTGTGCCTCACTGTCTCTGTGTCTCAGTGTCTCCGAATTTCAGTGTCTCAATGACTCTGTGTCTCAGTGTCTCAGGGTCTCTGTGCCCCAGTGCCTCAGAGTGTCAGTGTCTCTGCGTCTCCTTGACTCCATGTCTCAGTGCCTCAGTGTCTCAGTTTCTCAGAGTCTCAGTGTCACTGTGTCTCAGTGTCTCTACATCTCAGTGTCTCTGTGCCTCAGTGTCTCTGCGTCTCAGTGTCTCAAAGACTCAGTTTCTCTGTGTCTCTGTGTCTCTGTGTCTCAGTGTCTCTGTGGCTCTGTGTCTTAGTGTCTCTGTGTCTCAGTGTCTCAGTGTCTCAGAGTCTCTGTGTCTCTGTGCCTCAGTGTCTCAATGTCTCAGTGTCTCTCTGTCTCAGTGTCTCTGTGTCTCTTTGTCTCAGTGTCTCTGTGCCTCAGTGTCTCAGTGTATCTGTGTCTCTGTGCCTCAGTGTCTCAGTGTCTCAGAGTCTCAGTGTCTCAGTGCCTCAGTGTCTCTGTGTCTCTGTGTCTCAATGTCTCAGTGTCTCTGTGCCTCAGTGTCTCAGTGTCTCAGCATCTCAGTGTCTCAGTGTCTCCGAGTCTCAGAGTCTCAGTGTCTCAGTGTCTCAGAGTCTCATTCTGAGTGTCTCAGTGTCTCAGCGTCTCTGTGTCTCCGCGTCTCAGTGTCTCTGTGCCTCAGTGTCTCAGTGTCTCAGAGTCACAGTGTCTTTGTGCCTCAGTGTCTCTGTTTCTCAGTGTCTCATTGTCTCGGTGTCTCGATGACTCAGAGTCTCAGTATCACTGTGCCTCAGTGTCACTGTGTCTCATTGTCTCTGTGTCTCATTGTCTCAGTGCCTCTGCGCCTCAGTTTCTCAGTGTCTCAGTGTCTCAGTGTCTGAGAGTCTCAGTGTCTAAGTGTCTCAGTGTCTCTGTGCCTCAGTGTCTCGGTGTCTCAGTGTCTCTGTGTCTCTGTGCCTCAGTGACATAGTCTCTCTGTGTCTCAGTGTCTCAGTGTCTCTGTGCCTCTGAGCCTCAGTGTCTCTGTGTCTCAATGTCTCTTTGTCTCAGTGTCTCAGTGTCTCTGTGTCTCATTGTCTCAGTGTCTCAGTGTCTCAGAGTCTCAGTGTCTCTGTGTCTGTGTGTGTCTGTTTCTCAGTGTCTCATTGTCTCAGAGTGTCAGTGTCTATGTGTCTCTGTGTCTCAGTGTCTCTGTGCCTCAGTGTCTCAGTGTCTCTGGGCCTCAGTGTCTCAGTTTCTCAGTGTCTCAGAGCCTCAGTGTCTCTGTGTCTCTTTGTCTCAGTGTCTCTTTCCCCAAGTGTCTCAGTGTCTCAGAGTCTCAGTGTCTCTGTGTCTCTGTGTCTCAGTGTGTCTGTGTCTCAGTGTCTCAGTGTCTCAGAGTCTCAGTGTCTCAAGGTCTATGTGTCCCTATGTCTCAGTGTCTCTGTGTCTCTGTGCCTCAGTGTCTCAGTGTCTCAGAGTCTCAGTGTCTCTGTGTCTCTTTGTCTCAGTGTCTCTGTGCCTCAGTGTCTCAGTGTCTCAGAGTCTCAGTGCCTCTGTGTCTCAGTTTCTCTGTGTCTCAGTGTCTCTGTGTCTCTGGGCCTCAGTGTCTCCGTGTCTCAGTGTCACAGAGTCTCAGTGTCTCTGTTCCTCAGTGTCTCTGTGTCTCAGTGTCTCTGTCTCTCAGGATCTCTCTGTCTCTGTGTCTCAGTGTCTCTGAGTCTCCAGATCTCAGTGTCTCTGTGTCTCAGTGCCTCTGTGTCTCAGTGTCTCAGTCTCTCAGTGTCTCTGTGCCTCACTGTTTCAGTGTCTCAGATTCTCAGTGTCTCATTGTCTCTGTGTCTCAGTGACTCTGTGTATTTGTGTCTCAGTGCCTCAGTGTCTCTGTGCCTCAGTGTCTCAGAGTCTCAATGTCTCTGTGTCTCTGTGTCTCAGCGTCTCTGTGTCTCAGCGTCTCTGTGTCTCAGCGTCTCAGAGTCTCAGAGTCTAAGTGATTCAGTGTCTCTGTGTCTCAGTGCCTCAGCTTCTCACCGTCTCAGTGCTTCTGTGTCTCAGTGTCTCAGAGTCTCTGTGTCTCTGTGACTCAGTGCCTCTGTTTCTCTGTGCCTCACTGTCTCTGTGTCTCAGTGTCTCCGAATTTCAGTGTCTCAATGACTCTGTGTCTCAGTGTCTCAGTGTCTCTGTGCCCCAGTGCCTCAGAGTGTCAGTGTCTCTGCGTCTCCTTGACTCCATGTCTCAGTGTCTCAGTGCCTCAGTGTCTCAGTTTCTCAGAGTCTCAGTGTCTCTGTGTCTCAGTGTCACTGTGTCTCAGTGTCTCTACATCTCAGTGTCTCCGTGCCTCAGTGTCTCTGCGTCTCAGTGTCTCAAAGACTCAGTTTCTCTGTGTCTCTGTGTCTCAGTGTCTCTGTGGCTCTGTGTCTTAGTGTCTCTGTGTCTCAGTGTCTCAGAGTCTCTGTGTCTCTGTGCCTCAGTGTCTCAATGTCTCAGTGTCTCAGTGTCTCTCTGTCTCAGTGTCTCTGTGTCTCTTTGTCTCAGTGTCTCTGTGCCTCAGTGTCTCAGTGTATCTGTGTGTCTGTGCCTCAGTGTCTCAGAGTCTCAGTGTCTCAGTGCCTCAGTGTCTCTGTGTCTCTGTGTCTCAATGTCTCAGTGTCTCTGTGCCTCAGTGTCTCAGTGTCTCAGCATCTCAGTGTCTCAGTGTCTCCGAGTCTCAGAGTCTCAGTGTCTCAGTGTCTCAGAGTCTCATTCTGAGTGTCTGAGTGTCTCAGCGTCTCTGTGTCTCCGCGTCTCAGTGCCTCTGTGCCTCAGTGTCTCAGTGTCTCAGAGTCACAGTGTCTCTGTGCCTCAGTGTCTCTGTTTCTCAGTGTCTCATTGTCTCGGTGTCTCGATGACTCAGAGTCTCAGTATCACTGTGCCTCAGTGTCACTGTGTCTCATTGTCTCTGTGTCTCAGTGTCTCAGTGCCACTGCGCCTCAGTTTCTCAGTGTCTCAGTGTCTCAGTGTCTGAGAGTCTCAGTGTCTAAGTGTCTCAGTGTCTCAGTGTCTCTGTGCCTCAGTGTCTCGGTGTCTCAGTGTCTCTGTGTCTCTGTGCCTCAGTGACATAGTCTCTGTGTCTCAGTGTCTCAGTGTCTCTGTGCCTCAGAGCCTCAGTGTCTCTGTGTCTCAGTGTCTCAGTGTCTCTTTGTCTCAGTGTCTCAGTGTCTCATTGTCTCATTGTGTCAGTGTCTCAGAGTCTCAGAGCCTCAGTGTCTCTGTGCCTCAGTGTCTCTTTGTCCCTGTGCCTCAGTGTCTCTGTGTCTCAGTGTCTCATTGTCTCAGTGTCTCAGTGTCTCAGAGTCTCAGTGTCTCTGTGTCTGTGTGTGTCTGTTTCTCAGTGTCTCATTGTCTCAGAGTGTCAGTGTCTATGTGTCTCTGTGTCTCAGTGTCTCTGTGTCTCTGTGCCTCAGTGTCTCAGTGTCTCTGGGCCTCAGTGTCTCAGTGTCTCAGAGTCTCAGTGTCTCTGTGTCTCTTTGTCTCAGTGTCTCTTTCCCCAAGTGTCTCAGTGTCTCAGAGTCTCAGTGTCTCTGTGTCTCTGTGTCTCAGTGTGTCTGTGTCTCAGTGTCTCAGTGTCTCAGTGTCTCAGAGTCTCAGTGTCTCAAGGTCTATGTGTCCCTATGTCTCAGTGTCTCTGTGTCTCTGTGCCTCAGTGTCTCAGTGTCTCAGAGTCTCAGTGTCTCTGTGTCTCTTTGTCTCAGTGTCTCTGTGCCTCAGTGTCTCAGTGTCTCAGTGTCTCAGAGTCTCAGTGCCTCTATGTCTCAGTTTCTCTGTGTCTCAGTGTCTCTGTGCCTCAGTGCCTCAGTGTCTCTGTGTCTCTGGGCCTCAGTGTCTCCGTGTCTCAGTGTCACAGAGTCTCAGTGTCTCTGTTCCTCAGTGTCTCTGTGTCTCAGTGTCTCTGTCTCTCAGGATCTCTCTGTCTCTGTGTCTCAGTGCCTCTGAGTCTCCAGATCTCAGTGTCTCTGTGTCTCAGTCCCTCTGTGTCTCAGTGTCTCAGTCTCTCAGTGTCTCTGTGCCTCACTGTTTCAGTGTCTCAGATTCTCAGTGTCTCATTGTCTCTGTGTCTCAGTGACTCTGTGTATTTGTGTCTCAGTGTGTCAGTGTCTCTGTGCCTCAGTGTCTCAGAATCTCTGTGTCTCAGTGTCTCAGTGTCTCAGATTCTCAGTGTCTCATTGTCTCTGTGTCTCAGTGACTCTGTGTATTTGTGTCTCAGTGTCTCAGTGTCTCTGTGTCTCTGAGTCTCAGTGTCTCTGTGTCTCAGTGTCTCAGAATCTCAATGTCTCTGCGTCTCTGTGTCTCAGTGCCTCAGTGTCTCTGTGCCTCAGTGTCTCTTTGTCCCTGTGCCTCAGTGTCTCAGTGTCTCTGTGTCTCAGTGTCTCATTGTCTCAGTGTCTCAGTGTCTCAGAGTCTCAGTGTCTCTGTGTCTGTGTGTGTCTGTTTCTCAGTGTCTCATTGTCTCAGAGTGTCAGTGTCTATGTGTCTCTGTGTCTCAGTGTCTCTGTGTCTCTGTGCCTCAGTGTCTCAGTGTCTCTGGGCCTCATTGTCTCAGTGTCTCAGAGTCTCAGTGTCTCTGTGTCTCTTTGTCTCAGTGTCTCTTTCCCCAAGTGTCTCAGTGTCTCAGAGTCTCAGTGTCTCTGTGTCTCTGTGTCTCAGTGTGTCTGTGTCTCAGTGTCTCAGTGTCTCAGTGTCTCAGAGTCTCAGTGTCTCAAGGTCTATGTGTCCCTATGTCTCAGTGTCTCTGTGTCTCAGTGTCGCAGTGTCTCAGAGTCTCAGTGTCTCTGTGTCTCTTTGTCTCAGTGTCTCTGTGCCTCAGTGTCTCAGTGTCTCAGTGTCTCAGAGTCTCAGTGCCTCTGTGTCTCAGTTTCTCTGTGTCTCAGTGTCTCAGTGTCTCTGTGCCTCAGTGTCTCAGTGTCTCTGTGTCTCTGGGCCTCAGTGTCTCCGTGTCTCAGTGTCACAGAGTCTCAGTGTCTCTGTTCCTCAGTGTCTCTGTGTCTCAGTGTCTCTGTCTCTCAGGATCTCTCTGTCTCTGTGTCTCAGTGTCTCTGAGTCTCCAGATCTCAGTGTCTCTGTGTCTCAGTGCCTCTGTGTCTCAGTGTCTCAGTCTTTCAGTGTCTCTGTGCCTCACTGTTTCAGTGTCTCAGATTCTCAGTGTCTCATTGTCTCTGTGTCTCAGTGACTCTGTGTCTCAGTGTCTCAGTGTCTCTGTGCCTCAGTGTCTCAGAATCTCTGTGTCTCAGTGTCTCAGTGTCTCAGATTCTCAGTGTCTCATTGTCTCTGTGTCTCAGTGACTCTGTGTATTTGTGTCTCAGTGTCTCAGTGTCTCTGTGTCTCTGAGTCTCAGTGTCTCTGTGTCTCAGTGTCTCAGAATCTCAATGTCTCTGCGTCTCTGTGTCTCAGTGCCTCTGTGTCTCAGTGCCTCTGTGTCTCAGTGTCTCTGTGTATCAGTGTCTCAGAGTCTCAGAGCCTCAGTGTCTCTGTGCCTCAGTGTCTCTTTGTCCCTGTGCCTCAGTGTCTCTGTGTCTCAGTGTCTCATTGTCTCAGTGTCTCAGTGTCTCAGAGTCTCAGTGTCTCTGTGTCTGTGTGTGTCTGTTTCTCAGTGTCTCATTGTCTCAGAGTGTCAGTGTCTATGTGTCTCTGTGTCTCAGTGTCTCTGTGTCTCTGTGCCTCAGTGTCTCAGTGTCTCTGGGCCTCAGTGTCTCAGTGTCTCAGAGTCTCAGTGTCTCTGTGTCTCTTTGTCTCAGTGTCTCTTTCCCCAAGTGTCTCAGTGTCTCAGAGTCTCAGTGTCTCTGTGTCTCTGTGTCTCAGTGTGTCTGTGTCTCAGTGTCTCAGTGTCTCAGTGTCTCAGAGTCTCAGTGTCTCAAGGTCTATGTGTCCCTATGTCTCAGTGTCTCTGTGTCTCTGTGCCTCAGTGTCTCAGTGTCTCAGAGTCTCAGTGTCTCTGTGTCTCTTTGTCTCAGTGTCTCTGTGCCTCAGTGTCTCAGTGTCTCAGTGTCTCAGAGTCTCAGTGCCTCTGTGTCTCAGTTTCTCTGTGTCTCAGTGTCTCTGTGCCTCAGTGCCTCAGTGTCTCTGTGTCTCTGGGCCTCAGTGTCTCCGTGTCTCAGTGTCACAGAGTCTCAGTGTCTCTGTTCCTCAGTGTCTCTGTGTCTCAGTGTCTCTGTCTCTCAGGATCTCTCTGTCTCTGTGTCTCAGTGCCTCTGAGTCTCCAGATCTCAGTGTCTCTGTGTCTCAGTCCCTCTGTGTCTCAGTGTCTCAGTCTCTCAGTGTCTCTGTGCCTCACTGTTTCAGTGTCTCAGATTCTCAGTGTCTCATTGTCTCTGTGTCTCAGTGACTCTGTGTATTTGCGTCTCAGTGTGTCAGTGTCTCTGTGCCTCAGTGTCTCAGAATCTCTGTGTCTCAGTGTCTCAGTGTCTCAGATTCTCAGTGTCTCATTGTCTCTGTGTCTCAGTGACTCTGTGTATTTGTGTCTCAGTGTCTCAGTGTCTCTGTGTCTCTGAGTCTCAGTGTCTCTGTGTCTCAGTGTCTCAGAATCTCAATGTCTCTGCGTCTCTGTGTCTCAGTGCCTCAGTGTCTCTGTGCCTCAGTGTCTCTTTGTCCCTGTGCCTCAGTGTCTCAGTGTCTCTGTGTCTCAGTGTCTCATTGTCTCAGTGTCTCAGTGTCTCAGAGTCTCAGTGTCTCTGTGTCTGTGTGTGTCTGTTTCTCAGTGTCTCATTGTCTCAGAGTGTCAGTGTCTATGTGTCTCTGTGTCTCAGTGTCTCTGTGTCTCTGTGCCTCAGTGTCTCAGTGTCTCTGGGCCTCAGTGTCTCAGTGTCTCAGAGTCTCAGTGTCTCTGTGTCTCTTTGTCTCAGTGTCTCTTTCCCCAAGTGTCTCAGTGTCTCAGAGTCTCAGTGTCTCTGTGTCTCTGTGTCTCAGTGTGTCTGTGTCTCAGTGTCTCAGTGTCTCAGTGTCTCAGAGTCTCAGTGTCTCAAGGTCTATGTGTCCCTATGTCTCAGTGTCTCTGTGTCTCAGTGTCGCAGTGTCTCAGAGTCTCAGTGTCTCTGTGTCTCTTTGTCTCAGTGTCTCTGTGCCTCAGTGTCTCAGTGTCTCAGTGTCTCAGAGTCTCAGTGCCTCTGTGTCTCAGTTTCTCTGTGTCTCAGTGTCTCAGTGTCTCTGTGCCTCAGTGTCTCAGTGTCTCTGTGTCTCTGGGCCTCAGTGTCTCCGTGTCTCAGTGTCACAGAGTCTCAGTGTCTCTGTTCCTCAGTGTCTCTGTGTCTCAGTGTCTCTGTCTCTCAGGATCTCTCTGTCTCTGTGTCTCAGTGTCTCTGAGTCTCCAGATCTCAGTGTCTCTGTGTCTCAGTGCCTCTGTGTCTCAGTGTCTCAGTCTTTCAGTGTCTCTGTGCCTCACTGTTTCAGTGTCTCAGATTCTCAGTGTCTCATTGTCTCTGTGTCTCAGTGACTCTGTGTCTCAGTGTCTCAGTGTCTCTGTGCCTCAGTGTCTCAGAATCTCTGTGTCTCAGTGTCTCAGTGTCTCAGATTCTCAGTGTCTCATTGTCTCTGTGTCTCAGTGACTCTGTGTATTTGTGTCTCAGTGTCTCAGTGTCTCTGTGTCTCTGAGTCTCAGTGTCTCTGTGTCTCAGTGTCTCAGAATCTCAATGTCTCTGCGTCTCTGTGTCTCAGTGCCTCTGTGTCTCAGTGCCTCTGTGTCTCAGTGTCTCTGTGTATCAGTGTCTCAGTGTCTCAGAGTCTCAGTGTCTCTGTGTCTCAGTTTCGCTGTGACTCAGTGTCTCAGTATCTCTGTGCCTCAGTGTCTCAGAGTCTCTGTGTCTCTGTGTCTCTGTGTCTCAGTGTCTCATTGCCTCTGTGCCTCAGTGTCTCTGTGTCTCAGTGTCTCATTGCCTCTGCGCCTCAGTGTCTCTGTGTCTCAGAGTCTCACTGTCTGAGTGTCTCAGAGTCTCAGTTTCTCTGTGTCTCTGTGTCTCTGTGTCTCAGTGTCTCTGTGTCTCAGTGCGTCAGTGTCTCAGTGTCTCAGCGTCTCAGTGTCTCTGGGTCCCTGTGCCTCTGTGTCTCTGTGTCTCAGTATCTCATTGTCTCAGTGTCTCAGAGTCTCAGTAACTCTGTGTCTCAGTGCCTCTGCGCCTCAGTGTCTCTGTGTCCCAGTGTCTCAGTGCCTCCGAGTCACAGAGTCTCAGTTTCTCAGTGTCTCTGTGTCTCAGAGTCTCATTGTCTCAGTGTCTCAGAGTCTCTGTTTCTCAGTGACTCTGTGTCTCTGTGTCTCAGTGTCTCTGTGTCTCAGTGTCTCAGAGTCTCAGTGTCTCAGTGTCTCTGTGCCTCGGTGTCTCAGTGTCTCAGAGTCTCGGTGTCTCAGTGTCTCATTGTCTTAGTGTCTCAGTGTTTCTGTGTCTCTGTGCCTCAGAGTCTCAGTGTCTCATTGTCTCAGTGTCTCAGGGTCTCAGAGTCTCAGTGCCACTGCGCCTCAGTGTCTCTGTGTCTCAGTGTCTCGGAGTCTCAGTTTCTCAGTGTCCCTGTGCCTCGGTGTCTCAGTGTCTCGGTGTCTCAGTGTCTCTGTGTCTCAATTTCCCTGTGTCTCAGTGTCTCAATTTCCCTGTGTCTCAGTGTCTCAGTGTCTCTGTGTCTCAGAGTCTCAGTGTCTCTGTGTCTGTGTGTGTCTGTTTCTCAGTGTCTCATTGTCTCAGAGTGTCAGTGTCTATGTGTCTCTGTGTCTCAGTGTCTCTGTGTCTCTGTGCCTCAGTGTCTCAGTGTCTCTGGGCCTCAGTGTCTCAGTGTCTCAGTGTCTCAGAGTCTCAGTGTCTCTGTGTCTCTTTGTCTCAGTGTCTCTTTCCCCAAGTGTCTCAGTGTCTCAGAGTCTCAGTGTCTCTGTGTCTCTGTGTCTCAGTGTGTCTGTGTCTCAGTGTCTCAGTGTCTCAGAGTCTCAGTGTCTCAAGGTCTATGTGTCCCTATGTCTCAGTGTCTCTGTGTCTCTGTGCCTCAGTGTCTCAGTGTCTCAGAGTCTCAGAGTCTCAGTGTCTCTGTGTCTCTTTGTCTCAGTGTCTCTGTGCCTCAGTGTCTCAGTGTCTCAGTGTCTCAGAGTCTCAGTGCCTCTGTGTCTCAGTTTCTCTGTGTCTCAGTGTCTCTGTGTCTCTGTGTCTCTGGGCCTCAGTGTCTCCGTGTCTCAGTGTCACAGAGTCTCAGTGTCTCTGTTCCTCAGTGTCTCTGTGTCTCAGTGTCTCTGTCTCTCAGGATCTCTCTGTCTCTGTGTCTCAGTGTCTCTGAGTCTCCAGATCTCAGTGTCTCTGTGTCTCAGTGCCTCTGTGTCTCAGTGTCTCAGTGCCTCACTGTTTCAGTGTCTCAGATTCTCAGTGTCTCATTGTCTCTGTGTCTCAGTGACTGTGTGTATTTGTGTCTCAGTGCCTCAGTGTCTCTGTGCCTCAGTGTCTCAGTGTCTCAGAGTCTCAATGTCTCTGTGTCTCTGTGTCTCAGCGTCTCTGTGTCTCAGCGTCTCTGTGTCTCAGCGTCTCAGAGTCTCAGAGTCTAAGTGATTCTGTGTCTCTTTGTCTCAGTGCCTCAGCTTCTCAACGTCTCAGTGCTTCTGTGTCTCAGTGTCTCAGTGTCTCAGTGTCTCTGTGCCTCAGTGTCTCAGTGTCTCAGAGTCTCTGTGTCTCTGTGACTCAGTGCCTCTGTTTCTCTGTGCCTCACTGTCTCTGTGTCTCAGTGTCTCCGAATTTCAGTGTCTCAATGACTCTGTGTCTCAGTGTCTCAGTGTCTCTGTGCCCCAGTGCCTCAGAGTGTCAGTGTCTCTGCGTCTCCTTGACTCCATGTCTCAGTGTCTCAGTGCCTCAGTGTCTCAGTTTCTCAGAGTCTCAGTGTCTCTGTGTCTCAGTGTCACTGTGTCTCAGTGTCTCTACATCTCAGTGTCTCCGTGCCTCAGTGTCTCTGCGTCTCAGTGTCTCAAAGACTCAGTTTCTCTGTGTCTCTGTGTCTCAGTGTCTCTGTGGCTCTGTGTCTTAGTGTCTCTGTGTCTCAGTGTCTCAGAGTCTCTGTGTCTCTGTGCCTCAGTGTCTCAATGTCTCAGTGTCTCAGTGTCTCTCTGTCTCAGTGTCTCTGTGTCTCTTTGTCTCAGTGTCTCTGTGCCTCAGTGTCTCAGTGTATCTGTGTGTCTGTGCCTCAGTGTCTCAGAGTCTCAGTGTCTCAGTGCCTCAGTGTCTCTGTGTGTCTGTGTCTCAATGTCTCAGTGTCTCTGTGCCTCAGTGTCTCAGTGTCTCAGCATCTCAGTGTCTCAGTGTCTCAGTGTCTCCGAGTCTCAGAGTCTCAGTGTCTCAGTGTCTCAGAGTCTCATTCTGAGTGTCTCAGTGTCTCAGCGTCTCTGTGTCTCCGCGTCTCAGTGTCTCTGTGCCTCAGTGTCTCAGTGTCTCAGAGTCACAGTGTCTCTGTGCCTCAGTGTCTCTATTTCTCAGTGTCTCATTGTCTCGGTGTCTCGATGACTCAGAGTCTCAGTATCACTGTGCCTCAGTGTCACTGTGTCTCATTGTCTCTGTGTCTCAGTGTCTCAGTGCCTCTGCGCCTCAGTTTCTCAGTGTCTCAGTGTCTCAGTGTCTGAGAGTCTCAGTGTCTAAGTGTCTCAGTGTCTCAGTGTCTCTGTGCCTCAGTGTCTCGGTGTCTCAGTGTCTCTGTGTCTCTGTGCCTCAGTGACATAGTCTCTCTGTGTCTCAGTGTCTCAGTGTCTCGGTGCCTCTGAGCCTCAGTGTCTCTGTGTCTCAGTGTCTCTTTGTCTCAGTGTCTCAGTGTCTCATTGTCACATTGTGTCAGTGTCTCAGAGTCTCAGAGCCTCAGTGTCTCTGTGCCTCAGTGTCTCTTTGTCCCTGTGCCTCAGTGTCTCAGTGTCTCTGTGTCTCAGTGTCTCATTGTCTCAGTGTCTCAGTGTCTCAGAGTCTCAGTGTCTCTGTGTCTGTGTGTGTCTGTTTCTCAGTGTCTCATTGTCTCAGAGTGTCAGTGTCTATGTGTCTCTGTGTCTCAGTGTCTCTGTGTCTCTGTGCCTCAGTGTCTCAGTGTCTCTGGGCCTCAGTGTCTCAGTGTCTCAGAGTCTCAGTGTCTCTGTGTCTCTTTGTCTCAGTGTCTCTTTCCCCAAGTGTCTCAGTGTCTCAGAGTCTCAGTGTCTCTGTGTCTCTGTGTCTCAGTGTCTCTGTGTCTCAGTGTCTCAGTGTCTCAGAGTCTCAGTGTCTCAAGGTCTATGTGTCCCTATGTCTCAGTGTCTCTGTGTCTCAGTGTCGCAGTGTCTCAGAGTCTCAGTGCCTCTGTGTCTCTTTGTCTCAGTGTCTCTGTGCCTCAGTGTCTCAGTGTCTCAGTGTCTCAGAGTCTCAGTGCCTCTGTGTCTCAGTTTCTCTGTGTCTCAGTGTCTCAGTGTCTCTGTGCCTCAGTGTCTCAGTGTCTCTGTGTCTCTGGGCCTCAGTGTCTCCGTGTCTCAGTGTCACAGAGTCTCAGTGTCTCTGTTCCTCAGTGTCTCTGTGTCTCAGTGTCTCTGTCTCTCAGGATCTCTCTGTCTCTGTGTCTCAGTGTCTCTGAGTCTCCAGATCTCAGTGTCTCTGTGTCTCAGTGCCTCTGTGTCTCAGTGTCTCAGTCTTTCAGTGTCTCTGTGCCTCACTGTTTCAGTGTCTCAGATTCTCAGTGTCTCATTGTCTCTGTGTCTCAGTGACTCTGTGTCTCAGTGTCTCAGTGTCTCTGTGCCTCAGTGTCTCAGAATCTCTGTGTCTCAGTGTCTCAGTGTCTCAGATTCTCAGTGTCTCATTGTCTCTGTGTCTCAGTGACTCTGTGTATTTGTGTCTCAGTGTCTCAGTGTCTCTGTGTCTCTGAGTCTCAGTGTCTCTGTGTCTCAGTGTCTCAGAATCTCAATGTCTCTGCGTCTCTGTGTCTCAGTGCCTCTGTGTCTCAGTGCCTCTGTGTCTCAGTGTCTCTGTGTATCAGTGTCTCAGTGTCTCAGAGTCTCAGTGTCTCTGTGTCTCAGTTTCGCTGTGACTCAGTGTCTCAGTATCTCTGTGCCTCAGTGTCTCAGAGTCTCTGTGTCTCTGTGTCTCTGTGTCTCAGTGTCTCATTGCCTCTGTGCCTCAGTGTCTCTGTGTCTCAGTGTCTCATTGCCTCTGCGCCTCAGTGTCTCTGTGTCTCAGAGTCTCACTGTCTGAGTGTCTCAGAGTCTCAGTTTCTCTGTGTCTCTGTGTCTCAGTGTCTCTGTGTCTCAGTGCCTCAGTGTCTCAGTGTCTCAGCGTCTCAGTGTCTCTGGGTCCCTGTGCCTCTGTGTCTCTGTGTCTCAGTATCTCATTGTCTCAGTGTCTCAGAGTCTCAGTAACTCTGTGTCTCAGTGCCTCTGCGCCTCAGTGTCTCTGTGTCCCAGTGTCTCAGTGCCTCCGAGTCACAGAGTCTCAGTTTCTCAGTGTCTCTGTGTCTCAGAGTCTCATTGTCTCAGTGTCTCAGAGTCTCAGTTTCTCAGTGACTCTGTGTCTCTGTGTCTCAGTGTCTCTGTGTCTCAGTGTCTCAGAGTCTCAGTGTCTCAGTGTCTCTGTGCCTCGGTGTCTCAGTGTCTCAGAGTCTCGGTGTCTCAGTGTCTCATTGTCTTAGTGTCTCAGTGTTTCTGTGTCTCTGTGCCTCAGAGTCTCAGTGTCTCATTGTCTCAGTGTCTCAGGGTCTCAGAGTCTCAGTGCCACTGCGCCTCAGTGTCTCTGTGTCTCAGTGTCTCGGAGTCTCAGTTTCTCAGTGTCCCTGTGCCTCGGTGTCTCAGTGTCTCGGTGTCTCAGTGTCTCTGTGTCTCAATTTCCCTGTGTCTCAGTGTCTCTGTGTCTCAATTTCCCTGTGTCTCAGTGTCTCTGTGTCTCAGTGTCTCAGTGTCTCTGTGTCTCTGTGCCTCAGTGTCTCAGTGTCTCAGAGTCTCAATGTCACTGTGTCTCAGTGTCTCAGTGCCTCATTGTCTCAGTGTCTCAGTCTCTCAGTGTCTCAGAGTCTCAGTGTCGCTGTGCCTCAGTTTCTCTGTGTCTCTGTGTCTCAATGTCTCTGAGTCTCAGTGTCTCAGAGTCTCAGTGTCTCTGTGTCTCTTTGCCTCAGTGTCTCTGTTCCTCTGTGTCTCAGTGTCTCATTGTCTCAGAGTCTCAGTGCCTCTGTGTCTCAGTTTCTCTGTGACTCAGTGTCTCAGTGTCTCAGTGCCTCAGTGTCTCAGTGTCTCTGTGTCTCTGGGCCTCAGTGTCTCAGTGTCTCTGTGTTTCTTTGTCTCAGTGTCTCTGTGCCTCTGTGCCTCAGTGTCTCAGAGTCTCCGTGTCTCTGTGTCTCTTGGTCTCAGTGTCTCTGTGCCTCAGTGTTTCAGTGTCTCTGTGTCTCTGTGCCTCAGTGTCTCAGAGTCTCAGAGTCTCAGTGTCTCTGTGTCTCTGTGTCTCAGTGTGTCTGTCTCTCAGTGTGTCTGTGCCTCAGTGTGTCTGTCTCTCAGTGTTTCTGTGCCTCAGTGTCTCAGTGTCTCAGAGTCTGAGCGTCTCTGTGTCTCTGTGCCTCTGTGTCTCTGTGTCTAAGTGTCTCAGTGTCTCTGTGTCTCCGAGTTTCATTGTCTCAGTGTCTCAGAGTCTCAGTTTCTCAGTGTCTCTGTGCCTCAGTGTCTCAGTGTCTCAGAGTCTCGGTGTCTCAGTGTCTCAATGTCTCAGTGTCTCTGTGTCTCTTGGTCTCAGTGTCTATGTGTCTCAATGTCTCTGTGTCTCAGTGTCTCAGATTCTCAGTTTCTCAGTGTCTCAGTGTCTCTGTGCCTCAGTGTCTCAGTGTCTCAGAGTCTCAGTGTCTCTGTGTCTCTGTGCCTCTGTGTCTCTGTGTCTAAGTGTCTCAGTGTCTCCGAGTTTCATTGTCTCAGTGTCTCAGTGTCTCAGTGTC
This sequence comes from Carcharhinus amblyrhynchos, assembly GCF_965287045.1. Classification (NCBI taxonomy): domain Eukaryota; kingdom Metazoa; phylum Chordata; class Chondrichthyes; order Carcharhiniformes; family Carcharhinidae; genus Carcharhinus; species Carcharhinus amblyrhynchos. The sequence goes on along the minus strand of NW_027649852.1, from coordinate 233,980 downwards.
TCAGTGCCCCTGCACCTCAGTGTCTCCGATTTCATTGTCTCAGTGTCTCAGAGTCTCAGTAACTCTGTGTCTCAGTGCCTCTGCGCCTCAGTGTCTCTGTGTCTCAGTGTGTCAGTGCCTCCGAGTCTCAGAGTCTCAGTGTCTCTGTGTCTCTGTGTCTCAGTGCCTCAGTGTCTCAGTGTCGCAGCGTCTCAGTGTCTCAGCGTCTCAGTGTCTCTGTGTCCCTGTGCCTCTGTGTCTCTGTGTCTCAGTACCTCATTGTCTCAGTGTCTCAGAGTCTCAGTAACTCTGTGTCTCAGTGCCTCTGCGCCTCAGTGTCTCCGTCTCTCAGTGTCTCAGTGCTTCCGAGTCTCAGAGTCTCAGTTTCTCAGTGACTCTGTGTATCTGTGTCTCAGTGTCTCTGTGTCTCAGTGTCTCAGAGTCTCAGTGGCTCTGTGCCTCGGTGTCTCGGTGTCTCAGTGTCTCAGTGTCTCAGTGTCTCAGAGTCTCAGTACTCTGTGTCTCAGTGTCTCTGTGTCTCAGTGTCTCATTGCCTCTGCGCCTCAGTGTCTCTGTGTCTCAGTGTCTCTCTGTCTCAGTGCCTCTGTGTCTCTGTGTCTCAGTGTCTCAGTATCTCTGTGCCTCAGTGCCTCAGACTCTCTGTGCCTCAATGTCTCTGTGTCTCTGTGTCTCAGTGTCTCAGTGCCTCTGCGCCTCAGTGTCTCTGTGTCTCAGAGTCTCACTGTCTCAGTGTCTCAGAGTCTCAGTTTCAGTGTCTCTGTGTCTCTGCGTCTCTGTGTCTCAGTGTCTCTGTGTCTCAGTGCCTCAGTGTCTCATTGTCTCAGCGTCTCAGTGTCTCTGTGTCCCTGTGCCTCTGTGTCTCTGTGTCTCAGTATCTCATTGTCTCAGTGTCTCAGAGTCTCAGTAACTCTGTGTCTCAGTGCCTCTGCGCCTCAGTGTCTCTGTGTCCCAGTGTCTCAGTGCCTCCGAGTCACAGAGTCTCAGTTTCTCAGTGTGTCTGTGTCTCAGAGTCTCATTGTCTCAGTGCCTCAGAGTCTCAGTTTCTCAGTGACTCTGTGTCTCTGTGTCTCAGAGTCTCTGTGTCTCAGTGTCTCAGAGTCTCAGTGTCTCTGTGCCTCGGTGTCTCAGTGTCTCATTGTCTCAGTGTCTCAGTGTTTCTGTGTCTCTGTGCCTCAGAGTCTCAGTGTCTCATTGTCTCAGTGTCTCAGGGTCTCAGAGTCTCAGTAACTCTGTGTCTCAGTGCCTCTGCGCCTCAGTGTCTCTGTGTCTCAGTGTCTCAGTGCCTCCGAGTCTCAGAGTCTCAGTGTCTCAGTGTCTCAGTGTCTCGGAGTCTCAGTTTCTCAGTGTCCCTGTGCCTCGGTGTCTCAGTGTCTCGGTGTCTCAGTGTCTCTGTGTCTCAATTTCCCTGTGTCTCAGTGTCTCAGTGTCTCTGTGTCTCAGTGTCTCAGTGTCTCTGTGCCTCATTGTCTCAGTGTCTCAGAGTCTCAATGTCACTGTGCCTCAGTTTCTCTGTGTCTCAATGTCTCTGAGTCTCAGTGTCTCAGAGTCTCAGTGTCTCTGTGTCTCTTTGTCTCAGTGTCTCTGTGCCTCAGTGTCTCAGTGTCTCATTGTCTCAGAGTCTCAGTGTCACTGTGTCTCAGTTTCTCTGTGACTCAGTGTCTCAGTGTCTCTGTGCCTCAGTGTCTCAGTGTCTCTGTGTCTCTGGGCCTCAGTGTCTCAGTGTCTCAGAGTCTCAGTGGCTCTGTGTTTCTTTGTCTCAGTGTCTCTGTGCCTCAGTGTCTCAGTGTCTCAGAGTCTCCGAGTTTCATTGTCTCAGTGTCTTAGAGTCTCAGTGACTCTGTGTCTCAGTGCCTCTGCGCCTCAGTGTCTCTGTGTCTCAGTGTCTCAGTGTCTCCGAGTCTCCGAGTCTCAGTGTCTCAGTGTCTCTGTGTCTCAGAGTCTCATTGTCTCAGTGTCTCAGATTCTCAGTTTCTCAGTGTCTCTGTGCCTCAGTGTCTCAGTGTCTCAGAGTCTCGGTGTCTCAGTGTCTCAATGTCTCAGTGTCTCTGTGTCTCTTGGTCTCAGTGTCTATGTGTCTCAATGTCTCTGTGTCTCAGTGTCTCAGATTCTCAGTTTCTCAGTGTCTCAGTGTCTCTGTGCCTCAGTGTCTCAGTGTCTCAGTGTCTCAGCGTCTCAGTGTCTCTGTGTCCCTGTGCCTCTGTGTCTCTGTGTCTCAGTACCTCATTGTCTCAGTGTCTCAGAGTTTCAGTAACTCTGTGTCTCAGTGCCTCTGCGCCTCAGTGTCTCTGTGTCTCAGTGTCTCAGTGCCTCCGAGTCACAGAGCCTCAGTTTCTCAGTGTCTCTGTGTCTCTGTGTCTCAGAGTCTCATTGTCTCAGTGTCTCCGAGTTTCATGTCTCAGTGTCTCAGAGTCTCAGTGCCCCTGCACCTCAGTGTCTCCGATTTCATTGTCTCAGTGTCTCAGAGTCTCAGTAACTCTGTGTCTCAGTGCCTCTGCGCCTCAGTGTCTCAGTGTGTCAGTGCCTCCGAGTCTCAGAGTCTCAGTGTCTCTGTGTCTCAGTGTCTCTGTGTCTCAGTGCCTCAGTGTCTCAGTGTCTCAGCGTCTCAGTGTCTCTGTGTCCCTGTGCCTCTGTGTCTCTGTGTCTCAGTACCTCATTGTCTCAGTGTCTCAGTAACTCTGTGTCTCAGTGCCTCTGCGCCTCAGTGTCTCTGTGTCTCAGTGTCTCAGTGCCTCCGAGTCACAGAGCCTCAGTTTCTCAGTGTCTCTGTGTCTCTGTGTCTCAGAGTCTCATTGTCTCAGTGTCTCAGAGTCTCAGTTTCTCAGTGACTCTGTGTATCTGTGTCTCAGTGTTTCTGTGTCTCAGTGTCTCAGAGTCTCAGAGTCTCAGTGTCTATGTGTCTCTTTGTCTCAGTGTCTCTGTGCCTCAGTGTCTCAGTGTCTCATTGTCTCAGAGTCTCAGTGCCTCAGTGTCTCAGTTTCTCTGTGACTCAGTGTCTCAGTGTCTCTGTGCCTCAGTGTCTCAGTGTCTCTGTGTCTCTGGGCCTCAGTGTCTCAGAGTCTCAGTGTCTCTGTGTTTCTTTGTCTCAGTGTCTCTGTGCCTCAGTGTCTCAGTGTCTCAGAGTCTCCGTGTCTCTTGGTCTCAGTGTCTCTGTGCCTCAGTGTCTCAGAGTCTCAGAGTCTCAGTGTCTCTGTGTCTCTGGGTCTCAGTGTGTCTGTCTCTCAGTGTCTCTGTGCCTCAGTGTCTCAGAGTCTGAGCGTCTCTGTGTCTCTGCGCCTCAGTGTCTCTGTGTCTCAGTGTCTCAGTGTCTCCGAGTCTCAGTGTCTCAGTGTCTCTGTGTCTCAGAGTCTCATTGTCTCAGTGTCTCAGAGTCTCAGTTTCTCAGTGTCTCTGTGCCTCAGTGTCTCAGAGTCTCGGTGTTCCAGTGTCTCAGTGTCTCAGTGTCTCTGTGTCTCTTGGTCTCAGTGTCTATGTGTCTCAATGTCTCTGTGTCTCAGTGTCTCAGATTCTCAGTGTCTCATTGTCTCAGTGTATCTGTGTCTCAGTGTCTCAGATTCTCAGTGTCTCAGTGTCTCTGTGCCTCAGTGTCTCAGTGTCTCAGAGTCTCAGTGTCTCTGTGTCTCTGTGCCTCTGTGTCTAAGTGTCTCAGTGTCTCCGAGTTTCATTGTCTCAGTATCTCAGAGTCTCAGTGCCCCTGCACCTCAGTGTCTCCGATTTCATTGTCTCAGTGTCTCAGAGTCTCAGTAACTCTGTGTCTCAGTGCCTCTGCGCCTCAGTGTCTCTGTGTCTCAGTGTGTCAGTGCCTCCGAGTCTCAGAGTCTCAGTGTCTCTGTGTCTCAGTGTCTCTGTGTCTCAGTGCCTCAGTGTCTCAGTGTCTCAGCGTCTCAGTGTCTCTGTGTCCCTGTGCCTCTGTGTCTGTGTGTCTCAGTACCTCATTGTCTCAGTGTCTCAGAGTCTCAGTAACTCTGTGTCTCAGTGCCTCTGCGCCTCAGTGTCTCTGTGTCTCAGTGCCTCCGAGTCACAGAGTCTCAGTTTCTCAGTGTCTCTGTGTCTCAGAGTCTCATTGTCTCAGTATCTCAGAGTCTCAGTTTCTCAGTGACTCTGTGTATCTGTGTCTCAGTGTCTCTGTGTCTCAGTGTCTCAGAGTCTCAGTGTCTCTGTGCCTCGGTGTCTCGGTGTCTCAGTGTCTCAGTGTCTCTGTGTCTCAGTGTCTCAGTGTATCTGTGTCTCTGTGCCTCAGTGTCTCAGTGTCTCGGAGTCTCTGTGTCTCAGTGTCTCAGTGCCTCCGAGTCTCAGAGTCTCGGTGTCTCAGTGTCTCGGAGTCTCAGTTTCTCAGTGTCTCTGTGTCTCTATGTCTCAGTGTCTCTCTGTCTCAGTGTCTCTGTGTCTCAGAATCTCAGTGTCTCTGCGTCTCTGTGTCTCAGTGTCTCAGTGTCTCTGTCTCTGTGCCTCTGTGTCTCAGTGTCACTGTGTCTCAGTGTCTCAGTGTCTCTGTCTCTGTGTCTCTGTGTCTCTGTTCTCTGTGCCTCAGTGTCTCAGTGTCTCTGTGTCTCAGTTTCGCTGTGACTCAGTGTCTCAGTATGCCTGTGCCTCAGTGTCTCAGAGTCTCTGTGTCTCTGTGTCTCAGTGTCTCATTGCCTCTGTGCCTCAGTGTCTCAGTGTCTCAGTGTCTCAGAGTCTCAGTCTCTCTGTGTCTCTTTGCCTCAGTGTCTCTGTGTCTCAGTGTCTCAGTGCCTCCGAGTCTCAGAGTCTCAGTTTCTCAGTGTCTCTGTGTCTCAGTGCCTCTGCGCCTCAGTGTCTCTGTGTCTCAGTGTCTCAGTGCCTCCGAGTCACAGAGTCTCAGTTTCTCAGTGACTCTGTGTCTCAGTGTCTCAGAGTCTCAGTTTCTCAGTGACTCTGTGTATCTGTGTCTCAGTGTCTCTGTGTCTCAGTGTCTCAGTGTCTCAGAGTCTCAGTGTCTCAGTGTCTCAGAGTCTCAGTGTCTCTGTCTCTCTGTGCCTCTGTGTCTCTGTGTCTAAGTGTCTCAGTGTCTCCGAGTTTCATTGTCTCAGTGTCTCAGAGTCTCAGTGCCCCTGCACCTCAGTGTCTCCGATTTCATTGTCTCAGTGTCTCAGAGTCTCAGTAACTCTGTGTCTCAGTGCCTCTGCGCCTCAGTGTCTCTGTGTCTCAGTGTGTCAGTGCCTCCGAGTCTCAGAGTCTCAGTGTCTCTGTGTCTCAGTGTCTCTGTGTCTCAGTGCCTCAGTGTCTCAGCGTCTCAGCGTCTCAGTGTCTCTGTGTCCCTGTGCCTCTGTGTCTGTGTGTCTCAGTACCTCATTGTCTCAGTGTCTCAGAGTCTCAGTAACTCTGTGTCTCAGTGCCTCTGCGCCTCAGTGTCTCTGTGTCTCAGTTTCTCAGTGCCTCCGAGTCACAGAGCCTCAGTTTCTCAGTGTCTCTGTGTCTCTGTGTCTCAGAGTCTCATTGTCTCAGTGTCTCAGAGTCTCAGTTTCTCAGTGACTCTGTGTATCTGTGTCTCAGTGTCTCTGTGCCTCAGTGTCTCAGTGTCTCATTGTCTCAGAGTCTCAGTGCCTCTGTGTCTCAGTTTCTCTGTGACTCAGTGTCTCAGTGTCTCTGTGCCTCAGTGTCTCTGTGTCTCTGTGCCTCAGTGTCTCAGTGTCTCAGAGTCTCAGTGTCTCTGTGTTTCTTTGTCTCAGTGTCTCTGTGCCTCAGTGTCTCAGTGTCTCAGAGTCTCCGTGTCTCTTGGTCTCAGTGTCTCTGTGCCTCAGTGTCTCAGAGTCTCAGAGTCTCCGTGTCTCTGTGTCCCTTGGTCTCTGTGCCTCACTGTTTCAGTGTCTCAGAGTATCAGTGTCTCATTGTCTCTGTTTCTCAGTGTCACTGTGCCTCAGTGTCACTGTGCCTCCGTGCCTCAGTGTGTCAGTGTCTCTTTGCATCAGTTTCTCACTGTCTCAGAGTCTCAGTGTCTCAGTGTCTCTGTGCCTCAGTGTCTCAGTGTCTCAGAGTCTCAGTTTCTCTGTGCCTCAGTGTCACTGTGCCTCAGTGTCTCAGTGTCTCTTTGCATCAGTTTCTCAGTGTCTCAGAGTCTCAGTGTCACAGTGTCTCTGCGCCTCAGTGTCTCAGTGTCTCTTTGTTCAGTGTCTCATTGTCTCAGTGTCTCAGAGTCTCAGTGTCTCTGTGTCTCTGTGTGTCTGTTTCTCAGTGTCTCCGTGCCTGAGTGTCTCAGTGTCTCAGTGTCTCTGTGCCTGAGTGTCTCTGTGTCTCAGTGTCTCAGTGCCTCTGCGCCTCAGTGTCTCTGTGCGTCAGTGTCTCAGTGTCTCCGAGTCTCAGAGTCTCATTGTCTCAGTGTCTCAGAGTCTCAGTTTCTCAGTGTGTCTGTGCCTCATTGTTTCAGTTTCTCAGGTTCTCAGTATCTCAGTGTCTCTGTGCCTCAGTGTCTCAGTGTCTCAGAGTCTCAGTGTCTCAGTATCTCAGTGTCTCAGAGCCTCAGTGCCTCTGTGTCTCAGTGTCTCTTTGTCTCTGTGTCTCAGTGTCTCAGTGTCTTATTGTCTCATTGTCTCAGTGTATCAGAGTCTCAGTGTCACTGTGTCTCTGTGTGTCTGTTTCTCAGTGTCCCTGTGTCTCAGTGTCTCTGTGCCTGAGTGTCTCAGTGTCTCTGTGTCTAAGTGTCTCAGTGTCTCAGTTTCTCAGTTCCTCTGTGTCTCAGTTTGTCTGTGACACAGTGTCTCAGTGTCTCTGTGTCTCTGTGTCTCTGTGTCTCAGTGTCTCAGAGTCTCAGTGTCTCTTTGTCTCAGTGTCTCTGTGCCTCAGTGTCTCAGTGTCTCTGTCTCAGAGTCTCAGTGTCTCTGTGTCTCTTTGTCTCAGTGTCTCTGTGTCTCATTGCCTTTGAGTCTCAATGTCTCAGGGTCTCTGTGTATCTGGGTCTCTGTGTCTCTGGGTCTCAGGGCTTCTCGGTCTCAGGGCCTCTGGGTCTCTGGGTCTCAGTGTCTCAGTGTCTTAGGGTCTCTGGGTCTCAAGGTCTCTGTGTTTCAGTGTTTCAGGGTCTCAAAGTCTCAGGCTCTCTGTGTCTCTGGGTCTCAGTGGCTCAGTGTCTCACCATCTCTGAGTCTCTGGGACTCTGTGTCTCAGTGCCTCTGGAATCTCTGTGTCTCTGTGTCTCATGCTCTCTGGTTCTCTGGGTCTCAGGGTCTCTGTGTCTCTGGTTCTCAGGGTCTCTGGGTCTCAGTGTCTCAGTGTCTCACCGTCTCTGGGTCTCTGTATCTCAGTGTCTCAATGTGTCAGTGTGTCTGTGTCTCAGGGTCTCGGTGTCTCTGGGTCTCTGGGTCTTTGTGTCTCAGTGTCTCAATGCCTCAGGGTCTCTGGGTCTCAGAGACCCAGAGATCCTGAGACCCAGAGACCCTGATACATTGAGACCCAGAGACACTGAGACCCAGAGACCCTGAGACCCAGAGTCCCTGAAACATTGAGACACAGAGACACTAAGACATTGAGACACCGAGACACAGAGACCCTGAGACCCAGAGACCCTGATACATTGAGACACTGAGACACTGAGACCCACAGTCCTAGAGACATTGAGACACTGAGACACAGAGACCCAGAGACCCAGAGACACTGAGACCCTGAGACATTGAGACACGGAGACCCTGAGACATTGAGACACTAAGACACAGAGACCCAGATACATTGAGACCCAGAGGCACTGAGACACTGAGACATTGAGACTCAGAGACCCAGAGACCCAGAGGCCCTGAGACCATGAGACACTGAGACCCAGAGACCCAGAGACCCAGAGGCCCTGAGACATTCTGACACTGAGACACTGAGTCCCAGAGACCCACAGACCCTGAGACATTGAGACCCAGAGTCCCAGTGACCCAGAGACCCTGAGACACTGAGACCGAAGGGACCCAGAGACCGTGTGACGCTGAGACCTTGAGTCCCAGAGACCCAGATATCCTTAAACCCTGAGACACAGAAGCCCAGAGACCCTGAGACACTGAGACCCAGAGAGGCAGAGACCCTGAGAAAATGAAACGCAGAGACCAAGAGACCCTGAGACCCAGAGATACTGAGACCCAAAGACCCAGAGACTCAGAGACCCCGAGACCACGAGACCCTGAGACACTGAGATCCAGAGACCCACAGACCCGCAGACGCAGAGACACAGAGACCCTGAGACACTGAGACATTGAGACCCTGAGGCACTGAGACATTGTAAAATGAGAACTAGAGGCACCGAGACCCATAGACCCTGAGACACTGTGACCAAGAGGCCCTGTGAACCTGTGACACAGTGACCCAGAGACCAAGAGACCCAGAAAACCAGAGATCCAGTGACACAGAGACACCAAGACCCTGAGACACAGAGACTCAGAGACCGAGAGACGCTGAGACCCTGAGACACAGAGACCTAGAGACCCTGAGACACTGAGACACAAGACACCCTTAGACCCATAGACCCTGAGACACTGAGACTTTGAGACACTGAGACCCTGAGAAGGTGAGACACTGAGACCCAGAGATCCAGAGACCAAGAGACCCTGAGAACCTGAGACCCAGGGACCCAGAGACACTGAGACACAGGGACCCAGAGACTCAGAGATCCTGAGATCTTGAGACACTGTGACACTGAGACCGAGAGACCAAGAGACACTGAGACAATGAGACACTGAGACACATAGACCCAGTGACCCAGAGACACTGAGACCCAGAGACCAAGAGAGCCTGAAACCCTGAGACACTGAGACACTGAGACCCAGAGACACTGAGACACTGGGACACTGGGACACAGAGACCAAGAGACCCTGAAACCCTGAGACACTGAGGCACTGAGACCCAGAGACACTGAGACACTGGGACACAGAGACCCAGAGATCCTGAGACACTGAAACCCTGAGACACTGAGACACAGAGAGCAGAGACCCAGAGACCCAGGGACCTGGAGACACAGAGAAACTGAGACTTTGAGACACTGAAACCCAGAGACCCACAGACCCAGAGACACTGAGACTCTGCGACACAGAGACCCAGAGACCCAGAATCAAAGAGACACTGAGACACAGGGACACAGATCCTGAGACACTGAAACCCTGAGACACTGAGACACAGAGAGCAGAGACCCAGAGACCCAGGGACCTGGAGACACAGAGAAACTGAGACTTTGAGACACTGAAACCCAGAGACCCACAGACCCAGAGACACTGAGACTCTGCGACACAGAGACCCAGAGACCCAGAGTCACAGAGACACTGAGACACAGGGACACGGAGACTCAGAGACCCTGAGACCTTGAGACACTGAGACACAGAGGCCCAGAGACCCAATGACCCTGAGACACTGAGACACATAGACCCCGTGACCCAGAGATCCTGAGACCCAGTGACCCAGAGACCTTGAGACACTGAGACAGTGAGACCCTGAGACATGAGACACTGAGACCAATAGACCCAGAGGACCTGAGACACTGAGAGACTGAGACTTTGAGACACTGAGGCCAAGAGACCCAGAGACCCTGTGTCTCTGAGACACTGAGAAACAGGGACCCAGAGACTCAGAGGCCCTGAGACCTTGAGACAGTGAGACACTGAGACACAGACACCCAGAGACCCAATGACTCTGAGACATTAAGATACTGAGACACATAGACCCAGTGTCCCAGAGACCCTGAGACCCAGTGACCCAGAGACCGAGAGAACTTGAGACCCTGAGATACTGAGACCCTGAGACACTGAAACCCTGAGACACTGAGACACAGAGTCCAGAGACCCAGAGACCCATAGACCCTGAGACACTGAGGGACTGAGACTTTGAGACACTGAGACCCAGAGACCCAGAGCCATTGTGACACTGAGACCCAGAGACCCAGAGACACTGAGACACTGAGGCACTCAGACACAGGGACCCAGAGACTCAGAGAACCTGAGACACTGAGACTCAGTGACCCAGAGACTAAGAGACCCTGAGACCCGAAGACCCTGAGACACTCAGACCCAGAGACACTGAGACACGAGGACACACACACCCAGAGAGCCTGAGACACTGAAACCCTTAGACATTGAGACCCAGAGACCCGGAGACACCAAGAGACTGAGACTTTGAGACAGTGAGACCCAGAGACCCACAGAAACAGAGACACTGATACACAGAGACCCTGTGACCTTGCAACACTGAGACACAGAGACCCAGAGACCCAATGACCCTGACACAGAGAGACACTGAGACACATAGACCCAGTGACCCAGAGATCCTGAGACCCAGTGACCCAGAGACCCAGAGACCCAGAGACCTTGAGACATTGAGACACTGAGACACTGAGACCCTGAGACACTGTGAGACTGAGACTTTGAGACACTGAGACCCAGAGACCCAGAGACCCTGAGACACTGAGATCCTGAGACCCTGAGACACTGAGACACTGAGACACAGAGACCCTGAGACACTGTGACACTGAGATACAGTGACCATGTGTCCCAGAGTCCCAGACACCCAATGACCTTGAGACACTGAGACACTGAGACACTGAGACACTGAGACCCAAAGACCAAGACACTCTGAGTCACTGAGATACAGAGACCCAGAGACACTGAGAAACTGAGACACTGAAACCCTGAGACCCAGAGACACTGAGACACTAAGACGCAGAGCCCCAGAGACCCAGAGACTCTGAGACCCAGTTATCCAGAGACAATCTGACAATGAGACCCAGAGACCCTGAGACCCTGAGACACCGAGAACCAGAGACTCAGAGAGCCTGAAACCCAGAGAAGCAGACACCCAGAGACCCTGAGATACTGAGACCCTGTGACACTAAGACCCTGAGACACTGAGAAACTGAGACACTGAGACCCAAAGACACAGAGACACTGTGAACCTGAGACCCTGAGACACCGAGACCCAGAGACCCAGAGACACTGAGACCCTGAGACACTTAGACATTGAGACAGTGAGACACAGAGACACTGTGACCCTGAGACACTGAGACACAGAGACCCCGAGACCCAGAGACACGGAGACACTGAGACCCAGAGACACTGGGACCCTGAGACACTGAGGACCTGAGATACTGAGACATGAGACAGTGAGACCCTAAGACATTGAGACCCTGAGACCCAGACACCCTGAGACACTAAGACACTGCGGCACTGATACCCAGAGACTCTGAGACACTGAGACCCTGAGACCCAGAGACCCTGAGACCCAGAGAGGCTGAGACACTGAGACACTGAGACCCTCCGCCACTGAGACACGGCAAACCTGAAACCCTGAGAACCTGAGCCGCTGAGACACCGAGAGACTGAGACTCTGAGAACCTGAGACACTGAGACCCGGAGACACTGAAACACTGAGACCCAGGGACCCAGAGATGCAGATACCCTGTGACCATGGGACCCAGAGAAAATTAGACACTGATTCCCAGGGACCCTGAGACCCAGAGACCCTGAGACCCTGAGACACTGGGACACTGAGACACTGAGACACTGAGACCCTGAGAAACTGAGAGCTGAGACTCTGAGACACTGAGATCCAGAGACACAGAGACCCTGAGAAACTGAGACCCAGAGACCCAGAGAAACAGAGACCCTGAGATACAGGGGCAGTGAGACCAACAGACCAAGAGACCCTGAGACCCAGAGACTCTGAGATACAGAGACACAGAGACCCAGAGACCCTCAGACGCTGAGACACTGAGACCCTGAGATACTGGGACATTGAGACACTGCAACCCTGAAACCCTCAGACCCTGAGACCCAGAGACCCAGTGAAACTGAGACCCTGAGACACTGAGACCCGGAGACCCTGAGACACTGAGACCCTGAAACACTGAGACAGTGAGAACTTGAGACACTGAGAGCTGAGACTCTGAGACCCTGAATCCCTGAGACACTGAGACACAGAGAGACTGAGAACATGAGACACTGAGACCCTGAGACACTGATACACTGAGACCCTGAGACCCTGAGAAACAGAGACCCTGAGACCAAGAGAACCTGAGACCCTGAGACACTGAGACCCTGTGGCACTGAGACACTGAGACATTGAGACGCTGCAACCCTGAAACCCTGAGACCCTGACACCCTGATACACAGAGACCCTGAGAAAATGAGACCCTGAGACCCAGAGACTCTGAGAACCAGAGATCCAGAGACACAGAGACCCTGAAACCCTGAGACACTGAGACCCTGAGACACTGAGCCACTGGGACCCTGAGACACTGAGACCCTGAAACACTGAGACACTGAGAAGCTGAGACCCTGAGACACTGAGACACAGAGACCCTGAGACCCAGAAACCCTGAAACACTGAGACCCTGAGACACTGAGACACAGAGACCCAGAGAAACTGAGACCTAGAGACCCAGGGGCCCTAAGAAGCAGAGACCCTGAGACAAAGACAACCTGAGTACCTGAGGCACTGATACCCTGCGACAATGAGACCCTGAGACATTGAGACACTGCAACCCTGAAAACCTGAGACCCTGAGACCCAGAGACCCAGTGACTCTTAGACCCTGAGACACTGAGACACTGATACCCAGAGACCCTGAGACCCTGAGACCCGGATACCCTGAAACACAGAGACACTGAGACCCAAAGGACCAGAGACGCAGAGACCCGCAGACCCGGAGACCCTGAGACACAGAGACACCGAGACACTGGGACAGAGACATTGAGGCACAGAGACGTTGCGACCCTGAAACCCTGAGAGCCTGAGACACTGAGACCCAGAGACCCAGAGTCCCTGAGAGCCATAGACCCAGAGACCCTGAGGCACTGAGACCCAGAGTCACTGAGACCCAGACACGCAGTGACCCAGAGACCCTGAGACCCTGAGACACTGAGACACTGAGACCCTGAAACCATGACAAACTGAGACCCAGAGACCCTGAGACACTGAGACCGTGCGACACTGAGACACTGAGACCCTGAGACCGTGCGACATTGAGACACTGAGACCCTGAGACCCAGAGACCCAGTGACACTGAGACCCTGAGACACTGAGATACTGAGACACTGAGACACTGAGACCCTGAGACACTGAGACCCTGAGACACTGACACCCTGAGACACTGATACACAGAGACCCTGAGACACTGAGACAATGAGGCACAGAGACCCAGAGGCCCTGAGACCCAGAGGCCCTGAGACCCTGAGACATAGAGACCCAGATGCCCTGAGACCCTGAGACCCTGAGACACAGAGACACAGAGACCCAGAGGCCCTGAGACCATGAGACCCTGAGACACTGAGACATTGAGAATCAGAAACCCAGAGACCCAGAGGACATGAGACAGAGAGACCCAGAGGTCCTGAGAACCTGAGACACTGAGACACTGAGACTCAGAGACCCACCCAGAGGCCCTGAGACCCTGAGACAGTGAGACATGGAGACTCAGATACCCAGAGACCCAGAGACCCAGAGGCCCTGAGACCCTGAGACCCTGAGAAACTGAGACTCAGAGGCCCTGAGACCCTGAGACACTGTGAATCAGAGACCCGGAGACCCAGAGGCCCTGAGACCCTGAGACCCTGAGACCCTGAGACACAGAGACCCAGAGGCCCGGAGACCCTGAGACCCAGAGACCCAGAGGCCCTGAGACCCAGAGAGCCAAAGACCCAGAGGCCCTGAGACATAGAGACCCAGAGACCCTGAGACCATGAGACATAGAGACCCTGAGACCCTGAGACCCTGAGGCACTGAGACCCTGAGACCGAGAGGCCCTGAGACCCTGAGAGACAGTGACCCAGAGGCCCTGAGACCCTGAGACACAGAGACCCAGAGGCCCTGAGACCCTGGGACACTGAGACACTGAGACTCAGAGACACAGAGACCCAGAGGCCCTGAGAAACTGAGACCTTGAGAGACTGAGACCCTGAGACACTTGGGAACAGAGACCCTGAGACCCAAAGGACCAGAGACGCAGAGACCCTGAGACCCGGAGACCCTGAGACACAGAGACGTTGCGACCCTGAAACCCTGAGACCCTGAGACACTGAGACCCATAGACCCAGAGTCCCTGAGGCACTGAGACCCTGAGACCGAGAGGCCCTGAGACCCTGAGAGACAGTGACCCAGAGGCCCTGAGACAGTGAGACACAGAGACCCAGAGGCCCTGAGACCCTGACACACAGAGACCCAGAGGCCCTAAGACACTGAGACACTGAGATACTGAGACCCTGAGAAATTGAGACACAGAGACCCAGACGCCCTAAGACCCTGAGACACTGAGACTCAGAGACACAGAGACCCAGAGGCCCTGAGACACTGAGACTTGAGACCCTGAGACCCTGAGACATTGAGACTCAGAGACCCAGAGATCCAGAGGCCCTGAGACCCTGAGACACAGAGACCCATTGGCCCTGAGACGCTGAGACACAGAGACGCTGAGACCCTGAGACCCTGAGACCTAGAGGCCCTGAGACCCTGAGACCCTGAGGCACTGAGACCCTGAGACCGAGAGGCCCTGAGACCCTGAGAGACAGTTACCCAGAGGCCCTGAGACAGTGAGACACAGAGACCCTGAGGCCCTGAGACCCTGAGACCCTGAGACACTGAGACCCTGAGACACAAAGAAACTGAGACACAGAGACCCAGAGACCCAGAGGCTCTGAGACACTGAGACCCTGAGACCCAGAGTCCCTGAGGCCGTGAGACCCTGAGACACTGAGACCCAGAGGCCCTGAGACCCTGAGAGACAGAGACCCTGAGACACAAAGAACCTGAGACCCAGAGGCCCTGAGCCAGTGAGACACAAAGACCCAGAGACCCTGAGACACAGAGACCCTGAGACACTGAGAAATTGATACCCAGAAACCCAGAGGCCCTGAGACCCTGAGACACTGAGACCCTGAGACACAGAGACCCAGAGGCCCTGAGACGCTGAGACATTGAGACTCAGAAACCCAGAGACCCAGAGGACATGAGATAGAGAGACCCAGAGGCCCAGAGAACCTGACAAACTGAGGCACTGAGACCCTGAGTCCCTGAGACCCAGAGGCCCTGAGACCCTGAGACGCAGAGACCCAGAGGCCCTGAGACACAGAGACCCAGAGGCTCTGAGACCCTGAGACCCTGAGACACTGAGAAACTGAGACCCAGAGACCCAGAGGCCCTGAGACCCTGAGACCCTGAGACACAGAGACACAGAGACCCAGAGGCCCTGAGACACAAGACCCAGAGGCCCTGAGACCCTGAGACACTGAGACTCAGAGGCCCTGAGACCCTGAGACACTGAGACCCTGAGACCCTGAGACCGAGAGGCCCTGAGACCCTGAGACCCTGAGTCCCTGAGACCCTGAGACACTGAGAAACTGAGACCCAGAGACCCAGAAGCCCTGAGACCCTGAGACACATAGACCCAGGGGCCCTGAGACCCTGAGACCCTGAGACCCAGAGACCCAGGGACACAGAGGCCCTGAGACATAGAGACCCAGAGACCCTGAGACCGAGAGGCCCTGAGACCCTGAGAGACAGTGACCCAAAGGCCCTGAGACAGTGAGACAAAGAGACCCAGAGGCCCTGAGACAGAGAGACCCAGAGACCCTGAGACCCTGAGACCCAGAGGCCCAGAGACACAGAGGCCCTGAGACAGAGAGACCCAGAGACCCTGAGACCCTGAGACCGAGAGGCCCTGAGACCCTGAGAGACAGTGACCCAAAGGCCCTGAGACAGTGAGACACAGAGACCCAGAGGCCCTGAGACCCTGAGACCCTGGGACACTGAGATACTGAGACCCAGAGACCCAGAGGCCCTGAGACCCTGGGACACTGAAACACTGAGACTCAGAGACACAGAGACCCAGAGGCCCTGAGACACTGAGACCCTAAGACCCACAGTCCCTGAGGCCGTGAGACCCTGAGACACTGAGACACAGAGACACTGAGACCCAGAGGCACTGAGACTCTGAGACACTGAGACCCTGAGACCCAGAGGCCCTGAGACCCTGAGAGACTGAGAGACTGAGATACTGAGACACTGAGACCCTGAGACCAAGAGGCACTGAGACACAGAGACGCAGAGACCCTGAGTCCCTGGTACACTGAGACCCTGAGACGTTGAGAGTCAGAGACCCTGAGACCCTGAGACACAGAGACCCAGAGGCCCTGAGACCCTGAGACACTGAGACCCTGAGACCCAGAGGCCTGAGACCCTGAGAACCAGAGACACTGAGACATTGAGACTCAGAGACCCAGAGGCCCTGAGACCCTGAGACACAGAGACCAGAGACCCTGAGGGACAGAGACCCTGAGACCTAGAGGCCCTGAGACCCTGAGACCCTGAGACACTGAGACACTGTGACACTGTGACTCAGAGACCCAGAGACCCAGAGGCCCTGAGACCCTGAGACCCTGAGACCCAGAGGCCCTGAGACCTTGAGACACAGAGACCCAGTGACCCAGAGACCCTGAAACACTGAGACCCAGAGGCCCTGAGACCCTGAGGCACTGAGACCCTGAGACCGAGAGGCCCTGAGACCCTGAGAGAGAGTGACCCAGAGGCCCTGACACAGTGAGACACAGAGACCCAGAGGCCCTGAGACCCTGAGACACAGTGACCCAAGGGCCCTGAGACCCTGAGACAGTGAGACAAAGAGACCCTGAGCCCCTGAGACCTAGAGGCACTGAGCCCATGAGACCCTGAGACATTGAGACTCAGAGACACAGAGGCCCTGAGACGCTGAGACACAGAGGCCCTGAGACTCTGAGACACTGAGACATTGAGACCCAGAGACCCAAAGGCCCTGAGACCCTGAGACACTGAGACCCACAGGCCCTGAGACCCTGAGACACTGAGACATTGAGACTCAGAGACCCAGAGACCAAGAGGCCCTGAGACCCTTAGACACTGAGACCCAGAGACCCAGAGGCCCTGAGATACAGAGACCCAGAAGCCCTGAGACCATGAGACATTGAGACATTGAGACTCAGAAACCCAGAGGCCCTGAGACCCTGAGACACAGAGACCCAGAGGCCCTGAGACCCTGAGACACAGAGACACAGAGACACAGAGACCCAGAGGCCCTGAGACACAGAGACCCAAAGGCCCTGAGACCCTGAGACCGAGAGGCCCTGAGACCCTGAGAGACAGTGACCCAGATGCCCTGAGACAGTGAAACACAGAGGCCCAGAGGCCCTGAGACCCTGAGTCCCTGAGACACTGAGACCCAGAGGCCCTGAGACCCTGAGACACTGAGACTCAGAGACACAGAGACCCAGAGGCCCTGAGACACTGAGACCCTGAGACCCAGAGTCCCTGAGGCCGTGAGACCCTGAGACACTGAGACCCAGAGGCCCTGAGACACTGAGACCCTGAGACCCAGAGGCCCTGAGGCCCTGAGACACAGAGACCCTGAGACCCTGAGACACTGAGACCCAGACGCCCTGAGACCCTGAGACACTGAGACACTGAGACTCAGAGACACAGAGACCCAGAGTCCCTGAGGCCGTGAGACCCTGAGACCCTGAGAGCCAGAGGCCCTGAGGCCCTGAGACACAGAGGCCCTGAGACCCTGAGAGACAGTGACCCAGAGGCCCTGAGCCAGTGTGACCCAGAGACCCAGAGACCCTGAGACCCTGAGACACAGATACCCAGAGGCCCTGAGACCCTGAGACACAGAGATACTGAGACACAGAGACCCAGAGGCCCTGAGACCCTGGGACCCTGAGACACTGAGACCCAGAGGCCTTGTGACCCTGAGACACTGAGACCCTGAGACCCAGAGGCCCTGAGATCCTGAGACAGAAAGACCCAGAGGCCCACAGTCACTGAGACACTGAGACCCTGAGACCAAGAGGCCCAGAGACATTGAGACTCAGAGGCCCTGAGACGCTGAGACCCTGAGACACTGAGACCCACAGGCCCTGAGACCCTGAGACACTGAGACATTGAGACTCAGAGACCCAGAGACAAGAGGCCCTGAGACCCTTAGACACTGAGACCCAGAGACCCAGAGGCCCTGAGATACAGAGACCCAGAAGCCCTGAGACCATGAGACATTGAGACATTGAGACTCAGAGACCCAGAGGCCCTGAGACCCAGACAGACAGAGACCCAGAGGCCCTGAGACCCTGAGACACTGAGACACAGAGACACAGAGACCCAGAGGCCCTGAGACACAGAGACCCAGAGGCCCTGAGACCCTGAGACACTGAGACTCAGAGGCCCTGAGACCCTGAGACACTGAGACCCTGAGACCCAGAGACCCAGGGGCCCTGAGATCCTGTGACAGGTAAACCCCGAGGCCCTGAGTCCCTGAGACACTGAGACCGTGAGACCAAGAGGCCCTGAGACACAGAGACCCAGAGGCCCTGAGACCCTGAGACACAGAGACCCAGAGACCCTGAGACACTGAGGGCCTGAGACCCTGAGACACTGAGACCCTGAAACCCAGAGGCCCTGAGACCCTGAGACAATGAGACACAGAGACCCAGAGGCCCTGAGACCCAGAGGCCCTGAGACATAGAGACCCAGATGCCCTGAGACCCTGAGACACAGAGACCCAGAGGCCCTGAGGCCCTGAGACCCTGAGACTCTGAGACACTGAGACCCTGAGTCCCTGAGACACTGAGGCACTGTGACTCAGAGATCCAGAGGCCCTGAGACCCAGAGACCCTGAGACACAGAGACCCAGAGGCCCTGAGACCCTGAGACACAGAGACCCAGAGACACTGAGACCTACAGGCCCTGAGACCCTGAGACCCTGAGGCCCTGAGACCCTGAGACACTGAGAAACTGAGACCCAGAGACCCAGAGGCCCTGAGACCCTGAGACACAGAGACCCAGGGGCCCTGAGACCCTGAGACCCAGAGACCCAGAGACACAGAGGCCCTGAGACATAGAGACCCAGAGACCCTGAGACCCTGAGACCGAGAGGCCCCGAGACCCTGAGAGACAGTGACCCAAAGGCCCTGAGACAGTGAGACACAGAGACCCAGAGGCCCTGAGACCCTGAGACCCTGGGACACTGAGATACTGAGACTCAGAGACCCTGAGACACAGAGGCCCTGAGACCCTGAGACACAGAGACCCAGAGACCCTGAGACCCTGAGACCTATAGGCCCTGAGACCCTGAGGCACTGAGACCCTGAGACCGAGAGGCCCTGAGACCCTGAGACCCTGAGTCCCTGAGACCCTGAGACACTGAGAAACTGAGACCCAGAGACCCAGAGGCCCTGAGACCCTGAGACCCAGAGACCCAGAGACACAGAGGCCCTGAGACTGAGAGGCCCTGAGACCCTGAGAGACAGTGACCCAAAGGCCCTGAGACAGTGAGACACAGAGACCCAGAGGCCCTGAGACCCTGAGACCCTGGGACACTGAGATACTGAGACCCAGAGACCCAGAGGCCCTGAGACCCTGAGACACTGAGATATTGAGACTCAGAGACACAGAGACCCAGATGCCCTGAGACACTGAGACCCTGAGACCCAGAGTCCCTGAGGCCCTGAGACCCTGAGACACTGAGACACACAGAACCAGAGGCCCTAAGACCCTGAGACACTGAGACACAGAGACTAGAGGCCCTGAGTCCCTGAGACCCTGAGGCACTGAGACATTGAGACCCAGAGACCCAGAGGCCCTGAGACCATGAGACACTGAGACCCAGAGGCCCTGAGACCCTGAGACCCAGAGACCATGGACCCTGAGACCTAGAGGCCCTGAGACCCTGAGACACAGTGACCCAGAGGCCCTGAGACCCTGAGACAGTGAGGCCCTGAGACACTGAGACACAGAGACCCAGAGGCCCTGAGACACAGAGACCCAGAGACCTGGAGAACCAGAGGCCCTGAGACCCTGAGACACTGAGACATTGAGACTCAGAATAAAGAGAACCAGGGGCCGTGAGACCCTGAGATACAGACACAGAGTCCCTGAGACCCAGAGGCCCTGAGACACTGAGACCCAGAGACTCTGGGACCCTAAGACCCTGAGACACTGAGACCCAGAGACCCAGAGGCCCTGAGAACCTGAGACACAGAGACCCAGAGGCCCTGAGACTCTGAGACACTGAGACACAGAGACCAGAGGCCCTGAGTCCCTGAGACCCTGAGGCACTGAGACATTGAGACCCAGAGACCCAGAGGCCCTGAGACCCTGAGACACAGAGACCCAGAGACCCTGAGACCCTGAGACCCTGAGACCTATAGGCCCTGAGACCCTGAGACCCTGAGGCACTGAGACCCTGAGACCGAGAGGCCCTGAGACCCTGAGACCCTGAGGCCCTGAGACCCTGAGACACTGAGAAACTGAGACCCAGAGACCCAGAGGCCCTGAGACCCTGAGACCCAGAGACCCAGAGACACAGAGGCCCTGAGACAGAGAGACCCAGAGACCCTGAGACCCTGAAACCGAGAGGCCCTGAGACCCTGAGAGACAGTGACCCAAAGGCCCTGAGACAGTGAGACACAGAGACCCAGAGGCCCTGAGACCCTGAGACCCTGGGACACTGAGATACTGAGACCCAGAGACCCAGAGGCCCTGAGACCCTGAGACCCTGGGACATTGAGACACTGAGACTCAGAGACACAGAGACCCAGAGGCCCTGAGACACTGAGACCCTAAGACCCACAGTCCCTGAGGCCGTGAGACCCTGAGACACTGAGACTCAGAGACACTGAGACCCAGAGGCACTGAGACTCTGAGACACTGAGACCCTGAGACCCAAAGGCCCTGAGACCCTGAGAGACTGAGAGACTGAGACACTGAGACACTGAGACTCTGAGACCAAGAGGCACTGAGACACAGAGACGCAGAGACCCTGAGTCCCTGATACACTGAGACCCTGAGACCCAGAGACCCAGTGACACTGAGACCCTGAGACACTGAGATACTTGAGACCCTGGGATACTGAGACACTGAGACCCTGAGACACTGAGACACTGAGAGCTGAGACTCTGAGACCCTGAGACACTGAGAGCTGAGACTCTGAGACCCTGATTCCCTGAGTCCCAGAGGCCCAGAGAGACTGAGACCCTGAGACACTGAGACCCTGAGACACTGAGATCCTGAGACCCTGAGACATTGATACACAGAGACCCTGAGACACTGAGACGCTGAGACACTGAGCCCTGAGACACAGAGACACTGATACACAGAGACCCTGAGACCCTGAGACACTGAGACCCTGAGACACTGAGGAACTGAGAGACTGTGACCAAGAGCCCCTTAGACCCTGAGACACTGAGACCCAGAGACCCAGAGGCCCTGAGACCCTGAGACACTGAGAACGACAGGCCCTGAGACCCTGAGACACTGAGACACTGAGACATTGAGACTCAGAGACCCAGAAACCCAGAGGCCCTGAGGCCCTTAGACACTGAGACCCAGAGGCCCTGAGACACAGAGACCCAGAAGCCCTGAGACACTGAGACCAAGAGACCCTGAGGCCCTGAGACCCTGAGACACTGAGACACAGAGACCCAGAGGCCCTAAGACACAGAGACCCAGAGGCCCTGAGACCCTGAGACACTGAGACACAGAGACCCAGAGGCCCTGAGACTCAGAGGCCCTGAGGCCCTGAGACACTGAGACCCTGAGACCCAGAGGCCCTGAGACCCTGAGAACCTGAGACATTGAGACTCAGAGACCCAGAGGCCCTGAGACACTGAGACACAGAGACCCAGAGACCCTGAGGCACTGAGACCCTGAGACACTAAGACCCTGAAACCCAGAGGCCTTGAGACTCTGAGACAATGAGACACAGAGACCCAGAGGCCCTGAGACCCAGAGTCCCTGAGAACCTGAGACACAGATCCCAGATGCCCTGAAACCCTGAGACCCTGAGACATTGAGACTCAGAAACCCAGAGGTCCTGAGACCCTGAGACCCTGAGACACAGAGACCCAGAGGCCCTGAGACCCTGAGACCCTGAGACATTGAGACTCAGAAACCCAGAGGCCCTGAGACCCTGAGACACTGAGACACTGAGACTCAGACACACAGAGGCCCTGAGACCCTGAGACACTGAGACATTGAGACTCAGAGACACAGAGACCCAGATGCCCTGAGACACTGAGACCCTGAGACCCAGAGTCCCTGAGGCCGTGAGACCCTGAGACACTGAGACACACAGAACCAGAGGCCCTAAGACCCTGAGACACTGAGACACAGAGACCAGAGGCCCTGAGTCCCCGAGACCCTGAGGCACTGAGACATTGAGACCCAGAGACCCAGAGGCCCTGAGACCATGAGACACTGAGACCCAGAGGCCCTGAGACCCTGAGACCCAGAGACCATGGACCCTGAGACCTAGAGGCCCTGAGACCCTGAGACACAGTGACCCAGAGGCCCTGAGACCCTGAGACAGTGAGGCCCTGAGACACTGAGACACAGAGACCCAGAGGCCCTGAGACACAGAGACCCAGAGACCTGGAGAACCAGAGGCCCTGAGACCCTGAGACACTGAGACCCAGAGGCCCTGTGACCCTGAGACATTGAGACTCAGAATAAAGAGAACCAGGGGCCGTGAGACCCTGAGATACAGACACAGAGTCCCTGAGACCCAGAGGCCCTGAGACACTGAGACCCAGAGACCCTGGGACCCTAAGACCCTGAGACACTGAGACCCAGAGACCCAGAGGCCCTGAGAACCTGAGACACAGAGACCCAGAGGCCCTGAGACTCTGAGACACTGAGACACAGAGACCAGAGGCCCTGAGTCCCTGAGACCCTGAGGCACTGAGACATTGAGACCCAGAGACCCAGAGGCCCTGAGACCCTGAGACACAGAGACCCAGAGACCCTGAGACCCTGAGACCTATAGGCCCTGAGACCCTGAGACCCTGAGGCACTGAGACCCTGAGACCGAGAGGCCCTGAGACCCTGAGACCCTGAGTCCCTGAGACCCTGAGACACTGAGAAACTGAGACCCAGAGACCCAGAGGCCCTGAGACCCTGAGACCCAGAGACCCAGAGACACAGAGGCCCTGAGACAGAGAGACCCAGAGACCCTGAGACCCTGAGACCGAGAGGCCCTGAGACCCTGAGAGACAGTGACCCAAAGGCCCTGAGATAGTGAGACACAGAGACCCAGAGGCCCTGAGACCCTGAGACCCTGGGACACTGAGATACTGAGACCCAGAGACCCAGAGGCCCTGAGACCCTGGGACACTGAGACACTGAGACTCAGAGACACAGAGACCCAGAGGCCCTGAGACACTGAGACCCTAAGACCCACAGTCCCTGAGGCCGTGAGACCCTGAGACACTGAGACTAAGAGACACTGAGACCCAGAGGCACTGAGACTCTGAGACACTGAGACCCTGAGACCCAGAGGCCCTGAGACTCTGAGAGACTGAGAGACTGAGACACTGAGACACTGAGACCCTGAGACCAAGAGGCACTGAGACACAGAGACGCAGAGACCCTGAGTCCCTGATACACTGAGACCCTGAGACGTTGAGAGTCAGAGACCCAGAGACCCTGAGACCCTGAGACACAGAGACCCAGAGGCCCTGAGACCCTGAGACACTGAGACCCTGAGACCCAGAGGCCCTGAGACCCTGAGAACCTGAGACACTGAGACATTGAGGCTCAGAGACCCAGAGGCCCTGAGACCCTGAGACACAGAGACCAGAGACCCTGAGGGATAGAGACCCTGAGACCTAGAGGCCCTGAGACCCTGAGACACTGAGACACTGTGACACTGTGACTCAGAGACCCAGAGGTCCTGAGACCCTGAGACCCAGAGACCCAGAGACCCAGAGGCCCTGAGACCTTGAGACACAGAGACCCAGTGACCCAGAGACCCTGAGACCTATAGGCCCTGAGACCCTGAGGCACTGTGACCCTGAGACCGAGAGGCCCTGAGACCCTGAGAGAGAGTGACCCAGATGCCCTGACACAGAGAGACACAGAGACCCAGAGGCCCTGAGACACTGAGACATTGAGAAACTGAGACCCTGAGACCCTGAGACACTGAGACCCTGAGACCCTGAAACCCAGAGTCCCTGAGGTCGTGAGACCCTGAGACACAGAGACCCAGAGGCCCTGAGACCTTGCGACCCTGAGACACTGAGAAACTGAGACCCAGAGACCCAGAGGCCCTGAGACACTGAGGCACTGAGACCCTGAGACCCTGAGACCCTGAGACCCAGAGTCCCTGAGGTCGTGAGACCCTGAGACACAGAGACCCAGAGGCCTTGAGGGACTGAGACCCTGAGACACTGAGACCCTGAAACCCAGAGGCCCTGAGACCCTGAGACAATGAGACACAGAGACCCAGAGGCCCTGAGACCCAGAGGCCCTGAGACCCTGAGACATAGAGACCCAGATGCCCTGAGACCCTGAGACCCTGAGACACAGAGACACAGAGACCCAGAGGCCCTGAGACCATGAGACCCTGAGACACTGAGACATTGAGAATCAGAAACCCAGAGACCCAGAGGACATGAGACAGAGAGACCCAGAGGTCCTGAGAACCTGAGACACTGAGACACTGAGACTCAGAGACCCACCCAGAGGCCCTGAGACCCTGAGACAGTGAGACATGGAGACTCAGATACCCAGAGACCCAGAGACCCAGAGGCCCTGAGACCCTGAGAAACTGAGAAACTGAGACTCAGAGGCCCTGAGACCCTGAGACACTGTGAATCAGAGACCCGGAGACCCAGAGGCCCTGAGACCCTAAGACCCTGAGACCCTGAGACACAGAGACCCAGAGGCCCGGAGACCCTGAGACCCAGAGACCCAGAGGCCCTGAGACCCTGAGACCCTGAGACCCAGAGACCCAAAGACCCAGAGGCCCTGAGACATAGAGACCCAGAGACCCTGAGACCATGAGACCTATAGGCCCTGAGACCCTGAGACCCTGAGGCACTGTGACCCTGAGACCGAGAGGCCCTGAGACCCTGAGAGACAGTGACCCAGAGGCCCTGAGACCCTGAGACACAGGGACCCAGAGGCCCTGAGACCCTGGGACACTGAGACACTGAGACTCAGAGACACAGAGACCCAGAGGCCCTGAGACACTGAGACCCTAAGACCCAGAGTCCCTGAGGCCGTGAGACCCTGAGACACTGAGACTCAGAGACACTGAGACCCAGAGGCACTGAGACTCTGAGTCACTGAGACCCTGAGACCCAGAGGCCCTGAGACCCTGAGACACAGAGACCAGAGACCCTGAGGGACAGAGACCCTGAGACCTAGAGGCCCTGAGACCCTGAGACCCTGAGACACTGAGACACTGTGACACTGTGACTCAGAGACCCAGAGACCCAGAGGCCCTGAGACCCTGAGGCACTGAGACCCTGAGACCGAGAGGCCCTGAGACCCTGAGAGAGAGTGACCCAGAGGCCCTGACACAGTGAGACACAGAGACCCAGAGGCCCTGAGACCCTGAGACATTGAGAAACTGAGACCCAGAGACCCAGAGGCCCTGAGACCCTGAGACACTGAGACCCTGAGACCCTGAGACCCAGAGTCCCTGAGGTCGTGAGACCCTGAGACACAGAGACCCAGTGGCCCTGAGACCTTGCGACCCTGAGACACTGAGAAACTGAGACCCAGAGACCCAGAGGTCCTGAGACACTGAGACACTGAGACCCTGAGACCCTGAGACCCAGAGTCCCTGAGGTCGTGAGACCCTGAGACACAGAGACCCAGAGGCCTTGAGGGACTGAGACCCTGAGACGCTGAGACCCTGAAACCCAGAGGCCCTGAGACCCTGAGACAATGAGGCACAGAGACCCAGAGGCCCTGAGACCCAGAGGCCCTGAGACCCTGAGACATAGAGACCCAGATGCCCTGAGACCCTGAGACCCTGAGACACAGAGACACAGAGACCCAGAGGCCCTGAGACCATGAGACCCTGAGACACTGAGACATTGAGAATCAGAAACCCAGAGACCCAGAGGACATGAGACAGAGAGACCCAGAGGTCCTGAGAACCTGAGACACTGAGACACTGAGACTCAGAGACCCACCCAGAGGCCCTGAGACCCTGAGACAGTGAGACATGGAGACTCAGATACCCAGAGACCCAGAGACCCAGAGGCCCTGAGACCCTGAGACCCTGAGAAACTGAGACTCAGAGGCCCTGAGACCCTGAGACACTGTGAATCAGAGACCCGGAGACCCAGAGGCCCTGAGACCCTGAGACCCTGAGACCCTGAGACACAGAGACCCAGAGGCCCGGAGACCCTGAGACCCAAAGACCCAGAGGCCCTGAGACATAGAGACCCAGAGACCCTGAGACCATGAGACATAGAGACCCTGAGACCCTGAGACCCTGAGGCACTGAGACCCTGAGACCGAGAGGCCCTGAGACCCTGAGAGACAGTGACCCAGAGGCCCTGAGACCCTGAGACACAGAGACCCAGAGGCCCTGAGACCCTGGGACACTGAGACACTGAGACTCAGAGACACAGAGACCCAGAGGCCCTGAGAAACTGAGACCTTGAGAGACTGAGACCCTGAGACACTTGGGAACAGAGACCCTGAGACCCAAAGGACCAGAGACGCAGAGACCCTGAGACCCGGAGACCCTGAGACACAGAGACGTTGCGACCCTGAAACCCTGAGACCCTGAGACACTGAGACCCATAGACCCAGAGTCCCTGAGGCACTGAGACCCTGAGACCGAGAGGCCCTGAGACCCTGAGAGACAGTGACCCAGAGGCCCTGAGACAGTGAGACACAGAGACCCAGAGGCCCTGAGACCCTGACACACAGAGACCCAGAGGCCCTGAGACACTGAGATACTGAGACCCTGAGAAATTGAGACAAAGAGACCCAGACGCCCTAAGACCCTGAGACACTGAGACTCAGAGACACAGAGACCCAGAGGCCCTGAGACCCTGAGACACAGAGACCCAGAGGCCCTGAGACCCTGAGACACAGAGACGCTGAGACCCTGAGACCCTGAGACCCTGAGACCTATAGGCCCTGAGACCCAGAGATCCAGAGGCCCTGAGACCCTGAGACACAGAGACCCAGAGGCCCTGAGACCCTGAGACACAGAGACGCTGAGACCTATAGGCCCTGAGACCCTGAGACCCTGAGGCACTGAGACCCTGAGACCGAGAGGCCCTGAGACCCTGAGAGACAGTTACCCAGAGGCCCTGAGACAGTGAGACACAGAGACCCTGAGGCCCTGAGACCCTGAGACCCTGAGACACTGAGACCCTGAGACCCTGAGACACAAAGAAACTGAGACACAGAGACCCAGAGACCCAGAGGCTCTGAGACACTGAGACCCTGAGACCCAGAGTCCCTGAGGCCGTGAGACCCTGAGACACTGAGACCCAGAGGCCCTGAGACCCTGAGAGACAGAGACCCTGAGACACAGAGACCCTGAGACCCAGAGGCCCTGAGCCAGTGAGACACAGAGACCCAGAGACCCAGAGACCCTGAGACACAGAGACCCTGAGACACTGAGAAATTGATACCCAGAAACCCAGAGGCCCTGAGACCCTGAGACACTGAGACCCTGAGACACTGAGACCCAGAGGCCCTGAGACGCTGAGACATTGAGACTCAGAAACCCAGAGACCCAGAGGACATGAGACAGAGAGACCC
Organism: Carcharhinus amblyrhynchos; assembly: GCF_965287045.1. Classification (NCBI taxonomy): domain Eukaryota; kingdom Metazoa; phylum Chordata; class Chondrichthyes; order Carcharhiniformes; family Carcharhinidae; genus Carcharhinus; species Carcharhinus amblyrhynchos. The sequence goes on along the minus strand of NW_027649852.1, from coordinate 206,477 downwards.
AGAGGCCCAGAGAACCTGACAAACTGAGGCACTGAGACCCTGAGTCCCTGAGACCCAGAGGCCCTGAGACCCTGAGACCCTGAGACACAGAGACACAGAGACCCAGAGGCCCTGAGACCCTGAGACCCTGAGACGCAGAGACCCAGAGGCCCTGAGACACAGAGACCCAGAGGCTCTGAGACCCTGAGACCCTGAGACACTGAGAAACTGAGACCCAGAGACCCAGAGGCCCTGAGACCCTGAGACACTGAGACACAGAGACACAGAGACCCAGAGGCCCTGAGACACAAGACCCAGAGGCCCTGAGACCCTGAGACACTGAGACACTGAGACTCAGAGGCCCTGAGACCCTGAGACACTGAGACCCTGAGGCCCTGAGACCGAGAGGCCCTGAGACCCTGAGACACTGAGTCCCTGAGACCCTGAGACACTGAGAAACTGAGACCCAGAGACCCAGAAGCCCTGAGACCCTGAGACACATAGACCCAGGGGCCCTGAGACCCTGAGACCCTGAGACCCAGAGACCCTGAGACCCTGAGACCGAGAGGCCCTGAGACCCTGAGAGACAGTGACCCAAAGGCCCTGAGACAGTGAGACAAAGAGACCCAGAGGCCCTGAGACCCTGAGACCCTGGGACACTGAGATACTGAGACCCAGAGACCCTGAGACACAGAGACCCAGAGGCCCTGAGACCCTGAGACCCAGAGACCCAGAGACACAGAGGCCCTGAGACCCTGAGACACTGAGACATTGAGACTCAGAGACACAGAGACCCAGATGCCCTGAGACACTGAGACCCTGAGACCCAGAGTCCCTGAGGCCGTGAGACCCTGAGACACTGAGACACACAGAACCAGAGGCCCTAAGACCCTGAGACACTGAGACACAGAGACCAGAGGCCTTGAGTCCCTGAGACCCTGAGGCACTGAGACATTGAGACCCAGAGACCCAGAGGCCCTGAGACCATGAGACACTGAGACCCAGAGGCCCTGAGACCCTGAGACCCAGAGACCATGGACCCTGAGACCTAGAGGCCCTGAGACCCTGAGACACAGTGACCCAGATGCCCTGTGACCCTGAGACCCTGAGACACTGAGACATTGAGACTCAGAATAAAGAGAACCAGGGGCCGTGAGACCCTGAGATACAGACACAGAGTCCCTGAGACCCAGAGGCCCTGAGACACTGAGACCCAGAGACCCTGGGACCCTAAGACCCTGAGACACTGAGACCCAGAGACCCAGAGGCCCTGAGAACCTGAGACACAGAGACCCAGAGGCCCTGAGACTCTGAGACACTGAGACACAGAGACCAGAGGCCCTGAGTCCCTGAGACCCTGAGGCACTGAGACATTGAGACCCAGAGACCCAGAGGCCCTGAGGCCCTGAGACACTGAGACCCTGAGACCCAGAGGCCCTGAGACCCTGAGACACAGAGACCCAGAGTCCCTGAGACCCTGAGACACTGAGACATTGAGACTCAGAGACCCAGAGATCTACAGGCCCTGAGACCCTGAGACCCTGAGACACTGAGAACCTGAGACACAGAGACCCAGAGTCCCTGGGACCCTGAGACACTCAGACCCTGAGACCCAGAGGCCCTGAGACACTGAGACACAGAGACCCAGAGGCCCTGAGACCCCGAGACACTGAAACATTCAGACTCAGAGACCCAGCGACCCAAAGGCCATGTGACCCAGAGACCCTGAGTCCCTGAGACCCTGAGACACTGAGACCCTGAGACCGAGAGGCCCTGAGGCCATGAGACACAGTGACCCAAGGGCCCTGAGACCCTGAGACAGTGAGACACAGAGACCCTGAGACCCAGAGGACCTGAGACCCTGAGACACTGAGACTCAGAGACCCAGAGACCCAAAGGCCCTGAGACCCTGAAACACTGAGACCCTGAGACCCAGAGGACCTGAGACACTGAGACTCAGAGACCCAGAGACCCAAAGGCCCTGAGACCTGAGACACTGAGACCCTGAGACCCTGAGACACAGAGACTCAGAGACCCAGAGACCCAAAGGCCCTGAGACCTGAGACACTGAGACCCTGAGACACAGAGACACAGAGGCCCTGAGACCCTAAGACACAGAGACCCTGAGACCCAGAGGCACTGAGACCCTGAGACACAGACACCCGAGGACCTGAGACCCTGGGACCCTGAGACACAGAGACACTGAGACTCAGAGACCCAGAGGCCCAGAGACCCTGAGACCCTGAGTCCCTGAGACCCTGAGTCCCTGAGACACGGAGACCCTGAGTCCCTGAGACACTGAGACACAGAGACCCAAAGGCCCTGAGACTCTGAGACCCAGAGACCGAGAGGCCCTGAGACCCTGAGACCCTGAGACCTACAGGCCCTGAGACCCTGAGACACTGAGACCCTGAGACCCAGAGGCCCTGAGACCCTGAGACACAGAGGCCCTGAGACCCTGAGACACTGAGACATTGAGACCCAGAGGCCCTGAGACCCTGAGACACAGAGGCCCTGAGACCCTGAGACACTGAGACATTGAGACCCAGAGGCCCTGAGACCCTGAGAGACTGAGACACTGGGACTGAGAGACCCAGAGACCCAGAGGCCCTGAGACCCTGAGACACTGAGATCCAGAGACCCAGAGGCCCTGAGACCCTGAGACACAGTGTCCCTGAGGCCCTGAGACCCTGAGACAGTGAGGCCCTGAGACACTGAGACACAGAGACCCAGAGTCCCTGAGACCCTGAGACCCTGAGAGCCTGAGACCCTGAGACACAGAGACCCAGAGGCCCTGAGACCCTGAGACCCTGAGACACAGAGACCCAGAGGCCCTGAGACCCTGAGACCCTGAGACACAGAGACCCAGAGACCATGAGACCCTGAGACCCAGAGACCCTGAGACCCTGAGACCCTGAGACACTGAGACTCAGAGACACTGAGACTCAGAGACACAGAGACCCAGAGGCCCTGAGACCCTGAGACACTGAGACCCAGAGGCCCTGACACCGTGAGACCCTGAGACACTGAGACCCAGAGATCCACAGGCCCTGAGACACTGAGACCCAGAGGCCCTGAGAACCTGAGACACTGAGGCACTGAGACCCTGAGTCCCTGAGACCCTGAGACCCTGAGGCATTGAGACCCTGAGACCAAGAGGCTCTGAGACCCTGAGACACAGAGACCCAGGGGCTCTGAGTCCCTGAGACACTGCGACATTAAGACACAGAGACCCAGAGGCCCTGAGACCCTGGGACACATAGACCCAGAGGCCCTGAGAACCTGAGACACTGCGACACTGAGACACAGAGAACCAGAGGCCCTGAGACCCTGAGACCGTGAGACCCTGAGACACAGAGAACCAGTGGCCCGGAGACACTGAGACCATGAGACACAGTGACACAGAGGCCCTGAGACCCAGAGGCCCTGAGACAGTGAGACACAGAGACCCAGAGGCCCTGAGACCCTGAGAGACAGTGACCCAAAGGCCCTGAGACCCTGAGACACTGAGACCCTGAGACCCAGAGGCCCTGAGACCCTGAGACCCTGAGACCCAGAGACAATGAGACCCTGAGACACAATGGCCCTGAGAACCTGAGACACTGTGACACTGAGACTCAGAGACCCAAAGGCTCTGAGACCCTGAGAACCAGAGACCCAGAGGCCATGAGACCGTGAGACACAGAGACCCAGAGACATATTGGCCCTGAGACCCTGAGACCCTGAGACACTGAGACCCTGAGACCGAGAGACCCTGAGACCCTGAGAGACAGTGACCCAGAGGCCCTGAGACAGTGAGACACAGAGACCCAGAGGCCCTGAGACCCTGACACACAGAGACCCAGAGGCCCTGAGACACTGAGACAGTGAGACACAGAGACCCAGAGGCCCTGAGACACTGAGACACAGAGACCCTGAGACCCTGAGAAATTGAGACACAGAGACCCAGACGCCCTGAGACCCTGAGACAGTGAGACTCAGAGACACAGAGACCCAGAGGCCCTGAGACACAGAGACCCTGAGACCCTGAGACATTGAGACTCAGAGACCCAGAGATCCAGAGGCCCTGAGACCCTGAGACACAGAGACCCAGAGGCCCTGAGACCCTGAGACACAGAGACCCAGAGGCCCTGAGACCCTGAGACACAGAGACCCTGAGACCCTGAGACCTATAGGCCCTGAGACCCTGAGACCCTGAGGCACTGAGACCCTGAGACCGAGAGGCCCTGAGACCCTGAGAGACAGTTACCCCGAGGCCCTGAGACAGTGAGACACAGAGACCCTGAGGCCCTGAGACCCTGAGACCCTGAGACACTGAGACCCTGAGACCCTGAGACACAGAGAAACTGAGACACAGAGACCCAGAGACCCAGAGGCTATGAGACACTGAGACCCTGAGACCCAGAGTCCCTGAGGCCGTGAGACCCTGAGACACTGAGATCCAGAGGCCCTGAGACCCTGAGTCACTGAGACCCAGAGGCCCTGAGACCCTGAGACACAGAGACCCTGAGACCGAGAGGCCCTGAGACACTGAGAGACAGAGACCCTGAGACACAGAGACCCTGAGATCCAGAGGCCCTGAGCCAGTGAGACACAGAGACCCAGAGACCCAGAGACCCTGCGACCCTGAGACACAGAGACCCTGAGACACTGAGAAATTGATACCCAGAAACCCAGAGGCCCTGAGACCCTGAGACACTGAGACCCTGAGACACAGAGACCCAGAGGCCCTGAGACGCTGAGACATTGAGACTCAGAAACCCAGAGACCCAGAGGACATGAGACAGAGAGACCCAGAGGCCCAGAGAACCTGACAAACTGAGGCACTGAGACCCTGAGTCCCTGAGACCCAGAGGCCCTGAGACCCTGAGTCCCTGAGACACAGAGACACAGAGACCCAGAGGCCCTGAGACCCTGAGACCCAGAGACCCAGAGGCCCTGAGACACAGAGACCCAGAGGCCCTGAGACCCTGAGACCCTGAGACACTGAGAAACTGAGACCCAGAGACCCAGAGGCCCTGAGACACTGAGACACTGAGACTCAGAGACACAGAGATCCAGTGGCCCTGAGACACAGAGACACTGTGACTCAGAGACCCAGAGACCCAGAGGACATGAGACAGAGAAATCCAGAGGCCCTGAGACCTTGAGACACTGAGACATTGAGACTCAGAAACCCAGAGACCCAGAGGACATGAGACAGAGAGACCCAGAGGCCCTGAGAACCTGAGACACTGAGGCACTGAGACCCTGAGACCCTGAGGCATTGAGACCCTGAGACCGAGAGGCCCTGAGACCCTGAGAGACAGAGGCCCAGAGGCCCTGAGACCCTGAGACACTGAGAAACTGAGACCCAGAGACCCAGAGGCCCTGAGACCCTGAGACACTGAGATATAGAGACTCAGAGACTCAGAGACCCAAAGGCCCTAAGACCCTGAGACACTGAGACCCAGAGGCCCTGAGACCCTGAGGCAATGTGACCCTGAGACCCAGAGGCCCTGAGACCCTGAGACACGGCGACCCAGAGACCCTGAAGTCCTGAGACCCTGAGACAAGAGACCCAGAGACCCTGAGACACTGAGACACTGAGACCCTGAGTCCCTGAGCCCCAGAGGCTGTGAGACCCTGAGATCCTGAGACACAGAGACACAGAGGCCCTGAGACCCTGAGACCCAGAGACCCTGAGACACTGAGACCCAGAGGCCCTGAGACCCTGAGACACTGAGGCACAGAAACCCAGAGACCCTGAGACACAGAGACACAGAGACCCTGAGTCCCTGAGACCCAGAGGCCCTGTGACCCTGAGACCCTGATACACAGAGACCCTGAGACCCTGAGACACTGATACCCTGAAACACAGAGACACTGAGACAGTGAGACACTGAGACCCTGAGACACTGAGACCCTGAGACAGTGAGACACTGAGACACTGAGACCCTGAGACACGGAGACACTGAGACAGTGAGACACTGTGACCCTGAGACACTGAGACACTGAGAGACTGAGACACAGAGACACAGAGACACTGAGACCCTGAGACACTGAGAGACTGTGACCATGAGCCCCTGAGACCCAGAGACACTGAGACCTTGAGAGACTGAGACCCTGAGACACTGAGGCACAGAGACCCTGAGACCCAAAGGACCAGAGACGCAGAGACCCTGAGACCCGGATACCCTGAGGCACAGGGACCCTGAGACCCAGAGAGCCTGAGACCCTGAGACCATGAGACGCTGAGACACTGAAACACTGAGACCCTGAGACCCTGAGACACCGAGACACTGGGACAGAGACAATGAGGCACAGAGACGTTGCGACCCTGAAACCCTGAGACCCTGAGACACTGAGACCCAGAGACCCAGAGTCCCTGAGAGCCATAGACCCAGAGACCCTGAGGCACTGAGACCCAGAGTCACTGAGACCCTGAGACCCTGAGACACTGAGACCCTGAGACACTGAGCCCTGAGACACTGAGACACTGAGACCCTGAGACCCAGAGACCCTGAGACACAGTGACACAGAGACCTTGAGACCCTGGGACCCTGAGACCCTGAGACACAGTGACACAGAGACCCTGAGACCCTCAGACACTGAGACACTGAGACCCAGAGACCCTGAGACACAGTGACACAGAGACCCTGAGACCCTCAGACGCTGAGACACTGAGACCCTGGGACCCAGAGACCCTGAGACACTGAGACCCTGAGACACTGAGACACTGCAACACTGAGGCACGGAGACCCTGAGACCCTGAGACCCTGAGAAACTGAGACACTGAGACCCTGAGACACTGAGACACAGAGACACTGAGCCCGGAGACACAGAGACACTGAGACACAGAGGCACTGAGGCCCTGAGCCCCTGAGACACTGAAACTCTGAGTCGCTGACACTCTGAGACACTGAGAAACTGAGACCCTGAGACACTGAGACCCTGAGACACTGAGATACTGAGACACTGACACCCTGAGACACTGATACACAGACACCCTGAGACACTGAGACCCTGCGACACTGAGGCCCTGAGAAACTGAGATCTGAGGCAGTGAGACCCTGAGACCCTGAGACGCTGGGACCTTGAGACCCCGAGACCCTGAGACACTGAGACCCTGAGACACTGCGACACTGAGACACTGAGACCCTGAGACCCACAGACCCTGAGACACTGAGACACTGAGACCCTGAGACACTGAGACACAGAGACACTGAGACACAGAGACACTGAGCCCGGAGACACAGAGACACTGAGACACAGAGGCACTGAGTCCCTGAGCCCCTGAGACACTGAAACTCTGAGTCCCTGACACTCTGAGACACTGAGAAACTGAGACCCTGAGGCACTGACACAATGTGACCATGAGACCCTGAGACACTGAGAACCTGAAAACCCTGAAGCCGAGAGACCCTGAGAAAATGAGACACTGAGAACCTGAGACAATGACACACTGAGACACTGAGACCCTGGGACCCAGGGAACCAGAGACCCTGAGACACTGAGAGACAGTGACCATGAGACCCAGAGACACTGAGACCCTGAGAAAACTGATACACTGAGACCCAGAAACCCTGAGAACAAGAGATCCAGAGACCCTGAGACACAGAAACCGTGAGACCCTGAGACCCTGAGACACAGAGGCCCTGAGACCCTGGGACCCTGAGACACTGAGACATTGAGACTCAGAGACCCAGAGGCCCTGAGACCCTGAGACACTGAAACATTGAGACTCAGAGACCCAGCGACCCAAAGGCCATGTGACACTGAGAACCTGAGTCATTGAGACTCAGAGACCCATAAGCCCTGAAACACTGATACCCTGAGACCAAGAGACTCTGAGGCCCTGAGACCCTGAGACCCAGAGGCCCTGAGACCCTGAGATACTGAGAAATTGAGACTCAGAGGCCCTGAGGACCTGAGACACTGAGACCCTGAGACCCAGAGGCCCTGAGACCCTGAGAACCTGAGACATTGAGACTCAGAGACCCAGAGGCCCTGAGACCCTGAGACACAGAGACCCAGAGACCCTGAGGCACTGAGATCCTGAGACCTAGAGGCCCTGAGACCCTGAGACACTGAGACCTTGAAACCCAGAGGCCCTGAGTCCATGAGACAATGAGACACAGAGACCCAGAGGCCCTGAGACCCAGAGGGCCTGAGACCCTGAGACACAGAGACCCAGATGCCCTGAAACCCTGAGACCCTGAGACCCTGAGACACAGAGACCCAGAGGCCCTGAGACCCTGAGACCCTGAGACACTGAGACATTGAGACTCAGAAACCCAGAGGCCCTGAGACAATGTGAGACCCTGAGACCCAGAGTCCCTGTGGCCGTGAGACCCTGAGACACTGAGACACTGAGGCCCTGAGGCCCTGAGACCCTGAGACACAGAGACCCAGAGGCCCTGAGACCCTGAGACACTGAGACCCTGAGACCCAGAGGTCCTGAGGCCCTGACACCCTGAGACACTGAGACACAGAGACCTAGAGGCCCTGAGACCCTGAGACACTGAGACCCAGAGACCGAGAGGCCCTGAGACCCTGAGACACAGAGACATTGTGACTCAGAGACCCAGAGACACAGAGGCCCTGAGACCCTGAGACCCTGATACCCTGATACCCTGAGACACAGAGACCCTGGACCCTGAGACCGAGAGGCCCTGAGACCCTGAGACACTGAGACCCTGAGACACAACGGCCCTGAGACCCTGAGACACTGAACACCGAAGACCCTGGGACACAGAGACCCAGAGGCCCTGAGACCCTGAGACACTGAGACACTGAGACTCAGAGACACAGAGGCCCTGAGACCCTGAGACCCTGAGGCACTGAGACATTGAGAATCAGAGGCACAGAGACCCAGAGGCCCTGAGACCCTGAGACACTGAGACACAGAGACCCAGAGGCCCTGAGACCCTGAGACACAGAGGCCCTGAGAGCCGGAGTCACTAAGACCCTGAGACCCAGAGGCCCTGAGACCCTGAGACACAGAGACCCAGAGTCCCTGAGACACTGAGACACTGACACCCAGAGGACCTGAGACTCTGGGACCCTGAGACACTGAGACACTGAGACATTGAGAGTCAGCGACCCAGAGACCCAGAGGCCCTGAGACCCTGAGACATGAGACCCAGAGACCCAGAGGCCCTGAGACCCTGAGACCCTGAGACATTGAGACTCTGAGACCCAGAGGCCCTAGGACCCCGAGACACTGAAACATTCAGACTCAGAGTCCCAGCGACCCAAAGGCCATGTGACCCTGAGACCCTGAGACATTGAGACTCAGAGACCCAGAGACCCAGACGCCCTGAGACCCTGAGACACTGAGACATGGAGACTCAGAGACCGTGAGACACAGAGACCCTGAGACCCTGAGAGCCTGAGACCCTGAGACCCTAAGACCCTGTGACACTGAGACCCTGAGACCCAGAGGCCCTGAGACCCTGAGACCCAGAGACCCAGAGACCCAGAGGCCCTGAGACCCTGAGACACAGAGACTCAGAGGCACAGAGACCCAGAGGCCTTGAGACCCTGAGACACCGAGACACAGAGACCCAGAGGCCCAGAGGCCCTGAGACCCTGAGACACTGAGACACTGAGACCCAGAGTCCCAGAGTCCCTGAGACCCTGAGACACAGAGACCCAGAGTCCCTGAGACCCTGAAACACTGAGACATTGAGACTCAGAGACCCGGAGATCCAGAGGCCCTGAGACCCTGAGACACTGAGACCTTGAGACCCAGAGGCCGTGAGAACCTGAGACACAGAGATACTGAGACACAGGGACCCAGAGGCCCTGAGACCCTGAGACACTCAGACCCTGAGACCCAGAGGCCTTGAGACCGAGACACAGAGACGCAGAGGCCCTGAGACCCTGATACACTGAGACACTGACACCCAGAGGCCCTGAGACCCTGGGACCCTGAGACACTGAGACACTGAGACTCAGAGACCCAGAAGCCCTGAGACCCTGAGACACTGAGACCCACAGGCCCTGAGACCCTGAGACCCTGAGACCCTGAGACACAGAGACGTTGAGACTCAGAGACCCAGAAACCCAGAGGCCCTGAGACCCTTAGACACTGAGACACAGAGACCCAGAAGCCCTGAGACCATGAGACACTGAGACATTGAGACTCTGAGACCCAGAGGCCCTGAGACACTGAGACCCAGAGGCCCTGAGACTCTGAGACACTGAGACATTGAGACTCAGAGGCCCTGAGGCCCTGAGTCACTGAGACACAGAGACCCAGAGGCCCTGAGACCCTGAGACACAGAGACCCAGATGCCCTGAGACCCAGAGACCCTGAGACGCTGAGACATTGCGACTCAGATACCCAGAGACCCAGAAACCCAGAGGCCCTGAGACCCTGAGACACTGAGACACTGAGACCCAGAGGCCCTGAGACACTGAGAACCACAGGCCTTGAGACCCTGAGACCCTGAGACATTGAGACTCAGAGACCCAGAAACCCAAAGGGCCTGAGACCCTTAGACACTGAAACCCAGAGACCCAGAGGCCCTGAGACACAGAGACCCAGAAGCCATGAGACACTGAGACATTGAGTCTCAGAGACCCAGAGGCCCTGAAACACTGAGACCCTGAGACCAAGAGACCCTGAGACCCTGAGACCCAGAGGCCCTGAGACCCTGATACACAGAGGCCCTGAGACCCTGAGACACAGAGACCCAGAGACCCTGAGACCCAGAGTCCCTGAGACCCTGAAACACTGAGACATTGAGAATCAGAGACCCGGAGATCTAGAGGCCCTGAGACCCTGAGACACTGAGACCCTGAGATCCAGAGGCCGTGAGAACCTGAGACACAGAGATACTGAGACACAGAGACCCGGAGGCCCTGAGACGCTGAGACACTCAGACCCTGAGACTCAGAGGCCTTGAGACCGAGACACAGAGACGCAGATGCCCTGAGACCCTGATACACTGAGACACTGATACCCAGAGGCCCTGAGACCCTGGGACCCTGAGACCCTGGGACCCTGAGACACTGAGACATTGAGACTCAGAGGCCCAGAGGCACTGAGACCCTGAGACCCTGAGACACTGAGACATTGAGACTCAGAGACCCAGAGGCCCTGAGACCCTGAGACACTGAAACATTGAGACTCAGAGACCCAGCGACCCAAAGGCCATGTGACCCTGAGACCCTGAGACATTGAGACTCAGAGACCCAGAGACCCAGAGGCCCTGAGACCCTGAGTCCCTGAGACACAGAGATCCTGAGACCCTGAGACCTGAGGCACTGAGACCCAGAGGCCCTGAGACCCTGAGACACAGAGAACCAGAGGCCCTGAGACCCTGAGACCCTGAGACACAGAGAACCAGAGACCCTGAGACCCTGAGATCCTGAGACACAGTGACCCAGAGGCCCATGAGACCCTGAGACACTGGGACTCAGAGACCCAGAGGCCCTGAGACCCTGAGACACTGAGACCCACAGGCCCTGAGACCCTGAGACCCTGAGACATTGAGACTCTGAGACCCAGAGGCCCTAGGACCCCGAGACACTGAAACATTCAGACTCAGAGTCCCAGCGACCCAAAGGCCATGTGACCCTGAGACCCTGAGACATTGAGACTCAGAGACCCAGAGACCCAGACGCCCTGAGACCCTGAGACACTGAGACATGGAGACTCAGAGACCGTGAGACCCAGAGACCCTGAGACCCTGAGAGCCTGAGACCCTGAGACCCTAAGACCCTGTGACACTGAGACCCTGAGACCCAGAGGCCCTGAGACCCTGAGACCCAGAGACCCAGAGGCCCTGAGACCCTGAGACACAGAGACTCAGAGGCACAGAGACCCAGAGGCCTTGAGACCCTGAGACACTGAGACACTGAGACCCAGAGTCCCAGAGTCCCTGAGACCCTGAGACACAGAGACCCAGAGTCCCTGAGACCCTGAAACACTGAGACATTGAGACTCAGAGACCCGGAGATCCAGAGGCCCTGAGACCCTGAGACACTGAGACCTTGAGACCCAGAGGCCGTGAGAACCTGAGACACAGAGATACTGAGACACAGGGACCCAGAGGCCCTGAGACCCTGAGACACTCAGACCCTGAGACCCAGAGGCCTTGAGACCGAGACACAGAGACGCAGAGGCCCTGAGACCCTGATACACTGAGACACTGACACCCAGAGGCCCTGAGACCCTGGGACCCTGAGACACTGAGACACTGAGACTCAGAGACCCAGAAGCCCTGAGACCCTGAGACACTGAGACCCAGAAGCCATGAGACACTGAGACATTGAGTCTCAGAGACCCAGAGGCCCTGAAACACTGAGACCCTGAGACCAAGAGACCCTGAGACCCTGAGACCCAGAGGCCCTGAGACCCTGATACACAGAGGCCCTGAGACCCTGAGACACAGAGACCCAGAGGCCCTGAGACCCTGAGACACTGAGACCCTGAGACCCAGAGTCCCTGAGACCCTGAGACACAGAGACCCAGAGTCCCTGAGACCCTGAAACACTGAGACATTGAGAATCAGAGACCCGGAGATCTAGAGGCCCTGAGACCCTGAGACACTGAGACCCTGAGATCCAGAGGCCGTGAGAACCTGAGACACAGAGATACTGAGACACAGAGACCCGGAGGCCCTGAGACGCTGAGACACTCAGACCCTGAGACTCAGAGGCCTTGAGACCGAGACACAGAGACGCAGATGCCCTGAGACCCTGATACACTGAGACACTGATACCCAGAGGCCCTGAGACCCTGGGACCCTGAGACCCTGGGACCCTGAGACACTGAGACATTGAGACTCAGAGGCCCAGAGGCACTGAGACCCTGAGACCCTGAGACACTGAGACATTGAGACTCAGAGACCCAGAGGCCCTGAGACCCTGAGACACTGGAACATTGAGACTCAGAGACCCAGCGACCCAAAGGCCATGTGACCCTGAGACCCTGAGACATTGAGACTCAGAGACCCAGAGACCCAGAGGCCCTGAGACCCTGAGTCCCTGAGACACAGAGATCCTGAGACCCTGAGACCTGAGGCACTGAGACCCAGAGGCCCTGAGACCCTGATACACAGAGAACCAGACGCCCTGAGACCCTGAGACCCTGAGACACAGAGAACCAGAGACCCTGAGACCCTGAGATCCTGAGACACAGTGACCCAGAGGCCCATGAGACCCTGAGACACTGGGACTCAGAGACCCAGAGGCCCTGAGACCCTGAGACACTGAGACCCACAGGCCCTGAGACCCTGAGACCCTGAGACACTGAGAGATTGAGACTCAGAGACCCAGAGACCCAGAAAACCAGAGGCCCTGAGACCCTGAGACACTGAGACCCATAGGCCCTGAGACCCTGAGACACTGAGAGATTGAGACTCAGAGACCCAGAGACCCAGAAACCCAGAGGCCCTGAGACACAGAGACCCAGAGGCCCTGAGACCCTGAGACACTAAGACCCATAGGCCATGAGACCCTGAGACCCTGAGACACTGAGACCCAGAGACCCAGAGGCCCTGAGACCCTGAGACACTAAGACCCAGAGGCCCTGAGACCCTTAGACACTGAGACCCAGAGACCCAGAGGCCCTGAGACACTGAGACACTAAGACCCATAGGCCCTGAGACCCTGAGACCCTGAGACACTGAGACGTTGAGACTCAGAGACCCAGAGACCCAGAAACCCAGAGGCCCTGAGACACTTAGACACTGAGACCCAGAGACCCAGAGGCCCTGAGACACAGAGACCCAGAAGCCCTGAGACCATGAGACACTGAGACGTTGAGCCTCTGAGACCCAGAGGCCCTGAAACACTGAGACCCAGAGGCCCTGAGACCCTGAGACACTGAGACACTGAGACTCAGAGGCCCTGAGACCCTGAGATCCTGAGACCCTGAGACACAGAGGCCCTGAAACCCAGAGGCCCTGAGACCCTGAGACCCTGAGACACAGAGACCCAGAGGCCCTGAGACCCAGTGGCCCTGAGACCCTGAGACACTGAGACATTGAGACTCAGAGACCCAGAAACCCAGAGGCCCTGAAACCCTTAGACACTGAGACCAAGAGACCCTGAGACACTGAGACCCAGAGATCCAGAGGCCCTGAAACCCTGAGACACTGAGACCAAGAGACCCTGAGACACAGAGACCCAGAGGCCCTGAGAACCTGAGACACTGTGACACAGAGACACAGAGACCCAGAGACCCTGAGACACAGAGACCCAGAGGCCCTGAGACACAGAGACCCAGAGGCCCTGAGACCCTGAGACACTGAGACATTGAGACTCAGAGGCCCTGAGGCCCTGAGACACTGAGACCCTGACACCCAGAGGCCCTGAGACCCTGAGAACCTGAGACATTGAGACTCAGAGACCCAGAGGCCCTGAGACCCTGAGACACAGAGACCCAGACACCCTGAGGCACTGAGACCCTGAAACCCAGAGGCCCTGAGACCCTGAGACACTGAAACATTGAGACTCAGAGACCCAGAGACCCAGAGGCCCTGAGACACTGAGACACTGAGACCCAGAGACCGAGAGGCCCTGAGACCCAGAGACCCAGAGACCCTAAGACACTGAGACCTTGAGACCCAGAGGCCCTGAGACCCTGAGACACAGTGACCCAAGGGCCCTGAGACCCTGAGACAATGAGACACAGAGACCCTGAGGCCCTGAGGCCTAGAGGCACTGAGCCCATGAGACCCTGAGACATTGAGACCCAGAGACCCAGAGGCCCTGAGACCCTGAGACACAGAGGCCCTGAGACCCTGAGACCCTGAGAGACTGAGACACTGAGACTCAGAGACCCAGAGACCCAGAGGCCCTGAGACCCTGAGACACTGAGACCGACAGGCCCTGAGGCACTGAGACCCTGAAACCCAGAGGCCCTGAGACCCTGAGACCCTGAGACACAGAGACACAGAGGCCCTGAGGCCCTGAGACCCTGAGACACTGAGACCCAGAGACCCTGGGACCCAGAAACCCTGAGACCCGGAGGCCCTGAGACCCTGAAACACTGAGAGCCTGAGACCCAGAGGCCCTGAGGCCCTGAGACCATGAGACAAAGAGACCCAGAGGCCCTGAGACACTGAGACCCAGAGACCCTGAGACGCTGAGAGCCTGAGACCCAGAGGCCCTGAGGCCCTGAGACTATGAGACCCAGAGACCCAGAGACCCAGAGACCCTGAGACCCTGAGAGACTGAGACACTGAGACACTGAGACCCTGAGACCCTGAGACCCTGAGACACTGAGATACTGACACTCAGAGACCCTGAGACCCAGAAACCCTGAGACCCGGAGGCCCTGAGACCCTGAGACACTGAGAGCCTGAGACCCAGAGGCCCTGAGGCCCTGAGACCATGAGACAAAGAGACCCAGAGGCCCTGAGACCCTGAGGCCCTGAGACACCGAGACCCAGAGGCCCTGAGACTCTGAGGCAATGAGGCCCTGAGACCCTGAGACATTGAGACCCTGAGTCCCTGAGACCCAGAGGCACTGAGTCCTTGAGACACTGAGACACTGAGACCCAAAG
The DNA here is from genome assembly GCF_965287045.1 of Carcharhinus amblyrhynchos. Lineage (NCBI taxonomy): Eukaryota > Metazoa > Chordata > Chondrichthyes > Carcharhiniformes > Carcharhinidae > Carcharhinus > Carcharhinus amblyrhynchos. The sequence goes on along the minus strand of NW_027649852.1, from coordinate 190,992 downwards.
GCCCTGAGACACAGAGACCCAGAGGCCCTGAGACCCTGAGACACTGAGACTCAGAGGCCCTGAGACCCTGAGACCCTAAGACCCTGAGACCCTGAGTCACAGAGACCCAGAGGCCCTGAGACCCTGAGACCCTGAGACACAGAGACCCAGAGTCCCTGAGACCCTGAGACCCTGAGACCCTGAGACACAGAGACCCAGAGGCCCTGAGACCCTGAGACCCTGAGACCCTGAGACACAGTGACCCAGAGGCCCTGAGACCCAGAGACCCTGAGACCCAGAGGCCCTGAGACCCTGAGACAGTGAGACACAGAGACCCTGAGACCCTGAGACCTAGAGGCCCTGAGCCCATGAGACCCTGAGGCACTGAGACCCGGAGGCCCAGAGGCCCTGAGACCCTGAGACACAGAGGCCCTGAGACCCTGAGACACTGAGACATTGAGACCCAGAGACTCAGAGGCCCTGAAACCCTGAGAGACTGAGGCACTGGGACTCAGAGACCCAGAGGCCCAGAGGCCCTGAGACCCTGAGACACAGACACCCACAGGCCCTGAGACCCTGAGACACTGAGACATTGAGACTCAGAGACCCAGAGACCCAGAAACCCAGAGGCCCTGAGACCCTGAGACCCTGAGACACTGAGACATTGAGACCCAGAGACCAAGAGACCCAGAGGCACTGAAACACTGAGACCCTGAGACCCAGAGGCCCTGAGACCCTGAGACACAGAGACCCTGAGACACAGAGACCCAGAGGCCTTGAGTCAATGAGACACAGAGACCCAGAGGCCCAGAGACCCTGAGACCCTGAGACACAGAGACCCAGAGGCCCTGAGACCCTGAGACCCTGAGACACTGAGGCCCTGAAACGCAAAGGCCCTGAGACCCTGAGACATAGAGACCCAGAGACCCTGAGACCCTGGAACCTAAAGGTAGTGAGACCCTGGGACCCTGAGACACTGAGAACCTGAGACCCAGAAGCCCTGAGACCATGGGAGACAGTGACCCAGAGGCCCTGATACCCTGAGACACAGAGACCCAGAGGCCCTGAGACCCTGAGACCCTGAGACACAGAGACCCAGAGACCATGAGACCCTGAGAGCCTGAGACATTGAGACTCAGAGACCCAGAGATCCAGAGGACCTGAGACCCTGAGACACTGAGACACTGAGACTCAGAGGCACTGAGACCCTGAGACACAGAGACCCAGAGGCCCTGAGACCCTGAGACACTGAGACCCAGAGGCCCTGAGACAGTGAGACACAGAGACCCAGAGGCCCAGAGACCCAGCGGACCTGAGACCCAGAGACACAGAGACCCAGAGGCCATGAGACCCTGAGACCGTGAGACCCTGAGACACTGAGACATTGAGACTCTGAGACCCAGAGACCCAGAGACACAGAGGCCCTGAGACCCTGAGACACTGAGACACAGAGACACAGAGACCCAGAGGCCCTGAGACATAGAGACCCAGAGGTCCTGAGACCCTGAGACACTGAGACATTGAGACTCAGAGACCCAGAGATCCAGAGGCCCTGAGACCCTGAGACCCTGAGAACCTGAGACACATAGACCCAGAGGCCCTGAGACCCTGAGACACTGAGACACTGAGACTCAGAGGCCTTGAGACCCTGAGACACTCAGACACTGAGACATTGAGACCCAGAGGCATGAGACCCTGAAACCCTGAGACACTGGGACATTGAGACCCAGAGACCCAAAGGCCCTGAGAGTCTGAGACCCTGAGACAAAGAGACCCAGAGGCCCTGAGACCCTGAGAAACTGAGACACAGATACCCAGAGGCCCTGAGACCCTGGGACCCTGAGACACTGAGACATTGAGGCTCAGAGGCCAAGAGAACCTGAGACACTGAGACATTGAGACTCAGAGACCCAGAGACCCAGAGGACCTGAGACACTGAGACATAGAGGCCCTGAGACCCTGAGACACTGAGTAATTGAGACCCTGAGGCCCTGAGACACAGAGACCCAGAGGCCCTGAAATCCTGAGGCACTCAGACACAGAGACCCAGAGGCCCTGAGACTCTGAGACACTGAGACATTGAGACCCATAGACGCAGAGGCCCTGAGACCCTGATACACTGAGACCCTGAGACCCAGAGGTCCTGAGACACTGAGGCACTCAGACACAGAGGCACTGAGACCCTGAGACACTGAGATACAGAGACCCAGAAGCCCTGAGACCCTGAGACACTGAGACGCAGACACCCAGATGCCCTGAGAACCTGGGACTCTGAGACCCTGAGACCCTGAGACACTGAGACATTGAGACATAGAGACCCAGAGACCCAGAGGACTTGAGACACTGAGACACTGAGACACAGAGGCCCTGAGACCCTAAGACACTCAGACACAGAGGCCCTGAGACCCTGAGACACTGAGACCCAGAGACGCTGAGGCCCTGAGACCCTGAGACACAGAGACCCAGAGGCCCTGAGACCCTGTGACACAGTCACCCAGAGGCCCTGAGACCCTCAGACACTGAGACACAGACACCCAGATGCCCTGAGACCCTGGGACTCTGAGTCCGAGACACTGAGACATTGAGACCCAGAGACCCAGAGACCCAGAGGCCCTGAGACCCTAAGACCCTGAGACACTGAGACATTGAGACTCAGAGATCCAGAGGCCCTGAGACCCAGAGACACAGAGACCCAGAGGCCCTGACACCCTGAGGCACTGAGACCCTGAGACCCAAAGGCCCTGAGAACCTGAGACACTGAGACCCAGAGACCCAGAGACCCTGAGGCCCTGAGACCCTGAGACCCTGAGACACTGAGACCCAGAGACCCAGAGACCCTGAGGCCCTGAGACCCTGAGACACTGAGACCCTGAGACCCAGAGGCCCTGAGACCCTGAGACCCTGAGACACTGAGACATTGAGACTCAGAGACACAGAGATCCAGAGGCCCTGAGACCCTTAGACACAGAGACCCAAAGGCACTGAGACTCAGTGACCCAGAGGCCCTGAGACGCTGAGACACATAGACCCAGAGACCCTGAGACCCTGAGACACTGAGACACTGAGACTCAGAGACCCAGAGGCCGTGAGACATTGAGAATCAGAGACCCAGAGACCCTGAGACCCAGAGGCCCTGAGACCCTGAGACCCTGAGATCCAAAGACACAGAGACCCAGAGACCCAGAGGCCCTGAGACACTGAGACACTGAGACTCAGAGACACTGAGACCCAGGGGCCCTGAGACCCTGTGACACTGAGACCCTGAGACCCTGAGACCCTGAGACACTGAGACACTGCGACACTGCGACACTGGGACATTGAGACTCAGAGACCCAGAGGCTCTGAGACCCTGAGACCCTGAGACACTGAGACCCTGAGACACTGAGACCCTGAGACACTGAGACCCTGAGACACTGAGACACTGCGACACTGGGACATTGAGACTCAGAGACCCAGAGGCTCTGAGACCCTGAGACTCTGAGACATTGAGACACAGAGACCCAGAGGCCCTGAGACCCTGAGACCCTGAGGCACAGAGACCCTGAGGCCCTGAGACCCTGAGACACTGAGACCCAGAGACCCAGAGGCCCTGAGACCCTGAGACACAGCGACCCAGAGGCCCTGAGACCCTGTGACACTGAGACACTGAGACACTGAGACCCAGAGACCCAGAGACCCTGAGACACTGAGACTCAGAGACACAGAGACCCAGAGACACTGACACCCTGAGACCCTGAGACACAGAGACCCAGAGGCCCTGAGACCCTGAGACACAGAGATCCAGATGCCCTGAGACCCTGAGACTCTGAGACGCTGAGACATTGAGACTCAGAGACCCAGAGACCCTGAGACCCTGAAACACTGAGACACAGAGACCCAGAGGCCCTGAGACCCTGAGACACTGAGACCCTGAGACCCAGAGGCCCTGAGACACTGAGACATTGAGACGCAGAGACCCAGAACACCTGAGACCCTGAGACCCTGAGACCCAGACACCCAGAGAGACTTAGACACTGAGACACTGACTCACAGAGACCCTGAGAAACTGACACCTAGAGTCCGACAGACCCAGTGACGCTGAGATCCAGCGAGCCAGAGACACTGAGACACTGAAACACAGAGACCGGCAGACCAAGAGACACAGAGACTCAGAGGCCCAGAGACCCTGAGACATTGAGTCACCGAGACCCTGAGACCCAGAGACACAGAGACCCTGAGACATTGAGCCCCAGAGACCCAGAGGCCCTGAACCCTGAGACACAGAGACCCAGAGACCCTGAGACATTGAGACACAGAGACCCAGAGTCCCTGAGACCCTGAGAAACTGAGACACTGAGGCCCAGAGACCCAGAGACACTGAAACACTGAGACCCTGGGTCACAGAGAGATGGAGATACAGAGACCCAGAGGCCCTGAGACCCAGAGACTGAAAGACACAGAGACACTGAGACCCAGAGACCCCGAGACCCTGAGACCCTGAGACACTGAGACACAGAGACCCAGAGACGCTGAGGTCCAGAGAGCCTGAGACACAGAGACCCAGGGACACTGAGACCCTGAGAAACTGAGACACTGAAACCCAGAGACACCGAGAGACTGAGACACTGAGACACCGAGACCCTGAAATAATGAGTCACGGAGACACTGAGACACAGAAACCCAGAGGCCGACAGACCCAGAGACTCAGGGACCCAGATACCCTGAGATCCAGCGAGCCAGAGACACTGAGACACAGAGACCCTGAGACACTGGGACGCAAAGACCCAGAGACCCTGAGAACCTGAGACTCTGAGACACTGAGTCACTGAGACCCTGAGACACAGAGACACAGAGACCCAGCGACCCGGTGACACTGAGACCTTGATACACTGAGACCCTGAGACAGAGAGACCCATTGACCCAAAGACCCTGAGAAACTGAGACCCTGAGACACTGAGACCCAGAGACCCAGAGACCCTGAGTCACTGAGACACTAAGACACAGAGACCCAGGGGCACTTAGACACAGAGACCCAGAGACACAGAGACCCAGAGACCCTGAGAACCAGAGACCCTGAGAACCAGAGAACCAGAGACTCTGAGACACTGAGAAGCAGCGACCCAGAGAACTTGAGACCCAGAGACCCTGCGACCCAGAGACCTGGGACCCAGAAACCCAGAGACACTGAGACCCTGAGACCCGGAGACACTGGGACGCAGAGACCCAGAGAGAAAGAGACCCTGCGACCCTGGGACTCTGAGACCCTGAAACCCAGAACGCAGAGACCATGAGACCCAGACACCCAGAGACCGAGAAACCCTGAGACCCTGAGACCCTGAAACCCTGAGACACTGAGACACTGAGACCCTGAGTCACTGAGACACTGAGATACTGAGTCACTGAGACACTGAGATACTGAGATACTGAGACCCTGAGGCACTGAGACACTGACTCCCAGAGACACAGAGACGCTGAGACACTGAGACACAGAGACCCAGAGACACCAAGACACATTGACACTGAGACCCAGAGACCCACAGTTCCTGAGACATTGAGATACTGAGACTCTGAGTCACTGAGAACTGAGATACTGAGACTCTAAGACACTGAGACCTTGAGACCCTGAGACACTGAGACACTGAGGCCCTGAGACCCAGAGACCCTGAGAAACTGATTCCCAGAGACCCAGAGACACTGAGACACTGAGGCACTCAAACCCAGAGACCCAGAGACAATGAAAAACTGAGACACAGAGACCCAGACGCCCTGGGACCCAGAGACCCAAAGACACAGAGTCACAGAGACCCAGAGAACCTGAGACACTGAGAGCCAGAGACGCGGAGATCCAGAGAGCCAGAGACTCTGAGACCCAGAGACCCTGAGACTCTGAGACCCTGAGACCCTGAGACCCAGGGAACCAGAGACACAGAGACACTGAGACCCTGAGACCCAGAGACCCTGAGACATTGAGTCACCGGGACACTGAGACCCAGAGACCCTGAGACCCAGAGACACTGAGACCCTGAGACCCAGAGACCCAGAAACACTGAGACCCTGAGACACAGAGACCCAGAGACACTGAGACCCTGAGACACAGAGACACTGAGACCCTGTGACACTGGGACCCTGAGTCCCTGTGACACTGATACACAGCGACCCTGAGAACCTGAGACACCGAGACACCGAAACCCAGAGACCCTGAGACCCAGAGACACTGAGACCCAGAGACCCAGAGACCAGGAGACACTGAGATCCTGAGACACAGACACCCAGAGACACAGAGACCCAGAGACCCTGTGACCCTGAGACACTGAGACCCTGAGAACCTGAGCCACTGAGACACAGAGACCCTGAGAAACTGAGACACTGAGACCCAGAGACCGTGAGACACAGAGAGCCTGAGAAACTGAGACACTGAGACCCAGAGACCTTGAGACACTGAGACACTGAGACTCTGAGACACTGAGACCCAGAGGCCCTGAGTCACTGAGACACTGAGACACAGAGACCCAGGGACACTGAGACCCTGAGAATCTGAGACCCAGATACTCAGACACACTGAGACACTGAGACCCAGAGACACAGAGACCCAGAGACCCTGGGACCCAGAGATCCAGAGACTCTGAGGCACTGAGTGACTGAGAACCAGGGACCCAGAGAGCCTGAGACCAAGACAGTCAGAGACCCTGAGACCCAGAAACCCTGAGACCGAGAGACACTGAGACCCAGAAACACTGAGAACCAATGACCCAGACACCCTGAGACACAGAGACCAGAGACCCTGAGACACTGAGACCATGAGACCCTGAGACACCGAGACCCAGTGTCCCAGAGACCGTGAGACCCTGAGACATTGATCACTGAGGCACTGAGGCCGAGAGACAAAGAGACCCTGAGAAACTGTGACACTGAGACACAGAGACCCAGAGACCCTGAGAAATACACACCCAGAGACCCTGAGACACTGAGACCCTGAGACCCAGTGACACTGTGACCCTAAGACCCAGAGACACTGAGACCCAGGGACACTGAGACACTGAGAAACTGAGACCCAGATACCCAGAGACACTGAGACCCAGAGACCCAGAGACCAAGAGACCCTGAGACCCAGATACAGAGACCCAGAGATCCAGAGACTCTGAGACACTGAGTCACTGAGAACCAGAGACCGAGAGACCCTGAGAACCTGAGACCCAGAGACACTGATAACCTATGACCCAGACACCCTGAGACCCAGAGACTAGACACCCTGAGGCACTGAGAGACTGAGGCACTGAGATCCTGGACACTGAGACGCAGAGAAACAGAGACCCTGAGACCCGAAGACCCACAGGCCCAGAGACCCTGAGACACTGAGACCCTGAGACCCTGAGAACTAGAGACCCTGACTCCCAGAGACCCAGAGACCCTGAGAAACTGAGACACAGAGACACAGAGACCGAGAGACCCAGAGACCTAGAAACCCAGAGACCCAGAGACCCTGAGACATTGAGATTCAGAGACCCTGAGACCCAGAGACCCTGAGACACTGAGACCCAGAGACCCAGAGACCCTGAGATACTGAGACACTGTGACACTGAGACACAGAGACCCTGAGACCCAGTGACCCTGAGACCCTGAGACACTGAGACCATGAGACACTGATGCACAGAGACCCTGAGAACCTGAGACACCGAGACACCGAGACAATGAGACCCTGAGACACTGGGACACTGAGACCCAGAGACCGAGAGACCTTGAGACCGAGAGATCCTGAGAAACTGAGACCCTGAGTCACTGAGACACAGAGACACTGAGAACCAGAAACTCAGAGACCCTCAGTCCCTGAGAAACTGAGACACTTTGGCATCGAGAAACTGAGACCCAGAGACAATGAGACCCAGAGACCCTGCGACGCTGAGACCCCATGACCCAGAGTCCCAGAAACACAGAGACCAGGGGACCTGGCGACCCTGACACAGTGACACACTGAGACAATGAGACACGGACACCCAGAGACCCAGTGACGCAGAGGCCCAGAGACCCAGAGACCCTGAGGGACTGATACAATGAGACACAGTGACCCAGGGACACTGAGACCCTGAGAAACTGAGACCCTGAGACGACCCTGAGACTCTGAGACCCAGAGACCCTGAGACCCAGAGACCCAGACACCCAGACACTCAGAGACCCTGAGACCCTGAGACACTGAGATACTGAGAAACTGGGACAATGAGACCAGAGACCCAAAGACCCTGAAACCCTGAGACACTGAGACCCAGAGACCCAGAGACACTGGTACCCTGTGACACTGAGACACTGTGACCCAGAGACCCTGAGAACCAGAGACCCAGAGACCTAGAGACCCTGAGAAACTGAGACCCAGAGTCCCAGAGGCCTTGATACCCAGATACCCAGAGACACTGAGACCCAGATACCCAGAGATCCTGAGACACTGAGAGCCAGACACCCAGAGACCCAGAGACAATGAGACACTTAGAACCAGAGACCCAGACACCCTGAGAAACTGAGACCCTGAGACACTGAGCCATTGAGACACTGAGACCCAGAGACCCTGAGACTCTGAGACACTGAGACCCTGAGACACTGAGACCCAGTGACCCAGAGTCCCAGAGACCCAGAGACCACAGGACCCAGAGACCCTGACACAGTGACACACTGAGACAGTGTGACACAGAGACCCAGAGACCCAGTGATGCAAAGTCGCAGAGACCCAGAGACCATGAGACACTGAGACCCTGAGACAATGAAAAACTGAGACTCAGAGACCTAGAGACGCTGTGACACTGAGACACAAAGACCCTGAGACCAGAGATCCTGAGACCCCGAGGCGCTATAACCCTGAGACACTGATACAATGAGATACCCAGACCCAGAGACCCAGACACCCTGAGAAACTGAGACCCTGAGACCCTGATACACTGAGACATTGAGACACTGAGACCCAGAGAACCTGAGACGCTGAGACACTGAGACTTTGAGACACTGAGACCCAGTGACCCAGAGCCCCAGAGACCCAAATACCATGGTACCCAGAGACCCTGACACAGTGACACACTGAGACAGTGTGACACAGAGACCCAGAGACCCAGTGATGCAAAGGCGCAGAGACCCCGAGACCGTGAGATACTGAGACCCTGAGATAATGAAAAACTGAGACCCTGAGACGCTGAGACACTGAGACCCTGAGACCCTGAGACTCTGAGACCCAGTGACCCAGAGACCTAGAGACCCTGAGATATTGAGACACAGAGACCCTGAGACACAGAGACCATGAGACCCCGAGATGCTATGACCCTGAGACACTGATACAATGAGACACAGAGATCCAGAGACCCTGAGACCCTGAGAAACTGAGACCCTGAGACACTGAGACCCAGAGACCCTGAAACCCAGAGAACAAGACTCCCAGAGACCCTGAGACACTGAGAAACTGAGACCCAAAGACACAGAGACCCAGAGACCCGGAGACCCTGAGACCCTGAGACACATAGGCACTGAGACACTGAGACATTGAGACAATGAGACCCTGAGACGCTGAGACACTGAGACCCTGAGACCCTGAGGCACTGAGACCCTGAGACCCACAGACCCAGAGTCACTGAGACACTGAGACACAGAAACCTTGAGACCCAGAGACAATGAGACCCAGAGACACTGAGAACCAATGACCCAGAGTCCCTGAGACACTGAGACCATGAGACCCTGAGACACTGAGACCATGAGACCCTGAGAAACTGAGACCCAGATACCCAGAGACACTGAGACCCAGAGACAAAGAGACCCTGAGAAACTGAGACCCAGAGACACAGAGATCCAGAGACCCAGAGACCCTGGCACCCAGAGACCCAGAGACCCAGAGACTCTGAGACACTGAGAACCAGAGACCCAGAGACCCTGAGGCACAGAGACCATGAGACCCTGAGACTCTGAGACACTGAGACACTGAGACACTGCGGCCCTGAGTCACTGAGACCATGAGACTCTGAGACACTGAGACCAAGAGACCCAGAGACCCTGAGACCCTGAGACTCTATATAGAACATAGAACATAGAACATTACAGCGCAGAACAGGCCCTTCGGCCCACGATGTTGCGCCGACCAGTTAAAAAACAATGACCCACTAACCTAAACCAATCCCTTTCCACCCATAAACCTATCCACGGATCTCTTAAACGCCCACAAACTAGGCGCATTTCCAACTGCAGCAGGCAGGGCATTCCAATCCCTCACCACCCTCTGGGTAAAGAACCTACCCCTGACATCCGTCCTATAACTACCCCCCCTTAATTTAAAGCCATGCCCCCTCGTGCTAGCTTTCTCCATCCGAGGAAAAAGGCTATCACTATCCACCCTATCTAAACCTCTAATCATCTTATATGTTTCAATATAATTCACCCAGAGACCCTGAGACCCAGAGACCCTGAGACACTGAGACCCTGAGACACTGAGACACTGAGACCCTGAGAAACTGAGAGCTGAGACTCTGAGACCTTAATTCCCTGAGACACTGAGACCCTGAGAAACTGTGAACCAGAGACCCTGAGTCCCTGAGACACTGAAACACTGAGACCCTAAGACACTGAGAGCCTGAGACACTGAGACACTGTGACACTGAGACCCAGTTACCCAGAGACAGAGAGAGTCTGAGACACAGAGACAGTGAGATCAACAAACCAAGACACCAGAGAACCAGACATCCAGAGACCCTGAGACCCTGAAACACTGAGACCCAGACATGCAGGGACCCAGAGATCCTGAGACCCTGAGTCGCTAAGACACTGAGACCCAGAGACACAGAGACCCAGAGACACAGAGAAACTGAGACCCTGAGACACAGAGACAGCGAGACCCACAGACCAAGAGACCCTGAGATACAGAGACACAGAGAACCAGAGACCCTGAGACACTGAGACACTGAGACTCTGAGACACTGCAACCCTGAAACCCTCAGACCCTGAGACCCAGAGCTCCAGAGACACTGAGACCCTGAGACACTGAGACACTGAGACCCAGAGACCCTGAGACACTGAGACACTGAGACCCAGAGACTCTGAGACACTGAGACACTGAGACCCTTAAGCACTGAGACACTGAGACCCTGAGACACTGAGAGCTGAGACTCTGAGACACAGAGAAACTGAGACCCTGAGACACTGATACATTGAGACCCTGAGACAATGATACACTGAGACCCAGAAACCCTGAGAACGAGCGATCCAGAGACCGAGAGACCCTGACACCCTGAGACACTGAGACACTGAGGCCCTGAGACACTGAGACCCTGAGACACAGAGGCACTAAGGCCCAGAGCCCCTGAGACACTGAAACTCTGAGTCCCGGAGACTCTGAGACACTGAGAAACTGAGACCCTGAGACCCTGAGACACTGAGAACCTGGGACACTGAGACAATGCGACCATGAGACCCTGAGACACTGAGATCCTGAGACCCAGAGACCCTGAGAAAATGAGACACTGAGACCCTGAGACCCTGAGACAATGACACACTGAGACACTGAGACCATGGGACCCAGGGGACCAGAGACCCGAAGACACTGAGACCCTGAGACACTGAGACCCTGAGACACTGAGAGACTGTGACCATGAGACCCTGAGACCCAGAGACACTGAGACCCTGAGAGACTGAGACCGTGAGACACTGAGACACTGATACACTGAGACCCAGAAACCCTGAGAACGAGAGATCCAGATACCCTGAGACACTGAGACCCTGAGACACTGAGAAACTGAGACCCTGAGACACAGAGACCCAGACATGCAGTGACCCAGAGTCCCTGTGAACCTGAGACCCTGAGACACTGAGACACTGAGACCCTGAGACTCTGAGACCCTGAGACCCTGAGACCCTGAGAAACTGAGACCCTGAGAACAACAGAAACTGAGACCCTGAGAAACTAAGACACTGAGGCACTGAGACACTGAGACCCAGACAACCAGAGATGCAGAGACCCTGAGACCCTGTGACCCTGACACACTGAGACACTGAGACACTGAAACCCCCGGAAACTGAGACTCTGAGACACTGAGACCCAGAGACCCTGAGACACTGAGACACGGAGCCACTGAGACACTGAGACCCTGAAACACTGAAAAACTGAGACACTGAGAAGCTGAGACACTGAGGCACAGAGACCCTGAGACCCAGAGACCCAGAGAGCCTGAGACCCTGAGACACTGAGACCATGAGACCCTGAGACACAGAGACCCAGACACGCAGTGACCCAGAGACCCTGAGAACCTGAGACTCTGAGACAATGTGACTATGAGACCCTGAGACACTGAAATTCTGAGACACTGAGACCCTGAGACACTGAGACGTTGAGATCCAGAGACCCAGAAACCCAAAGGCCCTGAGACCCAAAGACCCATAGACGCAGAGACCCTGAGACCCAGAGACACTCAGACGCTGAGACTCTGTGACCCTAAGACACTGAGAGACTGAGACACTGAGACCCTGAGACACTGAGACACTGAGACACTGAGGAACTGAGACACAGACACCCAGACACCCAGAGATCCTGAGACCCAGAGACACTGAGACACAGAGACCCAGAGACCCTGAGATACCGTGACACTGAGACCCTGAGACTCTGGGTCTCTGGGTCTCTGGGTCTCAGTGTCTCAGGGTCTCAGTGTCTCAGTTTCTCAGTTTCTCAGTGTCTCAGGGTCTCAGAGTCTCAGTATATCAGGGACTCAGTGTATGAGGGTGTCGGTGTCTCAGTTTTTCAGTTTCTCAGTGTCTCAGGGTCACAGAGTCTCAGTATATCAGGGACTCAGTGTATGAGGGTGTCGGTGTCTCAGTTTTTCAGTTTCTCAGTGTCTCAGGGTCACAGAGTCTCAGTATATCAGGGACTCAGTGTGTGAGGGTGTCGGTGTCTCAGTTTTTCAGGCTCTCAGTGCCTCAGGGTCTTGGTGTCTCAGTGTCCCAGGGTCTCAGGGTTTCAGTATCTCCGGGTCTCCGTGTCTCAGGGTGTCTGGGTCTCTTTGTCTCTGGGTCACAGTTTCACAGGGTCTCAGGGTCTCTGTGTCTCAGGGTCTCAGGGTCTCGCTGTCTCAGGGTTTCAGTGTCTCAGCGTCTCAGTGTCTCAATTTATCAGGGTCTCAGGGTCTCAGTGCCTCAGTGTCCCAGGGTCTCATGGTCATATTGTCTGAGTGCGTCAGGCTTTCAGTGTCTCAGGGACTCAGGGTCTCAGTTTCTCAGCACTCAGCATCTCAGAGGCTCAGTGTTTCAGTGTATCAGGGCCTCAGTATCTCAGTGTCTCACGGTCTCAGTGTTTCAGGGTCTCAGGGTCTCTGGGAATCTGTGTCTCTGGGGCTCAGTTTCTCATGGTCACAGGGTCTCTGTGTCTCTGGGACTGTGTGTCTCAGTGACTCAGAGTCTCCGGTTCTCAGTGTCTCCGTGTCTCAGGATCTCAGTGACTCATTGTCTCAGGGCCTCAGACCCTCAGTGTCTCAGTGTCTCAGGGGCTCAGGATATCAGTGACTCAGGTCTCAGGGTCGCAGTGTCCCAGTGTCTCACTGTCTCAGTGTCTCAGGGTCTCAGTGCCTCAGGGTCTCTGGGTCTCAGTGTCTCAGGGTCTCAGTGTCTCAGTTTCTCAGGGTCTCAGGCTCTCTGGGTCTCTGGGTCTCAGTGTCTCAGAGTCTCAGGCTGTCAGTGTCTCAGGGTCTCAGGGTTTCAGGGTCTCAGGGTTTCAGGTTCTCAGTGTCTCTGTGTCTCAGGGTCTCTGTGTCTCAGTGTCTCAGTGTCTCAGGGTCTCAGTGTCTTAGTGCCTCATTGTCTCAGGGTCGCAGTGTCTCTGTGTCTCAGGGTCTCTGTGTCTCAGTGTCTCAGGGTCTCAGGCTTTCTGAGTCTCTGTGTCACTGGGCCTCAGGGTCTCTGTGTCTCTGCGTCTCTGGGTCTCAGGGTATCTGTGCCTCAGTGCCTCAGTGTCTCAGCTTCTCAGTGTCTCAGTGTTTCAGGGTCTCTGGGTCTCAGGGTCTCTGCGTCTCTGGTACTCTGGTCTCAGGGTCTCTGTGCCTCAGTGTCTCAGGGTCTCAGGGTCTCTGGATCTCTCGGTCTCAGTGTCTCTGGGTCTCATGTTCTCATGGTCACAATCTCTCAGTGTCACAGGTTCTCAGTGTCTCAGGGTCTGGGTCTCAGTGTCTCCGTGTCTCAGGGTCTCAGTGTCTCAGTGTCTCAGTGTCTCAGGGTATCCGGGTCTCAGTGTCCCAGTGTCTCAGGGTCTCCGGGTCTCCGGGTCCCTGGGTCTCAGTGTCTCAGGGTCTCAGGGTCTCTGGTTGTCTGGGTCTCTGTGTCTCAGTTTCTCAGAGTCTCAGGGTTTCAGCGTCTCAGTGTGCCTGTGTCTCAGGGTCTCAGTTCTCCGGGTCTCTGGGTCTGTGGGTCTCTGGTTCTCTGGGTCTCAGGGTCTCTGGGTGTCAGTTTCTCCGGGTCTCTGGGTCGCCGGGTCTCTCGGTCTCAGTGTCTCAGTGTCTCAGGGTCTCAGGGTCTCTGGGTACCTGGGTCTCTTGGTCTCAGTGTCTCTGGGTCTCTGGGTCTCAGTTTCTCCGGGTCTCAGTGTCTCTGTCTCAGCGTCTCAGCGTCTCAGTGTCTCAGGGTCTCAGGGTGTCAGGGTCTCAGTGTCTCAAGGTCTGAGTGTCTGAGTGTCTAAGTGTCTGAGTGTCTCAAGGTCTCAGTGCCTCAGTGTCTCAGTGCCTGAGTGCATCAGTGTCTCAGGGTTTGGGTCTCTGGGTCTCAGTGTCTCAGGGTCTCAGGGTCTCAGTGTCTCAGGGTCTCTGGGTATGTGGGTCTCAGGGTCTCTGGGCCTGAGGGTCTCTGAGCCTCAGGGTCTCAGTGCCTCAGTGTCTCAGAGTCCATGGGTATCTGTGTTTCTGGGTCTCTGGGTGTCTTGTTCTCCGGGTCTCAGGGTCTCTGGGTTTCTGGGTCTCAGGGTCTCCGTGTGTCAGTGCTTAGTGTCTCAGGGTCTCAGTGTCTCTGGGTCTCTTGGTCTCTGTGTCTCAGGGTCTCAGGGTCTCTGGGTCGCTGTGTCTCTATGTCTCAATGTCTCATTGCCTCAGTGTCTCAGGGTCTCAGTTTCTCTGTGTTTCAGGGTCTAATGGTCTCAGTTTCTCAGGTCTAAGGGTCTCAGTGTCTCAGTGTTTCGGGGTCTCAGTGTCTCATTGTCTCAGTGTCTCAGTGTCTCAGGGTCTCGGGGTCTTTGTGTTTCTCGGTTTCTGGATCTCAGTGTCTCAATGTCTCAGTGTGTCAGGGCCTCAGGGTCTCTGGGACTCAGTGCTTAGTGTCTCAGGGTGTCAGGGTGTCAGGGTCTCAGTGTCTCAATGTCTGTGTGTCTCAGTGCCTCAGTGTCTCAGGGTCTCAGTGTCTCTGTGCCTCATTTCTCAGTCTCTCAGGGTCTCAGTGTCTCACAGTCTCAGGGTCTCAGGGTCTCAGTGTCTCAGTGTCTCAGGGCCTCTGGGCCTCAGGGTCTCTGGGTCTATGGGTCTCAGGGTGTATTGGTCTCAGGGTCTCTGGGTCTAAGGGTCTCAGGTTCTCTGGATCTCTGGGTCTCTGGATCTCTGTGTCACAGTGTCTCAGTGTCTCAGTGTCTCTGTGCCTCAGTCTCTCATCGTCTCAGGGTCACAGTGTCGCAGGGTCCCTGTTTCTCTGGGCCTCATGGCCTTTGGGTTTCTGGGTCTCTGGATCTCAGTGTCTTAGTGTCTCAGGGTCTCAGGGTCTCTGTTCCTCAGTGCTCAGTGTCTCAGGGTCTCAGAGTCTCAGGGTCTCAGGGTGTCAGGGTTTCAGTGTCTCAAGGTCTGAGTGTCTCAGTGTCTCAAGGTCTGAGTGTCTCAGGGTCTCAGGGTTTCAGGGTTTCAGTGCCTCAGTGCATCAGTGTCTCAGTGTGTCAGTATCTCAGGGTATGGGTCTCTGGCTCTCTGGGTCTCAGTGTCTCAGGGCCTCTGTGTCTCCTGGTCTCTGTGTCTCAGGGTGCCCATGCCCCTGAGTCTCAGGGTCTCAGTGTCTCAGGGTCACAGGGTTTCAGTGTCTCAGTGTATCCGTGACTCAGAGTTTCAGGGTGTCTGGGTCTCAGTGTTTAGTGTCTCAGGATCTCAGGGACACAGTGTCTCAGGGTCTCAGGGTCTCTGGGTCACAGTGTCTCAGGGTCTCAGGGACTCAATGTCTCAGTGTCTCAGCGTCTCAGGATCACAGTGTCTCAACGTCTCAGTGCTTAGTGTCTCAGGGTCTCAGGGACTCTGTGTCTCTGTGTCTCAGTGTCTGAGTGCGTCAGTGCCTCAGGGTTTGGGTCTCTGGGTCTCAGTGTCTCAGGGTCTCAGTGTCTCTGGGTCTCAGTGTCTCAGGGTCTCAGGGTCTCAGTGTCTCAGGGTCTCAGGGTCTCAGTGTCTCAGTGTCTTAGTGTCTCAGGGTCTCAGGGTCTCAGTGTCTCAGAGTCTCAGGGCCTCTGGGTCTCTGGGTCTCAGTGTCTCAGTGTCTCAGAGTCTCAGAGTGTCAGTGTGTCAGTTCCTCAGGGTCTGGGTCTCAGGGTCTCAGTTTCTCAGTGTCTTAGTGTCTCAGGGTCTCAGGGTCTCAGTGTCTCAGAG
The DNA here is from genome assembly GCF_965287045.1 of Carcharhinus amblyrhynchos. NCBI lineage: Eukaryota > Metazoa > Chordata > Chondrichthyes > Carcharhiniformes > Carcharhinidae > Carcharhinus > Carcharhinus amblyrhynchos. The sequence continues at coordinate 174,439 of NW_027649852.1, read as the reverse complement.
TCTCAGGGCCTCTGGGTCTCTGGGTCTCAGTGTCTCAGTGTCTCAGAGTCTCAGAGTGTCAGTGTGTCAGTTCCTCAGGGTCTGGGTCTCAGGGTCTCTGGGACTCAGTGTTTCAGTCTCTCAGGGTCTCAGTGTCTCTGGGTTTCTGGGTCTCTTGGTCTCTGCGGCTAAGGGTCTCTGGCTCTCAGGGCCACAGGGCCTCAGGGTCTCAGGGTCACAGTGTCTCAGTGTCTCAGGGTCCCTGGGTTTCATGGCCATTGGGTTTCTGGGTCTCTGGATCTCAATGTCTTTGTGTCTCAGGGTCTCAGGGTCCCTGTTCCTCAGTGCTTAGTGTCTCAGGGTCTCAGAGTCTCAGGGTCTGGGTCTCTGGGGCTCCTGCTCTCTGTGTCTCAGGGTGCCCGTGTCTCTGAGTCTCAGGTTCTCACTGTCTCAGGGTCACAGGGTTTCAGTGTCTCTGGGTCTCAGTGTCACTGGGTCTCAGGGCCTCGAGGTCTCAGGGTCTCTGGGTCTCAGGGTCTCAGTGTCTCAGGGTCTCAGGGCGTCTGGGTCCCTGGGTCCCTGGGTCTCTGGGTCTCAGGGTTTCAGGGTTTCAGTGTCTCAGTGTGTCAGTGTCTCAGGGTCTGGGTCTCTGGGACTCCTGGTCTCTGTGTCTCAGGGTGCCCGTGTCTCTGAGTCTCAGGGTCTCACCGTCTCAGGGTCACCGGGTTTCAGTGTCTCTGTGTCTCAGGGTCTCAGGGTTTCAGGGTCCCTGGGTCCCAGTGTCTCAGTGTCTCAGGGTCTCTGGGTCTCAGTGTCTCAGGGTCTCAGTGTCTCTGTGTCTCTCGGTCTCAGTGTCTCCGGATCTCAGGGTCTCAGTATCTCAGTATTTCAGGGTCTCAGTGACTCTGGGTCTCTGGGTCTCTTGGTCTCAGGGTCTCTGAGCCTCTGGGCCTCAGTGTCTCAGGGTCTCAGTGTCTCAGGGTGTCAGTGTCTCAGGGTATCCGGGTCTCAATGTCCCAGTGTCTCAGGGTCTATGATTCTCAGTGTCTCAGGGTCTCTGGGCCTGTGTGTCTCTGGGTCTCTGGGTCTGAGGGTCTCTGAGTCTCAGGGTCTCAGTGCCTCAGGGTCTCAGTGTCCATGGTTATCTGGGTCTCTGGGACTCTGGGTGTCTGGGTCTCAGGTTCTCTGGGTTTCTGGGTCTCAGGGATTCAATGTCTCAGTGTCTCAGTGTTTAGTGTCTCAACGTCTCCAGGTCTCAGTGTCGCAGGAATCAGGGTCCCTGGGTCTCTGGGTCTCGGGGTCTCAGGGTCTCGGGGTCTCAGAGTCTCTGGGTGTCTGGGTCTCTGTGTCTCAGTGTCTCAGTTTCTCTGTGCCTCTGCGTCTCAGGGTCTCAGTGTCTCAGGGTCTCAGGGTGTCAGGGTTTCAGTGTCTCAAGGTCTCAGTGTCTGGTTACCTCAGTGTCTCAGTGTGTCAGGGTCTCAGTGTCTCTGTGTTTCAGGGTTTCAGTGTCTCAGGGTCTCAGTCTCTCAGCTTCTCAGTGTCTCAGTGACTCAGGGTCTCGGTGCCTCAATGTGTCAATGTCTCAGTGTCTCAGGGCCTCAGGGTCTCAGGGTCTCAGTGTTCCTGTGTTTCAGGGTCTCAGTGAGTAAGGGTCTCAGTGTCTCAGGGGCTCAGTGTCTTGGTGTCTCAGAGTCTCTGTGTCTCAGTGTCTGAGGGTCTCAGTTTCTCAGGGTCTCTGGGTCTCTGGGTATCCGGCTCTCTGGGTCTCAGGGTCTCAGTGTCTCAATGTCTCAGGGTCTCAGTGTCTCAGGGTCTCAGTGTCTCAGCGTCTGAGTGTCTCAGGGTGGCTGGGTTTCTGGGTCTCAGGGTCTCAGAGTCTCAGAGTCTCATTGTCTCAGGGTCTCTGGGTTTCTGGGTGTCTGGGTCTCAGTTCCTTCGTGTCTCAGGGTCTCAGGGTCTCAGAGTCTCAGGGTCTCAGGGTCTCAGTGTTTCTATGTTTCAGCGTCTCAGCATCTCAGTGTCTCAGCCTCTCAGGGGCTCAGGGTCTCAGTGTCTCAGAGTCTCGGTGTCTTAGGATCTCAGTTTCCCAGAGTCTCTGGGAAACTGGGTCTCCGGGTCTCTGAGTCTCAGGGTCTCAGAGTCTCAGTGTCTCAGGGTCGCTGGGTTTCTGGGTGTCTGAGTCTCAGTGCCTCCGTGTCTCAGGGTCTCAGGTTCTCAGTGTCTCAGGGTGTCAGTGTCTCAGGGTCTCAGTGTCTCTGTGTTTCAGCGTGTCAGCGTCTCAGTGTCTCAGGGTCTCAGTGCCTCAGTGTGTCGGTGCCTTTGGGTCTCAGTTTCTCAGGGTCTCTGGGAAACTGGGTCTCCGGGTCTCTGAGTCTCAGAGTCTCAGCGTCTCAGAGTCTCGGAGTCTCAGTGCTTAGTGTCTCAGCGTCTCAGGGACTAAGTGTCTCAGGGTCTCAGTATCTCAGGGTCTCAGGGTCTGTGGGTTTCTGGGTGTCTAGGTCGCAGTGTCACCGTGTCTCACTGTCTCACTGCCTCACCGTCTCAGGGTCTCTGGGTCTCTGTGCTCGTGTCTCAGAGTCTCAGGGACTCAGTGTGTCAGGGTCTCTGGGTCACAGTGCATAGTGTCTCAGGGTCTCAGGGTCTCAGTGTCTCAATGTCACAGTGCTTCATGTCTCAGGGTCTCAGAGACTCAGTGTCGCAGGGTCTCAGGGTCTCTGTGTCTCAGTGTCTCAGGGTCTCAGCATCTCAGTGAGTCAGGGTCTCAGTGTCTCAGTGTCACAGAGTCTCTGTGTCTCAGAGTCTTTCGGTCTCTGGGTCTCAGGGTCGCAGTGTCTCAGTGTCACAGGCTCTCAGGGTCTCTGGGTCTCAGCGTCTCTGGGTTTCTGGGTCTCTGGATCTCAGTGTCTCAGTGTCTCTGTGTCTCAGTGTCTCAGTGTCTCAGGGTCACTGGGCCTCAGTGCTTAGTGTCTCAGGGTGTCAGGGTGTCAGGGTCTCAGTGTCTCAAGTTCTGAGTGTCTCAGTGTCTCAGTGTCTCAGTGTCTCAGTGCCTCAGTGTCTCAGGGTCTGGGTCACAGGGTCTCAGTGTCTCAGGGTCTGGGTCACAGGGTCTCAGTGTCTCAGTGTCTCAGGGTCTCAGGGTCTCAGTGTCTCAGGGTCTCAGCGATGTGGGCCTCAGGTCTCAGGGTCTCAGTGTCTAAAGGTTTCAGTGTCTCAGTGTCTCAGGGTCTAAAGTTCTCAGGGTCTCAGTGTCTCTGTGTCTCAGTGTCTCAGGGTCTCTGTGTCTCAGTGTCTCGGGGTCTCAGTGTCTCAGGGTATCCGGGTCTCATTGTCTCAGGCTCTCAGGGTCTCAGTATCTCAGTATCTCAGGGTCTCAAGGTCTCTGAGTCTCGAGGTCTCAGGGTCTCCGGGTCTCAGTGTCTCAGTGTCCCAGTGCTTCATTTGTCAGGGTCTCAGGGACTCAGTGTCTCAGGGTCTCAGTATCTCAGGGTCTCTGTGTCTCAGTGTATCAGTGTCTCAGGGTCTCTGGGTCTCTGGGTCTCAGTGTCTCAGGGTCTCAGTATCTCAGCGTCTCAGGGCCCCAGTGTCTCAGGATCTCAGTGTCTCAATGTCTCAGTGCTTAGTGTCTCAGGGTCTCTGGGTTTCTGGGTCTCAGTGTCTCAGGGTCTCAGTATCTCAGCGTCTCAGGGGCTCAGTGTCTCAGTGTCTCGGTGTCTCAGGGTCTTAGTTTCTCAGGGTCTCTTGGAAGCTGGGTCTCCGGGTCTCTGAGTCTCAGGGTCTCAGTGTCTCACTGTCTCAGGGTCTCTGGGTTTTTGGGTGTCTGGGTCTCAGTGTCTCCGTGTCTCAGGGTCTCTGGGTCTCAGTGCATAGTGTCTCAGGGTCTCAGGGACTCAATTTGTCAGTGTCTCAGTGTCTCAGGGTCAATGTCTCACGGTCTCAGGGTCAATGTCTCATGGTCTCAGTGCCCCAGGGTCTCAGTGTCTCAATGTCTCATTGCTTCGTGTCTCAGGGACTCAGTGTCGCAGTGTCTCAGGGACACAGTGTCTCAGTGTCTCTGGGTCTCTGTGTCTCTGGGTCTCAGGATCTCAGTGTCTCTGCATTTCAGCATCTCAGGGCCTCAGTGAGTCAGGGTCTCAGTGTCTCAGTGTCTCAGGGTCTCAGTGTTTCAGTGTCTCGGTGTCTTCGGGTCTCAGTTTCTCAGGATCTCTGGGAATCTGGGTCCCCGGGTCTCTGAGTTTCAGCGCCTCAGTGTCTCAGGGTCTCTGGGTCTCAGTGCTTAGTGTCTCAGGGACTCAGCGGCTCGATGTCTCAGGGTCTCGGTGTTTCAGGGGCTCAGTGTCTCAGAGTCTCAGGGTTTCAGTGTCACAGGATCTCAGTGTCTTAATGTCTCAGTGTTTAGTGTCTCAGGGTCTCAGGGTCTCAGGGTCTCAGTGTCTTAGCGTCTCAGGGTCTCAGTGTCTCTGAGTCTCAGAGTCTCAGTGTCTCAGGGTCTCAGGGTCTCAGCGACTCAATGTCTCAGTGTCTGTGTCTCAGGGTTTCAGTGTCTCAGGGTCTCTGGGCCTCTGTGTCTCAATGTCCAAGTGTTTCGTTTCTCAGCGTCTCAGTGTCTCAGGGTCTCAGGGCCTCTGGGTCTCAGTGTCTCAGGGTCTCAGTGTCTCAATGTCTCAGGGTCTCAGTGTCCCAGTGTCTCAGGGTCTCGTGTCTCAGGGTCTCAGTGTCTCAATGTCTCAGTGCTTAGTGTCTCAGGGTCTCAGAGACTCAGTGTCTCAGGGTCTAGGTGTCTCAGGGTCACAGTGCCTCAGTGTCTCAGGGTCCCTGGGTCTCTGTGTCTCAGTGTGTCAGTGTTTCAGGGTCTCAGTGTCTCAGGGTCTCAGTATTTCTGTGTTTCAGCATCTCAGCATCTCAGTGTCTCAGGGGCTCAGGGTCTCAGTGTCTCAGTGTCTCAAGGTCTCAGTGTCTCAGGGTCTCAGGGTCTCAGTGTCGCACGGTCTCAGTGTCTCAGGGTCTCTGGGTCTCAGTTTGCCATGGTTTCAGGGTCTCTGTGTCTCAGTGTCTCAGGGTCTCAGGGTCTCTGGGTCACTGCGTGTCTGGGTCTCACTGACTCTGGGTCTCAGTGCCTCAGGGTCTCTGGGTCTATGGCTCTCAGGGACTCTGGGTCTCTGGGTCTCAGTGTCTCAGGCTCTCAGCGTTTCAGGGTCGCAACGTCTCTGTGCCTCAATGTCTCTGTCCCAGTGTCCCGGTGTCTCTGTGTCTCAGGGTCTCCGGGTCTCAGGGTCTCTGCGTCTCTGCGTCTCTGGTCCTTTGGGTCTCAGGGTCTCTGTGCCTCAGTGTCTCAGTCTCTCAGGGTCTCAGTCTCTCAAGGTCTCAGTGTCTCTGGGTCTCAGGGGCTCATGGTCACAGTCTCTCAGTGTCTCAGGGTCTCAGTGTCTCAGTGTCTCAAGGTCTCTGGTTCCCTGGGTCAGAGGGTCTCTCAGTGTGTCATTGTCTCAGGTTCTCAGTGTCTCATTTTCTTAGGGTCTCTGGGTCTCAGGATCTCAGTGTCTCAGTGTCTCAGGGTCTCACGGTTACATTGTCTCAGTGTCTCTTGGTCTCAGGGTCTCAGCTTCTCAGGGTCTCTGGGTCTCAGTTTCTCAGTGTCTCAGAGCCTCAGGGACTCAGAGTCTCAGTGTCTCAAGGGCTCAGGGCCTCAGTGCCTCTGTGTCTCAGGGTCTCAGTGTCTCAGGGCCTCAGTGTCTCCATGTCTCCGTGTCTCAGGGTCTCAGTGTCTCAGGGTCTCAGTGTCTCACTGTCTCAGTGTCTCTGTGTTTCAGGGTATCAGTGTCTCAGGGCCTCAGTGTCTCCATGTCTCCGTGTCTCAGTGTCTCAGTGTCTCAGGGTCTCAGTGTCTCAGTGTCTCGGTGTTTCAGGGTATCAGTGTCTCAGTGTCTCAGGGTCTAAGAGTCACTGGGTCTCTGGGTCTCAGGGTCTCAGGTTTTCAGGGTTGCAGTGTCTCAATGTCTCAGGGTCTCATTGTCGCAGGGTATCAGTGCCTCAGGTCGCAGGTTGTCTTGGTCTCAGGGTCTCTGCTTCTTAGGGCCCCTGGGTCTCTAGGTCTCAGTTTCCATGTGTCTCTGTGTCTCAGTGTCTCAGTGTCACAGGGTCTCAGGGTCTCAGTGTTTCAGGGTTTCTGGGTCTCAGGGTCTCTGTGTCTCAGTGTCTCAGGGTCTCAGCTTCTCAGTGTCTCAGTGTTTCAGGGTCTCAGTGTCCCAGGGTCTCTGTGCCTCAGTGTCTCCGTGTCTCAGCTTCCCAGTGTCTCAGTGTTTCAGTTTTTCAGGGTCTCAGTGGCTCAGTGGCTCAGGGTCTCAGTGTCTCAGGGTTTCAGGGTCTCTGGGTCTCTGGATCTCTGGATCTCTGGTTCTCAGAGTCTCTGGGTCTCAGTGTCTCAGTTTCTCAGTGTCTCAGTGTCTCAGGGTCTCATTTTCTCAGGGTCTCTGGGTATCAGGGTGTCAGGGTCTCAGGGTTTCAGGGTTGCAGCGTCTCAATGTCTCAGTGTCTCAGTGCCACAGTGTCTCAGTGTCTCAGGTTCTCAGGTTCTCTTGGTCTCAGGGTCTCTGCTTCTCAGGGTCTCAGGGTCTCAGTGTATCAGTGTCTCAGGGTCTCAGTGTCTCATGTTCTCAGTCTCTCTGTGTCTCAGTGTCTCAGGGATTCAGGGTCTCAGAGTCTCAGCTCTCAGTGTCTCAAGTTCTCACTGTCTCAGTGTTTCAGGGTCTCAGTATCTCAGGGTCTCCGGGTCTCAGTGTCTCAGGGTCTCAGTTTCACTGGGTCTCTGGGTCTCAGGGTTTCAGGGTTGCAGTGTCTCAATGCCCCAGTGTCTCAGGGTCTCAGTGTCTCAGCATCTGAGGGTCTCTGGGTCTCTGTGTCTCTGTATCTCAGGGTCTCTGGGTCTCAGGGTCTCTTGGTCTGTTGGTCTCACTGTCCCTGTATCTCAGGGTCTCTGTTTCTCTGGGTCTCTGGGTCTCAGTTTCTCAGGGTCTCTGTGTCTCTGGATCTCAGTGCCTCAGAGTCTCAGCTCTCCGTTTCTCAGGGCCTCAGTGTCTCAATGTCTCAGTGCCCCAGTGTCTCAGGGTCTCAGGGTCTCTGGGTCTCAGGGTCCCTGGGAATCAGCGTCTAATTTTCTCTGGGTCCCATGGTCACAGGGTATCTGCATCTCTGGGTCCCTGGGTCTCAGTGTTTCAGTGTCTCCGGGTCTCAGTGTCTCAGGTTCTCAGAGTCTCAGTCTCTCGGTCTCTCAGCGGCTCAGGTTCTCAGGGTTTCAGGTTTGCAGTCACTCAGTGTCTCAGTGGCGGAGGGTCTCAGTGTCTCAGTGTCTCAGCCTCGCTGGGTCTCAGGGTCTCTGGGTCTCAGGGTCTCAGTGTCTCAGAGTCTCTGGGTATCAGTGCCGCAGTGCCTCAGTGTCTCAGGGTGTCAGGGTCTCAGGGTCTCATGTCTCAGTATCTCAGGTTCTCAGTGTCTCAGGGTCCCAGTGTCTCTGGGTCTCAGTGTCTCTGGGTCTCGGGGTCTCTGTGTCTCAGTGTCTCAGGGTCACAGTGTCTCTGTGTCTCACTGTCTCAATGTCTAAGTGTCTCAGGGTCTCAGTGTCTCTGGGTCTCTGGGTCTCAGGGCGTCTGGGTCTCTGTGTCTCAGTGTCTCAGGGTCTCAGGGCATATGGATCTCTGTGTCTCATGTCCTCCTGGTCTCTGGGACTCTGAGGCTCAATGTCTCAGTGTCTCAGGGTCTCAGGGCTTCTGGGTCTCTGTGTCTCAGGGTCTCAGGGCGTCTGGGTCTCTGTGTCTCAGTGTCTCAGGGTTTCAGGGTCTCTGGGTCTCTGTGTCTCAGGGTCTCAGGGCGTCTGGGTCTCTGTGTCTCAGTGTCTCAGGGTTTCAGGGTCTCTGTGTCTCAGTGTCTCAGGGTTTCAGGGTCTCTGGGTCTCTGTGTCTAAGGGTCTCAGGGCGTCTGGGTCTCTGTGTCTCAGTGTCTCAGGGCTTCTGGGTCTCAATGTCTCAGTGTCTCAGGTTCTCATGGCCTCTGGGTCTCGGTGTCTCAGGGTCTCAGGGTCTCTGGGTCTCTGGGTCTCTGTGTCCCAGGGTCTCAGGGACTCTGGGTCTCAGGGTCTCAGTTTCTCAGGGCCTCTGGGTCTCTGGGTCTCAGTGTCTCAGGGTCTCCGGGCCTCTGGGTCTCTGTGTCTCAATGTCTCAATGTCTCAGTGTCTCAGGTTCTCAGGGTCTCTGAGTCTCAGTGTCTCAGGGTCTCAGGGCCTCTGGGTCTCTGGGTCTCTGAGTCTCAATGTCTCAGTGTCTCAGGTTCTCAGGGTCACAGGGCCTCTGGGTCTCAGGGTCTCAGTGTCTCAGGGTCTCAGGGCCTCCAGGTCTCAGTGTCTCAGGGTCTCAGGGCCTCAGGGCTTCAGGGTCTCTGTGTCTCAATGTCTCAGCGTCTCAGGGTCTCAGGGTCTCAGGGCCTCTGTGTCTCTGAGTCTCAATGTCTAAGTGTCTCAGTGTCTCAGTGTCTCAGGGTCTCAGGGCATCTGGGTCTCTGTGTCTCATGTCCTCCTGGTCTCTGGGACTCTGAGGCTCAATGTCTCAGTGTCTCAGGGTCTCAGGGCTTCAGGGCCTCAGTGTCTCAGAGTCTCAGGGTCTCAGGGCGTCTGGGTCTCTGTGTCTCAGTGTCTCAGGGCCTCTGCGTCTCAGGGTCTCAGTGTCTCAGGGTCTCAGTGTCTCAGGGCGTCTGGGTCTCAGGGTCTCAGGGTCTCAGGGCCTCTGGGTCTCTGAGTCACAGTGTCCCAGTGTCTCTGGGTCTCAGGGCCTCTGTGTCTCTGTGTCTCAGGGTCTCAGGGTCTCAGGGCCTCTGGGTCTCTGTGTCTCAGGGTCTCAGGGCATCTGGGTCTCTGTGTCTCAGGGTCTCAGGGTCTCTGGGCCTCTGGGCCTCTGAGTCTCAATGTCTCAGTGTCTCAGGGTCTCAGGGCCTCTGGGTCTCTGTGTCTCAGTGTCTCAGGGTCTCAGGGCCTCTGGGTCTCAGGGTCTCAGGGCCTCTGGGTCTCAGTGTCTCAGGTTCTCAGGGCCTCTGGGTCTCAGTGTCTCAGGTTCTCAGGGCCTCTGGTCTCAGTGTCTCAGGTTCCCAGGGCCTCAGGGTCTCAGTGTCTCAGGTTCTCAGGGTCTCAGGGCCTCTGTGTCTCAGGGTCTCTGTGTCTCAGGGCCTCTGGGTCTCTGTGTCTCAGGGTCTCAGGGCCTCTGGGTCTCAATGTCTCAGTGTCTCAGGTTCTCATGGCCTCGGGGTCTCTGTGTCTCAGGGTCTCACGGCCTCTGGGTCTCAGGGTCTCTGTGTCTCAGGGGCTCAGGGGCTCAGGGTCTCACGGCCTCTGGATCTCAGGGTCTCAGTGTCTCCGTCTCAGGGTCTCTGGGTCTCAGTGTCTCAGGGTCTCAGGGCCTCTGGGTCTCAGTGTCTCAGGGTCACAGGGTCTCCGGGCCTCTGGGTCTCTGAGTCTCAGGGTCTCTGGGTCTCTGTGTCTCAGGGTCTCAGTGCCTCTGGGCCTCTGGGTCTCAGTGTCTCAGGGTCTCTGGGTCTCTGGGTCTTTGTGTCTCAGGGTCTCAGGGCCTCTGGGTCTCTGTGTCTCAGGGTCTCAGGGCCTCTGGGTCTCAGTGTCTCAGGTTCTCAGGGTCTCAGGGTCTCTGGGTCTCTGTGTCTCAGGGTCTCAGGGCCTCTGAGTCTCTGGGTCTCTGTGTCTCAGTGTCTCAGGGTCTCACGGCCTCTGGGTTTCAGGGTCTCTGTGTCTCAGGGGCTCAGGGGCTCAGGGTCTCACGGCCTCTGGGTCTCAGGGTCTCAGTGTCTCCGTCTCAGGGTCTCTGGGTCTCAGTGTCTCAGGGTCTCAGGGACTCTGGGTCTCAGGGTCTCAGTGTCTCAGGGCCGCTGGGTCTCAGTGTCTCAGGGTCACAGGGTCTCCGGGCCTCTGGGTCTCTGAGTCTCAGGGTCTCCGGGTCTCTGGGTCTCTGTGTCTTTGGGTCTCAGTGTCTCAGTTTCTCAGTGTCTCAGTGTCACAGGGTCTCAGTGTCTCAGGGTCTCTGGGTGTCTGGTTCTCTGGGTTTCAGGGTCTCTGAGTCTCTGGTTCTCGGTGTCTCAGGGTCTCAGGGTCTCTGGGTCTCATTGTCAGATAGTCTCTGGATAACTGGGTCTCAGAGTCTCTGGGTCTCTGGGGCTCTGCGTCTTAGTGTCTCAGTGTCTCTGGGTCTCAGGGTCTCAGGGTTTCTGGATCTCAGGGTCTCTGGGTCTCTGGGTCCCAGGGTCTCTGGGTCTCTGGGTCTCAGTGTCCATGGGTCTCAGTGTTTCAGTTTCTCAGGGTCTCTTTTTCTCTGGGTCTCAATGTCTCAGTGTCTCTGGGTTTCAGTTTCTCATGGTCTCAGTGTCCCTGTGTCTCAGTGTCTCAGTGACTCAGTGACTCTGGGTCTCAGGGTCTCAGTGTCTCAGTGACTCTGGGTCTCAGGGTCTCTGGGTCTCAAGATCTCTGGGTCTCAGTGTCTCAGTTTCTCAGGCTCTCAGGGGCTTTGGGTCTCAGTGTCTCAGGGTCTCAATGTCTCAAGGTCTCTGGGTCTCTGGGTCACTGTGTCAGGGTCATTGGGTCTCTGGGTCTCTGTGTCTCAGTGTTGCAAGGTCACAGGGTCTCTGAGTCTCGGGGTCCCTGTGTCTCAGTGTCTCAGGGTCTCTGGGTCTCTGTGTATCAGTGTCTCTGTTTCTGTGGGTCTCTGGGTCTCACTGTCTCAAAGTCTCAGTCTCTCGGTGTCTCCGGGTTTCTGGGTCTCAATGTCTAAGGGTTTCAGTGTCTCAGGCTCTCTGGGTGTGTGTGTCCTAGTGTCTCAGTGTCTCTGTGTCTCAGGGTCTGAGTGTCTCAGGGTCTCAGGGCCTCTGGGTCTCAGTGTCTTAGTGCCTCAGGGTCTCAGGGTCTCTGGGTCTCAGTGTCTCAGAGTCTCAGGGCCTCTGGGTCTCAGTGTCTCAGGGTCTCAGGGCATCTGGATCTCTGTGTCTCATGTCCTCCTGGTCTCTGGGACTCTGAGGCTCAATGTCTCAGTGTCTCAGGGTCTCAGGGCTTCTGGGTCTCAGTGTCTCAGGGTCTCAGGGTCTCAGGGCGTCTGGGTCTCTGTGTCTCAGTGTCTCAGGGTCTCAGGGCATATGGATCTCTGTGTCTCATGTCCTCCTGGTCTCTGGGACTCTGAGGCTCAATGTCTCAGTGTCTCAGGGTCTCAGGGCTTCTGGGTCTCTGTGTCTCAGGGTCTCAGGGCGTCTGGGTCTCTGTGTCTCAGTGTCTCAGGGTTTCAGGGTCTCTGGGTCTCTGTGTCTCAGGGTCTCAGGGCGTCTGGGTCTCTGTGTCTCAGTGTCTCAGGGTTTCAGGGTCTCTGTGTCTCAGTGTCTCAGGGTTTCAGGGTCTCTGGGTCTCTGTGTCTAAGGGTCTCAGGGCGTCTGGGTCTCTGTGTCTCAGTGTCTCAGGGCTTCTGGGTCTCAATGTCTCAGGTTCTCATGGCCTCTGGGTCTCGGTGTCTCAGGGTCTCAGGGTCTCTGGGTCTCTGGGTCTCTGTGTCCCAGGGTCTCAGGGACTCTGGGTCTCAGGGTCTCAGTTTCTCAGAGCCTCTGGGTCTCTGGGTCTCAGTGTCTCAGGGTCTCCGGGCCTCTGGGTCTCTGTGTCTCAATGTCTCAGTGTCTCAGGTTCTCAGGGTCTCTGAGTCTCAGTGTCTCAGGGTCTCAGGGCCTCTGGGTCTCTGGGTCTCTGAGTCTCAATGTCTCAGTGTCTCAGGTTCTCAGGGTCACAGGGCCTCTGGGTCTCAGGGTCTCAGTGTCTCAGGGTCTCAGGGCCTCCAGGTCTCAGTGTCTCAGGGTCTCAGGGCCTCAGGGCTTCAGGGTCTCTGTGTCTCAATGTCTCAGCGTCTCAGGGTCTCAGGGCCTCTGTGCCTCTGTGTCTCAATGTCTAAGTGTCTCAGTGTCTCAGTGTCTCAGGGTCTCAGGGCATCTGGTTCTCTGGGTCTCAGGGTCTCTGGGTCTCTGAGTCTCAGTGTCTCAGGGTCTCAGGGCCTGTGGGTCTCTGTGTCTCTGAGTCTCAATGTCTCAGTGTCTCAGGTTCTCAGGGTCTCAGGGCCTCTGGGTCTCAGGGTCTCAGTGTCTCATGGTCTCAGGGCCTCCAGGTCTCGGTGTCTCAGGGACTCAGGGCCTCTGGGTCTCTGTGTCTCAATGTCTCAGCGTCTCAGGGTCTCAGGGTCTCAGGGCCTCTGTGTCTCTGAGTCTCAATGTCTAAGTGTCTCTGTGTCTCAGTGTCTCAGGGTCTCTGGGCCTCTGGGCCTCTGGGTCTCTGTGTCTCTGTGTCTCAGGGTCTCAGGGCCTCTGGGTCTCTGTGTCTCAGGGTCTCAGGGCCTCTGGGTCTCTGTGTCTCAGGGTCTCAGGGTCTCTGGGCCTCTGGGTCTCTGAGTCTCAATGTCTCAGTGTCTCAGGGCCTCAGCGTCTCTGGGTCTCTGGGTCTCAGTGTCTCAGTGTCTCAGGGCCTCAGGTTCTCAGGGTCTCAGGGTCTCTGTGTCTCAGGGTCTCAGGGCCTCTGGGTCTCTGGGTCTCTGTGTCTCAGGGTCTCAGGGCCTCTGGGTCTCTGTGTCTCAGGGTCTCAGGGCCTCTGGGTCTCAGTGTCTCAGGTTCTCAGTGTCTCAAGGCCTCTGGGTCTCTGTGTCTCAGGGTCTCAGGGCCTCTGGGTCTCTGTGTCTCAGGGTCTCAGGGCCTCTGGGTTTCTGGGACTCAGTGTCTCAGGGTCTCAGTGACTCTGGGTCTCTGTGTCTCAGGGTCTCTGTATCTCAGGGTCTCAGGGCCTCTGGGTCTCTGTGTCTCAGGGTCTCAGGGCCTTTGGGTCTCATGGCCTCTGGGTCTCTGTGTCTCAGTGTCTCAGGGTCTCAGGGCCTGTGGGTCTCAGGGTCTCAGTGTCTCAGCGTCTCTGGGTCTCTGGGTCTCAGTGTCTCAGGGTCTCAGTATTACGGTTGATAAAGGGGATGTGCTGGAAATTCTTGAGGGGCTGAAAATAGATAAGTCCCCTGGTCCGGATGGGATCTACCCTAGGATTCTCTGGGAGGCTAGAGAGGTGATTGCAGAGCCTCTGGCTCAGATCTTCAGGTCGTCATTGGTCTCTGGTGTAGTCCCGGAGGATTGGAGGATAGCGAATGTTGTCCCATTGTTTAAGAAGGGGAACAGAGACTTTGCCGGGAATTATAGACCGGTGAGTCTTACTTCTGTTGTGGGCAAGGTTTTAGAAAAAATTATTAGGGATAGGATTTATAGTTATTTGGAGTGTAATGAATTGATTAGAAATAGTCAGCATGGTTTTGTAGCGGGTAGGTCGTGCCTTACTAACCTTATTGAGTTTTTTGAGAAGGTGACCAAAGAGGTGGATGGGGGCAAGGCAGTTGACGTGGTATACATGGATTTTAGTAAGGCGTTCGATAAGGTTCACCATGGTAGGCTTCTGCAGAAAATGCAGATGTATGGGATTGTGGGTAATCTAGGAAGTTGGATCAGGAATTGGCTATCAGATAGGAGACAGAGGGTGGTGGTTGATGGTAAATATTCATCATGGAGTACAGTTACGAGTGGTGTGCCTCAGGGATCTGTTTTGGGGCCACTGTTGTTTGTAATTTTTATTAATGATCTGGATGAGGGTATAGTTGGGTGGATTAGTAAATTTGCTGATGACACCAAAATTGGAGGTGTGGTAGATTGTGAGGAAGGGTGTCATAGTCTGCAGGGAGACTTAGATAGGTTGCAGAGCTGGGCCGAGAGGTGGCGGATGGAATTTAATGCGGAGAAGTGTGAGGTAATTCACTTTGGTAGGAGCAACAGATGTGTCGAGTATAGGGCTAACGGGAGGGCTTTGAATAGTGTGGATGAACAGAGGGATCTAGGTGTGTGTGTACATAGATCCCTGAAAGTTGGGAATCAAGTAGATAAGGTTGTTAAGAAGGCGTACGGTGTCTTGGCGTTTATTGGTAGGGGGATTGAATTTAGGAGTCGCAGTGTAATGTTGCAACTGTACACTACTCTAGTGCGGCCGCACTTGGAGTACTGTGTGCAGTTCTGGTCCCCGCATTACAAGAAGGATGTGGAGGCGTTGGAGAGGGTGCAGAGGAGGTTTACTAGGATGTTGCCTGGTATGGTGGGGAGGTCCTATGAGGAGAGACTGAGGGATTTAGGTTTGTTTTCGTTGGAAAGAAGGCGGCTAAGAGGGGATCTTATTGAAACATATAAGATGATTAGAGGTTTAGATAGGGTGGATAGTGATAGCCTTTTTCCTCGGATGGAGAAAGCTAGCACGAGGGGGCATGGCTTTAAATTAAGCGGGGGTAGCTACAGGACGGATGTCAGGGGTAGGTTCTTTACCCAGCGGGTGGTGAGGGATTGGAATGCCCTGCCTGCTGCGGTTGTAAATGCGTCTAGTTTAGGGGCGTTTAAGAGATCTCTGGATAGGTTTATGGACGAAAAGGGATTGGTATAGGCTAGTGGGTCATTGTTTTTGTAACTGGTCGGCGCAACATCGTGGGCCGAAGGGCCTGTTCTGCGCTGTAATGTTCTATGTTCTATGTTCTATGTTCAGGGACTCTGGGTCTCAGGGTCTCAGTGTCTCAGGGCCTCTGGGTCTCTGGGTCTCAGTGTCTCAGGGTCACAGGGTCTCCGGGCCTCTGGGTCTCTGGGTCTCTGGGTCTCTGAGTCTCAGTGTCTCAGGGTCACAGGGCCTCTGGGTCTCTGGGTCTCTGAGTCTCAGTGTCTCAGTGTCTCAGGGTCCCAGGGTTTCAGGGCCTCCAGGTCTCAGTGTCTCAGGGTCTCAGGGTCTCAGGGCCTCTGGGTCTCTGTGTCTCAATGTCTCAGCGTCTCAGGGTCTCAGGGTCTCAGGGCCTCTGTGTCTCTGAGTCTCAATGTCTAAGTGTCTCAGTGTCTCAGGGTCTCAGGGCATCTGGATCTCTGTGTCTCAGTGTCTCAGGGTCTCTGGGACTCTGAGGCTCAATGTCTCAGTGTCTCAGGGTCTCAGGGCGTCTGGGTCTCTGTGTCTCAGTGTCTCAGGGCCTCTGCGTCTCAGGGTCTCAGTGTCTCAGTGTCTCAGGGTCTCAGGGCCTCTGGGTTTCTGTGTCTCAGGGTCTCAGGGTCTCAGGGCCTCTGGGTCTCTGTGTCTCAGTGTCTCAGGGTCTCAGGGCCTCTGGGTCTCAGTGTCTCAGGGTCTCAGGGTCACGGGGCCTCTGGGTCTCTGGGTCTCAGTGTCTCAGGGTCTCAGGGATTCTGGGTCTCTATGTCTCAGGGTCTCAGGGTCTCAGGGCCTCTGGGTCTCATGGCCTCTGGGTCTCTGTGTCTCAGTGTCTCAGGGTCTCAGGGCCTCTGGGTCTCAGGGTCTCAGGGTCTCACGGACTCTGGGTCTCAGGGTCTCAGTGTCTCAGGGTCTCTGGGTCTCTGGGTCTCAGTGTCTCAGGGTCTCAGGGACTCTGGGTCTCAGGGTCTCAGGGTGTCAGGGTCTCACGGACGCTGGGTCTCAGGGTCTCAATGTCTCAGTGTCTCAGGGTCTTAGGGCCTCTGGGTCTCTGGGTCTCAGTGTCTCAGGGTCTCAGCGCCTCAGGGTCTCTGGGTCTCAATGTCTCAGTGTCACAGGGTCTCAGGGCCTCTGTGTCTCACTCAGTGTCTCAGGGCCTCTGGGTCTCAATGTCTCAGTGTCTCAGGTTCTAATGGCCTCTGGGTCTCTGTGTCTCAGTGTCTCAGGGTCTCAGGGCCTCTGGATCTCAGGGTCTCTGTGTCTCAGGGTCTCAGGGTCTCTGGGTCTCAGTGTCTCAGGGTCTCAGGGTCTCACGGCCTCTGGGTCTCAGGGTCTCAGTGTCTCAGGGTCTCAGGGTCTCTGGGTCTCAGTGTCTCAGGGTCTCAGGGCCTCTGGGTCTCAGGGTCTCAGGGTCTCAGGGTCTCTGGGTCTCTGTGTCTCAGGGTCTCAGGGCCTCTGGGTCTCTGGGTCTCTGTGTCTCAGGGTCTCAGGGCCTCTGGGTCTCAATGTCTCAGTGTCTCAGGTTCTCATGGCCTCGGGGTCTCTGTGTCTCAGTGTCTCAGGGTCTCACGGCCTCTGGGTCTCAGGGTCTCTGTGTCTCAGGGTCTCAGGGTCTCACGGCCTCTGGGTCTCAGGGTCTCAGTGTCTCGGTCTCAGGGTCTCTGGGTCTCAGTGTCTCAGGGTCTCAGGGAATCTGGGTCTCAGGGTCTCAGTGTCTCCGGGCCTCTGGGTCTCTGGGTCTCAGTGTCTCAGGGTCACAGGGTCTCCGGGCCTCTGGGTCTCTGGGTCTCTGAGTCTCAGGGTCTCAGGGTCTCAGGGTCTCTGGGTCTCTGTGTCTCAGGGTCTCAGGGTCTCAGGGCCTCTGGGTCTCAGTGTCTCAGTTTCGCAGGGTCTCAGGGTCTCTGGGTCTCTGTGTCTCAGGGTCTCAGGGCCTCTGGGTCTCTGGGTCTCAGTGTCTCAGGGTCTCAGGGACTCTGGGTCTCTGTGTCTCAGGGTCTCAGGGCCTCTGGGTCTCATGGCCTCTGGGTCTCTGTGTCTCAGTGTCTCAGGGTCTCAGGGCCTCTGGGTCTCAGGGTCTCAGAGTCACACGGTCTCACGGCCTCTGGGTCTCAGGGTCTCTGGGTCTCAGTGTCTCAGGGTCTCAGGGACTCTGGGTCTCAGGGTCTCAGTGTCTCAGGGCCTCTGGGTCTCTGGGCCTCAGTGTCTCAGGGTCACAGGGTCTCCGGGTCTCTGGTTCTCTGGGTCTCTGGGTCTCAGTGTCTCAGGGTCTCAGGGACTCTGGGTCTCAGGGTCTCAGTGTCTCAGGGCCTCTGGGTCTCTGGGCCTCAGTGTCTCAGGGTCTCAGGGCCTCTGGGTCTCTGGGTCTCTGAGTCTCAATGTCTCAGTGTCTCAGTGTCTCAGGGTCCCAGGGTCTCAGGGCCTCTGGGTCTCAGGGTCCCAGTGTCTCAGGGTCTCAGGGCCTCCAGGTCTCAGTGTCTCAGGTTCTCATGGTCTCAGGGCCTCTGGGTCTCTGAGTCTCAATGTCTAAGTATCTTAGTGTCTCAGGGTCTCAGGGCATCTGGATCTCTGTGTCTCATGTCCTCCTGGTCTCTGGGACTCTGAGGCTCAATGTCTCAGTGTCTCAGGGTCTCAGGGCTTCTGGGTCTCAGTGTCTCAGGGTCTCAGGGTCTCAGGGCGTCTGGGTCTCTGTGTCTCAGTGTCTCAGGGCCTCTGTGTCTCAGGGTCTCAGTGTCTCAGGGTCTCAGTGTCTCAGGGCCTCTGGGTCTCTGAGTCTCAGTGTCTCAGTGTCTCAGGGTCTCAGGGCCTCTGGGTCTCTGTGTCTCAGGGCCTCAGGGTCTCAGGGCCTCTGGTTCTCTGTGTCTCAGTGTCTCAGGTTCTCTGGGCCTCTGGGTCTCTGTGTCTCAGGGTCTCAGGGCCTCTGTATCTCTGTGTCTCTGTGTCTCAGGGTCTCAGGGCCTCTGGGTCTCTGTGTCTCAGGGTCTCAGGGTCTCAGGGAATCTGGGTCTCTGTGTCACAGGGTCTCAGGGCTTCTGGGTCTCATGGCCTCTGGGTCTCTGTTTCTCAGGGTCTCAGTGCCTTTGGGTCTCTGTGTCTCAGGGTCTCAGGGTCTCTGGGCTTCTGGGCCTCTGGGTCTCTGTGTCTCTGTGTCTCAGGGTCTCAGGGCCTCTGGGTCTCTGTGTCTCAGGGTCACAGGGCCTCTGGGTCTCTGGGTCTCAGTGTCTCAGGGTCTCTGGGCCTCTGGGTCTCTGGGTCTCTGTTTCTCAGGGTCTCAGGGCCTCTGGGTCTCTGTGTCTCAGGGTCTCAGGGCCTCTGGGTCTCAGTGTCTCAGGTTCTCAGGGTCTCAGGGCCTCTGTGTCTCAGGGTCTCTGTGTCTCAGGGTCTCAGGGCCTCTGGGTCTCTGTGTCTCAGGGTCTCAGGGCCTCTGGGTCTCAATGTCTCAGTGTCTCAGGTTCTCATGGCCTCGGGGTCTCTGTGTCTCAGTGTCTCAGGGTCTCACGGCCTCTGGGTCTCAGGGTCTCTGTGTCTCAGGGTCTCAGGGTCTCACGGCCTCTGGGTCTCTGGGTCTCAGTGTCTCGGTCTCAGGGTCTCTGGGTCTCAGTGTCTCAGGGTCTCAGGGACTCTGGGTCATAGGGTCTCAGTGTCTCCGGGCCTCTGGGTCTCTGGGTCTCAGTGTCTCAGGGTCACAGGGTCTCCGGGCCTCTGGGTCTCTGGGTCTCTGAGTCTCAGGGTCTCAGGGTCTCTGGGTCTCTGTGTCTCAGGGTCTCAGGGTCTCAGGGCCTCTGGGTCTCAGTGTCTCAGTTTCTCAGGGTCTCAGGGTCTCTGGGTCTCTGTGTCTCAGGGTCTCAGGGCCTCTGGGTCTCTGGGTCACAGTGTCTCAGGGTCTCAGGGACTCTGTGTCTCAGTGTCTCAGGGTCTCAGGGCCTCTGGGTCTCATGGCCTCTGGGTCTCTGTGTCACAGGGTCTCAGGGCCTCTGGGTCTCAGTGTCTCAGGTTCTCAGGGTCTCAGGGTCTCTGGGTCTCTGTGTCTCTGGGTCTCTGGGTCTCAGTGTCTCAGGGTCTCAGGGACTCTGGGTCTCTGTGTCTCAGGGTCTCAGGGCTTCTGGGTCTCATGGCCTCTGGGTCTCTGTTTCTCAGGGTCTCAGGGTCTCAGGGCCTCTGGGTCTCTGTGTCTCAGTGTCTCAGGGTCTCTGGGCCTCTGGACCTCTCGGTCTCTGTGTCTCTGTGTCTCAGGGTCTCAGGGCCTCTGGGTCTCAATGTCTCAGTGTCACAGGGTCTCAGTGCCTCTGTGTCTCACTCAGTGTCTCAGGGCCTCTGGGTCTCAGGGTCTCAGTGTCTCAGGGTCTCAGGGTCTCAGGGTCTCACGGCCTCTGGGTCTCAGGGTCTCAGTGTCTCAGGGTCTCAGGGCCTCTGGGTCTCAGGGTCTCAGGGTCTCTGGGTCTCAGTGTCTCAGGGTCTCAGGGCCTCTGGGTCTCAAGGTCTCAGTGTCTCAGGGTCTCAGGGTCTCTGGGTCTCTGTGTCTCATGGTCTCAGGGCCTCTGGGTCTCTGGGTCTCAGTGTCTCAGGGTCTCTGGGCCTCTGGGTCTCTGGGTCTCTGTGTCTCAGGGTCTCAGGGCCTCTGGGTCTCTGTGTCTCTGGGTCTCAGGGCCTCTGGGTCTCAATGTCTCAGTGTCTCAGGGTCTCACGGCCTCTGGGTCTCAGGGTCTCTGGGTCTCAGTGTCTCAGGGTCTCAGGGACTCTGGGTCTCAGGGTCTCAATGTCTAAGTGTCTCAGTGTCTCAGGGTCTCAGGGCATCTGGATCTCTGTGTCTCATGTCCTCCTGGTCTCTGGGACTCTGAGGCTCAATGTCTCAGTGTCTCAGGGTCTCAGGGCTTCTGGGTCTCAGTGTCTCAGGATCTCAGGGTCTCAGGGCGTCTGGGTCTCTGTGTCTCAGTGTCTCAGGGCCTCTGCGTCTCAGGGTCTCAGTGTCTCAGGGTCTCAGTGTCTCAGGGCCTCTGGGTCTCTGAGTCTCAGTTCTCAGTGTCTCAGGGCCTCTGGGTCTCTGTGTCTCAGGGTCTCAGGGTCTCAGGGCCTCTGGGTCTCTGTGTCTCAGTGTCTCAGGGTCTCTGGGCCTCTTGGCCTCTGGGTCTCTGTGTCTCAGGGTCTCATGGCCTCTGGGTCTCTGTGTCTCAGGGCCTCTGGGTCTCTGTGTCTCAGGGTCTCAGGTTCTCAGGGTCTCTGGGTCTCTGTGTCTCAGTGTCTCAGGGTCTCTGGGTCTCAGTGTCTCAGGGTCTCAGGGTCTCTGGGTCTCTGTGTCTCTGGGTCTCAGGGCCTCTGTGTCTCAGGGTCTCTGTGTCTCAGGGTCTCAGGGCCTCTGGGTCTCTGTGTCTCAGGGTCTCAGGGCCTCTGGGTCTCAATGTCTCAGTGTCTCAGGTTCTCATGGCCTCGGGGTCTCTGTGTCTCAGTGTCTCAGGGTCTCACGGCCTCTGGGTCTCAGGGTCTCTGTGTCTCAGTGTCTCTGTGTCTCAGTGTCTCTGTGCCTCAGTGTCTCAGTGTCTCAGCATCTTAGTGTCTCTGTGTCTCTGTGCCTCTGTGTCTCTGTGTCTCAGAGTCTCTGTGTCTCAGTGTCTCTGTGCCTCAGTGTCTCTGTCTCTGTGTCTCTGTGCCTCAGTGTCTCAGTGTCTCTGTGCCTCAGTGTTTCAGTGACTCAGTGTCTCAGAGTCTCAGTGTCTCAGTGTCTCTGTGCCTCAGTGTCTCAGTGTCTCAGTGTCTCTGAGTCTCGGTGCCTCAGTGTTTCAGTGTCCCAGTGTCTCAGTGTCTCTGTGTCTGAGTGTCTCAGTGTCTCTCTGTCTCAGTGTCTCTCTGTCTCAGTGTCTCTGAGTCTCAGTTACTCAGAGTCTCAGTGTCTCTCTGTCTCTGTGTTTCTGTGCCTCAGTGTCTCAGTGTGTCTGTGTCTCAGTATCATAGTGTCTCTGTGTCTCTGTGTCTCTGTGCCTCAGTGTCTCAGTGACACATTGCCTCAGTGCCTCTGTGTCTCTGTGTCTCAGTGTCTCTGTGCCTCAGTGTCTCAGTGTCTCAGAGTATCAGTATCTCAGTGTCTCTGACTCTCACTGTCTCAGTGTCTCAGAGTCTCAGTGTCTCTGTGTCTCAGTGTCACAGTGTCTCAGTGTCTCAGTGTCTCCGTGTCTCTGTGTCTCAGATTCTCAGTGTCTCAGTGTCTCTGTGTCTCAGTGTCTCAGTGTCTCTGTGTCTCAGTGTCTCAGTGTCTCAGTGGCTCTGTGCCTCAGTGTCCCAGTGTCTCAGTGTCGCAGATTCTCAGTGTCTCTGAGTCTCAGTGTTTCTGTATTTTTGTGCCTCAGTGTCTATGAGCCTCAGTGTCTCTGTGTCTCTGTGTCTCAGTGTCTCAGTGCCTCTGTGCCTCAGTGTCTCAGTGTCTCTGTGTCTCAGTGTCTCAGACTCTCAGTGTTTCTCTGTCTCTGTGTTTCTGTGCCTCTGTGTCTCAGTGTCTCAGAGTCTCAGATTCTCAGTTTCTCAGTGTCTCTGTGCCTCAGTGTCTCTGTGCCTCAGTTTCTCAGTGTCTCAGAGTCTCAGTGTCTCTGTGTCTCAGTGTCTCTGTGCCTCAGTGACTCAGTGTATCAGTGCCTCTGTGTCTCAGTGCCTCACAGTCTCACTATCTCTGTGTCTCTCTGTCTCAGTGTCTCTGTCCCTCAGTGTGTCAGTGTCTCTGTGCCTCACTGTCTCAGTGACTCAGTGTCTCAGTGTATCTGTGCCTCAGTGTCCCAGTGTCTCAGTGTCTCTGAGTCTCAGTGTCTCTGTGTCTCAGTTACTCCGAGTCTCAGTGTCTCTCTGTCTCTGTGTTCCTGTGCCTCAGTGTCTCTGTGTCTCCGTGTCTCAGTATCACAGTGTCTCTGTGTCTCAGTGTCTCTGAGTCTCAGATTCTCAGTGTCTCAGTGTTTCTGTGCCTCAGTGTCACAGTGTCTCAGTGTCTCAGAGTCTCAGTGTCTCTGTGTCTCAGTGATTCTGTGCCTCAGTGTCTCAGTGCCTCTGTGTCTCGGTGCCTCAGAGTCTCACTATCTCTGTGTCTCTCTGTCTCAGTGTCTCTGTGCCTCAGTGTGTCAGTGTCTCTGTGCCTCAGTGACTCAGAGTCTCAGTGTCTCAGTGTCTCAGTGTCTCTGTGCCTCAGTGTCTCAGTGTCTCAGAGTATCAGTATCTCAGTGTCTCTGAGTCTCACTGTCTCAGTGTCTCAGTTTCTCAGTGTCTCATTGTCTCAGTGTCTCAGTGTCTCTGTGTCTCAGTGTCTCAGTGTCTCTGTGTCTCTGTGCTTCAGTGTCTCCGTGTCACAGATTCTCAGTGTCTCAGTGTCTCTGTGCCTCAGTGTCTCACTGTATCAGTGCATCAGATTCTCAGAGTCTCTGTGTCTCAGTATGTCAGTGTCTCTGTGTCTCGGTGCCTCAGTGTCCCAGTGTCTCACTGTCTCTGTGCCTCAGTGTCTCAGTGTCTGTCTGTCTCCGTTTTTCTGTGTCTCAGTGTCTCAGTGTCTCTGTGTCTCAGTATCATAGTGTCTCTGTGTCTCAGTGTCTCAGAGCCTCAGATTCTCAGTGTCTCAGTGTCTCTGTGCCTCAGTGTCTCTGTGCCTCAGTTTCTCAGAGTCTCAGTGTCTCAGTGTCTCTGTGTCTCAGTGTCTCTGTGCCTCTATGTCTCAGTGCCTCAGAGTCTCACTATCTCTGTGTCTCTCTGTCTCAGTGTCTCTGTGCCTCAGTGTCTCAGCGTCTCTGTGCCTCAGTGTCTCAGTGTCTCAGATTATCAGTATCTCATTGTCTCTGAGTCTCAGTTTCTCAGTGTCTCTGTGTCTCAGTGTCTCAGTGTCACAGTGCCTGATTCCTCTGTTTCTCTAAGTCTCAGTGTCTCTGTGCCTCAGTGTCCCAGTGTGTCAGTGTCTCAGAGTCTCAGTGTCTCTGTGTTTCAGTGACTCTGTGCCTCAGTGTCTCAGTGTCTCAGCGCCTCTGTGTCTCAGTGCCTCGGAGTCTCACTATATCTGTGTCTCTCTGTCTCAGTGTCTCTGTGCGTCAGTGTCTCAGTGTCTCCGTGCCTCAGTGTCTCTGTGTCTCTGTGTCTCAGTGTCTCTGTGCCTCAGTGTGTCAGTGTATCAGTGTATCAGAGTCTCTGTGTCTCAGTATGTCAGTGTCTCTGTGTCTCGGTGCCTCAGTGTCTCACTGTCCCAGTGTCTCACTGTCTCAGTGTCTCAGTGTCTCAGAGTCTCAGTGTCTCTGTGTCTCTGTGCCTCAGTTTCTCAGTGTCTGTGTGTCTCAGTATCACTTTGTGTCTTTGTCTTAGATTCCCAGTTTCTCTGTGTCTCAGAGTCGCAGTGTCTCTGTGCCTCAGTGTCTCAGTATTTAAGTGTCTCAGTGTCTCAGTGTCTCAGAGTATCAGTATCTCAGTGTCTCTGAGTCTCACTGTCTCAGTGTCTCAGTGTCTCAGAGTCTCAGTGTCTCTGTGTCTCAGTGGCACAGTGTCTCTGTGTCTCAGTGTCTCAGTGTCACTGTGTATCAGTTTCTCAGTGTCTCAGTGTCTCTGTGCCTCAGTGTCGAAGTGCCTCTGTGTCTCAGTGCCTCAGAGTCTCACTATCTCTCTGTCTCTCTGTCTCAGTGTCTCTGTGCCTCAGTGTGTCAGTGTTTCTGTGCCTCAGTGACTCAGAGTCTCAGTGTCTCAGTGTCTCAGTGTCTCTGAGTCTCAGTGTCTCAGTGTCTCAGTGTCTCAGAGTCTCAGTGTCTCTGTGTCTCAGTGTCACAGTGTCTCTGTGTCTCAGTGTCTCAGTGTCACTGTGTCTCAGTTTCTCAGTGTCTCAGTGTCTCTGTGTCTCAGTGTCTCAGTGTCTCTGTGTCTCAGTGTCTCAGTGTCTCTGTGCTTCAGTGTCTCCGTGTCTCTGTGTCTCAGATTCTCAGTGTCTCTGTGCCTCAGTGTCTCACTGTATCAGTGCATCAGATTCTCAGTGTCTCTGTGTCTCAGTATGTCAGTGTCTCTGTGTCTCGGTGCCTCAGTGTCTCAGTGTCCCAGTGTCTCAGTGTCTCTGTGTCTCAGTGTCCCAGTGTCTCTCTGTCTCCGTGTTTCTGTGTCTCAGTGTCTCAGTGCCTCTGTGTCTCAGTGTCTCAGTGTCACAGTGCCTGATTGCCTCTGTGTCTCTAAGTCTCAGTGTCTCAGTGTCTCTCTGTCTCCGTGTTTCTGTGTCTCAGTGTCTCAGTGTCTCTGTGTCTCAGTGTCTCAGTGTCACAGTGCCTGATTGCCTCTGTGTCTCTAAGTCTCAGTCTCTCTGTGCCTCAGTGTCCCAGTGTCTCAGTGTCTCAGAGTCTCAGTGTCTCAGTGTTTCAGTGAATCTGTGCCTCAGTGTCTCAGTGTCTCAGCGCCTCTGTGTCTCAGTGCCTCGGAGTCTCACTATCTCCGTGTCTCTCTGTCTCAGTGTCTCTGTGCGTCAGTGTCTCAGTGTCTCCGTGCCTCAGTGTCTCAGAGTCTCAGTGTCTCTGTGTCTCTGTGTCTCTGTGCCTCAGTGTCTCAGTGACACAGTGCCTCAGTGCCTCTGTGTCTCTGTGTCTCAGTGTCTCTGTGCCTCAGTGTGTCAGTGTATCAGTGTATCAGAGTCTCTGTGTCTCAGTATGTCAGTGTCTCTGTGTCTCGGTGCCTCAGTGTCTCACTGTCCCAGTGTCTCACTGTCTCAGTGTCTCAGTGTCTCAGTGTCTCAGTTTATCAGTGTCTGTGTGTCTCAGTATCACAGTGTCTCTTTTCTTAGAATCCCAGTTTCTCTGTGTCTCAGAGTCGCAGTGTCTCTGTGTCTCTGTGCCTCAGTGTCTCAGTATTTAAGAGTCTCAGTGTCTCAGTGTCTCTGTGCCTCAGTGTCCCAGTGTCTCAGTGTCTCTGTGTCTCAGTGTCTCTGTGTCACTGTGCCTCAGTGTCTCTGACCCTCAGTGTCTCTGTGTCTCAGTTTCTCCGAGTCTCAGTGTCTCTCTGTCTCTGTGTTTCTGTGCCTCAGTGTCTCAGTGTCACTGTGCCTCAGTATCACAGTGTCTCTGAGTCTCAGTGTCTCAGAGTCTCAGATTCTCAGTGTCTCAGTGTTTCTGTGCCTCAGTGTCCCAGTGTCTCAGTGTCTCAGAGTCTCTGTGCCTCAGTGTCTCAGTGCCTCTGTGTCTCAGTGTCTCTGTTCCTCAGTGTCTCAGTGTCTCTGTGTCTCAGTGTCTCTGCCTCTCAGGATCTCTCTGTCTCTGTGTCTCAGTGTCTCTGAGTCTCCAGATATCAGTGTCTCTGTGTCTCAGTGTCTCTGTGTCTCAGTGTCTCTGTGCATCAGTGTCTCAGTGTCTCTGTGACTCTGTGTCTCAGACTCTCAGTGTCTCAGAGTCTCTGTGTCTCAGTATCTCAGAGTCTCAGTGTCTCAATGTCTCTTTGTCTCAGTGAATCTGTGTCTCTGTGTCTCTGAGCCTTAGTGCCTCAGTGTCTCAGTGTCTCAGAGTCTCAGTGTCTCTGTGTCTCTATGTCTCAGTGCCTCAATGTCTCTGTGTCTCAGTATCTCAGATCTCAGTGACTGTGTCTCTGTATCTCAGCGTCTCATTGTCTCACCGTCTCAGTGTCTCTGTGTCTCAGTGCCTCAGACTCTCACTGCCTCAGAGTCTCTGTTTCTCAGTGCCTCAGTGTCTCTGTGTCTCAATGTCTCAGAATTTCAGTGTCTCAATGTCTCAGTTTCTCAGTGTCTCTGTGTCTCTGTGTCTCCTAGACTCCGTGTCTCATTGTCTCTGTGCCTCAGTGTCTCAGTGTCTCAGAGTCTCAGTGTCTCTGTGTCTCAGTGTCTCTGTGTCTCAGTGTCTCTGTGCATCAGTGTCTCAGTGTCTCTGTGACTCTGTGTCTCAGACTCTCAGTGTCTTAGAGTCTCTGTGTCTCAGTATCTCAGAGTCTCAGTGTCTCTGTGTCTCAGTGTCTCTGTGCCTCAGTGTCTCAGTGTGTCTGTTCCTCAGTATCTCAGTGTCTCTGTGTCTCAGTGTCTCTGTCTCTCAGGATCTCTCTGTCTCTGTGTCTCAGTGTCTCTGAGTCTCCAGATCTCAGTGTCTCTGTGTCTCAGTGTCTCTGTGTTTCAGTGTCTCAGTGTCTCAGAGTCTCAGTGTCTCAGTGTCTCTGTGTCTCAGTTTCTCTGTGACTCAGTGTCTCAGTGTCTCTGTACCTCACGGTCTCAGTGACTCAGAGTCTCTGTGTCTCTGTGTCTCAGAGTCTCAGTGTCTCTGTGTCTCTTTGTCTCAGAGTCCCTGTGCCTCAGTGTCTCGGTGCCTCAGTGTGTCAGTGTCTCTGTGCCTCACTGTCTCAGTGTCCCAGTGTCTCAGTGTCTCTGAGTCTCAGTGTCTCTGTGTCTCAGTTACTCCGAGTCTCAGTGTCTCTCTGTCTCTGTGTTCCTGTGCCTCAGTGTCTCTGTGTCTCCGTGTCTCAGTATCACAGTGTCTCTGTGTCTCAGTGTCTCTGAGTCTCAGATTCTCAGTGTCTCAGTGTTTCTGTGCCTCAGTGTCACAGTGTCTCAGTGTCTCAGAGTCTCAGTGTCTCTGTGTCTCAGTGATTCTGTGCCTCAGTGTCTCAGTGCCTCTGTGTCTCAGTGCCTCAGAGTCTCACTATCTCTGTGTCTCTCTGTCTCAGTGTCTCTGTGCCTCAGTGTGTCAGTGTCTCTGTGCCTCAGTGACTCAGAGTCTCAGTGTCTCAGTGTCTCAGTGTCTCTGTGCCTCAGTGTCTCAGTGTCTCAGAGTATCAGTATCTCAGTGTCTCTGAGTCTCACTGTCTCAGTGTCTCAGTTTCTCAGTGTCTCATTGTCTCTGTGTCTCTGTGTCTCAGTGTCTCAGTGTCTCTGTGTCTCAGTGTCTCAGTGTCTCTGTGTCTCTGTGCTTCAGTGTCTCCGTGTCTCTGTGTCTCAGATTCTCAGTGTCTCAGTGTCTCTGTGCCTCAGTGTCTCACTGTATCAGTGCATCAGATTCTCAGAGTCTCTGTGTCTCAGTATGTCAGTGTCTCTGTGTCTCGGTGCCTCATTGCCTCAGTGTCCCAGTGTCTCACTGTCTCTGTGTCTCAGTGTCTCAGTGTCTGTCTGTCTCCGTTTTTCTGTGTCTCAGTGTCTCAGTGTCTCTGTGTCTCAGTATCATAGTGTCTCTGTGTCTCAGTGTCTCAGAGCCTCAGATTCTCAGTGTCTCAGTGTCTCTGTGCCTCAGTGTCTCTGTGCCTCAGTTTCTCAGAGTCTCAGAGTCTCAGTGTCTCAGTGTCTCTGTGTCTCAGTGTCTCTGTGCCTCTATGTCTCAGTGCCTCAGAGTCTCACTATCTCTGTGTCTCTCTGTCTCAGTGTCTCTGTGCCTCAGTGTCTCAGCGTCTCTGTGCCTCAGTGTCTCAGTGTCTCAGATTATCAGTATCTCATTGTCTCTGAGTCTCAGTTTCTCAGTGTCTCTGTGTCTCAGTGTCTCAGTGTCACAGTGCCTGATTCCTCTGTGTCTCTAAGTCTCAGTGTCTCTGTGCCTCAGTGTCCCAGTGTGCCAGTGTCTCAGAGTCTCAGTGTCTCTGTGTTTCAGTGACTCTGTGCCTCAGTGTCTCAGTGTCTCAGCGCTTCTGTGTCTCAGTGCCTCGGAGTCTCACTATATCTGTGTCTCTCTGTCTCAGTGTCTCTGTGCGTCAGTGTCTCAGTGTCTCCGTGCCTCAGTGTCTCAGTGCCTCTGTGTCTCTGTGTCTCAGTGTCTCTGTGCCTCAGTGTGTCAGTGTATCAGTGTATCAGAGTCTCTGTGTCTCAGCATGTCAGTGTCTCTGTGTCTCGGTGCCTCAGTGTCTCACTGTCCCAGTGTCTCACTGTCTCAGTGTCTCAGTGTCTCAGTGTCTCAGAGTCTCAGTGTCTCTGTGTCTCTGTGCCTCAGTTTCTCAGTGTCTGTGTGTCTCAGTATCACTTTGTGCCTTTGTCTTAGATTCCCAGTTTCTCTGTGTCTCAGAGTCGCAGTGTCTCTGTGTCTCTGTGCCTCAGTGTCTCAGTATTTAAGTGTCTCAGTGTCTCAGAGTATCAGTATCTCAGTGTCTCTGAGTCTCACTGTCTCAGTGTCTCAGTGTCTCAGAGTCTCAGTGTCTCTGTGTCTCAGTGTCACAGTGTCTCTGTGTCTCAGTGTCTCAGTGTCACTGTGTATCAGTTTCTCAGTGTCTCAGTGTCTCTGTGCCTCAGTGTCGAAGTGCCTCTGTGTCTCAGTGCCTCAGAGTCTCACTATCTCTCTGTCTCTCTGTCTCAGTGTCTCTGTGCCTCAGTGTGTCAGTGTTTCTGTGCCTCAGTGACTCAGAGTCTCAGTGTCTCAGTGTCTCTGAGTCTCACTGTCTCAGTGTCTCAGTGTCTCAGAGTCTCAGTGTCTCTGTGTCTCAGTGTCACAGTGTCTCTGTGTCTCAGTGTCTCAGTGTCACTGTGTCTCAGTTTCTCAGTGTCTCAGTGTCTCTGTGTCTCAGTGTCTCAGTGTCTCTGTGTCTCAGTGTCTCAGTGTCTCTGTGCTTCAGTGTCTCCGTGTCTCTGTGTCTCAGATTCTCAGTGTCTCTGTGCCTCAGTGTCTCACTGTATCAGTGCATCAGATTCTCAGTGTCTCTGTGTCTCAGTATGTCAGTGTCTCTGTGTCTCGGTGCCTCAGTGTCTCAGTGTCCCAGTGTCTCAGTGTCTCTGTGTCTCAGTGTCCCAGTGTCTCTCTGTCTCCGTGTTTCTGTGTCTCAGTGTCTCAGTGTCTCTGTGTCTCAGTGTCTCAGTGTCACAGTGCCTGATTGCCTCTGTGTCTCTAAGTCTCAGTGTCTCAGTGTCTCTCTGTCTCCGTGTTTCTGTGTCTCAGTGTCTCAGTGTCTCTGTGTCTCAGTGTCTCAGTGTCACAGTGCCTGATTGCCTCTGTGTCTCTAAGTCTCAGTGTCTCTGTGCCTCAGTGTCCCAGTGTCTCAGTGTCTCAGAGTCTCAGTGTCTCTGTGTTTCAGTGACTCTGTGCCTCAGTGTCTCAGTGTCTCAGCGCTTCTGTGTCTCAGTGCCTCGGAGTCTCACTATATCTGTGTCTCTCTGTCTCAGTGTCTCTGTGCGTCAGTGTCTCAGTGTCTCCGTGCCTCAGTGTCTCAGTGCCTCTGTGTCTCTGTGTCTCAGTGTCTCTGTGCCTCAGTGTGTCAGTGTATCAGTGTATCAGAGTCTCTGTGTCTCAGTATGTCAGTGTCTCTGTGTCTCGGTGCCTCAGTGTCTCACTGTCCCAGTGTCTCACTGTCTCAGTGTCTCAGTGTCTCAGAGTCTCAGTGTCTCTGTGTCTCTGTGCCTCAGTTTCTCAGTGTCTGTGTGTCTCAGTATCACTTTGTGTCTTTGTCTTAGATTCCCAGTTTCTCTGTGTCTCAGAGTCGCAGTGTCTCTGTGTCTCTGTGCCTCAGTGTCTCAGTATTTAAGTGTCTCAGTGTCTCAGTGTCTCAGAGTATCAGTATCTCAGTGTCTCTGAGTCTCACTGTCTCAGTGTCTCAGTGTCTCAGAGTCTCAGTGTCTCTGTGTCTCAGTGTCACAGTGTCTCTGTGTCTCAGTGTCTCAGTGTCACTGTGTATCAGTTTCTCAGTGTCTCAGTGTCTCTGTGCCTCAGTGTCGAAGTGCCTCTGTGTCTCAGTGCCTCAGAGTCTCACTATCTCTGTGTCTCTCTGTCTCAGTGTCTCTGTGCCTCAGTGTGTCAGTGTTTCTGTGCCTCAGTGACTCAGAGTCTCAGTGTCTCAGTGTCTCTGAGTCTCACTGTCTCAGTGTCTCAGTGTCTCAGAGTCTCAGTGTCTCTGTGTCTCAGTGTCTCAGTGTCTCTCTGTCTCAGTGTCTCAGTGTCTCTGTGCTTCAGTGTCTCCGTGTCTCTGTGTCTCAGATTCTCAGTGTCTCTGTGCCTCAGTGTCTCACTGTATCAGTGCATCAGATTCTCAGTGTCTCTGTGTCTCAGTATGTCAGTGTCTCTGTGTCTCGGTGCCTCAGTGTCTCAGTGTCCCAGTGTCTCAGTGTCTCTGTGTCTCAGTGTCCCAGTGTCTCTCTGTCTCCGTGTTTCTGTGTCTCAGTGTCTCAGTGTCTCTGTGTCTCAGTGTCTCAGTTTCACAGTGCCTGATTGCCTCTGTGTCTCTAAGTCTCAGTGTCTCAGTGTCTCTCTGTCTCCGTGTTTCTGTGTCTCAGTGTCTCAGTGTCTCTGTGTCTCAGTGTCTCAGTGTCACAGTGCCTGATTGCCTCTGTGTCTCTAAGTCTCAGTGTCTCTGTGCCTCAGTGTCCCAGTGTCTCAGTGTCTCAGAGTCTCAGTGTCTCTGTGTTTCAGTGAATCTGTGCCTCAGTGTCTCAGCGCCTCTGTGTCTCAGTGCCTCGGAGTCTCACTATCTCCGTGTCTCTCTGTCTCAGTGTCTCTGTGCGTCAGTGTCTCAGTGTCTCCGTGCCTCAGTGTCTCAGAGTCTCAGTGTCTCTGTGTCTCTGTGTCTCTGTGCCTCAGTGTCTCAGTGACACAGTGCCTCAGTGCCTCTGTGTCTCTGTGTCTCAGTGTCTCTGTGCCTCAGTGTGTCAGTGTATCAGTGTATCAGAGTCTCTGTGTCTCAGTATGTCAGTGTCTCTGTGTCTCGGTGCCTCAGTGTCTCACTGTCCCAGTGTCTCACTGTCTCAGTGTCTCAGTGTCTCAGTGTCTCAGTTTATCAGTGTCTGTGTGTCTCAGTATCACAGTGTCTCTTTTCTTAGAATCCCAGTTTCTCTGTGTCTCAGAGTCGCAGTGTCTCTGTGTCTCTGTGCCTCAGTGTCTCAGTATTTAAGAGTCTCAGTGTCTCAGTGTCTCTGTGCCTCAGTGTCCCAGTGTCTCAGTGTCTCTGTGTCTCAGTGTCTCTGTGTCACTGTGCCTCAGTGTCTCTGACCCTCAGTGTCTCTGTGTCTCAGTTTCTCCGAGTCTCAGTGTCTCTCTGTCTCTGTGTTTCTGTGCCTCAGTGTCTCAGTGTCACTGTGTCTCAGTATCACAGTGTCTCTGAGTCTCAGTGTCTCAGAGTCTCAGATTCTCAGTGTCTCAGTGTTTCTGTGCCTCAGTGTCCCAGTGTCTCAGTGTCTCAGAGTCTCTGTGCCTCAGTGTCTCAGTGCCTCTGTGTCTCAGTGTCTCTGTTCCTCAGTGTCTCAGTGTCTCTGTGTCTCAGTTGTCTCCGTGTTTCTGTGTCTCAGTGTCTCAGTGTCTCTGTGTCTCAGTGTCTCAGTGTCACAGTGCCTGATTGCCTCTGTGTCTCTAAGTCTCAGTGTCTCAGTGTCTCTCTGTCTCCGTGTTTCTGTGTCTCAGTGTCTCAGTGTCTCTGTGTCTCAGTGTCTCAGTGTCACAGTGCCTGATTGCCTCTGTGTCTCTAAGTCTCAGTGTCTCTGTGCCTCAGTGTCCCAGTGTCTCAGTGTCTCAGAGTCTCAGTGTCTCTGTGTTTCAGTGAATCTGTGCTTCAGTGTCTCAGTGTCTCAGCGCCTCTGTGTCTCAGTGCCTCGGAGTCTCACTATCTCCGTGTCTCTCTGTCTCAGTGTCTCTGTGCGTCAGTGTCTCAGTGTCTCCGTGCCTCAGTGTCTCAGAGTCTCAGTGTCTCTGTGTCTCTGTGTCTCTGTGCCTCAGTGTCTCAGTGACACAGTGCCTCAGTGCCTCTGTGTCTCTGTGTCTCAGTGTCTCTGTGCCTCAGTGTGTCAGTGTATCAGTGTATCAGAGTCTCTGTGTCTCAGTATGTCAGTGTCTCTGTGTCTCGGTGCCTCAGTGTCTCACTGTCCCAGTGTCTCAGTGTCTCAGTGTCTCAGTGTCTCAGTTTATCAGTGTCTGTGTGTCTCAGTATCACAGTGTCTCTTTTCTTAGAATCCCAGTTTCTCTGTGTCTCAGAGTCGCAGTGTCTCTGTGTCTCTGTGCCTCAGTGTCTCAGTATTTAAGAGTCTCAGTGTCTCAGTGTCTCTGTGCCTCAGTGTCCCAGTGTCTCAGTGTCTCTGTGTCTCAGTGTCTCTGTGTCACTGTGCCTCAGTGTCTCTGACCCTCAGTGTCTCTGTGTCTCAGTTTCTCCGAGTCTCAGTGTCTCTCTGTCTCTGTGTTTCTGTGCCTCAGTGTCTCAGTGTCACTGTGCCTCAGTATCACAGTGTCTCTGAGTCTCAGTGTCTCAGAGTCTCAGATTCTCAGTGTCTCAGTGTTTCTGTGCCTCAGTGTCCCAGTGTCTCAGTGTCTCAGAGTCTCTGTGCCTCAGTGTCTCAGTGCCTCTGTGTCTCAGTGTCTCTGTTCCTCAGTGTCTCAGTGTCTCTGTGTCTCAGTGTCTCTGCCTCTCAGGATCTCTCTGTCTCTGTGTCTCAGTGTCTCTGAGTCTCCAGATATCAGTGTCTCTGTGTCTCAGTGTCTCTGTGTCTCAGTGTCTCTGTGCATCAGTGTCTCAGTGTCTCTGTGACACTGTGTCTCAGACTCTCAGTGTCTCAGAGTCTCTGTGTCTCAGTATCTCAGAGTCTCAGTGTCTCAATGTCTCTTGGTCTCAGTGAATCTGTGTCTCTGTGTCTCTGAGCCTTAGTGCCTCAGTGTCTCAGTGTCTCAGAGTCTCAGTGTCTCTGTGTCTCTATGTCTCAGTGCCTCAATGTCTCTGTGTCTCAGTATCTCAGATCTCAGTGACTGTGTCTCTGTATCTCAGCGTCTCATTGTCTCACCGTCTCAGTGTCTCTGTGTCTCAGTGCCTCAGACTCTCACTGCCTCAGAGTCTCTGTTTCTCAGTGCCTCAGTGTCTCTGTGTCTCAATGTCTCAGAATTTCAGTGTCTCAATGTCTCAGTTTCTCAGTGTCTCTGTGTCTCTGTGTCTCCTAGACTCCGTGTCTCATTGTCTCTGTGCCTCAGTGTCTCAGTGTCTCAGAGTCTCAGTGTCTCTGTGTCTCAGTGTCTCTGTGTCTCAGTGTCTCTGTGCATCAGTGTCTCAGTGTCTCTGTGACTCTGTGTCTCAGACTCTCAGTGTCTCAGAGTCTCTGTGTCTCAGTATCTCAGATTCTCAGTGTCTCTGTGTCTCAGTGTCTCTGTGCCTCAGTGTCTCAGTGTGTCTGTTCCTCAGTATCTCAGTGTCTCTGTGTCTCAGTGTCTCTGTCTCTCAGGATCTCTCTGTCTCTGTGTCTCAGTGTCTCTGAGTCTCCAGATCTCAGTGTCTCTGTGTCTCAGTGTCTCTGTGTTTCAGTGTCTCAGTGTCTCAGAGTCTCAGTGTCTCAGTGTCTCTGTGTCTCAGTTTCTCTGTGACTCAGTGTCTCAGTGTCTCTGTGCCTCACGGTCTCAGTGACTCAGAGTCTCTGTGTCTCTGTGTCTCAGAGTCTCAGTGTCTCTGTGTCTCTTTGTCTCAGAGTCCCTGTGCCTCAGTGTCTCGGTGCCTCAGTGTATCTGTGTCTCTGTGCCTCAGTGTCTCAGAGTCTCAGTGTCTCTGTGTCTCAGTGTCTCTGTGCCTCAGTGTCTCAGAGTCTCTGTGTCTCTGTGCCTCTGTGTCTCTGTGTCTCAGAGTCTCTGTGTCTCTGTGCCTCAGTGTCTCAGTGTCTCAGTTTCTCAGAGTCTCTGTGTCTCAGTGAATCTGTGTCTCTGTGTCTCTGAGCCTTAGTGCCTCAGTGTCTCAGTGTCTCAGTGTCTCAGAGTCTCAGTGTCTCTGTGTCTCTATGTCTCAGTGTCCCTGTGTCTCAGTGCCTCAATGTCTCTGTGTCTCAGTATCTCAGATCTCAGTGACTCTGTGTCTCTGTATCTCAGTGTCTCTGTGTCTCAGTGCCTCAGACTCTCACTGCCTCAGAGTCTCTGTTTCTCTGTGCCTGAGTGTCTCTGTGTCTCAATGTCTCAGAATGTCAGCGTCTCAATGTCTCAGTTTCTCATTGTTTCTGTGTCTCTGTGCCTCAGTGTCTCAGTGTCTCAGAGTCTCAGTGTCTCTGTGTCTCAGTGTCTCTGTGCCTGAGTGTCTCTGTGGCTCAGTTTCTCAGTGTCTCAGAGTCTCAGTGTCTCTGTGTCTCAGTGTCTCTGTGCCTGAGTGTCTCAGCGCCTCAGTGTCTCAGTGTCTCAGAGTCTCAGTTTCTCTGTGTCTCTGTGTCTCAGTGTCTCTGTGCCTCAGTGTCTCAGTGCCTCTATGTCTCAGTGTCTCAGTGTCTCTGTGTCTTTGTGCCCCAGTGTCTCAGTGTCTCAGTGTCTCAGAGTCTCTGTGTCTCTGTGTCTCAATGTCTCAATGTCTCAGAATTGCAGTGTCTCAATGGTTCACTTTCACAGTGTCTCTGTGTCTCTGTGCCTCAGAGTCTCAGTGTCTCTGTGTCTCAGTGTCACAGATTCTCAGTGTCTCAGTGTCTCAGAGTTTCTGTGTCTCAGTGTCTCTTTGTCTCAGTGTCTCTGCGCATCAGTGTCTCAGTGTCTCTGTGACTCTGTGTCACAGATTCTCAGTGTCTCAGTGTCTCAGAGTTTCTGTGTCTCAGTGTCTCAGAGTCTCAGTGTCTCTGTGTCTCAGTGTCTCTGTGCCTCAGTGTCTCAGTGTGTCAGTGTCTCAGAGTCTCTGTGTCTCAGTGTCTCAGTGTCTCTGTTCCTCAGTGTCTCAGTGTCTCTGTGTCTCAGTGTCTCTGTCTCTCTGGATCTCTCTGTCTCTGTGTCTCAGTGTCTCTGAGTCTCCAGATCTCAGTGTCTCTGTGTCTCAGTGTCTCTGTGCCTCAGTGTCTCAGTGTGTCAGTGTCTCAGAGTCTCTGCGTCTCCGTGTCTCAGTGTGTCAGTTCCTCAGTATCTCAGTATCTCTGTGTCTCAGTGTCTCTGTCTCTCAGGATCTCTCTGTCTCTGTGTCTCAGTGTCTCTGAGTCTCCAGATCTCAGTGTCTCTGTGTCTCAATGCCTCAGACTCTCAGTGACTCTGTGTCTCAGTGTCTATGTGTCTCAGTATCTCAGTGTCTCTGTGTCTCAATGTCTCAGAGTCTCAGAGTCTCAGTGTCTCTATGTCTCAGTGTCTCTGTGCCTCAGTGTCTCAGTGTCTCTATGTCTCAGTGTCTCTGTGCCTCAGTGTCTCAGTGTGTCAGTGTCGCTGTGTCTCGGTGTCTCGGTGTCTCAGTGTTTCTGTGCCTCAGTGTCTCAGTGTCTCAGAGTCTCAGTGTCTCTGTGCCTCAGTGTCTCAGTGTCTCAGTGTCTCAGTTTCTCAGAGTCTCTGTGTCTCAATGCCTCAGAGTCTCAGTATCTCAGTGAATCTGTGTCTCTGTGTCTCAGTGTCTCAGAGTCTCAGTGTCTCTGTGTCTCTTTGTCTCAGTGTCTCAGTGTCTCAGTGTCTTAGTGTCTCAGAGTCTCCGTGTCTCTGTGTCTCAGTGTCTCTGTGCCTCAGTGTCTCAGTGTCTCAGAGTCTCAGTGTCTCTGTGCCTCAGTGTCTCAGTGTCTCAGAGTCTTAGTTTCTCAGTGTCTCAGTGACTCTGTGTCTCAGTGTCTCTGTGCCTCTGTGCCTCTGTGCCTCAGTATCTGTGTATCACTGTGGCAGAGTCTCAGTGACTCTGCATCTCAGTGTCTATGTGTCTCAGAGTCTCAGTGTCTCTGTGTCTCATTGTATCTGTGCCTCAGTGTCTCAGTGTCTCAGAGTCTCAGTGTTTCTGTGTCTCTATGTCTCAGTGTCCCTGTGTCTCAGTGCCTCAATGTCTCAGTGTCTCAGATCTCAGTTACTCTGTGTCTCCGTATCTCAGTGTCTCATTGTCTCACCGTCTCAGTGTCTCTGTGTCTCAGTGCCTCAGACTCTCACTGCCTCAGAGTCTCTGTTTCTCAGTGCCTCAGTGTCTCTGTGTCTCAATGTCTCAGAATTTCAGTGTCTCAATGTCTCAGTTTCTCAGTGTCTCTGTGTCTCTGTGTCTCCTAGACTCCGCGTCTCATTGTCTCTGTGCCTCAGTGTCTCAGTGTCTCAGAGT
The DNA here is from genome assembly GCF_965287045.1 of Carcharhinus amblyrhynchos. NCBI lineage: Eukaryota > Metazoa > Chordata > Chondrichthyes > Carcharhiniformes > Carcharhinidae > Carcharhinus > Carcharhinus amblyrhynchos. The sequence continues at coordinate 139,083 of NW_027649852.1, read as the reverse complement.
CTCAGTGTCTCAGTGTCTCTGTGTCTCAGTGTCTCAGCGCCTCAGTGTCTCAGTGTCTCAGAGTCTCAGTGTCTCTGTGTCTCAGTGTCTCTGTGCCTGAATGTCTCAGCGCCTCAGTGACTCTGTGTCTCAGAGTCTCAGTTTCTCTGTGTCTCTGTGTCTCAGTGTCTCTGTTCCTCAGTGTCTCAGTGCCTCTATGTCTCAGTGTCTCAGTGTCTCTGTGTCTTTGTGCCTCAGTGTCTAAGTGTCTCAGTGTCTCAGAGTCTCAGTGTCTCAGTGTATCTGTGACTCAGTGTCTCAGTGTCTCAGTTTCTCAGATTCTCATTTCTCAGTGTCTCTTTGTCTCAGTGTCTCAGTGTCTCTGTGCATCAGTGTCTCAGTGTTTCTGTGACTCTGTGTCTCAGATTCTCAGTGTCTCAGTGTCTCAGAGTTTCTGTGCCTCAGTGTCTCAGAGTCTCAGTGTCTCTGTGTCTCAGTGTCTCTGTGCCTCAGTATCTCAGTGTGTCAGTGTCTCAGAGTCTCTGTGTCTCAGTGTCTCAGAGTCTCTGTTACTCAGTGTCTCAGTGTCCCTGTGTCTCAGTGTCTCTGTCTCTCTGGATCTCTCTGTCTCTGTGTCTCAGTGTCTCTGAGTCTCCAGATCTCAGTGTCTCTGTCCCTCAGTGTCTCTGTCCCTCAGTGTCTCAGTGTGTCAGTGTCTCAGAGTCTCTGCGTCTCCGTGTCTCAGTGTCTCTGTTCCTCAGTATCTCAGTGTCTCTGTGTCTCAGTGTCTATGTGTCTCAGTGTCTCTGAGTCTCCAGATCTCAGTGTCTCTGTGTCTCAATGCCTCAGACTCTCAGTGACTCTGTGTCTCAGTGTCTATGTGTCTCAGTATCTCAGTGTCTCTGTGTCACAATGTCTCAGAGTCTCAGAGTCTCAGAGTCTCAGTGTCTCTATGTCTCAGTGTCTCTGTGCCTCAGTGTCTCAGTGTCTCTATGTCTCAGTGTCTCTGTACCTCAGTGTCTCAGTGTGTCAGTGTCGCTGTGTCTCAGAGTCTCAGTGTCTCTGTGCCTCAGTGTCTCAGTGTCTCAGTGTCTCAGTTTCTCAGAGTCTCTGTGTCTCAATGCCTCAGAGTCTCAGTATCTCAGTGAACCTGTGTCTCTGTGTCTCTGTGCCTTAGTGTCTCAGTGTCTCTTTGTCTCAGTGTCTCTGTGTCTCATTGTCCCTGGGCCCCAGCGTCTCTGTGTCTCAGTGTCTCAGAGTATCAGTGTCTCTGTGTCTCTTTGTCTCAGTGTCTCTGTACCTCAGTGACTCAGTGTCTTAGTGTCTCAGAGTCTCCGTGTCTCTGTGTCTCAGTGTCTCTGTGCCTCAGTGTCTCGGTGTCTCAGAGTCTCAGTTTCTCTGTGTCTCTGAGTCTCAGTGTCTCTGTGCCTCAGTGTCTCAGTGTGTCTGTGTCTCTGTGTCTCGGTGTCTCAGTGTCTCTGTGCCTCAGTGTCTCAGTGTCTCAGAGTCTCAGTGCCTCAGTGTCTCAGTGTCTCAGCGTCTCAGTTTCTCAGAGTCTCTGTGTCTCAATATCTCAGTGTCTCAGTGAATCAGTTTCTCAGTGTCTCTGTGTCTCTGTGCCTCAGTGTCTCAGTGTCTCAGAGTCTTAGTTTCTCAGTGTCTCAGTGACTCTGTGTCTCAGTGTCTCTGTGCCTCTGTGCCTCTGTGCCTCAGTATCTGTGTATCACTGTGGCAGAGTCTCAGTGACTCTGCATCTCAGTGTCTATGTGTCTCAGTATCTCAGTGTCTCTGTGCCTCAGTGTCTCAGAGTCTCAGTGTCTCTGTGTCTCATTGTATCTGTGCCTCAGTGTCTCAGTGTCTCAGAGTCTCAGTGTTTCTGTGTCTCTATGTCTCAGTGTCCCTGTGTCTCAGTGCCTCAATGTCTCAGTGTCTCAGTGTCTCAGATCTCAGTTACTCTGTGTCTCTGTATCTCAGTGTCTCATTGTCTCACCGTCTCAGTGTCTCTGTGTCTCAGTGCCTCAGACTCTCACTGCCTCAGAGTCTCTGTTTCTCAGTGCCTCAGTGTCTCTGTGTCTCAATGTCTCAGAATTTCAGTGTCTCAATGTCTCAGTTTCTCAGTGTCTCTGTGTCTCCTAGACTCCGTGTCTCATTGTCTCTGTGCCTTAGTGTCTCAGTGTCTCAGAGTCTCAGTGTCTCTGTGTCTCAGTGACTCTGTGCCTGAGTGTCTCAGCGCCTCAGTGTCTCAGTGTCTCAGAGTCTCAGTGTCTCTGTGTCTCAGTGTCTCTGTGCCTGAATGTCTCAGCGCCTCAGTGACTCTGTGTCTCAGAGTCTCAGTTTCTCTGTGTCTCTGTGTCTCAATGTCTCTGTTCCTCAGTGTCTCAGTGTCTCTATGTCTCAGTGTCTCTGTGTCTTTGTGCCTCAGTGTCTCAGTGTCTCAGTGTCTCAGAGTCTCAGTGTCTCAGTGTATGTGTGACTCAGTGTCTCAGTGTCTCAGTTTCTCAGATTCTCATTTCTCAGTGTCTCTTTGTCTCAGTGTCTCAGTGACTCTGTGCATCAGTGTCTCAGTGTCTCTGTGACTCTGTGTCTCAGATTCTCAGTGTCTCAGAGTTTCTGTGCCTCGGTGTCTCAGAGTCTCAGTGTCTCTGTGTCTCAGTGTCTCTGTGCCTCAGTGTCTCAGTGTGTCAGTGTCTCAGAGTCTCTGTGTCTCAGTGTCTCAGAGTCTCAGCTCCTCAGTGTCTGAGTGTCTCTGTGTCTCAGTGTCTCTGTCTCTCTGGATCTCTCTGTCTCTGTGTCTCAGTGTCTCTGAGTCTCCAGATCTCAGTGTCTCTGTGTCTCAGTGTCTCTGTGCCTCAGTGTCTCAGTGTCTCTATGTCTCAGTGCCTCAATGTCTCTGTGTCTCAGTATCTCAGATCTCAGTGACTGTGTCTCTGTATCTCAGCGTCTCATTGTCTCACCGTCTCAGTGTCTCTGTGTCTCAGTGCCTCAGACTCTCACTGCCTCAGAGTCTCTGTTTCTCAGTGCCTCAGTGTCTCTGTGTCTCAATGTCTCAGAATTTCAGTGTCTCAATGTCTCAGTTTCTCAGTGTCTCTGTGTCTCCTAGACTCCGTGTCTCATTGTCTCTGTGCCTCAGTGTCTCAGAGTCTCAGTGTCTCTGTGTCTCAGTGTCTCTGTGTCTCAGTGTCTCTGTGCATCAGTGTCTCAGTGTCTCTGTGACTCTGTGTCTCAGTGTCTCAGTGTCTCAGAGTCTCTGTGTCTCAGTATCTCAGAGTCTCAGTGTCTCTGTGTCTCAGTGTCTCTGTGCCTCAGTGTCTCAGTGTGTCTGTTCCTCAGTATCTCAGTGTCTCTGTGTCTCAGTGTCTCTGTCTCTCAGGATCTCTCTGTCTCTGTGTCTCAGTGTCTCTGAGTCTCCAGATCTCAGTGTCTCTGTGTCTCAGTGTCTCTGTGTTTCAGTGTCTCAGTGTCTCAGAGTCTCAGTGTCTCAGTGTCTCTGTGTCTCAGTTTCTCTGTGACTCAGTGTCTCAGTGTCTCTGTGCCTCACGGTCTCAGTGACTCAGAGTCTCTGTGTCTCTGTGTCTCAGAATCTCAGTGTCTCTGTGTCTCTTTGTCTCAGAGTCCCTGTGCCTCAGTGTCTCGGTGCCTCAGTGTATCTGTGTCTCTGTGCCTCAGTGTCTCAGAGTCTCAGTGTCTCAGAGTCTCAGTGTCTCAGTGTCTCTGTGCCTCAGTGTCTCAGTGTCTCAGCATCTTAGTTTCTCTGAGTCTCTGTGCCTCTGTGTCTCTGTGTCTCAGAGTCTCTGTGTCTCTGTGCCTCAGTGTCTCAGTGTCTCAGTTTCTCAGAGTCTCTGTGTCTCAATGTCTCTTTGTCTCAGTGAATCTGTGTCTCTGTGTCTCTGAGCCTTAGTGCCTCAGTGTCTCAGTGTCTCAGAGTCTCAGTGTCTCTGTGTCTCTCTGTCTCTGTGCCTCAGTGTCTCTGAGTCTCCAGATCTCAGTGTCTCTGTGCCTCAGTGTCTCAGTGTCTCAGTGTCTCAGAGTCTCAGTGTCTCAGTGTCTCTATGTCTCAGTGCCTCAATGTCTCTGTGTCTCAGTATCTCAGATCTCAGTGACTGTGTCTCTGTATCTCAGCGTCTCATTGTCTCACCGTCTCAGTGTCTCTGTGTCTCAGTGCCTCAGACTCTCACTGCCTCAGAGTCTCTGTTTCTCAGTGCCTCAGTGTCTCTGTGTCTCAATGTCTCAGAATTTCAGTGTCTCAATGTCTCAGTTTCTCAGTGTCTCTGTGTCTCTGTGTCTCCTAGACTCCGTGTCTCATTGTCTCTGTGCCTCAGTGTCTCAGTGCCTCAGAGTCTCAGTGTCTCTGTGTCTCAGTGTCTCTGTGCATCAGTGTCTCAGTGTCTCTGTGACTCTGTGTCTCAGACTCTCAGTGTCTCAGAGTCTCTGTGTCTCAGTATCTCAGAGTCTCAGTGTCTCTGTGTCTCAGTGTCTCTGTGCCTCAGTGTCTCAGTGTGTCTGTTCCTCAGTATCTCAGTGTCTCTGTGTCTCAGTGTCTCTGTCTCTCAGGATCTCTCTGTCTCTGTGTCTCAGTGTCTCTGAGTCTCCAGATCTCAGTGTCTCTGTGTTTCAGAGTCTCAGTGTCTCAGTGTCTCTGTGTCTCAGTTTCTCTGTGACTCAGTGTCTCAGTGTCTCTGTGCCTCACGGTCTCAGTGACTCAGAGTCTCTGTGTCTCTGTGTCTCAGAGTCTCAGAGTCCCTGTGCCTCAGTGTCTCAGAGTCTCAGAGTCTCAGTGTCTCTGTGTCTCAGTGTCTCTGTGCCTCAGTGTCTCAGTGTGTCTGTTCCTCAGTATCTCAGTGTCTCTGTGTCTCAGTGTCTCAGAGTCTCCAGATCTCAGTGTCTCTGTGTCTCAGTGTCTCTGTGTTTCAGAGTCTCAGTGTCTCAGTGTCTCTGTGTCTCAGTTTCTCTGTGACTCAGTGTCTCAGTGTCTCTGTGCCTCACGGTCTCAGTGACTCAGAGTCTCTGTGTCTCTGTGTCTCTGTGTCTCTGTGTCTCAATGTCTCAGAATGTCAGCGTCTCAATGTCTCAGTTTCTCATTGTTTCTGTGTCTCTGTGCCTCAGTGTCTCAGTGTCTCAGAGTCTCAGTGTCTCTGTGTCTCAGTGTCTCTGTGCCTGAGTGTCTCTGTGGCTCAGTTTCTCAGTGTCTCAGAGTCTCAGTGTCTCTGTGTCTCTGTGTCTCAGTGTCTCTGTGCCTCAGTGTCTCAGTGCCTCTATGTCTCAGTGTCTCTGTGCCTCAGTGTCTCAGAGTCTCAGTTTCTCTGTGCCTCAGTGTCTCAGTGCCTCTATGTCTCAGTGTCTCAGTGTCTCTGTGTCTTTGTGCCTCAGTGTCTCAGTGTCTCAGAGTCTCTGTGTCTCAATGTCTCAGAGTCTCAGTGTCTCAGTGTATCTGTGACTCAGTGTCTCAGTTTCTCAGATTCTCATTTCTCAGTGTCTCTTTGTCTCTGCGTCTCATTGTCTGTGTGCATCAGTGTCTCAGTGTCTCTGTGACTCTGTGTCTCAGATTCTCTGTGTCACAGTGTCTCTGTGCCTCAGTGTCTCAGTGTCTCAGAGTCTCAGAGTCTCTGTTTCTCTGTGCCTCAGTGTCTCTGTGTCTCAATGTCTCAATGTCTCAGAATTGCAGTGTCTCAATGGTTCACTTTCACAGTGTCTCTGTGTCTCTGTGCCTCAGAGTCTCAGTGTCTCTGTGTCTCAGTGTCTCTGTGCCTCTATGACTCAGTGTCTCAGTGTCTCTGTGTCTTTGTGCCTCAGTGTCTAAGTGTCTCAGTGTATCAGAGTCTCAGTGTCTCAGTGTATCTGTGACTCAGTGTCTCAGTGCCTCAGTTTCTCAGATTCTCATTTCTCAGTGTCTCTTTGTCTCAGTGTCTCTGTGCATCAGTGTCTCAGTGTCTCTGTGACTCTGTGTCACAGATTCTCAGTGTCTCAGTGTCTCAGAGTTTCTGTGTCTCAGTGTCTCAGAGTCTCAGTGTCTCTGTGTCTCAGTGTCTCTGTGCCTCAGTGTCTCAGTGTGTCAGTGTCTCAGAGTCTCTGTGTCTCAGTGTCTCTGTTCCTCAGTGTCTCAGTGTCTCTGTGTCTCAGTGTCTCTGTCTCTCTGGATCTCTCTGTCTTTGTGTCTCAGTGTCTCTGAGTCTCCAGATCTCAGTGTCTCTGTGTCTCAGTGTCTCTGTGCCTCAGTGTCTCAGTGTGTCAGTGTCTCAGAGTCTCTGCGTCTCCGTGTCTCAGTGTCTCAGTTCCTCAGTATCTCAGTGTCTCTGTGTCTCAGTGTCTCTGTCTCTCAGGATCTCTCTGTCTCTGTGTCTCAGTGTCTCTGAGTCTCCAGATCTCAGTGTCTCTGTGTCTCAATGCCTCAGACTCTCAGTGACTCTGTGTCTCAGTGTCTATGTGTCTCAGTATCTCAGTGTCTCTGTGTCTCAATGTCTCAGAGTCTCAGAGTCTCAGTGTCTCTATGTCTCAGTGTCTCTGTGCCTCAGTGTCTCAGTGTCTCTATGTCTCAGTGTCTCTGTGCCTCAGTGTCTCAGTGTGTCAGTGTCGCTGTGTCTCGGTGTCTCAGTGTTTCTGTGCCTCAGTGTCTCAGTGTCTCAGAGTCGCAGTGTCTCTGTGCCTCAGTGTCTCAGTGTCTCAGTTTCTCAGAGTCTCTGTGTCTCAATGCCTCAGAGTCTCAGTATCTCAGTGAATCTGTGTCTCTGTGTCTCTGTGCCTTAGTGTCTCAGTGTCTCTTTGTCTCAGTGTCTCTGTGTCTCATTGTCTCTGGGCCCCAGCGTCTCTGTGTCTCAGTGTCTCAGAGTCTCAGTGTCTCTGTGTCTCTTTGTCTCAGTGTCTCAGTGTCTCAGTGTCTTAGTGTCTCAGAGTCTCCGTGTCTCTGTGTCTCAGTGTCTCTGTGCCTCAGTGTCTCAGTGTCTCAGAGTCTCAGTTTCTCTGTGTCTCTGAGTCTCAGTGTCTCTGTGCCTCAGTGTCTCAGTGTGTCTGTGTCTCTGTGTCTCGGTGTCTCAGTGTCTCTGTGCCTCAGTGTCTCTGAGTCTCAGAGTCTCAGAGTCTCAGTGTCTCAGTGTCTCAGAGTCTCAGTGTCTCTGTGTCTCTTTGTCTCAGTGTCTCAGTGTCTCAGTGTCTTAGTGTCTCAGAGTCTCCGTGTCTCTGTGTCTCAGACTCTCAGTGTCTCAGAGTCTCTGTGTCTCAGTATCTCAGAGTCTCAGTGTCTCTGTGTCTCAGTGTCTCAGTGTCTCTGTGCCTCAGTGTCTCAGTGTGTCTGTTCCTCAGTATCTCAGTGTCTCTGTGTCTCAGTGTCTCTGTCTCTCAGGATCTCTCTGTCTCTGTGTCTCAGTGTCTCTGAGTCTCCAGATCTCAGTGTCTCTGTGTCTCAGTGTCTCTGTGTTTCAGTGTCTCAGTGTCTCAGAGTCTCAGTGTCTCAGTGTCTCTGTGTCTCAGTTTCTCTGTGACTCAGTGTCTCTGTGCCTCACGGTCTCAGTGACTCAGAGTCTCTGTGTCTCAGAGTCTCAGTGTCTCTGTGTCTCTTTGTCTCAGAGTCCCTGTGCCTCAGTGTCTCTGTGCCTCAGTGTATCTGTGTCTCTGTGCCTCAGTGTCTCAGAGTCTCAGTGTCTCAGAGTCTCAGTGTCTCTGTGTCTCAGTGTCTCTGTGCCTCAGTGTCTCAGTGTCTCAGCATCTTAGTTTCTCTGTGTCTCTGTGCCTCTGTGTCTCTGTGTCTCAGAGTCTCTGTGTCTCTGTGCCTCAGTGTCTCAGTGTCTCAGTTTCTCAGAGTCTCTGTGTCTCAATGTCTCCTTGTCTCAGTGAATCTGTGTCTCTGTGTCTCTGAGCCTTAGTGCCTCAGTGTCTCAGTGTCTCAGAGTCTCAGTGTCTCTGTGTGTCTATGTCTCAGTGCCTCAATGTCTCTGTGTCTCAGTATCTCAGATCTCAGTGACTCTGTGACTCTGTATCGCAGTGTCTCTGTGTCTCAGTGCCTCAGGCTCTCACTGCCTCAGAGTCTCTGTTTCTCTGTGCCTGAGTGTCTCTGTGTCTCAATGTCTCAGAATGTCAGCGTCTCAATGTCTCAGTTTCTCATTGTTTCTGTGTCTCTGTGCCTCAGTGTCTCAGTGTCTCAGAGTCTCAGTGTCTCTGTGTCTCAGTGTCTCTGTGCCTGAGTGTCTCTGTGGCTCAGTTTCTCAGTGTCTCAGAGTCTCAGTGTCTCTGTGTCTCAGTGTCTCTGTGCCTGAGTGTCTCAGCGCCTCAGTGTCTCAGTGTCTCAGAGTCTCAGTTTCTCTGTGTCTCTGTGTCTCAGTGTCTCTGTGCCTCAGTGTCTCAGTGTCTCTGTGTCTTTGTGCCTCAGTGTCTCAGTGTCTCAGTGTCTCAGAGTCTCTGTGTCTCAGTGTCTCAGAGTCTCAGTGTCTCAGTGTATCTGTGACTCAGTGTCTCAGTTTCTCAGATTCTCATTTCTCAGTGTCTCTTTGTCTCTGCGTCTCATTGTCTGTGTGCATCAGTGTCTCAGTGTCTCTGTGACTCTGTGTCTCAGATTCTCTGTGTCACAGTGTCTCTGTGCCTCAGTGTCTCAGAGTCTCAGAGTCTCAGAGTCTCTGTTTCTCTGTGCCTCAGTGTCTCTGTGTCTCAATGTCTCAGAATTGCAGTGTCTCAATGGTTCACTTTCACAGTGTCTCTGTGTCTCTGTGCCTCAGAGTCTCAGTGTCTCTGTGTCTCAGTGTCTCAGTGCCTCTATGACTCAGTGTCTCAGTGTCTCTGTGTCTTTGTGCCTCAGTGTCTAAGTGTCTCAGTGCATCAGAGTCTCAGTGTCTCAGTGTATCTGTGACTCAGTGTCTCAGTGTCTCAGTTTCTCAGATTCTCATTTCTCAGTGTCTCTTTGTCTCAGTGCCTCTGTGCATCAGTGTCTCAGTGTCTCTGTGACTCTGTGTCACAGATTATCAGTGTCTCAGAGTTTCTGTGTCTCAGTGTCTCAGAGTCTCAGTGTCTCTGTGTCTCAGTGTCTCTGTGCCTCAGTGTCTCAGTGTGTCAGTGTCTCAGAGTCTCTGTGTCTCAGTGTCTCAGTGTCTCTGTTCCTCAGTGTCTCAGTGTCTCTGTGTCTCAGTGTTTCTGTCTCTCTGGATCTCTCTGTCTCTGTGTCTCAGTGTCTCTGAGTCTCCAGATCTCAGTGTCTCTGTGTCTCAGTGTCTCTGTGCCTCAGTGTCTCAGTGTGTCAGTGTCTCAGAGTCTCTGCGTCTCCGTGTCTCAGTGTCTCAGTGTCTCAGTTCCTCAGTATCTCAGTGTCTCTGTGTCTCAGTGTCTCTGTCTCTCAGGATCTCTCTGTCTCTGTGCCTCAGTGTCTCTGAGTCTCCAGATCTCAGTGTCTCTGTGTCTCAATGCCTCAGACTCTCAGTGACTCTGTGTCTCAGTGTCTATGTGTCTCAGTATCTCAGTGTCTCTGTGTCTCAATGTCTCAGAGTCTCAGTGTCTCTATGTCTCAGTGTCTCTGTGCCTCAGTGTCTCAGTGTCTCTATGTCTCAGTGTCTCTGTGCCTCAGTGTCTCAGTGTGTCAGTGTCGCTGTGTCTCGGTGTCTCAGTGTTTCTGTGCCTCAGTGTCTCAGTGTCTCAGAGTCGCAGTGTCTCTGTGCCTCAGTGTCTCAGTTTCTCAGAGTCTCTGTGTCTCAATGCCTCAGAGTCTCAGTATCTCAGTGAATCTGTGTCTCTGTGTCTCTGTGCCTTAGTGTCTCAGTGTCTCTTTGTCTCAGTGTCTCTGTGCCTCATTGTCTCTGGGCCCCAGCGTCTCTGTGTCTCAGTGCCTTAGTGTCTCAGTGTCTCTTTGTCTCAGTGTCTCTGTGTCTCATTGTCTCTGGGCCCCAGCGTCTCTGTGTCTCAGTGTCTCAGAGTCTCAGTGTCTCAGCATCTTAGTGTCTCTGTGTCTCTGTGCCTCTGTGTCTCTGTGTCTCAGAGTCTCTGTGTCTCAGTGTCTCTGTTTCTCATTGTCTCAGTGTCTCTGTGTCTCAGTGCCTCAGTGTATCTGTGTCTCAGTGTCTCAGTGCCTCAGTGTCTCAGACTCTCAGTGTCTCAATGTCTCAGTGTCTCTGTGCCTCATTGTCTCAGTGTCTCAGCATCTTAGCGTCTCTGTGTGTCTGTGTCTCTGTGTCTCAGTGTCTCAGTGTCTCCGAGTCTCAGAGTCTCAGTTTCTCAGTGTCTCTGTGTCTCTGTGTCTCAGTGTCTCTGTGCCTCAGTGTCTCAGTGTCTCAGAGTCTCAGAGTCTCTGTTTCTCTGTGCCTCAGTGTCTCTGTATCTCAATGTCTCAATGTCTCAGAATTGCAGTGTCTCAATGGTTCACTTTCACAGTGTCTCTGTGTCTCTGTGCCTCAGAGTCTCAGTGTCTCTGTGTCTCAGTGTCTCTGTGCCTGAGTGTCTCAGTGTCTCAGTGCCTCTATGTCTCAGTGTCTCAGTGTCTCTGTGTCTTTGTGCCTCAGTGTCTAAGTGTCTCAGTGTATCAGAGTCTCAGTGTCTTAGTGTATCTGTGACTCAGTGTCTCAGTGTCTCAGTTTCTCAGATTCTCATTTCTCAGTGTCTCTTTGTCTCAGTGTCTCAGTGTCTCTGTGCATCAGTGTCTCAGTGTCTCTGTGACTCTGTGTCTCAGATTCTCAGTGTCTCAGTGTCTCAGTGTCTCAGAGTTTCTGTGTCTCAGTGTCTCAGAGTCTCAGTGTCTCTGTGTCTCAGTGTCTCTGTGCCTCAGTGTCTAAGTGTGTCAGTGTCTCAGAGTCTCTGTGTCTCAGTGTCTCTGTGTCTCTGTTCCTCAGTGTCTCAGTGTCTCTGTGTCTCAGTGTCTCTGTCTCTCTGGATCTCTCTGTCTCTGTGTCTCAGTGTCTCTGAGTTTCCAGATCTCAGTGTCTCTGTGTCTCAGTGTCTCTGTGCCTCCGTGTCTCAGTGTGTCAGTGTCTCAGAGTCTCTGCGTCTCCGTGTCTCAGTGTCTCTGTTCCTCAGTATCTCAGTGTCTCTGTGTCTCAGTGTCTCTGTCTCTCAGGATCTCTCTGTCTCTGTGTCTCAGTGTCTCTGAGTCTCCAGATCTCAGTGTCTCTGTGTCTCAATGCCTCAGACTCTCAGTGACTCTGTGTCTCAGTGTCTCTGTGCCTCAGTGTCTCAGTGTCTCTGTGTCTCAGTGTCTCTGTGCCTCAGTGTCTCAGTGTGTCAGTGTCGCTGTGTCTCGGTGTCTCAGTGTTTCTGTGCCTCAGTGTCTCAGTGTCTCAGAGTCTCAGTGTCTCTGTGCCTCAGTGTCTCAGTGTCTCAGTTTCTCAGAGTCTCTGTGTCTCAATGCCTCAGAGTCTCAGTATCTCAGTGAATCTGTGTCTCTGTGTCTCTGTGCCTTAGTGTCTCAGTGTCTCTTTGTCTCAGTGTCTCTGTGTCTCATTGTCTCTGGGCCCCAGCGTCTCTGTGTCTCAGTGTCTCAGAGTCTCAGTGTCTCTGTGTCTCTTTGTCTCAGTGTCTCTGTGCCTCAGTGTCTCTGTGCCTCAGTGTCTCAGTGTCTCAGAGTCTCAGTTTCTCTGTGTCTCTGAGTCTCAGTGTCTCTGTGCCTCAGTGTCTCAGTGTGTCTGTGTCTCTGTGTCTCGGTGTCTCAGTGTCTCTGTGCCTCAGTGTCTCAGTGTCTCAGTGTCTCAGAGTCTCAGTGTCTCTGTGTCTCTGTGCCTCAGTGTCTCAGTGTCTCAGAGTCTTAGTTTCTCACTGTCTCAGTGACTCTGTGTCTCAGTGTCTCTGTGCCTCTGTGCCTCAGTATCTGTGTATCACTGTGGCAGAGTCTCAGTGACTCTGCATCTCAGTGTCTATGTGTCTCAGTATCTCAGTGTCTCTGTGCCTCAGTGTCTCAGAGTCTCAGTGTCTCTGTGTCTCATTGTATCTGTGCCTCAGTGTCTCAGTGTCTCAGAGTCTCAGTGTTTCTGTGTCTCTATGTCTCAGTGTCCCTATGTCTCAGTGCCTCAATGTCTCAGTGTCTCATTGTCTCAGATCTCAGTTACTCTGTGTCTCTGGTACTCAGTGTCTCATTGTCTCACCGTCTCAGTGTCTCTGTGTCTCAGTGCCTCAGACTCTCACTGCCTCAGAGTCTCTGTTTCTCAGTGCCTCAGTGTCTCTGTGTCTCAATGTCTCAGAATTTCAGTGTCTCAATGTCTCAGTTTCTCAGTGTCTCTGTGTCTCCTAGACTCCGTGTCTCATTGTCTCTGTGCCTTAGTGTCTCAGTGTCTCAGAGTCTCAGTGTCTCTGTGTCTCAGTGACTCTGTGCCTGAGTGTCTCAGCGCCTCAGTGTCTCAGTGTCTCAGAGTCTCAGTGTCTCTGTGTCTCAGTGTCTCTGTGCCTGAATGTCTCAGCGCCTCAGTGACTCTGTGTCTCAGTGTCTCAGTGTATGTGTGACTCAGTGTCTCAGTGTCTCAGTTTCTCAGATTCTCATTTCTCAGTGTCTCTTTGTCTCAGTGTCTCAGTGACTCTGTGCATCAGTGTCTCAGTGTCTCTGTGACTCTGTGTCTCAGATTCTCAGTGTCTCAGAGTTTCTGTGCCTCGGTGTCTCAGAGTCTCAGTGTCTCTGTCTCTCTGGATCTCTCTGTCTCTGTGTCTCAGTGTCTCTGAGTCTCCAGATCTCAGTGTCTCTGTGTCTCAGTGTCTCTGTGCCTCAGTGTCTCAGTGTGTCAGTGTCTCAGAGTCTCTGCGTCTCCGTGTCTCAGTGTCTCTGTTCCTCAGTATCTCAGTGTCTTTGTGTCTCAGTGTCTCTGTCTCTCAGGATCTCTCTGTCTCTGTGTCTCAGTGTCTCTGAGTCTCCAGATCTCAGTGTCTCTGTGTCTCAATGCCTCAGACTCTCAGTGACTCTGTGTCTCAGTGTCTATGTGTCTCAGTATCTCAGTGTCTCTGTGTCTCAATGTCTCAGAGTCTCAGAGTCTCAGTGTCTCTATGTCTCAGTGTCTCTGTGCCTCAGTGTCTCAGTGTCTCTGTGTCTCAGTGTCTCTGTGCCTCAGTGTCTCAGTGTGTCAGTGTCGCTGTGTCTCGGTGTCTCAGTGTTTCTGTGCCTCAGTGTCTCAGTGTCTCTGTGCCTCAGTGTCTCAGTGTCTCAGTGTCTCAGTTTCTCAGAGTCTCTGTGTCTCAATGCCTCAGAGTCTCAGTATCTCAGTGAATCTGTGTCTCTGTGTCTCTGTGCCTTAGTGTCTCAGTGTCTCTTTGTCTCAGTGTCTCTGTGTCTCATTGTCTCTGGGCCCCAGCGTCTCTGTGTCTCAGTGTCTCAGAGTCTCAGTGTCTCAGCATCTTAGTGTCTCTGTGTCTCTGTGCCTCTGTGTCTCTGTGTCCACGTGTCTCTGTGTCTCAGTGTCTCTGTTTCTCATTGTCTCAGTGTCTCTGTGCCTCAGTGCCTCAGTGTATCTGTATCTCAGTGTCTCAGTGTCTCAGTTTCTCAGACTCTCAGTGTCTCAATGTCTCAGTGTCTCTGTGCCTCATTGTCTCAGTGTCTCAGCATCTTAGCGTCTCTGTGTGTCTGTGTCTCTGTGTCTCAGTGTCTCAGTGTCTCCGAGTCTCAGAGTCTCAGTGTCTCAGTGTCTCCGAGTCTCAGAGTCTCAGTGTCTCAGTGTCTCAGAGTCACTGTGTCTCAGTGTCTCTGTGCCTCAGTGTCTCAGTGTCTTAGTTTCTCAGAGTCACAGTGTCTCTGTGTCTCAGTGTCTCTGTGCCTCAGTGTCTCAGTGTCTCAGAGTCTCAGAGTCTCTGTTTCTCTGTGCCTCAGTGTCTCAATGTCTCAATGTCTCGGAATTGCAGTGTCTCAATGGTTCACTTTCACAGTGTCTCTGTGTCTCTGTGCCTCAGAGTCTCAGTGTCTCTGTGTCTCAGTGTCTCTGTGCCTGAGTGTCTCAGTGTCTCAGTGCCTCTATGTCTCAGTGTCTCAGTGTCTCTGTGCATCAGTTTCTCAGTGTCTCTGTGACTCTGTGTCTCAGATTCTCAGTGTCTCAGTGTCTCAGAGTTTCTGTGTCTCAGTGTCTCAGAGTCTCAGTGTCTCTGTGTCTCAGTGTCTCTGTGCCTCAGTGTCTCAGTGTGTCAGTGTCTCAGAGTCTCTGTGTCTCAGTGTCTCAGTGTCTCTGTTCCTCAGTTTCTCAGTGTCTCTGTGTCTCAGTGTCTCTGTCTCTCTGGATCTCACTGTCTCTGTGTCTCAGTGTCTCTGAGTTTCCAGATCTCAGTGTCTCTGTGTCTCAGTGTCTCTGTGCCCCAGTGTCTCAGTGTGTCAGTGTCTCAGAGTCTCTGCGTCTCCGTGTCTCAGTGTCTCTGTTCCTCAGTATCTCAGTGTCTGTGTGTCTCAGTGTCTCTGTCTCTCAGGATCTCTCTGTCTCTGTGTCTCAGTGTCTCTGAGTCTCCAGATCTCAGTGTCTCTGTGTCTCAATGCCTCAGACTCTCAGTGACTCTGTGTCTCAGTGTCTATGTGTCTCAGTATCTCAGTGTCTCTGTGTCTCAATGTCTCAGAGTCTCAGTGTCTCTATGTCTCAGTGTCTCTGTGCCTCAGTGTCTCAGTGTCTCTGTGCCTCAGTGTCTCAGTGTGTCAGTGTCGCTGTGTCTCGGTGTCTCGGTGTCTCAGTGTTTCTGTGCCTCAGTGTCTCATTCTCAGTGTCTCAGTGTCTCAGATTCTCAGTGTCTCTTTGCATCAGTTATTCAGTGTAACATAGTCACAGAGTCTCAGTGTCACAGTGTCTCTGTGCCTCAGTGCCTCAGTGTATCAGTGTCTCAGTGTCTCAGTGTCTCAGTGCCTCAGAGCCTCAGTGTCTCTGTGTCTCAGTGTCTCAGAGTCTCAGAGTCTCAGTGTCTCAGTGTCTCAGTGCCTCTGCGCCTCAGTGTCTCAGTGTCTCAGTGTCTCAGTGTCCCTGTGTCTCAGTGTCTCAGCGTCTCTGTGTCTCAGTGTCTCAGATCTCAGTGACTCTGTGTCTCTGTATCTCAGTGTCTCATTGTCTCACCGTCTCAGTGTCTCTGTGTCTCAGTGCCTCAGACTCTCACTGCCTCAGAGTCTGTGTTTCTCTGTGCCTCAGTGTCTCTGTGTCTCAATGTCTCAGAATTTCCGTGTCTCAATGTCTCAGTTTCTCAGTGTCTAAGTGTCTCAGTGTCTCTGTGTCTCTGTGCCTAAGTGTCTCAGTGTCTCAGAGTCTCAGTTTCTCTGTGTCTCTGAGTCTCAGTGTCTCTGTGCCTCAGTGTCTCAGAGTCTCAGTGTCTCTGTGTCTCTGTGCCTAAGTGTCTCAGTGTCTCAGAGTCTCAGTTTCTCTGTGTCTCTGAGTCTCAGTGTCTCTGTGCCTCAGTGTCTCAGAGTCTCAGTGTCTCTGTGTCTCTGTGCCTCAGTGTCTCAGTGTCTCAGAGTCTCAGTGTCTCTGTGTCTCCTAGACTCCGTGTCTCATTGTCTCTGTGCCTCAGTGTCTCAGTGTCTCAGAGTCTCAGTGTCTCTGTGTCTCAGTGACTCTGTGCCTGAGTGTCTCAGCGCCTCAGTGTCTCAGTGTCTCAGAGTCTCAGTGTCTCTGTGTCTCAGTGTCTCTGTGCCTGAATGTCTCAGCGCCTCAGTGACTCTGTGTCTCAGAGTCTCAGTTTCTCTGTGTCTCTGTGTCTCAATGTCTCTGTTCCTCAGTGTCTCAGTGTCTCTATGTCTCAGTATCTCTGTGTCTTTGTGCCTCAGTGTCTCAGTGTCTCAGTGTCTCAGAGTCTCAGTGTCTCAGTGTATGTGTGACTCAGTGTCTCAGTGTCTCAGTTTCTCAGATTCTCATTTCTCAGTGTCTCTTTGTCTCAGTGTCTCAGTGACTCTGTGCATCAGTGTCTCAGTGTCTCTGTGACTCTGTGTCTCAGATTCTCAGTGTCTCAGAGTTTCTGTGCCTCGGTGTCTCAGAGTCTCAGTGTCTCTGTGTCTCAGTGTCTCTGTGCCTCAGTGTCTCAGTGTGTCAGTGTCTCAGAGTCTCTGTGTCTCAGTGTCTCAGAGTCTCAGCTCCTCAGTGTCTGAGTGTCTCTGTGTCTCAGTGTCTCTGTCTCTCTGGATCTCTCTGTCTCTGTGTCTCAGTGTCTCTGAGTCTCCAGATCTCAGTGTCTCTGTGTCTCAATGCCTCAGACTCTCAGTGACTCTGTGTCTCAGTATCTCAGTGTCTCTGTGTCTCAATGTCTCAGAGTCTCAGAGTCTCAGTGTCTCTATGTCTCAGTGTCTCTGTGCCTCAGTGTCTCAGTGTCTCTGTGTCTCAGTGTCTCTGTGCCTCAGTGTCTCAGTGTGTCAGTGTCGCTGTGTCTCGGTGTCTCAGTGTTTCTGTGCCTCAGTGTCTCAGTGTCTCTGTGCCTCAGTGTCTCAGTGTCTCAGTGTCTCAGTTTCTCAGAGTCTCTGTGTCTCAATGCCTCAGAGTCTCAGTATCTCAGTGAATCTGTGTCTCTGTGTCTCTGTGCCTTAGTGTCTCAGTGTCTCTTTGTCTCAGTGTCTCTGTGTCTCATTGTCTCTGGGCCCCAGCGTCTCTGTGTCTCAGTGTCTCAGAGTCTCAGTGTCTCAGCATCTTAGTGTCTCTGTGTCTCTGTGCCTCTGTGTCTCTGTGTCTCCGTGTCTCTGTGTCTCAGTGTCTCTGTTTCTCATTGTCTCAGTGTCTCTGTGCCTCAGTGCCTCAGTGTATCTGTATCTCAGTGTCTCAGTGTCTCAGTGTCTCAGACTCTCAGTGTCTCAATGTCTCAGTGTCTCTGTGCCTCATTGTCTCAGTGTCTCAGCATCTTAGCGTCTCTGTGTGTCTGTGTCTCTGTGTCTCAGTGTCTCAGTGTCTCCGAGTCTCAGAGTGTCAGTGTCTCAGTGTCTCAGAGTCACTGTGTCTCAGTGTCTCTGTGCCTCAGTGTCTCAGTGTCTTAGTTTCTCAGAGTCACAGTGTCTCTGTGTCTCTGTGTCTCTGTGTCTCAGTGTCTCTGTGCCTCAGTGTCTCAGTGTCTCAGAGTCTCAGAGTCTCTGTTTCTCTGTGCCTCAGTGTCTCAATGTCTCAATGTCTCGGAATTGCAGTGTCTCAATGGTTCACTTTCACAGTGTCTCTGTGTCTCTGTGCCTCAGAGTCTCAGTGTCTCTGTGTCTCAGTGTCTCTGTGCCTGAGTGTCTCAGTGTCTCAGTGCCTCTATGTCTCAGTGTCTCAGTGTCTCTGTGCATCAGTTTCTCAGTGTCTCTGTGACTCTGTGTCTCAGATTCTCAGTGTCTCAGTGTCTCAGAGTTTCTGTGTCTCAGTGTCTCAGAGTCTCAGTGTCTCTGTGTCTCAGTGTCTCTGTGCCTCAGTGTCTCAGTGTGTCAGTGTCTCAGAGTCTCTGTGTCTCAGTGTCTCTGTTCCTCAGTTTCTCAGTGTCTCTGTGTCTCAGTGTCTCTGTCTCTCTGGATCTCACTGTCTCTGTGTCTCAGTGTCTCTGAGTTTCCAGATCTCAGTGTCTCTGTGTCTCAGTGTCTCTGTTCCTCAGTATCTCAGTGTCTCTGTGTCTCAGTGTCTCTGTCTCTCAGGATCTCTCTGTCTCTGTGTCTCAGTGTCTCTGAGTCTCCAGATCTCAGTGTCTCTGTGTCTCAATGCCTCAGACTCTCAGTGACTCTGTGTCTCAGTGTCTATGTGTCTCAGTATCTCAGTGTCTCTGTGTCTCAATGTCTCAGAGTCTCAGTGTCTCTATGTCTCAGTGTCTCTGTGCCTCAGTGTCTCAGTGTCTCTGTGCCTCAGTGTCTCAGTGTGTCAGTGTCGCTGTGTCTCGGTGTCTCGGTGTCTCAGTGTTTCTGTGCCTCAGTGTCTCATTCTCAGTGTCTCAGTGTCTCAGATTCTCAGTGTCTCTTTGCATCAGTTTTTCAGTGTAACACAGTCTCAGAGTCTCAGTGTCACAGTGTCTCTGTGCCTCAGTGTATCAGTGTCTCAGTGTCTCAGTGTCTCAGTGCCTCAGAGCCTCAGTGTCTCTGTGTCTCAGTGTCTCAGAGTCTCAGAGTCTCTGTGTCTCAGTGTCTCAGTGTCTCAGTGCCTCTGCGCCTCAGTGTCTCAGTGTCTCAGTGTCTCAGTGTCCCTGTGTCTCAGTGTCTCAGCGTCTCTGTGTCTCAGTGTCTCAGATCTCAGTGACTCTGTGTCTCTGTATCTCAGTGTCTCATTGTCTCACCGTCTCAGTGTCTCTGTGTCTCAGTGCCTCAGACTCTCACTGCCTCAGAGTCTGTGTTTCTCTGTGCCTCAGTGTCTCTGTGTCTCAATGTCTCAGAATTTCCGTGTCTCAATGTCTCAGTTTCTCAGTGTCTAAGTGTCTCAGTGTCTCTGTGTCTCTGTGCCTAAGTGTCTCAGTGTCTCAGAGTCTCAGTTTCTCTGTGTCTCTGAGTCTCAGTGTCTCTGTGCCTCAGTGTCTCAGAGTCTCAGTGTCTCTGTGTCTCTGTGTCTCTGTGCCTAAGTGTCTCAGTGTCTCAGAGTCTCAGTTTCTCTGTGTCTCTGAGTCTCAGTGTCTCTGTGCCTCAGTGTCTCAGAGTCTCAGTGTCTCTGTGTCTCTGTGCCTCAGTGTCTCAGTGTCTCAGAGTCTCAGTGTCTCTGTGTCTCCTAGACTCCGTGTCTCATTGTCTCTGTGCCTCAGTGTCTCAGTGTCTCAGAGTCTCAGTGTCTCTGTGTCTCTGTGTCTCAGTGTCTCTGTGCCTGAGTGTCTCAGCGCCTCAGTGTCTCAGTGTCTCAGAGTCTCAGTGTCTCTGTGTCTCACTGTCTCTGTGTCTTTGTGCCTCAGTGTATAAGTGTCTCAGTGTCTCAGAGTCTCAGTGTCTCAGTGTATCTGTCACTCAGTGTCTCAGTTTCTCAGATTCTCATTTCTCAGTGTCTCTTTGTCTCTGTGTCTCAGGGTCTCTGTGCATTAGTGTCTCAGTGTATCTGTGACTCTGTGTCTCAGATTCTCAGTGTCTCAGTGTCTCAGAGTCTCAGTGTCTCTGTGTCTCATGTCTCTGTGCCTCAGTGTCTCAGTGTGTTAGTGTCTCAGAGTCTCTGTGTCTCAGTGTCTCAGAGTCTCAGTGTCTCTGTGTCTCAGTGTCTCTGTGCCTCAATGTCTCAGTGTGTCAGTGTCTCAGAGTCTCTGTGTCTCAGTGTCTCTGTTCCTCAGTGTCTCTGTGTCTCAGTGTCTCTGAGTCTCCAGATCTCAGTGTCTCTGTGTCTCAGTGTCTCTGTGCATCAGTGTCTCAGTGTCTCTGTGACTCTGTGTCTCAGATTCTCAGTGTCTCAGTGCCGCAGAGTCTCTGTGTCGCAGTATCTCTGAGTCTCAGTGTCTCTGTGTCTCAGTGTTTCTGTGCCTCAGTGTCTCAGTGTGTCGGTCTCTCAGAGTCTCTGCGTCTCAGTATCTCAGTGTCTCAGTGTCTCAGTTTCTCAGATTCACATTTTTCAGTGTCTCTTTGTCTCTGTGTCTCAGTGTCTCTGTGCATCAGTGTCTCAGTGTCTCTGTGACTCTGTGTCTCAGATTCACACTGTCTCAGTGTCTCTGTGCCTCAGTGTCTCAGTGTGTCAGTGTCTCAGAGTCTCTGTGTCTCAGTGTCTCAGTGTC
Organism: Carcharhinus amblyrhynchos; assembly: GCF_965287045.1. Classification (NCBI taxonomy): domain Eukaryota; kingdom Metazoa; phylum Chordata; class Chondrichthyes; order Carcharhiniformes; family Carcharhinidae; genus Carcharhinus; species Carcharhinus amblyrhynchos. Next base: position 119,601 of record NW_027649852.1, on the reverse strand, counting down.
TCTGTTCCTCAGTGTCTCTGTGTCTCAGTGTCTCTGAGTCTCCAGATCACAGTGTCTCTGTGTCTCAGTGTCTCTGTGCATCAGTGTCTCAGTGCCTCTGTGACTCTGTGTCTCAGAGTATTCGTGTCTCTGTGTCTCATTGTCTCAGTGTCTCTGTTCCTCAGTGTCTCTGTGTCTCAGTGTCTCTGAGTCTCCAGATCTCAGTGTCTCTGTGTCTCAGTGTCTCTGTGCATCAGTGTCTCAGTGCCTCTGTGACTCTGTGTCTCAGAGTATTCGTGTCTCTGTGTCTCATTGTCTCTGTGCGTCAGTGTGTCAGTGTCTCAGAGTCTCAGTGTCTCTGTGTCTCTGTGTCTCAGTGTCTCTGTGTCTCAGTGTCTCAGTGTCTCAGAGTCTCAGAGTCTCAGTGATTCTGTGTCTCTGTGTCTCAGTGTCTCAGCTTCTCACCGTCTCAGTGTTTCTGTGTCTCAGTGTCTCAGTGTCTCTGTGCCTCAGTGTCTCAGTGTCTCTGTGCCTCAGTTTCTCTGTGTCTCAGTGTCTCAGAATTTCAGTGTCTCAATGACTCTGTGTCTCAGTGTCTCTGTGCCCCAGTGTCTCAGAGTGTCAGTGTCTCTGCGTCTCCTTGACTCCGTGTCTCAGTGTCTCAGTGTCTCAGTGTCTCAGTGTCTCTGTGTCTCAGTGTCACTGTGCCTCAGTGTCTCTACGTCTCAGTGTCTCTGTGTCTCTGTGCCTCAGTGTCTCTGCGACTCAGTGTCTCAGAGACTCAGTCTCTGTGCCTCTGTGTCTTAGTGTCTCTGTGTCTCAGTGTCTCAGAGTCTCCGTGTCTCTGTGCCTCAGTGTCTCAATGTTTCAGTGTCTCTGCGTCTCAGTGTCTCTGTGTCTCTTTGTCTCAGTGTCTCTGTGCCTCAGTGTCTCAGTGTATCTGTGTCTCTGTGCCTCAGTGTCTCAGTGTCTCAGAGTCTCTGTGTCTCAGTGCCTCAGTGTCTCTGTGTCTCTGTGTTTCTGTGTCTCAATGTCTCAGTGTCTCTGTGCGTCAGTGTCTCAGTGTCTCAACATCTTAGTGTCTCAGTGTCTCAGTGTCTCTGTGTCTCAGTGTCTCTGTGCCTCAGTGTCTCAGTGTCTCAGAGTCTCTGTGTCTCAGTGCCTCAGTGTCTCTGTGTCTCAGTGTCTCAGTGTCTCTGTGTCTCAGTGTCTCTGTTCCTCAGTGTCTCAGTGTCTCTGTGTCTCAGTGTCTCTGTCTCTCAGGATCTCTCTGTCTCTGTGTCTCAGTGTCTCTGAGTCTCCAGATCTCAGTGTCTCTGTGTCTCAGTGTCTCTCTGCATCAGTGTCTCAGTGTCTCTGTGACTCTGTGTCTCAGATTCTCAGTGTCTCAGTGTCTCAGAGTCTCTGTGTCTCAGTATCTCAGAGTCTCAGTGTCTCTGTGTCTCAGTGTCTCAGTGCCTCTGTGTCTCAGTTTCTCTGTGACTGAGTGTCTCAGTGTCTCAGAGTCTCACTGTCTCTGTGTCTCTTTGTCTCTGAGTCCCTGTGCCTCAGTGTCTCGGTGCCTCAGGGTATCTGTGTCTCTGTGCCTCAGTTTCTCAGTGTCTCAGTGTCTCAGTGTCTCTGTGTCTCTTTGTCTCAATGTCTCTGAGTCTCAGTGTCTCAGTGTCTCAGAGTCTCAGCATCTTAGTGTCTCTGTGTCTCTGTGTCTCAGTGTCTCTGTGCCTCAGTGTCTCAGTGTCTCAGCATCTTAGTGTCTCTGTGTCTCTGTGCCTCTGTGTCTCTGTGTCTCAGTGTCCCAGTGTCTCCGAGTTTCATTGTCTCAGTGTCTCAGTGTCTCAGTGTCTCAGAGTCTCAGTGTCTCTGTGTCTCAGTGCCTCTGCGCCTCAGTGTCTCTGTGTCTCTGCGTCTCAGTGTCTCAGAGTCTCATTCTCAGTGCCTCAGTGTCTCAGTGTCTCTGTGTCTCAGTGTCTCTGTGCTTCAGTGTCTCAGTGTCGCAGTGTCTCAGAGTCTCAGTGTCTCTGTGTCTCTGTGCCTCTGTGTCTCTGTGTCTAAGTGTCTCAGTGTCTCCGAGTTTCATTGTCTCAGTGTCTCAGAGTCTCAGTGCCCCTGCACCTCAGTGTCTCCGATTTCATTGTCTCAGTGTCTCAGAGTCTCAGTAACTCTGTGTCTCAGTGCCTCTGCGCCTCAGTGTCTCTGTGTCTCAGTGTGTCAGTGCCTCCGAGTCTCAGAGTCTCAGTGTCTCTGTTTCTCAGTGTCTCTGTGTCTCAGTGCCTCAGTGTCTCAGTGTCTCAGCGTCTCAGTGTCTCAGCGTCTCAGTGTCTCTGTGTCCCTGTGCCTCTGTGTTCTGTGTCTCAGTACCTCATTGTCTCAGTGTCTCAGAGTCTCAATATCTCTGTGTCTCAGTGCCTCTGCGCCTCAGTGTCTCTGTGTCTCAGTGCCTCAGTGTCTCAGTGTCTCAGCGTCTCAGTGTCTCTGTGTCCCTGTGCCTCTGTGTCTCTGTGTCTCAGTACCTCATTGTCTCAGTGTCTCAGAGTCTCAGTAACTCTGTGTCTCAGTGCCTCTGCGCCTCAGTGTCTCTGTGTCTCAGTGTCTCAGTGCCTCCGAGTCACAGAGTTTCAGTTTCTCAGTGTCTCTGTGTCTCTGTGTCTCAGAGTCTCATTGTCTCAGTGTCTCAGAGTCTCAGTTTCTCAGTGACTCTGTGTATCTGTGTCTCAGTGTCTCTGTGTCTCAGTGTCTCAGTGTCTCAGAGTCTCAGTGTCTCTGTGCCTCGGTGTCTCGGTGTCTCGGTGTCTCAGTGTCTCAGTGTCTCTGTGTCTCAGTGTCTCAGTGTATCTTTGTCTCTGTGCATCAGTGTCTCAGAGTCTCAGTACTCTGTGTCTCAGTGCCTCTGCGCCTCAGTGTCTCTGTGTCTCAGTGTCTCAGTGCCTCCGAGTCTGAGAGTCTCAGTGTCTCAGTGTCTCGGAGTCTCAGTTTCTCAGTGTCTCTGTGTCTCTGTGTCTCAGTGTCTCTCTGTCTCAGTGTCTCTGTGTCTCAGTGTCTCAGAATCTCAGTGTCTCTGCGTCTCTGTGTCTCAGTGTCTCAGTGTGTCTGTCTCTGTGCCTCTGTGTCTCAGTGTCACTGTGCCTCTGTGACTCAGTGCATCAGTGTCTCAGTGTCTCAGAGTCTCAGTGTCTCTGTGTCTCAGTTTCGCTGTGACTCAGTGTCTCAGTATGTCTGTGCCTCAGTGTCTTAGAGTCTCTGTGTCTCTGTGTCTCAGTGTCTCATTGCCTCTGTGCCTCAGTGTCTCAGTGTCTCAGTGTCTCAGAGTCTCAGTGTCTCTGTGTCTCTTTGCCTCAGTGTCTATGTGCCTCAGTGTCTCAGTGTCTCAGTGTCTCTGTGCCTCTGTGTCTCAATGTCTCTGAGACTCAGTGTCTCAGAGTCTCAGTGTCTCTGTGTCTCAGTGCCTCTGTGTCTCTGTGCCTCAGTGTCTCAGTGTCTCAGTGTCTCAGTGTCTCAGAGTCTCAGTGTCTCTGTGCCTCAGTGTCTCTGTGTCTCAATGTCTCTGAGACTCAGTGTCTCAGAGTATCAGTGTCTCTGTGTCTCAGTGCCTCTGTGTCTCTGTGCCTCAGTGTCTCAGTGTCTCAGCGTCTCTGGGTCCCTGTGCCTCTGTGTCTCTGTGTCTCAGTATCTCATTGTCTCAGTGTCTCAGAGTCTCAGTAACTCTGTGTCTCAGTGCCTCTGCGCCTCAGTGTCTCTGTGTCCCAGTGTCTCAGTGCCTCCGAGTCACAGAGTTTCAGTTTCTCAGTGTCTCTGTGTCTCAGAGTCTCATTGTCTCAGTGTCTCAGAGTCTCAGTTTCTCAGTGCCTCTGCGCCTCAGTGTCTCTGTGTCTCAGTGTGTCAGTGCCTCCGAGTCTCAGAGTCTCAGTGTCTCTGTGTCTCAGTGTCTCTGTGTCTCAGTGCCTCAGTGTCTCAGTGTCTCTGTGACTCTGTGTCTCAGAGTCTCATTCTCAGTGTCTCAGAGTCTCATTGCCTCAGTTCTCTGTTCCTCAGTGTCTCAGTGTCTCTGTGTCTCTGTCTCTCAGGATCTCTCTGTCTCTGTGTCTCAGTGTCTCTGAGTCTCCAGATCTCAGTGTCTTTGTGTCTCAGTGTCTCTGTGTCTCCGTGTCTCTGTGTCTCAGTGTCTCTGTGCATCAGTGTCTCAGTGTCTCTGTGTCTCTATGTCTCAGTGTCTCAGATCTCTGTGACTCTTTGTCTCTGTATCTCAGTGTCTCATTGTCTCACCATCTCAGTGTCTCTGTGTCTCAGTGCCTCAGATTCTCACTGCCTCAGAGTCTCTGTTTCACTGTGCCTCAGTGTCTCTGTATCTCAATGTCTCAGAATTTCAGTGACTCAATGTCTCAATTTCTCAGAGTCTCTGTGCCTCAGTGTCTCAGTGTCTCAGGGTCTCAGGGTCTCAGAGTCTCAGTGTCTCTGTGTCTCAGTGTCTCTGTGCCTCAGCGCCTCAGTGTCTCAGTGTCTCAGAGTCTCAGTGTCTCTGTGTCTCAGTGTCTCTGTGCCTGAGTGCCTCAGTGCCTCAGTGTCTCAGAGTCTCAGTTTCTCTGTCTCTCTGTGTCTCAGTGCCTCTATGTCTCAGTGTCTCAGTGTCTCTGTGTCTTTGTGTCTCAGTGTCTCAGAGTCTCAGTGTCTCAGTGTATCTGTGACTCAGTGTCTCAGTGTCTCAGTTTCTCAGATTCTCATTTCTCAGTGTCTCTTTGCCTCTGTGTCTCAGTGTCTCTGTGCATCAGTATCTCAGTGTCTCTGTGACTCTGTGTCTCAGATTCTCAGTGTCTCAGTGTCTCAGATTTTCTGTGTCTCAGAGTCTCAGAGTCTCAGTGTCTCTGTGTCTCAGTGTCTCTGTGCCTCAGTGTCTCTGTGTCTCAGTGTGTCGATGTCTCAGAGTCTCAGTGCCTCTGTGCCTCAGTGTCTGTGTGTCAGTGTCTCATAGTATCAGTGTCTCTGTGTCTCATTGTCTCTGTGCCTCAGTGTCTCAGTGTCTCAGTGTCTCTGTGTCTCAGTGTCTCTGTGTCTCAGTGTCTCAGAGTCTCAGAGTCTCAGTGATTCTGTGTCTCTGTGTCTCAGTGTCTCAGTGTCTCTGTTCCTCAGTGTCTCAGTGTCTCTGTGTCTCAGTCTCTCTGTCTCTCAGGATCTCTCTGTCTCTGTGTCTCAGTGTCTCTGAGTCTCCAGATCTCAGTGTCTCTGTGTCTCAGTGTCTCTGTGTCTCAGTGTCTCTGTGCATCAGTGTCTCAGTGTCTCTGTGACTCTGTGTCTCAGAGTCTCATTCTCAGTGTCTCAGAGTCTCATTGTCTCAGTTCTCTGTGTCTCAGTGTATCTGTGTCTCTATGTCTCATTGTCCCTGTGTCTCAGTGCCTCAATGTCTCTGTGTCTCACTGTCTCTGTATCTCAGTGTCTCATTGTCTCACCGTCTCAGTGTCTCTGTGTCTCAGTGTCTCTGTGCCTCACTGTCTCTGTGTGTCAGTGTCTCAGAGTCTCTGTGTCTCAGTGTCTCTGTGTCTCAGTGTCTCAGTGTCTCAGAGTCTCATTGTCTCAGTGTCTCTGTGTCTCAGTTTCTCTGTGACTCTGTGTCTCAGTGTCTCAGAGTCTCATTGTCTCAGTGTCTCTGTGTCTCAGTTTCTCTGTGACTCAGTGTCTCAGTGTCTCTGTGCCTCAGGGTCTCAGTGTCTCAGAGTCTCTGTGTCTCTGTGTCTATGTGTCTCTGTGTCTCTTTGTCTCAGTGTGTCTGTGCCTCAGTGTCTCAGTGTCTCTGTGCATCTGTGCCTCAGTTGTTTCTGTGTCTCAATGTCTCAGAGTCTCAGTGTCTCTTTGTCTCAGAGTCCCTGTGCCTCAGTGTCTCGGTGCCTCAGTGTATCTGTGTCTCTGCGCCTCAGTGTCTCAGAGTCTCAGAGTCTCAGTGTCTCAGAGTCTCAGTGTCTCAGTGTCACTGTGTCTCTTTGTCTCAATGTCTCTGATTCTCAGTGTCTCAGTGTCTCAGAGTCTCAGTGTCTCTGTGTCTCTGTGCCTCTGTGTCTCTGTGCCTCTGTGTCTCTGTGTCTCAGTGTCTCAGCATCTCCGAGTTTCATTGTCTCAGTGTCTCAGAGTCTCAGAGTCTCTGTGTCTCATTGTCTCTGTCTCTCAGGATCCCTCTGTCTCTGTGCCTCAGTGTCTCTGAGTCTCCAGATCTCAGTGTCTCTGTGTCTCAGTGTCTCTGTGTCTCAGTGCATCAGTGTCTCAGTGTCTCTGTGACTCTGTGTCTCAGACTCTCAGTGTCTCAGTGTCTCAGAGTCTCTGTGTCTCAGTATCTCAGAGTCTCAGTGTCTCTGTGCCTCAGTGTCTCAGTGTGTCAGTGTCTCAGAGTCTCTGCGTCTCAGTTTCTCTGTTCCTCAGTATCTCAGTGTCTCTGTGTCTCAGTGACTCTGTCTCTCAGGATCTCTCTGTCTCTGTGTCTCTGAGTCTCCAGATCTCAGTGCCTCTGTGTCTCAGTGTCTCAGTGTCTCTGTGTCTCTGTGCCTCAGTGTCTCAGTGTCTCAGTGTCTCAGAGTCTCAGTGTCTCAGTGTCTCTGTGTCTCAGTTTCTCTGTGACTCAGTGTCTCAGTGTCTCTGTGCCTCAGGGTCTCAGTGTCTCAGAGTCTCTGTGTCTCTGTGTCTATGTGTCTCTGTGTCTCTTTGTCTCAGTGTGTCTGTGCCTCAGTGTCTCAGTGTCTCTGTGCATCTGTGCCTCAGTGTTTCTGTGTCTCAATGTCTCAGAGTCTCAGTGTCTCTTTGTCTCAGAGTCCCTGTGCCTCAGTGTCTCGGTGCCTCAGTGTATCTGTGTCTCTGCGCCTCAGTGTCTCAGAGTCTCAGTGTCTCAGAGTCTCAGTGTCTCAGTGTCACTGTGTCTCTTTGTCTCAATGTCTCTGATTCTCAGTGTCTCAGTGTCTCAGAGTCTCAGTGTCTCTGTGTCTCTGTGTCTCAGTGTCTCAGAGTCTCAGTGATTCTGTGTCTCTGTGTCTCAGTGTCTCAGTGTCTCTGTTCCTCAGTGTCTCAGTGTCTCAGTGTCTCTGTGTCTCATTGTCTCTGTCTCTCAGGATCTCTCTGTCTCTGTGTCTCAGTGTCTCTGAGTCTCCAGATCTCAGTGTCTCTGTGCCTCAGTGTCTCTGTGTCTCAGTGTCTCTGTGCATCAGTGTCTCAGTATCTCTGTGACTCTGTGTCTCAGAGTCTCATTCTCAGTGTCTCAGAGTCTCATTGTCTCAGTTCTCTGTGTCTCAGTGTCTCTGTGTCTCTATGTCTCAGTGTCCCTGTGTCTCAGTGCCTCAATGTCTCTGTGTCTCACTGTCTCTGTATCTCAGTGTCTCATTGTCTCACCGTCTCAGTGTCTCTGTGTCTCAGTGTCTGTGTGCCTCACTGTCTCTGTGTGTCAGTGTCTCAGAGTCTCAGTGTCTCAGTGCCTCAATGTCTCTGTTGCTCAGTGTCTCAGTGTCTTAACATCTTAGTGTCTCTGTGTCTCTGTGCCTCAGTGTCTCTGAGTCTCCGGATCTCAGTGTCTCAGTGTCTCAGAGTCTCTGTGTCTCAGTATCTCAGAGTCTCAGTGTCTCTGTGCCTCAGTGTCTCAGTGTGCCAGTGTCTCAGAGTCTCTGCGTCTCAGTGTCTCTGTTCCTCAGTATCTCAGTGTCTCTGTGTCTCAGTGACTCAGTCTCTCAGGATCTCTCTGTCTCTGTGTCTCAGTGTCTCTGAGTCTCCAGATCTCAGTGTCTCTGTGTCTCAGTGTCTCTGTGCCTCACTGTCTCTGTGTGTCAGTGTCTCAGAGTCTCAGTGTCTCAGTGTCTCTGTGTCTCAGTTTCTCTGTGACTCAGTGTCTCAGTGTCTCTGTGCCTCAGGGTCTATGAGTCTCTATGTCTCTGAGTCTCTGTGTCTCTGCGTCTCTGTGTTTCTGAGTCTCTGAGTCTCTGTGTCTCTGAGTCTCTGAGTCTCTGTGTCTCTGGGCTTCTGTGTCTCTGAGTCTCTGTGTCTCTGGGTCTCTGTGTCTCTGAGTGTCTGGTTCTCTGTGCATCTGCATCTCTGAGCATCTGTGTCTCTGAGTCTCTGTGTCTCTGTGTCTCTGAGTCTCTGAGCATCTGTGTCTCTGAGTCTCCGTGTCGCTGAGTCTCTGGGTCACTGAGCCTTGGTGTCTCTGCGTATCTGTGTCTCTGAGTCTCTGAGACTCTTAGACTCTATGTCTCTGAGTCTCTGAGACTCTTAGACTCCATGTCTCTGAGTCTCTGAGTCTCTGTGTGTCTGCGTCTCTGTGTCTCTGTGTCTCTGAGCTTCTGAGCCTCTGTGTCTCTGCGGCTCTGAGTCTCTGAGTCTCTGAGCATCTGTGTCTCTGCGTCACTGAGTCTCCGTGTCGCTGAGTCTCTGAGTCACTGAGCCTCTGTGTCTCTGCGTCTCTGACTCACTGTGTCTCTGTGTCTCTTTGTCTCTGAGCCTCTGTGTCTCTGCGTCTCTGTGTTTCTGAGTCTCTGTGTCTCTGGGTCTCTGTGTCTCTGAGACTCTGTGTCTCTGCGTCTCTGCATCTCTGAGCCTCTGTGTGTCTGCGTCTCTGAGCCTCTGTGTCTCTGCGTCTCTGAGTCCCTGGGCCTCTGAGCCTCTGTGTCTCTGAGTCTCTGAGTCTCTGAGCCTCTGTGTCTCTGCGTCTCTGAGTCCCTGGGCCTCTGAGCCTCTGTGTCTCTGAGTCTCTGAGTCTCTGAGCCTCTGTGTCTCTGCGTCTCTGAGTCCCTGGGCCTCTGAGCCTCTGTGTCTCTGAGTCTCTGTGTCTCTGTGTCTCTGAGCCTCTGTGTCTCTGCGTCTCTGAGTCCCTGGGCCTCTGAGCCTCTGTGTCTCTGAGTCTCTGTGTCTCTGTGTCTCTTCGTCTCTGAGTCTCTGAGTTTCTGAGCCTCTGTGTCTCCCCGTCCCTGAGTTTCTGTGTCTATGGGTCTCTGTGTCTCTGAGTCTGTGTGTCTCTGCATCTCTGAGTCTCTGAGTCTCTGAGCATCTGTGTCTCTGAGTCTCTGAGTCTCTGAGCCTCGATGTCTCTGACTCTCTGAGTCTCTGTGTCTCTCAGTCTCTCTGTTTCTGTGTCTCTGTGTCTCTGGGTCTCTGAGCCTCTGTGTCTCTGAGTCTATGAGTCTCTATGTCTCTATGTCTCTGAGCCTCTGTGTCTCTGAGTCTATGAGTCTCTATGTCTCTATGTCTCTGAGCCTCTGTGTCTCTGAGTCTCTGAGTCTCTGTGTCTCTGAGTCTCTGAGTCTCTGGGTCTCTGTGTCTCTGAGTCTCTGTGTCTCTGGGTCTCTGTGTCTCTGCATTTCTGAGCCTCTGTGTGTCTGCGTCTCTCTGTCTCTGCGCCTCTGAGTCCCTGAGTCTCTGAGCCTCTGTGTCTCTGCGTCTCCGTGTTTCTGAGTCTCTGCGTCTCTGTGTCTCTATGTCTCCGGGTCTCTGTGTCTCTGTGTCTCTGAGCCTCTGTGTATCTGCGTCTCTCATTCCTTGAGTCTCTGAGCCTCTGTGTCTCTGCGTCTCTGTGTTTCTGAGTCTCTGTGTCTCTGTGTCTCTGTGTCTCTGAGTCTCTGTGTCTCTGCGTCTCTGTGTCTCTGGGTCTCTGTGTCTCTGTGTCTCTGTGTCTCTGCGTCCCTGAGTCTCTGGGTCTCTGAGCCTCTGAGCATCTGTGTGTCTGCGTCTCAGAGCCTCTGTGTATGTGTGCCTCTGTGTCTCTGCGTCTCAGAGCCTCTGTGTCTCTGCGTCTCTGTGTCTCTGTGCCTCTGAGTCTCTGTGTCTCTGGGTCTCTGTGTCCCTGATTCTCCGTGTCACTGAGTCTCTGAGTCACTGAGCCTCGGGGTCTCTGGGTCTCTGTGCCTCTGAGTCTCTGAGCCTCAGTGTCTCTGCGTCTCTAAGTCTCTGAGTCTCTGAGCCTCTGTGTCTCCTCGTCTCTGAGTTTGTGTGTCTATGGGTCTCTGTGTCTCTGAGTCTGTGTGTCTCTGCATCTCTCCGTCTCTGTGTCTCTGAGCCTCTGTGTCTCGGCGTCTCTGAGTCCCTGAGTCTCTGAACCTCTGTGACTCTGAGTCTCTGGGTCTCGGTGTCTCTGTGTCTCTGTGTCTCTGTATCTCAGAGTCTCTGAGCCTCTGTGTCTCTGCATCTCTGAGTCTCTGAGTTTCTGAGCCTCTGTGTCTCCTCGTCTCTGAGTTTCTGTGTCTATGGGTCTCTGTGTCTCTGAGTCTGTGTGTCTCTGCATCTCTCCGTCTCTGTGTCTCTGGGTCTCTGAGTCCCTGTGTCTCTGAGTCTCAGTGACTCTGAGTCTCTGAGCCTCTGTGTCTCTGTGTCTCTGAGTCTCTGAGTCTCTGAGCATCTGTGTCTCTGAGTCTGTGAGTCTCTGAGCCTCGATGTCTCTGACTCTCTGAGTCTCTGTGTCTCTCAGTCTCTGCGTTTCTGAGTCTCTGTGTCTCTGGGTCTCTGAGCCTCTGTGTCTCTGTGTCTCTGTGTTTCTGAGTCTCTATGATTCTGGGTCTCTGTGTCTCTGTATCACTGGTTCTCTGTGTCTCTGAGTCTCTGTGTCTCTGGGTCTCTGTGTCTCTGAGTGTCTGGGTCTCTGTGTATCTACGTCTCTGAGCCTCTGTGTGTCTGCGTCTCTGAGCCTCTGTGTTTCTGCGTCTCTGAGTCCCTGAGTCTCTGAGCCTCTGTGTCGCTGCGTCTCCGTGTTTCTGAGTCTCTGTGTCTCTGGGTCTCTGTGTCTCTATGTCTCTGGGTCTCTCTGTCTCTGGGTCTCTGAACCTCTGAGCCTCGATGTCTCTGAGTCTCTGAGTCTCTGTGTCTCTGAGTCTCTGTGTCCCTGGGTCTCTGTGTCTCTGAGTCTCTGGGTCTCTGTGTCTCTGAGTCTCTGAGTCTATGAGTCTCTGAGCCTCTGAGCCTCTGAGCCTCTATGTCTCTGAGTCTGCGTGTCTCTGAGTCTCTGAGTCTATGAGTCTCTGTGTCTGTGGGTCTCTGTGTCTCTGCGTCTCTGTGTTTCTGAGTCTATGTGTCTCAGGGTCTCTGTGTCTCTGTGCCTCTGGGTCTCTGTGTCTCTGAGCCTCTGTGTCTCTGCGTCTCTGTGTTTCTGAGACTCTGTGTCTCTGGCTCTCTGAGTCTCTGGGTCTCTGAGCCTCTGAGCCTATATGTCTCTGAGCCTCTGAATCTCTGTGTCTCTGAGTCTCTGAGCCTCTTTGTCTCTGTGTCTGTGTGTTTCTGAGTCTCTGTGTCTCTGGGTCTCTGTGCCTCTGTGCCTCTGAGCCTCTGAGCCTCAGAGCCGCGATGTCTCTGAGTCTCTGTGTCTCTGAGTTTCTGTGTTTCTGAGTCTCTGTGTCTCTGGGCCTCTGAGTCTCCGTATCGCTGAGTCTCTGTAACAGAGCCTCTGTGTCTCTGCGTCTCTGAGCCTCTGAGTCTCTGAGTCCCTGTGTCTCTGAGTCTCAGTGTCTCTGAGTCTGTGAGTCTCTGGGTCTCTGTGTCTCTGAGTCTCTGAGCCTCTGTGTCTCTGAGCCTCTGTGTCTCTGCGTCTCTGAGTCTCTGCGTCTCTGTGTCTATGGGTCTCTGTGTCTCAGAGCCCCTGTGTCTCTGCATCTCTGCGCCTCTGTGTCTCTTAGCCTCTGTGCCTCTGAGCCTCTGTGCATCTGCGTCTCTGAGTCTCTGAGCCTCTGTGTCTCTGTGTCTCTGCGTTTCTGCGTCTCTGTGTCCCTGGGCCTCTGTGTCTCTGGGTCTCTGTGTTTCTGAGTCTCTGAGCCTCTGTGTCTCTGCGTCTCTCTGTATCTGAGTCTCTGGGTCTCTGTGTCGCTGCGTCTCTGAGCCTCTGGGTCTCTGAGCCTCTGAGACTCAATGTCTCTAAGCCTCTGAGTCTCTGTGTCTCTGAGTCTATGAGTCTATGAGTCTCTGGGTCTCTGTGTTTCTGTGTCTATGGGTCTCTGCGTCTCTGAGTCTCTGAGCCTCCGTGTCGCTGAGTCTCTGAGCCTCTGTGTCTCTGCGTCTCTGAGTCTCTGGGCCTCTGGGCCTCTGAGCCTCTATGTCTCTGAGTCTCTGGGTCTCTGTGTCTCTGTGTCTCTGTGTCCCTGGGTCTCTGTGTCTCTGAGTCTCTGGGTCTCTGTGTCTCTGAGTCTCTGGGTCTCTGTGTCTCTGTGTCTCTGGGTCTCTGTGTCTCTGAGTCTCTGAGTCTCTGAGCCTCTGTGCCGCTGCGTCTCTGAGTCTCGTGGTATCTGAGCCTCTGTGTCACTGGGTCTCTGCGTCTCTGCGTCTCTGGGTCTCTGAGCCTGTGAGCCTCTGTGTCTCTGGGTCTCAGTGTCTCTGAGTCTCTGCGTCTCTGAGTCTGTAAGCGTCTGTGTCTCGGTGGCTGTAAGTCTCTGAGACTCTGTGTCTCTGTGACTCTGTGTCTCTGAGTCTCTGTGTCTCTGGGTCTTTGTGAATCTGAGTCTCTGTGTCTCTGAGTCTCTGAGTCTCGGGGTCTCTGTGTCTCTGAGTCTATGAGTCTATGTGTCTCAGGGTCTCTGTGTCTCTGTGCCTCTGGGTCTCTGAGCCTCTGAGCCTATATGTCTCTGAGCCTCTGAATCTCTGTGTCTCTGAGTCTCTGAGCCTCTTTGTCTCTGTGTCTGTGTGTTTCTGAGTCTCTGTGTCTCTGGGTCTCTGTGTCTCTGTGTCTCTGAGCCTCTGAGCCTCAGAGCCTCGATTTCTCTGAGTCTCTGAGTCTCTGTGTCTCTGAGTTTCTGTGTTTCTGAGTCTCTGTGTCTCTGGGCCTCTGAGTCTCCGTATCGCTGAGTCTCTGAGACAGAGCCTCTGTGTCTCTGCGTCTCTGAGTCTCTGAGTCTCTGAGCATCTGTGCCTCTGAGTCTCCATGTTGCTGAGCCTCTGTGTCTCTGTGTCTCTGTGTCTCTGAGTCTCTGAGCCTCTGTGTCTCTGCGTCTCTGAGTCTCTGAGTCTCTGAGCATCTGTGCCTCTGAGTCTCCATGTTGCTGACTCTCTGAGTCTCTGAGTCTCTGTGTCTCTGCGTCTCTGAGCCTCTGTGTCTCTGCGTCTCTGAGTCTCTGGGTCTCTGAGCCTCTGAGCCTCTGTGTCTCTTTGTCTCTTAGTCTCTGTGTTTCTGAGTCTCTGTGTCTCGATGTCTCTGAGTCTTTGATTCTCTGTGTCTTTGAGTCTCTGTGTCTCTGAGTCTCTGTGTCTCTGCGTCTCTGAGTCTCTGAGCCTCTGTGTCTCTGTGTCTCTGCGTTTCTGAGTCTCTGTGTCTTTGGGCCTCTGTGTCTCTGGGTCTCTGTGTTTCTGAGTCTCTGAGCCTCTGTGTCTCTGCGTCTCTCTGTATCTGAGTCTCTGGGTCTCTGTGTCGCTGCGCCTCTGAGTCTCTGGGTCTCTGAGTCTATGAGTCTATGAGTCTCTGGGTCTCTGTGTTTCTGTGTCTATGGGTCTCTGCGTCTCTGAGTCTCTGAGCCTCCGTGTCGCTGAGTCTCTGAGCCTCTGTGTCTCTGCGTCTCTGAGTCTCTGGGCCTCTGGGCCTCTGAGCCTCTATGTCTCTGAGTCTCTGGGTCTCTGTGTCTCTGTGTCTCTGTGTCTCTGGGTCTCTGTGTCTCTGAGTCTCTGAGTCTCTGAGCCTCTGTGTCGCTGCGTCTCTGAGTCTCGTGGTATCTGAGCCTCTGTGTCTCTGTGTCTCTGCGTCTCTGAGTCTCTGGGTCTCTGAGCCTGTGAGCCTCGATGTCTCTGAGTCTCTGAGCCTCTGTGCTTCTGCGTCTCTGTGTTTCTGAGTCTCTGAGTCCCTGGGTCTCTGAGCCTCTGAGCCTCGATGTCTCTGAGTCTCTGTGTCTCTGATTCTCTGAGCCTCTGTGTCTCTACGTCTCTGAGTCTCTGGGTCTCTGTGTCTCTGAGTCTCTGAGCCTCTGTGTCTCTGCGTCTCTGTGTTTCTGAGTCTCTGTGTCTCTGGGTCTCTGAGACTCTGACCCTCTATGTCTCTGAGACTCTGAGTCTCTGTGTCTCTGAGTCTCTGAGACTCTCTGTCTCTGCGTCTCTGAGTCTCTGAGCATCTGTGTCTCTGAGTCTCTGAGTCTCTGTGTCTCTGCGTTTCTGTGTTTCTGAGCCTCTATGTCTCTGCGTCTCTGAGCCTCTGTGTCTCTGAGCCTCTGGGTCTCTGTGTTTCTGTGTCTCTGGGTCTCTGTGTTTCTGAGCCTCTGTGTCTCTGCGTCTTTGAGTCGCTGGGTCTCTGAGCCTCTGAGCCTCTATGTCTCTGAGTCTCTGAGTCTCTGTGTCTCTGAGTCTCTGAGCCTCTGTGCCTCTGTGTCTCTGATTATCTGTGCCTCTGAGTCTCTGAGCATCTGTGTCTCTGAGTCTCTGAGTGTCTGTGTCTCTGTGTTTCTGAGTCTATGTGTCTCAGGGTCTCTGTGTCTCTGTGCCTCTGGGTCTCTGTGTCTCTGAGCCTCTGTGTCTCTGCGTCTCAGTGTTTCTGAGACTCTGTGTCTCTGGCTCTCTGAGTCTCTGGGTCTCTGAGCCTCTGAGCCTATATGTCTCTGAGCCTCTGAATCTCTGTGTCTCTGAGTCTCTGAGCCTCTTTGTCTCTGTGTCTGTGTGTTTCTGAGTCTCTGTGTCTCTGGGTCTCTGTGCCTCTGTGCCTCTGAGCCTCTGAGCCTCAGAGCCGCGATGTCTCTGAGTCTCTGTGTCTCTGAGTTTCTGTGTTTCTGAGTCTCTGTGTCTCTGGGCCTCTGAGTCTCCGTATCGCTGAGTCTCTGTAACAGAGCCTCTGTGTCTCTGCGTCTCTGAGTCTCTGAGTCTCTGAGCCTCTGAGCCTCAATGTCTCTGTGTCTCTGAGTCACTGAGCCTCTGTGTCTCTGCGTCACTGAGTCTCTGTGTCTATGGGTCTCTGAGCCTCTGAGCCTCTTTGTCTCTGCGTCTCTGTGTTTCCGAGTCTCTGTGACTCTGGGTCTCTGAGCCTCTGAGCTTCTATGTCTCTGAGCCTCTGTGTCTCTGCGTCTCTCAGCCTCAGTGTCTCTGAGCATCTGTGTCCCTGAGTCTACGTGTCGCTGAGTCTCTGAGTCACTGAGCCTCTGTGTCTCTGCGTCTCTGGGCGTCTAAGCCTCTGAGCCTCTGACTTTCTGTGTCTCTGTGTCTCTGGGTCTCTGCCTCTGTGTCTCTGGGTCTCCGTGTCGCTGAGTCTCGGAGTCACTGAGCCTCTGTGTCTCTGCGTCTCTGAATCTCTGAGTCTCTGTGCCTGTGGGTCTCTGTGTCTCTGAGCCTCTGTGTCTCTGCATCTCTGCGTCTCTGTGTCTCTGGGACTCTGAGTCCCTGCGTCTCTGAGTCTCAGTGTCTCTGAGTCTCTGAGTCACGGTGTCTCTGGGTCTCAGTGACTCTGCGTCTCTGAACCTCTGTGTCTCTGCGTCTCTGAGTCACTGAGCCTCTGAGCCTCTGTGTCTCTGGGTCTCAGTGTCTCTGAGTCTCTGTGTCTCTGAGTCTGTAAGCGTCTGTGTCTCGGTGGCTGTAAGTCTCTGAGACTCTGTGTCTAGGTGACTCTGCGTCTCTGAGTCTCTGTGTCTCTGGGTCTTTGTGAATCTGAGTCTCTGTGTCTCTGAGTCTCTGAGTCTCTGAATCTCTGTGTCTCTGCGTCTCTGAGTCTCTGAGTCCCTGTTTCTCTGAGTCACTGTTTCCCTGGGTCTCAGTGACTCTGAGTCTCTGTGTCTCTGGGTCTCTGAGTCTCTGGGTCTCTGGGTCTCTGAGTCTCCGTGTCTCGGGGTCTCTGGGTCTCTGTGTCTCTGTGTCTCTAAGTCTCTGGGTCTCTGTGTCTCTGACCCTCTGTGTGCCTGAGTCTCTGACCCTCTGTGTCTCTGCGTCTCTGAGTCCCTGTGTATCTGAGATTCTGTGTCTCTGCGTCTCTGGGTCTCTGAGTCTCTGTGTCTATGGGTCTCTGTGTCTTTGAGTCTCTGAGCCTATGAGCCTCTTTGTCTCTGAGCCTCTGTGTCTCTGCGTCCCTTAGTCTCTGTGTCAATGGGTCTCTGTGTCTCGAAGTCTCTGGGTCTCTGTCTCTGACCCTCTGTGTGCCTGAGTCTCTGACCCTCTGTGTCTCTGCGTCTCTGAGTCCCTGAGTATCTGAGATTCTGTGTCTCTGCGTCTCTGGGTCTCTGAGTCTCTGTGTCTCTGTGTCTCTGAGTCTCTGAGCCTCTGTGTCTCTGAGTCTCTGTGTCTATGTGTCTCTGTTTCTCTGAGCCCCTGTGTCTCTGCATCTCTGCGTCTCTGTGTCTCTTAGCCTCTGTGTCTCTGAGCCTCTGTGTCTCTGCGTCTCTGAGTCTCTGAGTCTTTGTGTCTATGTGTCTCTGTGTCTCTGAGTCCCTGTTTCTCTGAGTCACTGTTTCCCTGGGTCTCAGTGACTCTGAGTCTCTGAGCCTCTGTGTCTCTGAGCCTCTGGGTCTCTGAGCCTCTGAGTCTCTGTGTCTCTGAGTCTCAGTGTCTCTGCATCTCTCCGTCTCTGTGTCTCTGAGTCACTGTGCCTCTGAGTCTCAGTGACTCTGAGTCTTTGAGCCTCTCTGTCTCTGAGCCTCTGAGTCTCTGCATCTCAGAGCCTCTGTGTCTCTGCAACTCTGAGTCTCTGAGTCTCTGACCATCTGTGTGTCTGCATTTCTGAGTCTCTGAGCCACTGAGCATCTTTGTCTCTGGGTCTCTGAGCCTCTGTGTCTCTGGGTCTCATTGTCTCTGTGTCTCTCGGTCTCTGTGTCTCTGCGTCTCTGAGTGTCTGAGCCTCTGTGCCTGAGCCTCTGTGTCTCTGCGTCTCTGAGTCTATGAGTCTCTGTGCCTCTGAGACTCTGTGTCTCTGCGTCTCTGAGTCTCTGCGTCTCTGAGTCTCTGGGTCTCTGAACCTCTGAGTCTCTGTGTCTCTGAGTCTCAGTGTCTCTGAGTCTCTGAGTCTCTGTGTCTCTTAGCCTCTGTGTCTCTGCATCTCTCCGTCTCTGAGTCTCTGCATCTCTGAGTCTCTGAGTCCCTGTGTCTCTGAGTCTCAGTGTCTCTGAGTCTGTGAGTCTCTGGGTCTCTGTGTCTCTGAGTCTCTGAGCCTCTGTGTCTCTGAGCCTCTGTGTCTCTGCGTCTCTGAGTCTCTGCGTCTCTGTGTCTATGGGTCTCTGTGTCTCAGAGCCCCTGTGTCTCTGCATCTCTGCGCCTCTGTGTCTCTTAGCCTCTGTGCCTCTGAGCCTCTGTGCATCTGCGTCTCTGAGTCTCTGAGCCTCTGTGTCTCTGTGTCTCTGCGTTTCTGCGTCTCTGTGTCCCTGGGCCTCTGTGTCTCTGGGTCTCTGTGTTTCTGAGTCTCTGAGCCTCTGTGTCTCTGCGTCTCTCTGTATCTGAGTCTCTGGGTCTCTGTGTCGCTGCGTCTCTGAGCCTCTGGGTCTCTGAGCCTCTGAGACTCAATGTCTCTAAGCCTCTGAGTCTCTGTGTCTCTGAGTCTATGAGTCTATGAGTCTCTGGGTCTCTGTGTTTCTGTGTCTATGGGTCTCTGCGTCTCTGAGTCTCTGAGCCTCCGTGTCGCTGAGTCTCTGAGCCACTGTGTCTCTGGGCCTCTGAGCCTCTATGTCTCTGAGTCTCTGGGACTCTGTGTCTCTGAGTCTCTGTGTCTCTGGGTCTCTGTGTCTCTGAGTCTCTGAGTATCTGAGCCTCTGTGTCGCTGCGTCTCTGTGTTTCTGAGATTCTGTGTCTCTGGGTCTCTGAGTCTCTGTGTCTCTGAGTCTCTGTGTCTCTGGGTCTCTGTGCCCCTGAATCTCTGTGTCGCTAAGTCTCTTAGTCACTGAGCCTCTGTGTATCTGTGTCTCTAAATCTCTGCGTCACTGTGTCTCTGGGTCTCTGTGTCTCTGTATTTCTGAGTCTCTGTGTTTCTGAGTCTCTGTGTCTCTGGGTCTCTGCGTCTCTGAGTCTCTGAGCCTTTGTGTCTCTGCAACTCTGAGCCTCTGTGTCTCTGCGTCTCTGAGTATCTGTGTCTCTGATTCTCTCAGCATCTGTGTCTCTGAGTCTCTGAGTCTCTGTGTCTCTGCGTCTCTGTGTTTCTGAGTCTCTGGGTCTCTGTGCCACTGGGTCACTGTGTCTCTGTGTCTCTAAGCCTCTGTGTCTCTGCGTCTCTGTGTTTCTGAGACTCTGTGTCTCTGGGTCTCTGTGTCTCTGCGTCTCTGAGTCTCTGTGTCTCTGAGCCGCTGAGCCTCGATGTCTCTGTGTCTCTGAGTCTCTGAGCGTCTGTGTCTCTGCGTCTCTGATTCTCTGTGTGTCTGAGTCTCTGTGTCTCTGGGTCTGTGTGTCCCTGAATCTCCGTGTCGCTAAGTCTCTTAGTCAGTGACCCTCTGTGTATCTGTGTCTCTAAGTCTCTGCGTCACTGTGTCTCTGGGTCTCTGTGTCTCTGTGTCTCTGAGTCTCTGAGCATCTGTGTCTCTGAGCCTCTGAGTCTCTGTGTCTCTGCGTCTCTGTGTTTCTGAGTCCCTGTGTCTCTGGGTCTCTGTGTCTCTGTGTCTCTGTGTCTCTGAGCCTCTGTGTCTCTGCGTCTCTGTGTTTCTGAGATTCTGTGTCTCTGGGTCTCTGAGTCTCTGTGTCTCTGGGTCTCTGTGTCTCTGTGTCTCAGAGTCTCAGTGTCTCTGTGTCTCAGTGTCTCTGTGTCTCCGTGTCTCAGAGTCTCAGTGTCTCAGTGTCTCTGTGTCTCTGTGTCTCAGATTCTCAGTGTCTCAGCGTCTCTGTGTCTCAGTGTCTCAGGGTCTCTGTGCCTCAGTGTCTCAGTGTCTCAGAGTCTCAGTGTCTCTGTGTCTCTGTGTCTAAGCGTCTCAGTGTCTCAGTGTCTCCGAGTTTCATTGTCTCAGTGTCTCAGAGTCTCAGTGTCTCTGTGTCTCAGAGTCTCTGCGCCTCAGTGTCTCCGAGTTTCATTGTCTCAGCGCCTCAGAGACTCAGTAACTCTGTGTCACAGTGCCTCTGCGCCTCAGTGTCTCTGTATCTCAATGTCTCAGTGTCTCTGTGTGTCTTGGTCTCAGTGTCTCTGTGTCTCAGTGTCTCTGTGTCTCTGTGTCTCAGTGTCTCTGTGTCTCAGTGTCTCAGTGTCTCAGTGTCTCTGTGTCTCAGTGCCTCAGTGTCACAGAGTCTCAGTGTCTCAGAGTCTCAGAGTTTCATTGTCTCAGTGTCTCAGAGTCTCAGTGTCTCTGTGTCTCAGTGTCTCAGTGCCTCTGCGCCTCAGTGTCTCCGAGTTTCATTGTCTGTGTCTCAGAGTCTCAGTGTCTCTGTGTCTCAGTGTCTCAGTGCCTCTGCGCCTCAGTGTCTCCGAGTGTCATTGTCTCAGTGCCTCAGAGACTCAGTGACTCTGTGTCTCAGTGCCTCTGCGCCTCAGTGTCTCTGTATCTCAATGTCTCAGTGTCTCTGTGTCTCAGTGTCTCTGTGTCTCAGTGTCTCTGTGTCTCCGTGACTCAGAGTCTCAGTGTCTCAGTGTCTCTGTGTCTCAGTCTCTCAGATTCTCAGTGTCTCAGCGTCTCTGTGTCTCTGTGTCTCAGTGTCTCTGTGCCTCAGTGTCTCAGAGTCTCAGCGTCTCAGTGTCTCTGTGCCTCTGTGTCTCTGTGTCTAAGTGTCTCAGTGCCTCAGTGTCTCCGAGTTTCATTGTCTCAGTGTCTCAGAGTCTCAGTGTCTCTGTGTCTCAGTGTCTCTGTGTCTCTGTGTCTCACAGTCTCAGTGTCTCAGTGTCTCAGAGACTCAGTGTCTCTGTGTCTCAGTGTCTCTGTGTCTCAGTGTCTCAGAGTCTCTGTGTCTCAATGTCTCTGTGTCTCTGTGTCTCATTGTCTCAGTGTCTCAGAGTCTCAGTGTCACTGTGTCTCAGTGTTTCTGTGTCTCTGTGTCTCAGTGTCCCAGAGTCTCAGTGTCTCTGTGCCTCTGTGTCTCAGAGTCTCAGCGTCTCTGTGTCTCTGTGTCTCAGTGTCTCAGTTTCTCAGTGTCTCTGTGTCTCAGTGTCTCAGAGTCTCAGTGTCTCAGAGTGTCAGTGTCTCTGTGTCTCAATGTCTCTGTGTCTCTGTGTCTCAGTGTCTCAGTGTCTCTGTTGCTCAGTGTCTCAGTGTCTCAACATCTTAGTGTCTCAGTGTCTCAGTGTCTCTGTGTCTCAGTGTCTCTGTTCCTCAGTGTCTCAGTGTCTCTGTGTCTCATTGTCTCTGTCTCTCAGGATCTCTCTGTCTCTGTGCCTCAGTGTCTCTGAGTCTCCGGATCTCAGTGTCTCTGTGTCTCAGTGTCTCTGTGTCTCAGTGTCTCTGTGCATCAGTGTCTCAGTGTCTCTGTGACTCTGTGTCTCAGACTCTCAGTGTCTCAGTGTCTCAGAGTCTCTGTGTCTCAGTATCTCAGAGTCTCAGTGTCTCTGTGCCTCAGTGTCTCAGTGTGCCAGTGTCTCAGAGTCTCTGTGTCTCAGTGTCTCTGTTCCTCAGTATCTCAGTGTCTCTGTGTCTCAGTGACTCAGTCTCTCAGGATCTCTCTGTCTCTGTGTCTCAGTGTCTCTGAGTCTCCAGATCTCAGTGCCTCTGTGTCTCAGTGTCTCAGTGTCTCTGTGTCTCAGTGTCTCAGTGTCTCAGAGTCTCAGTGTCTCAGTGTCTCAGTTTCTCTGTGACTCAGTGTCTCAGTGTCTCTGTGCCTCAGGGTCTCAGTGTCTCAGAGTCTCTGTGTCTCTGTGTCTATGTGTCTCTGTTTCTCTTTGTCTCAGTGTGTCTGTGCCTCAGTGTCTCTGTGCATCTGTGCCTCAGTGTTTCTGTGTCTCAATGTCTCAGAGTCTCAGTGTCTCTTTGTCTCAGAGTCCCTGTGCCTCAGTGTCTCGGTGCCTCAGTGTATCTGTGTCTCTGCGCCTCAGTGTCTCAGAGTCTCAGTGTCTCAGAGTCTCAGTGTCTCAGTGTCACTGTGTCTCTTTGTCTCAATGTCTCTGATTCTCAGTGTCTCAGTGTCTCAGAGTCTCAGTGTCTCTGTGTCTCAGTGTCTCTGTGTCTCTGTGCCTCTGTGTCTCTGTGCCTCTGTGTCTCTGTGTCTCAGTGTCTCAGCGTCTCCAAGTTTCATTGTCTCAGTGTCTCAGTGTCTCAGAGTCTCAGAGTCTCTGTGTCTCATTGTCTCTGTCTCTCAGGATCTCTCTGTCTCTGTGCCTCAGTGTCTCTGAGTCTCCAGATCTCAGTGTCTCTGTGCCTCAGTGTCTCAGTGTCTCAGAGTCTCAGTGTCTCAGTGTCTCTGTGCCTCTGTGCCTCAGTGTCTCAGTGTCTCAGAGTCTCAGTGTCTCTGTGTCTCTGTGCCTCTGTGTCTCTGTGTCTGAGTGTCTCAGTGTCTCCGAGTTTCATTGTCTCAGTGTCTCAGAGTCTCAGTGCCCCTGCACCTCAGTGTCTCCGATTTCATTGTCTCAGTGTCTCAGAGTCTCAGTAACTCTGTGTCTCAGTGCCTCTGCGCCTCAGTGTCTCTGTGTCTCAGTGTGTCAGTGCCTCCGAGTCTCAGAGTCTCAGTGTCTCTGTGTTTCTTTGTCTCCGTGTCTCTGTGCCTCAGTGTCTCAGTGTCTCATTGTCCCAGAGTCTCAGTGCCTCTGTGTCTCAGTTTCTCTGTGACTCAGTGTCTCAGTGTCTCTGTGCCTCAGTGTCTCAGTGTCTCTGTGTCTCTGGGCCTCAGTGTCTCAGTATCTCTGTGACTCTGTGTCTCAGAGTCTCATTCTCAGTGTCTCAGAGTCTCATTGTCTCAGTTCTCTGTGTCTCAGTGTCTCTGTGTCTCTATGTCTCAGTGTCCCTGTGTCTCAGTGCCTCAATGTCTCTGTGTCTCACTGTCTCTGTATCTCAGTGTCTCATTGTCTCACCGTCTCAGTGTCTCTGTGTCTCAGTGTCTCTGTGCCTCACTGTATCTGTGTGTCAGTGTCTCAGAGTCTCAGTGTCTCAGTGTCTCTGTTGCTCAGTGTCTCAGTGTCTTAACATCTTAGTGTCTCTGTGTCTCAGTGTCTCAGTGTCTCTGTGTCTCAGTGTCTCTGTTCCTCAGTGTCTCAGTGTCACTGTGTCTCGTTGTCTCTGTCTCTCAGGATCTCTCTGTCTCTGTGCCTCAGTGTCTCTGAGTCTCCGGATCTCAGTGTCTCTGTGTCTCAGTGTCTCTGTGTCTCAGTGTCTCTGTGCATCAGTGTCTCAGTGTCTCTGTGACTCTGTGTCTCAGACTCTCAGTGTCTCAGTGTCTCAGAGTCTCTGTGTCTCAGTATCTCAGAGTCTCAGTGTCTCTGTGCCTCAGTGTCTCAGTGTGCCAGTGTCTCAGAGTCTCTGCGTCTCAGTGTCTCTGTTCCTCAGTATCTCAGTGTCTCTGTGTCTCAGTGACTCAGTCTCTCAGGATCTCTCTGTCTCTGTGTCTCAGTGTCTCTGAGTCTCCAGATCTCAGTGCCTCTGTGTCTCAGTGTCTCAGTGTCTCTGTGTCTCAGTGTCTCAGTGTCTCAGAGTCTCAGTGTCTCAGTGTCTCTGTGTCTCAGTTTCTCTGTGACTCAGTGTCTCAGTGTCTCTGTGCCTCAGGGTCTCAGTGTCTCAGTGTCTCAGAGTCTCTGTGTCTCTGTGTCTATGTGTCTCTGTTTCTCTTTGTCTCAGTGTGTCTGTGCCTCAGTGTCTCTGTGCATCTGTGCCTCAGTGTTTCTGTGTCTCAATGTCTCCGAGTCTCAGTGTCTCTTTGTCTCAGAGTCCCTGTGCCTCAGTGTCTCGGTGCCTCAGTGTATCTGTGTCTCTGCGCCTCAGTGTCTCAGAGTCTCAGTGTCTCTGTGTCTCAGAGTCTCAGTGTCTCTGTGTCTCAGTGTCTCTGTGTCTCTGTGCCTCTGTGTCTCTGTGCCTCTGTGTCTCTGTGTCTCAGTGTCTCAGCATCTCCGAGTTTCATTGTCTCAGTGTCTCAGTGTCTCAGAGTCTCTGTGTCTCATTGTCTCTGTCTCTCAGGATCTCTCTGTCTCTGTGCCTCAGTGTCTCTGAGTCTCCAGATCTCAGTGTCTCTGTGCCTCAGTGTCTCAGTGTCTCAGAGTCTCAGTGTCTCAGTGTCTCTATGTCTCAGTGCCTCAATGTCTCTGTGTCTCAGTATCTCAGATCTCAGTGACTGTGTCTCTGTATCTCAGCGTCTCATTGTCTCACCGTCTCAGTGTCTCTGTGTCTCAGTGCCTCAGACTCTCACTGCCTCAGAGTCTCTGTTTCTCAGTGCCTCAGTGTCTCTGTGTCTCAATGTCTCAGAATTTCAGTGTCTCAATGTCTCAGTTTCTCAGTGTCTCTGTGTCTCCTAGACTCCGTGTCTCATTGTCTCTGTGCCTCAGTGTCTCAGAGTCTCAGTGTCTCTGTGTCTCAGTGTCTCTGTGTCTCAGTGTCTCTGTGCATCAGTGTCTCAGTGTCTCTGTGACTCTGTGTCTCAGTGTCTCAGTGTCTCAGAGTCTCTGTGTCTCAGTATCTCAGAGTCTCAGTGTCTCTGTGTCTCAGTGTCTCTGTGCCTCAGTGTCTCAGTGTGTCTGTTCCTCAGTATCTCAGTGTCTCTGTGTCTCAGTGTCTCTGTCTCTCAGGATCTCTCTGTCTCTGTGTCTCAGTGTCTCTGAGTCTCCAGATCTCAGTGTCTCTGTGTCTCAGTGTCTCTGTGTTTCAGTGTCTCAGTGTCTCAGAGTCTCAGTGTCTCAGTGTCTCTGTGTCTCAGTTTCTCTGTGACTCAGTGTCTCAGTGTCTCTGTGCCTCACGGTCTCAGTGACTCAGAGTCTCTGTGTCTCTGTGTCTCAGAATCTCAGTGTCTCTGTGTCTCTTTGTCTCAGAGTCCCTGTGCCTCAGTGTCTCGGTGCCTCAGTGTATCTGTGTCTCTGTGCCTCAGTGTCTCAGAGTCTCAGTGTCTCAGAGTCTCAGTGTCTCAGTGTCTCTGTGCCTCAGTGTCTCAGTGTCTCAGCATCTTAGTTTCTCTGAGTCTCTGTGCCTCTGTGTCTCTGTGTCTCAGAGTCTCTGTGTCTCTGTGCCTCAGTGTCTCAGTGTCTCAGTTTCTCAGAGTCTCTGTGTCTCAATGTCTCTTTGTCTCAGTGAATCTGTGTCTCTGTGTCTCTGAGCCTTAGTGCCTCAGTGTCTCAGTGTCTCAGAGTCTCAGTGTCTCTGTGTCTCTCTGTCTCTGTGCCTCAGTGTCTCTGAGTCTCCAGATCTCAGTGTCTCTGTGCCTCAGTGTCTCAGTGTCTCAGTGTCTCAGAGTCTCAGTGTCTCAGTGTCTCTATGTCTCAGTGCCTCAATGTCTCTGTGTCTCAGTATCTCAGATCTCAGTGACTGTGTCTCTGTATCTCAGCGTCTCATTGTCTCACCGTCTCAGTGTCTCTGTGTCTCAGTGCCTCAGACTCTCACTGCCTCAGAGTCTCTGTTTCTCAGTGCCTCAGTGTCTCTGTGTCTCAATGTCTCAGAATTTCAGTGTCTCAATGTCTCAGTTTCTCAGTGTCTCTGTGTCTCTGTGTCTCCTAGACTCCGTGTCTCATTGTCTCTGTGCCTCAGTGTCTCAGTGTCTCAGAGTCTCAGTGTCTCTGTGTCTCAGTGTCTCTGTGCATCAGTGTCTCAGTGTCTCTGTGACTCTGTGTCTCAGACTCTCAGTGTCTCAGAGTCTCTGTGTCTCAGTATCTCAGAGTCTCAGTGTCTCTGTGTCTCAGTGTCTCTGTGCCTCAGTGTCTCAGTGTGTCTGTTCCTCAGTATCTCAGTGTCTCTGTGTCTCAGTGTCTCTGTCTCTCAGGATCTCTCTGTCTCTGTGTCTCAGTGTCTCTGAGTCTCCAGATCTCAGTGTCTCTGTGTTTCAGAGTCTCAGTGTCTCAGTGTCTCTGTGTCTCAGTTTCTCTGTGACTCAGTGTCTCAGTGTCTCTGTGCCTCACGGTCTCAGTGACTCAGAGTCTCTGTGTCTCTGTGTCTCAGAGTCTCAGAGTCCCTGTGCCTCAGTGTCTCAGAGTCTCAGAGTCTCAGTGTCTCTGTGTCTCAGTGTCTCTGTGCCTCAGTGTCTCAGTGTGTCTGTTCCTCAGTATCTCAGTGTCTCTGTGTCTCAGTGTCTCAGAGTCTCCAGATCTCAGTGTCTCTGTGTCTCAGTGTCTCTGTGTTTCAGAGTCTCAGTGTCTCAGTGTCTCTGTGTCTCAGTTTCTCTGTGACTCAGTGTCTCAGTGTCTCTGTGCCTCACGGTCTCAGTGACTCAGAGTCTCTGTGTCTCTGTGTCTCTGTCTCTCTGTGTCTCAATGTCTCAGAATGTCAGCGTCTCAATGTCTCAGTTTCTCATTGTTTCTGTGTCTCTGTGCCTCAGTGTCTCAGTGTCTCAGAGTCTCAGTGTCTCTGTGTCTCAGTGTCTCTGTGCCTGAGTGTCTCTGTGGCTCAGTTTCTCAGTGTCTCAGAGTCTCAGTGTCTCTGTGTCTCTGTGTCTCAGTGTCTCTGTGCCTCAGTGTCTCAGTGCCTCTATGTCTCAGTGTCTCTGTGCCTCAGTGTCTCAGAGTCTCAGTTTCTCTGTGTCTCTGTGTCTCAGTGTCTCTGTGCCTCAGTGTCTCAGTGCCTCTATGTCTCAGTGTCTCAGTGTCTCTGTGTCTTTGTGCCTCAGTGTCTCAGTGTCTCAGAGTCTCTGTGTCTCAATGTCTCAGAGTCTCAGTGTCTCAGTGTATCTGTGACTCAGTGTCTCAGTTTCTCAGATTCTCATTTCTCAGTGTCTCTTTGTCTCTGCGTCTCATTGTCTGTGTGCATCAGTGTCTCAGTGTCTCTGTGACTCTGTGTCTCAGATTCTCTGTGTCACAGTGTCTCTGTGCCTCAGTGTCTCAGTGTCTCAGTGTCTCAGAGTCTCAGAGTCTCTGTTTCTCTGTGCCTCAGTGTCTCTGTGTCTCAATGTCTCAATGTCTCAGAATTGCAGTGTCTCAATGGTTCACTTTCACAGTGTCTCTGTGTCTCTGTGTCTCTGTGCCTCAGAGTCTCAGTGTCTCTGTGTCTCAGTGTCTCTGTTCCTCAGTGTCTCAGTGCCTCTATGTCTCAGTGTCTCAGTGTCTCTGTGTCTTTGTGCCTCAGTGTCTAAGTGTCTCAGTGTATCAGAGTCTCAGTGTCTCAGTGTATCTGTGACTCAGTGTCTCAGTGCCTCAGTTTCTCAGATTCTCATTTCTCAGTGTCTCTTTGTCTCAGTGTCTCTGTGCATCAGTGTCTCAGTGTCTCTGTGACTCTGTGTCACAGATTCTCAGTGTCTCAGTGTCTCAGAGTTTCTGTGTCTCAGTGTCTCAGAGTCTCAGTGTCTCTGTGTCTCAGTGTCTCTGTGCCTCAGTGTCTCAGTGTGTCAGTGTCTCAGAGTCTCTGTGTCTCAGTGTCTCTGTTCCTCAGTGTCTCAGTGTCTCTGTGTCTCAGTGTCTCTGTCTCTCTGGATCTCTCTGTCTTTGTGTCTCAGTGTCTCTGAGTCTCCAGATCTCAGTGTCTCTGTGTCTCAGTGTCTCTGTGCCTCAGTGTCTCAGTGTGTCAGTGTCTCAGAGTCTCTGCGTCTCCGTGTCTCAGTGTCTCAGTTCCTCAGTATCTCAGTGTCTCTGTGTCTCAGTGTCTCTGTCTCTCAGGATCTCTCTGTCTCTGTGTCTCAGTGTCTCTGAGTCTCCAGATCTCAGTGTCTCTGTGTCTCAATGCCTCAGACTCTCAGTGACTCTGTGTCTCAGTGTCTATGTGTCTCAGTATCTCAGTGTCTCTGTGTCTCAATGTCTCAGAGTCTCAGAGTCTCAGTGTCTCTATGTCTCAGTGTCTCTGTGCCTCAGTGTCTCAGTGTCTCTATGTCTCAGTGTCTCTGTGCCTCAGTGTCTCAGTGTGTCAGTGTCGCTGTGTCTCGGTGTCTCAGTGTTTCTGTGCCTCAGTGTCTCAGTGTCTCAGATTCGCAGTGTCTCTGTGCCTCAGTGTCTCAGTGTCTCAGTGTCTCAGTTTCTCAGAGTCTCTGTGTCTCAATGCCTCAGAGTCTCAGTATCTCAGTGAATCTGTGTCTCTGTGTCTCTGTGCCTGAGTGTCTCAGTGTCTCTTTGTCTCAGTGTCTCTGTGTCTCATTGTCTCTGGGCCCCAGCGTCTCTGTGTCTCAGTGTCTCAGAGTCTCAGTGTCTCTGTGTCTCTTTGTCTCAGTGTCTCAGTGTCTCAGTGTCTTAGTGTCTCAGAGTCTCCGTGTCTCTGTGTCTCAGTGTCTCTGTGCCTCAGTGTCTCAGTGTCTCAGAGTCTCAGTTTCTCTGTGTCTCTGAGTCTCAGTGTCTCTGTGCCTCAGTGTCTCAGTGTGTCTGTGTCTCTGTGTCTCGGTGTCTCAGTGTCTCTGTGCCTCAGTGTCTCTGAGTCTCAGAGTCTCAGTGTCTCAGTGTCTCAGAGTCTCAGTGTCTCTGTGTCTCTTTGTCTCAGTGTCTCAGTGTCTTAGTGTCTCAGAGTCTCCGTGTCTCTGTGTCTCAGACTCTCAGTGTCTCAGAGTCTCTGTGTCTCAGTATCTCAGAGTCTCAGTGTCTCTGTGTCTCAGTGTCTCAGTGTCTCTGTGCCTCAGTGTCTCAGTGTGTCTGTTCCTCAGTATCTCAGTGTCTCTGTGTCTCAGTGTCTCTGTCTCTCAGGATCTCTCTGTCTCTGTGTCTCAGTGTCTCTGAGTCTCCAGATCTCAGTGTCTCTGTGTCTCAGTGTCTCTGTGTCTCAGTTTCTCTGTGACTCAGTGTCTCTGTGCCTCACGGTCTCAGTGACTCAGAGTCTCTGTGTCTCAGAGTCTCAGTGTCTCTGTGTCTCTTTGTCTCAGAGTCCCTGTGCCTCAGTGTCTCGGTGCCTCAGTGTATCTGTGTCTCTGTGCCTCAGTGTCTCAGAGTCTCAGTGTCTCAGAGTCTCAGTGTCTCTGTGTCTCAGTGTCTCTGTGCCTCAGTGTCTCAGTGTCTCAGCATCTTAGTTTCTCTGTGTCTCTGTGCCTCTGTGTCTCTGTGTCTCAGAGTCTCTGTGTCTCTGTGCCTCAGTGTCTCAGTGTCTCAGTTTCTCAGAGTCTCTGTGTCTCAATGTCTCCTTGTCTCAGTGAATCTGTGTCTCTGTGTCTCTGAGCCTTAGTGCCTCAGTGTCTCAGTGTCTCAGAGTCTCAGTGTCTCTGTGTGTCTATGTCTCAGTGCCTCAATGTCTCTGTGTCTCAGTATCTCAGATCTCAGTGACTCTGTGACTCTGTATCGCAGTGTCTCTGTGTCTCAGTGCCTCAGACTCTCACTGCCTCAGAGTCTCTGTTTCTCTGTGCCTGAGTGTCTCTGTGTCTCAATGTCTCAGAATGTCAGCGTCTCAATGTCTCAGTTTCTCATTGTTTCTGTGTCTCTGTGCCTCAGTGTCTCAGTGTCTCAGAGTCTCAGTGTCTCTGTGTCTCAGTGTCTCTGTGCCTGAGTGTCTCTGTGGCTCAGTTTCTCAGTGTCTCAGAGTCTCAGTGTCTCTGTGTCTCAGTGTCTCTGTGCCTGAGTGTCTCAGCGCCTCAGTGTCTCAGTGTCTCAGAGTCTCAGTTTCTCTGTGTCTCTGTGTCTCAGTGTCTCTGTGCCTCAGTGTCTCAGTGTCTCTGTGTCTTTGTGCCTCAGTGTCTCAATGTCTCAGTGTCTCAGAGTCTCTGTGTCTCAGTGTCTCAGAGTCTCAGTGTCTCAGTGTATCTGTGACTCAGTGTCTCAGTTTCTCAGATTCTCATTTCTCAGTGTCTCTTTGTCTCTGCGTCTCATTGTCTGTGTGCATCAGTGTCTCAGTGTCTCTGTGACTCTGTGTCTCAGATTCTCTGTGTCACAGTGTCTCTGTGCCTCAGTGTCTCAGAGTCTCAGAGTCTCAGAGTCTCTGTTTCTCTGTGCCTCAGTGTCTCTGTGTCTCAATGTCTCAGAATTGCAGTGTCTCAATGGTTCACTTTCACAGTGTCTCTGTGTCTCTGTGCCTCAGAGTCTCAGTGTCTCTGTGTCTCAGTGTCTCAGTGCCTCTATGACTCAGTGTCTCAGTGTCTCTGTGTCTTTGTGCCTCAGTGTCTAAGTGTCTCAGTGCATCAGAGTCTCAGTGTCTCAGTGTATCTGTGACTCAGTGTCTCAGTGTCTCAGTTTCTCAGATTCTCATTTCTCAGTGTCTCTTTGTCTCAGTGCCTCTGTGCATCAGTGTCTCAGTGTCTCTGTGACTCTGTGTCACAGATTATCAGTGTCTCAGAGTTTCTGTGTCTCAGTGTCTCAGAGTCTCAGTGTCTCTGTGTCTCAGTGTCTCTGTGCCTCAGTGTCTCAGTGTGTCAGTGTCTCAGAGTCTCTGTGTCTCAGTGTCTCAGTGTCTCTGTTCCTCAGTGTCTCAGTGTCTCTGTGTCTCAGTGTTTCTGTCTCTCTGGATCTCTCTGTCTCTGTGTCTCAGTGTCTCTGAGTCTCCAGATCTCAGTGTCTCTGTGTCTCAGTGTCTCTGTGCCTCAGTGTCTCAGTGTGTCAGTGTCTCAGAGTCTCTGCGTCTCCGTGTCTCAGTGTCTCAGTGTCTCAGTTCCTCAGTATCTCAGTGTCTCTGTGTCTCAGTGTCTCTGTCTCTCAGGATCTCTCTGTCTCTGTGTCTCAGTGTCTCTGAGTCTCCAGATCTCAGTGTCTCTGTGTCTCAATGCCTCAGACTCTCAGTGACTCTGTGTCTCAGTGTCTATGTGTCTCAGTATCTCAGTGTCTCTGTGTCTCAATGTCTCAGAGTCTCAGTGTCTCTATGTCTCAGTGTCTCTGTGCCTCAGTGTCTCAGTGTCTCTATGTCTCAGTGTCTCTGTGCCTCAGTGTCTCAGTGTGTCAGTGTCGCTGTGTCTCGGTGTCTCAGTGTTTCTGTGCCTCAGTGTCTCAGTGTCTCAGAGTCGCAGTGTCTCTGTGCCTCAGTGTCTCAGTTTCTCAGAGTCTCTGTGTCTCAATGCCTCAGAGTCTCAGTATCTCAGTGAATCTGTGTCTCTGTGTCTCTGTGCCTTAGTGTCTCAGTGTCTCTTTGTCTCAGTGTCTCTGTGCCTCATTGTCTCTGGGCCCCAGCGTCTCTGTGTCTCAGTGCCTTAGTGTCTCAGTGTCTCTTTGTCTCAGTGTCTCTGTGTCTCATTGTCTCTGGGCCCCAGCGTCTCTGTGTCTCAGTGTCTCAGAGTCTCAGTGTCTCAGCATCTTAGTGTCTCTGTGTCTCTGTGCCTCTGTGTCTCTGTGTCTCAGAGTCTCTGTGTCTCAGTGTCTCTGTTTCTCATTGTCTCCGTGTCTCTGTGTCTCAGTGCCTCAGTGTATCTGTGTCTCAGTGTCTCAGTGCCTCAGTGTCTCAGACTCTCAGTGTCTCAATGTCTCAGTGTCTCTGTGCCTCATTGTCTCAGTGTCTCAGCATCTTAGCGTCTCTGTGTGTCTGTGTCTCTGTGTCTCAGTGTCTCAGTGTCTCCGAGTCTCAGAGTCTCAGTTTCTCAGTGTCTCTGTGTCTCTGTGTCTCAGTGTCTCTGTGCCTCAGTGTCTCAGTGTCTCAGAGTCTCAGAGTCTCTGTTTCTCTGTGCCTCAGTGTCTCTGTATCTCAATGTCTCAATGTCTCAGAATTGCAGTGTCTCAATGGTTCACTTTCACAGTGTCTCTGTGTCTCTGTGCCTCAGAGTCTCAGTGTCTCTGTGTCTCAGTGTCTCTGTGCCTGAGTGTCTCAGTGTCTCAGTGCCTCTATGTCTCAGTGTCTCAGTGTCTCTGTGTCTTTGTGCCTCAGTGTCTAAGTGTCTCAGTGTATCAGAGTCTCAGTGTCTTAGTGTATCTGTGACTCAGTGTCTCAGTGTCTCAGTTTCTCAGATTCTCATTTCTCAGTGTCTCTTTGTCTCAGTGTCTCAGTGTCTCTGTGCATCAGTGTCTCAGTGTCTCTGTGACTCTGTGTCTCAGATTCTCAGTGTCTCAGTGTCTCAGTGTCTCAGAGTTTCTGTGTCTCAGTGTCTCAGAGTCTCAGTGTCTCTGTGTCTCAGTGTCTCTGTGCCTCAGTGTCTAAGTGTGTCAGTGTCTCAGAGTCTCTGTGTCTCAGTGTCTCTGTGTCTCTGTTCCTCAGTGTCTCAGTGTCTCTGTGTCTCAGTGTCTCTGTCTCTCTGGATCTCTCTGTCTCTGTGTCTCAGTGTCTCTGAGTTTCCAGATCTCAGTGTCTCTGTGTCTCAGTGTCTCTGTGCCTCCGTGTCTCAGTGTGTCAGTGTCTCAGAGTCTCTGCGTCTCCGTGTCTCAGTGTCTCTGTTCCTCAGTATCTCAGTGTCTCTGTGTCTCAGTGTCTCTGTCTCTCAGGATCTCTCTGTCTCTGTGTCTCAGTGTCTCTGAGTCTCCAGATCTCAGTGTCTCTGTGTCTCAATGCCTCAGACTCTCAGTGACTCTGTGTCTCAGTGTCTATGTGTCTCAGTATCTCAGTGTCTCTGTGTCTCAATGTCTCAGAGTCTCAGAGTCTCAGTGTCTCTATGTCTCAGTGTCTCTGTGCCTCAGTGTCTCAGTGTCTCTGTGTCTCAGTGTCTCTGTGCCTCAGTGTCTCAGTGTGTCAGTGTCGCTGTGTCTCGGTGTCTCAGTGTTTCTGTGCCTCAGTGTCTCAGTGTCTCAGAGTCTCAGTGTCTCTGTGCCTCAGTGTCTCAGTGTCTCAGTTTCTCAGAGTCTCTGTGTCTCAATGCCTCAGAGTCTCAGTATCTCAGTGAATCTGTGTCTCTGTGTCTCTGTGCCTTAGTGTCTCAGTGTCTCTTTGTCTCAGTGTCTCTGTGTCTCATTGTCTCTGGGCCCCAGCGTCTCTGTGTCTCAGTGTCTCAGAGTCTCAGTGTCTCTGTGTCTCTTTGTCTCAGTGTCTCTGTGCCTCAGTGTCTCTGTGCCTCAGTGTCTCAGTGTCTCAGAGTCTCAGTTTCTCTGTGTCTCTGAGTCTCAGTGTCTCTGTGCCTCAGTGTCTCAGTGTGTCTGTGTCTCTGTGTCTCGGTGTCTCAGTGTCTCTGTGCCTCAGTGTCTCAGTGTCTCAGTGTCTCAGAGTCTCAGTGTCTCTGTGTCTCTGTGCCTCAGTGTCTCAGTGTCTCAGAGTCTTAGTTTCTCACTGTCTCAGTGACTCTGTGTCTCAGTGTCTCTGTGCCTCTGTGCCTCAGTATCTGTGTATCACTGTGGCAGAGTCTCAGTGACTCTGCATCTCAGTGTCTATGTGTCTCAGTATCTCAGTGTCTCTGTGCCTCAGTGTCTCAGAGTCTCAGTGTCTCTGTGTCTCATTGTATCTGTGCCTCAGTGTCTCAGTGTCTCAGAGTCTCAGTGTTTCTGTGTCTCTATGTCTCAGTGTCCCTATGTCTCAGTGCCTCAATGTCTCAGTGTCTCATTGTCTCAGATCTCAGTTACTCTGTGTCTCTGGTACTCAGTGTCTCATTGTCTCACCGTCTCAGTGTCTCTGTGTCTCAGTGCCTCAGACTCTCACTGCCTCAGAGTCTCTGTTTCTCAGTGCCTCAGTGTCTCTGTGTCTCAATGTCTCAGAATTTCAGTGTCTCAATGTCTCAGTTTCTCAGTGTCTCTGTGTCTCCTAGACTCCGTGTCTCATTGTCTCTGTGCCTTAGTGTCTCAGTGTCTCAGAGTCTCAGTGTCTCTGTGTCTCAGTGACTCTGTGCCTGAGTGTCTCAGCGCCTCAGTGTCTCAGTGTCTCAGAGTCTCAGTGTCTCTGTGTCTCAGTGTCTCTGTGCCTGAATGTCTCAGCGCCTCAGTGACTCTGTGTCTCAGAGTCTCAGTTTCTCTGTGTCTCTGTGTCTCAATGTCTCTGTTCCTCAGTGTCTCAGTGTCTCTATGTCTCAGTGTCTCTGTGTCTTTGTGCCTCAGTGTCTCAGTGTCTCAGTGTCTCAGAGTCTCAGTGTCTCAGTGTATGTGTGACTCAGTGTCTCAGTGTCTCAGTTTCTCAGATTCTCATTTCTCAGTGTCTCTTTGTCTCAGTGTCTCAGTGACTCTGTGCATCAGTGTCTCAGTGTCTCTGTGACTCTGTGTCTCAGATTCTCAGTGTCTCAGAGTTTCTGTGCCTCGGTGTCTCAGAGTCTCAGTGTCTCTGTGTCTCAGTGTCTCTGTGCCTCAGTGTCTCAGTGTGTCAGTGTCTCAGAGTCTCTGTGTCTCAGTGTCTCAGAGTCTCAGCTCCTCAGTGTCTGAGTGTCTCTGTGTCTCAGTGTCTCTGTCTCTCTGGATCTCTCTGTCTCTGTGTCTCAGTGTCTCTGAGTCTCCAGATCTCAGTGTCTCTGTGTCTCAGTGTCTCTGTGCCTCAGTGTCTCAGTGTGTCAGTGTCTCAGAGTCTCTGCGTCTCCGTGTCTCAGTGTCTCTGTTCCTCAGTATCTCAGTGTCTCTGTGTCTCAGTGTCTCTGTCTCTCAGGATCTCTCTGTCTCTGTGTCTCAGTGTCTCTGAGTCTCCAGATCTCAGTGTCTCTGTGTCTCAATGCCTCAGACTCTCAGTGACTCTGTGTCTCAGTGTCTATGTGTCTCAGTGTCTCTGTGTCTCAATGTCTCAGAGTCTCAGAGTCTCAGTGTCTCTATGTCTCAGTGTCTCTGTGCCTCAGTGTCTCAGTGTCTCTGTGTCTCAGTGTCTCTGTGCCTCAGTGTCTCAGTGTGTCAGTGTCGCTGTGTCTCGGTGTCTCAGTGTTTCTGTGCCTCAGTGTCTCAGTGTCTCTGTGCCTCAGTGTCTCAGTGTCTCAGTGTCTCAGTTTCTCAGAGTCTCTGTGTCTCAATGCCTCAGAGTCTCAGTATCTCAGTGAATCTGTGTCTCTGTGTCTCTGTGCCTTAGTGTCTCAGTGTCTCTTTGTCTCAGTGTCTCTGTGTCTCATTGTCTCTGGGCCCCAGCGTCTCTGTGTCTCAGTGTCTCAGAGTCTCAGTGTCTCAGCATCTTAGTGTCTCTGTGTCTCTGTGCCTCTGTGTCTCTGTGTCCACGTGTCTCTGTGTCTCAGTGTCTCTGTTTCTCATTGTCTCAGTGTCTCTGTGCCTCAGTGCCTCAGTGTATCTGTATCTCAGTGTCTCAGTGTCTCAGTTTCTCAGACTCTCAGTGTCTCAATGTCTCAGTGTCTCTGTGCCTCATTGTCTCAGTGTCTCAGCATCTTAGCGTCTCTGTGTGTCTGTGTCTCTGTGTCTCAGTGTCTCAGTGTCTCCGAGTCTCAGAGTCTCAGTGTCTCAGTGTCTCCGAGTCTCAGAGTCTCAGTGTCTCAGTGTCTCAGAGTCACAGTGTCTCAGTGTCTCTGTGCCTCAGTGTCTCAGTGTCTTAGTTTCTCAGAGTCACAGTGTCTCTGTGTCTCTGTGTCTCAGTGTCTCTGTGCCTCAGTGTCTCAGTGTCTCAGAGTCTCAGAGTCTCTGTTTCTCTGTGCCTCAGTGTCTCAATGTCTCAATGTCTCGGAATTGCAGTGTCTCAATGGTTCACTTTCACAGTGTCTCTGTGTCTCTGTGCCTCAGAGTCTCAGTGTCTCTGTGTCTCAGTGTCTCTGTGCCTGAGTGTCTCAGTGTCTCAGTGCCTCTATGTCTCAGTGTCTCAGTGTCTCTGTGCATCAGTGTCTCAGTGTCTCTGTGACTCTGTGTCTCAGATTCTCAGTGTCTCAGTGTCTCAGAGTTTCTGTGTCTCAGTGTCTCAGAGTCTCAGTGTCTCTGTGTCTCAGTGTCTCTGTGCCTCAGTGTCTCAGTGTGTCAGTGTCTCAGAGTCTCTGTGTCTCAGTGTCTCAGTGTCTCTGTTCCTCAGTTTCTCAGTGTCTCTGTGTCTCAGTGTCTCTGTCTCTCTGGATCTCACTGTCTCTGTGTCTCAGTGTCTCTGAGTTTCCAGATCTCAGTGTCTCTGTGTCTCAGTGTCTCTGTGCCCCAGTGTCTCAGTGTGTCAGTGTCTCAGAGTCTCTGCGTCTCCGTGTCTCAGTGTCTCTGTTCCTCAGTATCTCAGTGTCTGTGTGTCTCAGTGTCTCTGTCTCTCAGGATCTCTCTGTCTCTGTGTCTCAGTGTCTCTGAGTCTCCAGATCTCAGTGTCTCTGTGTCTCAATGCCTCAGACTCTCAGTGACTCTGTGTCTCAGTGTCTATGTGTCTCAGTATCTCAGTGTCTCTGTGTCTCAATGTCTCAGAGTCTCAGTGTCTCTATGTCTCAGTGGCTCTGTGCCTCAGTGTCTCAGTGTCTCTGTGCCTCAGTGTCTCAGTGTGTCAGTGTCGCTGTGTCTCGGTGTCTCGGTGTCTCAGTGTTTCTGTGCCTCAGTGTCTCATTCTCAGTGTCTCAGTGTCTCAGATTCTCAGTGTCTCTTTGCATCAGTTTTTCAGTGTAACACAGTCACAGAGTCTCAGTGTCACAGTGTCTCTGTGCCTCAGTGCCTCAGTGTATCAGTGTCTCAGTGTCTCAGTGTCTCAGTGCCTCAGAGCCTCAGTGTCTCTGTGTCTCAGTGTCTCAGAGTCTCAGAGTCTCTGTGTCTCAGTGTCTCAGTGTCTCAGTGCCTCTGCGCCTCAGTGTCTCAGTGTCTCAGTGTCTCAGTGTCCCTGTGTCTCAGTGTCTCAGCGTCTCTGTGTCTCAGTGTCTCAGATCTCAGTGACTCTGTGTCTCTGTATCTCAGTGTCTCATTGTCTCACCGTCTCAGTGTCTCTGTGTCTCAGTGTCTCTGTGCCTCAGTGTCTCAGTGTGTCAGTGTCGCTGTGTCTCGGTGTCTCAGTGTTTCTGTGCCTCAGTGTCTCAGTGTCTCAGAGTCGCAGTGTCTCTGTGCCTCAGTGTCTCAGTTTCTCAGAGTCTCTGTGTCTCAATGCCTCAGAGTCTCAGTATCTCAGTGAATCTGTGTCTCTGTGTCTCTGTGCCTTAGTGTCTCAGTGTCTCTTTGTCTCAGTGTCTCTGTGCCTCATTGTCTCTGGGCCCCAGCGTCACTGTGTCTCAGTGCCTTAGTGTCTCAGTGTCTCTTTGTCTCAGTGTCTCTGTGTCTCATTGTCTCTGGGCCCCAGCGTCTCTGTGTCTCAGTGTCTCAGAGTCTCAGTGTCTCAGCATCTTAGTGTCTCTGTGTCTCTGTGCCTCTGTGTCTCTGTGTCTCAGAGTCTCTGTGTCTCAGTGTCTCTGTTTCTCATTGTCTCAGTGTCTCTGTGTCTCAGTGCCTCAGTGTATCTGTGTCTCAGTGTCTCAGTGCCTCAGTGTCTCAGACTCTCAGTGTCTCAATGTCTCAGTGTCTCTGTGCCTCATTGTCTCAGTGTCTCAGCATCTTAGCGTCTCTGTGTGTCTGTGTCTCTGTGTCTCAGTGTCTCAGTGTCTCCGAGTCTCAGAGTCTCAGTTTCTCAGTGTCTCTGTGTCTCTGTGTCTCAGTGTCTCTGTGCCTCAGTGTCTCAGTGTCTCAGAGTCTCAGAGTCTCTGTTTCTCTGTGCCTCAGTGTCTCTGTATCTCAATGTCTCAATGTCTCAGAATTGCAGTGTCTCAATGGTTCACTTTCACAGTGTCTCTGTGTCTCTGTGCCTCAGAGTCTCAGTGTCTCTGTGTCTCAGTGTCTCTGTGCCTGAGTGTCTCAGTGTCTCAGTGACTCTATGTCTCAGTGTCTCAGTGTCTCTGTGTCTTTGTGCCTCAGTGTCTAAGTGTCTCAGTGTATCTGTGACTCAGTGTCTCAGTGTCTCAGTTTCTCAGATTCTCATTTCTCAGTGTCTCTTTGTCTCAGTGTCTCAGTGTCTCTGTGCATCAGTGTCTCAGTGTCTCTGTGACTCTGTGTCTCAGATTCTCAGTGTCTCAGTGTCTCAGTGTCTCAGAGTTTCTGTGTCTCAGTGTCTCAGAGTCTCAGTGTCTCTGTGTCTCAGGGTCTCTGTGCCTCAGTGTCTAAGTGTGTCAGTGTCTCAGAGTCTCTGTGTCTCAGTGTCTCTGTGTCTCTGTTCCTCAGTGTCTCAGTGTCTCTGTGTCTCAGTGTCTCTGTCTCTCTGGATCTCTCTGTCTCTGTGTCTCAGTGTCTCTGAGTTTCCAGATCTCAGTGTCTCTGTGTCTCAGTGTCTCTGTGCCTCCGTGTCTCTGTGTCTCAGTGTCTCAGAGTCTCAGTGATTCTGTGTCTCTGTGTCTCAGTGTTTCAGTGTCTCTGTTCCTCAGTGTCTCAGTGTCTCTGTGTCTCAGTGTCTCTGTCTCTCTGGATCTCTCTGTCTCTGTGTCTCAGTGTCTCTGAGTTTCCAGATCTCAGTGTCTCTGTGTCTCAGTGTCTCTGAGTTTCCAGATCTCAGTGTCTCTGTGTCTCAGTGTCTCTGTGCCTCAGTGTCTCAGTGTGTCAGTGTCTCAGAGTCTCTGCGTCTCCGTGTCTCAGTGTCTCTGTTCCTCAGTATCTCAGTGTCTCTGTGTCTCAGTGTCTCTGTCTCTCAGGATCTCTCTGTCTCTGTGTCTCAGTGTCTCTGAGTCTCCAGATCTCAGTGTCTCTGTGTCTCAATGCCTCAGACTCTCAGTGACTCTGTGTCTCAGTGTCTATGTGTCTCAGTGTCTCAGAGTCTCAGAGTCTCAGTGTCTCTATGTCTCAGTATCTCTGTGCCTCAGTGTCTCAGTGTCTCTATGTCTCAGTGTCTCTGTGCCTCAGTGTCTCAGTGTGTCAGTGTCGCTGTGTCTCGGTGTCTCAGTGTTTCTGTGCCTCAGTGTCTCAGTGTCTCAGAGTCTCAGTGTCTCTGTGCCTCAGTGTCTCAGTGTCTCAGTGTCTCAGTTTCTCAGAGTCTCTGTGTCTCAATGCCTCAGAGTCTCAGTATCTCAGTGAATCTGTGTCTCTGTGTCTCTGTGCCTTAGTGTCTCAGTGTCTCTTTGTCTCAGTGTCTCTGTGTCTCATTGTCTCTGGGCCCCAGCGTCTCTGTGTCTCAGAGTCTCAGAGTCTCAGTGTCTCTGTGTCTCTTTGTCTCAGTGTCTCTGTGCCTCAGTGTCTCTGTGCCTCAGTGTCTCAGTGTCTCAGAGTCTCAGTTTCTCTGTGTCTCTGAGTCTCAGTGTCTCTGTGCCTCAGTGTCTCAGTGTGTCTGTGTCTCTGTGTCTCGGTGTCTCAGTGTCTCTGTGCCTCAGTGTCTCAGTGTCTCAGTGTCTCAGAGTCTCAGTGTCTCAGTGTCTCTGTGTCTCTGTGCCTCAGTGTCTCAGTGTCTCAGAGTCTTAGTTTCTCAGTGTCTCAGTGACTCTGTGTCTCAGTGTCTCTGTGCCTCTGTGCCTCAGTATCTGTGTATCACTGTGGCAGTGTCTCAGTGACTCTGCATCTCAGTGTCTATGTGTCTCAGTATCTCAGTGTCTCTGTGCCTCAGTGTCTCAGAGTCTCAGTGTCTCTGTGTCTCATTGTATCTGTGCCTCAGTGTCTCAGTGTCTCAGAGTCTCAGTGTTTCTGTGTCTCTATGTCTCAGTGTCCCTATGTCTCAGTGCCTCAATGTCTCAGTGTCTCATTGTCTCAGATCTCAGTTACTCTGTGTCTCTGGTACTCAGTGTCTCATTGTCTCACCGTCTCAGTGTCTCTGTGTCTCAGTGCCTCAGACTCTCACTGCCTCAGAGTCTCTGTTTCTCAGTGCCTCAGTGTCTCTGTGTCTCAATGTCTCAGAATTTCAGTGTCTCAATGTCTCAGTTTCTCAGTGTCTCTGTGTCTCCTAGACTCCGTGTCTCATTGTCTCTGTGCCTTAGTGTCTCAGTGTCTCAGAGTCTCAGTGTCTCTGTGTCTCAGTGACTCTGTGCCTGAGTGTCTCAGCGCCTCAGTGTCTCAGTGTCTCAGAGTCTCAGTGTCTCTGTGTCTCAGTGTCTCTGTGCCTGAATGTCTCAGCGCCTCAGTGACTCTGTGTCTCAGAGTCTCAGTTTCTCTGTGTCTCTGTGTCTCAATGTCTCTGTTCCTCAGTGTCTCAGTGTCTCTATGTCTCAGTGTCTCTGTGTCTTTGTGCCTCAGTGTCTCAGTGTCTCAGTGTCTCA
The DNA here is from genome assembly GCF_965287045.1 of Carcharhinus amblyrhynchos. Taxonomy (NCBI): domain Eukaryota; kingdom Metazoa; phylum Chordata; class Chondrichthyes; order Carcharhiniformes; family Carcharhinidae; genus Carcharhinus; species Carcharhinus amblyrhynchos. The sequence continues at coordinate 80,940 of NW_027649852.1, read as the reverse complement.
GAGTCTCAGTGTCTCAGTGTATGTGTGACTCAGTGTCTCAGTGTCTCAGTTTCTCAAATTCTCATTTCTCAGTGTCTCTTTGTCTCAGTGTCTCAGTGACTCTGTGCATCAGTGTCTCAGTGTCTCTGTGACTCTGTGTCTCAGATTCTCAGTGTCTCAGAGTTTCTGTGCCTCGGTGTCTCAGAGTCTCAGTGTCTCTGTGTCTCAGTGTCTCTGTGCCTCAGTGTCTCAGTGTGTCAGTGTCTCAGAGTCTCTGTGTCTCAGTGTCTCAGAGTCTCAGCTCCTCAGTGTCTGAGTGTCTCTGTGTCTCAGTGTCTCTGTCTCTCTGGATCTCTCTGTCTCTGTGTCTCTGTGTCTCAGTGTCTCTGAGTCTCCAGATCTCAGTGTCTCTGTGTCTCAGTGTCTCTGTGCCTCAGTGTCTCAGTGTGTCAGTGTCTCAGAGTCTCTGCGTCTCAGTGTCTCAGTGTCTCTGTTCCTCAGTATCTCAGTGTCTCTGTGTCTCAGTGTCTCTGTCTCTCAGGATCTCTCTGTCTCTGTGTCTCAGTGTCTCTGAGTCTCCAGATCTCAGTGTCCCTGTGTCTCAATGCCTCAGACTCTCAGTGACTCTGTGTCTCAGTGTCTATGTGTCTCAGTATCTCAGTGTCTCTGTGTCTCAATGTCTCAGAGTCTCAGTGTCTCTATGTCTCAGTGTCTCTGTGCCTCAGTGTCTCAGTGTCTCTATGTCTCAGTGTCTCTGTGCCTCAGTGTCTCAGTGTGTCAGTGTCGCTGTGTCTCGGTGTCTCAGTGTTTCTGTGCCTCAGTGTCTCAGAGTCTCAGTGTCTCAGTGCCTCAGTGTCTCAGTGTCTCAGTTTCTCAGAGTCTCTGTGTCTCAATGCCTCAGAGTCTCAGTATCTCAGTGAATCTGTGTCTCTGTGTCTCTGTGCCTTAGTGTCTCAGTGTCTCTTTGTCTCAGTGTCTCTGTGTCTCATTGTCTCTGGGCCCCAGCGTCTCTGTGTCTCAGTGTCTCAGAGTCTCAGTGTCTCAGCATCTTAGTGTCTCTGTGTCTCTGTGCCTCTGTGTCTCTGTGTCTCCGTGTCTCTGTGTCTCAGTGTCTCTGTTTCTCATTGTCTCAGTGTCTCTGTGCCTCAGTGCCTCAGTGTATCTGTATCTCAGTGTCTCAGTGTCTCAGTGTCTCAGACTCTCAGTGTCTCAATGTCTCAGTGTCTCTGTGCCTCATTGTCTCAGTGTCTCAGCATCTTAGCGTCTCTGTGTGTCTGTGTCTCTGTGTCTCAGTGTCTCAGTGTCTCCGAGTCTCAGAGTCTCAGTGTCTCAGTGTCTCAGAGTCACTGTGTCTCAGTGTCTCTGTGCCTCAGTGTCTCAGTGTCTTAGTTTCTCAGAGTCACAGTGTCTCTGTGTCTCTGTGTCTCAGTGTCTCTGTGCCTCAGTGTCTCAGTGTCTCAGAGTCTCAGAGTCTCTGTTTCTCTGTGCCTCAGTGTCTCAATGTCTCAATGTCTCGGAATTGCAGTGTCTCAATGGTTCACTTTCGCAGTGTCTCTGTGTCTCTGTGCCTCAGAGTCTCAGTGTCTCTGTGTCTCAGTGTCTCTGTGCCTGAGTGTCTCAGTGTCTCAGTGCCTCTATGTCTCAGTGTCTCAGTGTCTCTGTGCATCAGTGTCTCAGTGTCTCTGTGACTCTGTGTCTCAGATTCTCAGTGTCTCAGTGTCTCAGAGTTTCTGTGTCTCAGTGTCTCAGAGTCTCAGTGTCTCTGTGTCTCAGTGTCTCTGTGCCTCAGTGTCTCAGTGTGTCAGTGTCTCAGAGTCTCTGTGTCTCAGTGTCTCTGTTCCTCAGTTTCTCAGTGTCTCTGTGTCTCAGTGTCTCTGTCTCTCTGGATCTCACTGTCTCTGTGTCTCAGTGTCTCTGAGTTTCCAGATCTCAGTGTCTCTGTGTCTCAGTGTCTCTGTGCCCCAGTGTCTCAGTGTGTCAGTGTCTCAGAGTTTCTGCGTCTCCGTGTCTCAGTGTCTCTGTTCCTCAGTATCTCAGTGTCTGTGTGTCTCAGTGTCTCTGTCTCTCAGGATCTCTCTGTCTCTGTGTCTCAGTGTCTCTGAGTCTCCAGATCTCAGTGTCTCTGTGTCTCAATGCCTCAGACTCTCAGTGACTCTGTGTCTCAGTGTCTATGTGTCTCAGTATCTCAGTGTCTCTGTGTCTCAATGTCTCAGAGTCTCAGTGTCTCTATGTCTCAGTGTCTCTGTGCCTCAGTGTCTCAGTGTCTCTATGTCTCAGTGTCTCTGTGCCTCAGTGTCTCAGTGTGTCAGTGTCGCTGTGTCTCGGTGTCTCAGTGTTTCTGTGCCTCAGTGTCTCAGTGTCTCAGTTTCTCAGAGTCTCTGTGTCTCAATGCCTCAGAGTCTCAGTATCTCAGTGAATCTGTGTCTCTGTGTCTCTGTGCCTTAGTGTCTCAGTGTCTCTTTGTCTCAGTGTCTCTGTGTCTCATTGTCTCTGGGCCCCAGCGTCTCTGTGTCTCAGTGTCTCAGAGTCTCAGTGTCTCAGCATCTTAGTGTCTCTGTGTCTCTGTGCCTCTGTGTCTCTGTGTCCACGTGTCTCTGTGTCTCAGTGTCTCTGTTTCTCATTGTCTCAGTGTCTCTGTGCCTCAGTGCCTCAGTGTATCTGTATCTCAGTGTCTCAGTGTCTCAGTTTCTCAGACTCTCAGTGTCTCAATGTCTCAGTGTCTCTGTGCCTCATTGTCTCAGTGTCTCAGCATCTTAGCGTCTCTGTGTGTCTGTGTCTCTGTGTCTCAGTGTCTCAGTGTCTCCGAGTCTCAGAGTCTCAGTGTCTCAGTGTCTCCGAGTCTCAGAGTCTCAGTGTCTCAGTGTCTCAGAGTCACTGTGTCTCAGTGTCTCTGTGCCTCAGTGTCTCAGTGTCTTAGTTTCTCAGAGTCACAGTGTCTCTGTGTCTCTGTGTGTCAGTGTCTCTGTGCCTCAGTGTCTCAGTGTCTCAGAGTCTCAGAGTCTCTGTTTCTCTGTGCCTCAGTGTCTCAATGTCTCAATGTCTCGGAATTGCAGTGTCTCAATGGTTCACTTTCACAGTGTCTCTGTGTCTCTGTGCCTCAGAGTCTCAGTGTCTCTGTGTCTCAGTGTCTCTGTGCCTGAGTGTCTCAGTGTCTCAGTGCCTCTATGTCTCAGTGTCTCAGTGTCTCTGTGCATCAGTGTCTCAGTGTCTCTGTGACTCTGTGTCTCAGATTCTCAGTGTCTCAGTGTCTCAGAGTTTCTGTGTCTCAGTGTCTCAGAGTCTCAGTGTCTCTGTGTCTCAGTGTCTCTGTGCCTCAGTGTCTCAGTGTGTCAGTGTCTCAGAGTCTCTGTGTCTCAGTGTCTCAGTGTCTCTGTTCCTCAGTTTCTCAGTGTCTCTGTGTCTCAGTGTCTCTGTCTCTCTGGATCTCACTGTCTCTGTGTCTCAGTGTCTCTGAGTTTCCAGATCTCAGTGTCTCTGTGTCTCAGTGTCTCTGTGCCCCAGTGTCTCAGTGTGTCAGTGTCTCAGAGTCTCTGCGTCTCCGTGTCTCAGTGTCTCTGTTCCTCAGTATCTCAGTGTCTGTGTGTCTCAGTGTCTCTGTCTCTCAGGATCTCTCTGTCTCTGTGTCTCAGTGTCTCTGAGTCTCCAGATCTCAGTGTCTCTGTGTCTCAATGCCTCAGACTCTCAGTGACTCTGTGTCTCAGTGTCTATGTGTCTCAGTATCTCAGTGTCTCTGTGTCTCAATGTCTCAGAGTCTCAGTGTCTCTATGTCTCAGTGTCTCTGTGCCTCAGTGTCTCAGTGTCTCTGTGCCTCAGTGTCTCAGTGTGTCAGTGTCGCTGTGTCTCGGTGTCTCGGTGTCTCAGTGTTTCTGTGCCTCAGTGTCTCATTCTCAGTGTCTCAGTGTCTCAGATTCTCAGTGTCTCTTTGCATCAGTTATTCAGTGTAACACAGTCACAGAGTCTCAGTGTCACAGTGTCTCTGTGCCTCAGTGCCTCAGTGTATCAGTGTCTCAGTGTCTCAGTGTCTCAGTGCCTCAGAGCCTCAGTGTCTCTGTGTCTCAGTGTCTCAGAGTCTCAGAGTCTCTGTGTCTCAGTGTCTCAGTGTCTCAGTGCCTCTGCACCTCAGTGTCTCAGTGTCTCAGTGTCTCAGTGTCCCTGTGTCTCAGTGTCTCAGCGTCTCTGTGTCTCAGTGTCTCAGATCTCAGTGACTCTGTGTCTCTGTATCTCAGTGTCTCATTGTCTCACCGTCTCAGTGTCTCTGTGTCTCAGTGTCTCTGTGCCTCAGTGTCTCAGTGTGTCAGTGTCGCTGTGTCTCGGTGTCTCAGTGTTTCTGTGCCTCAGTGTCTCAGTGTCTCAGAGTCGCAGTGTCTCTGTGCCTCAGTGTCTCAGTTTCTCAGAGTCTCTGTGTCTCAATGCCTCAGAGTCTCAGTATCTCAGTGAATCTGTGTCTCTGTGTCTCTGTGCCTTAGTGTCTCAGTGTCTCTTTGTCTCAGTGTCTCTGTGCCTCATTGTCTCTGGGCCCCAGCGTCACTGTGTCTCAGTGCCTTAGTGTCTCAGTGTCTCTTTGTCTCAGTGTCTCTGTGTCTCATTGTCTCTGGGCCCCAGCGTCTCTGTGTCTCAGTGTCTCAGAGTCTCAGTGTCTCAGCATCTTAGTGTCTCTGTGTCTCTGTGCCTCTGTGTCTCTGTGTCTCAGAGTCTCTGTGTCTCAGTGTCTCTGTTTCTCATTGTCTCAGTGTCTCTGTGTCTCAGTGCCTCAGTGTATCTGTGTCTCAGTGTCTCAGTGCCTCAGTGTCTCAGACTCTCAGTGTCTCAATGTCTCAGTGTCTCTGTGCCTCATTGTCTCAGTGTCTCAGCATCTTAGCGTCTCTGTGTGTCTGTGTCTCTGTGTCTCAGTGTCTCAGTGTCTCCGAGTCTCAGAGTCTCAGTTTCTCAGTGTCTCTGTGTCTCTGTGTCTCAGTGTCTCTGTGCCTCAGTGTCTCAGTGTCTCAGAGTCTCAGAGTCTCTGTTTCTCTGTGCCTCAGTGTCTCTGTATCTCAATGTCTCAATGTCTCAGAATTGCAGTGTCTCAATGGTTCACTTTCACAGTGTCTCTGTGTCTCTGTGCCTCAGAGTCTCAGTGTCTCTGTGTCTCAGTGTCTCTGTGCCTGAGTGTCTCAGTGTCTCAGTGCCTCTATGTCTCAGTGTCTCAGTGTCTCTGTGTCTTTGTGCCTCAGTGTCTAAGTGTCTCAGTGTATCAGAGTCTCAGTGTCTTAGTGTATCTGTGACTCAGTGTCTCAGTGTCTCAGTTTCTCAGATTCTCATTTCTCAGTGTCTCTTTGTCTCAGTGTCTCAGTGTCTCTGTGCATCAGTGTCTCAGTGTCTCTGTGACTCTGTGTCTCAGATTCTCAGTGTCTCAGTGTCTCAGTGTCTCAGAGTTTCTGTGTCTCAGTGTCTCAGAGTCTCAGTGTCTCTGTGTCTCAGGGTCTCTGTGCCTCAGTGTCTAAGTGTGTCAGTGTCTCAGAGTCTCTGTGTCTCAGTGTCTCTGTGCCTCAGTGTCTCAGTGTCTCAGAGTCTCAGAGTCTCTGTTTCTCTGTGCCTCAGTGTCTCTGTATCTCAATGTCTCAATGTCTCAGAATTGCAGTGTCTCAATGGGTCACTTTCACAGTGTCTCTGTGTCTCTGTGCCTCAGAGTCTCAGTGTCTCTGTGTCTCAGTGTCTCTGTGCCTGAGTGTCTCAGTGTCTCAGTGCCTCTATGTCTCAGTGTCTCAGTGTCTCTGTGTCTTTGTGCCTCAGTGTCTAAGTGTCTCAGTGTATCAGAGTCTCAGTGTCTTAGTGTATCTGTGACTCAGTGTCTCAGTGTCTCAGTTTCTCAGATTCTCATTTCTCAGTGTCTCTTTGTCTCAGTGTCTCAGTGTCTCTGTGCATCAGTGTCTCAGTGTCTCTGTGACTCTGTGTCTCAGATTCTCAGTGTCTCAGTGTCTCAGTGTCTCAGAGTTTCTGTGTCTCAGTGTCTCAGAGTCTCAGTGTCTCTGTGTCTCAGGGTCTCTGTGCCTCAGTGTCTAAGTGTGTCAGTGTCTCAGAGTCTCTGTGTCTCAGTGTCTCTGTGTCTCTGTTCCTCAGTGTCTCAGTGTCTCTGTGTCTCAGTGTCTCTGTCTCTCTGGATCTCTCTGTCTCTGTGTCTCAGTGTCTCTGAGTTTCCAGATCTCAGTGTCTCTGTGTCTCAGTGTCTCTGTGCCTCCGTGTCTCTGTGTCTCAGTGTCTCAGAGTCTCAGTGATTCTGTGTCTCTGTGTCTCAGTGTTTCAGTGTCTCTGTTCCTCAGTGTCTCAGTGTCTCTGTGTCTCAGTGTCTCTGTCTCTCTGGATCTCTCTGTCTCTGTGTCTCAGTGTCTCTGAGTTTCCAGATCTCAGTGTCTCTGTGTCTCAGTGTCTCTGAGTTTCCAGATCTCAGTGTCTCTGTGTCTCAGTGTCTCTGTGCCTCAGTGTCTCAGTGTGTCAGTGTCTCAGAGTCTCTGCGTCTCCGTGTCTCAGTGTCTCTGTTCCTCAGTATCTCAGTGTCTCTGTGTCTCAGTGTCTCTGTCTCTCAGGATCTCTCTGTCTCTGTGTCTCAGTGTCTCTGAGTCTCCAGATCTCAGTGTCTCTGTGTCTCAATGCCTCAGACTCTCAGTGACTCTGTGTCTCAGTGTCTATGTGTCTCAGTGTCTCAGAGTCTCAGAGTCTCAGTGTCTCTATGTCTCAGTATCTCTGTGCCTCAGTGTCTCAGTGTCTCTATGTCTCAGTGTCTCTGTGCCTCAGTGTCTCAGTGTGTCAGTGTCGCTGTGTCTCGGTGTCTCAGTGTTTCTGTGCCTCAGTGTCTCAGTGTCTCAGAGTCTCAGTGTCTCTGTGCCTCAGTGTCTCAGTGTCTCAGTGTCTCAGTTTCTCAGAGTCTCTGTGTCTCAATGCCTCAGAGTCTCAGTATCTCAGTGAATCTGTGTCTCTGTGTCTCTGTGCCTTAGTGACTCAGTGTCTCTTTGTCTCAGTGTCTCTGTGTCTCATTGTCTCTGGGCCCCAGCGTCTCTGTGTCTCAGTGTCTCAGAGTCTCAGTGTCTCTGTGTCTCTTTGTCTCAGCGTCTCTGTGCCTCAGTGTCTCTGTGCCTCAGTGTCTCAGTGTCTCAGAGTCTCAGTTTCTCTGTGTCTCTGAGTCTCAGTGTCTCTGTGCCTCAGTGTCTCAGTGTGTCTGTGTCTCTGTGTCTCGGTGTCTCAGTGTCTCTGTGCCTCAGTGTCTCAGTGTCTCAGTGTCTCAGAGTCTCAGTGTCTCAGTGTCTCTGTGTCTCTGTGCCTCAGTGTCTCAGTGTCTCAGAGTCTTAGTTTCTCAGTGTCTCAGTGACTCTGTGTCTCAGTGTCTCTGTGCCTCTGTGCCTCAGTATCTGTGTATCACTGTGGCAGAGTCTCAGTGACTCTGCATCTCAGTGTCTATGTGTCTCAGTATCTCAGTGTCTCTGTGCCTCAGTGTCTCAGAGTCTCAGTGTCTCTGTGTCTCATTGTATCTGTGCCTCAGTGTCTCAGTGTCTCAGAGTCTCAGTGTTTCTGTGTCTCTATGTCTCAGTGTCCCTATGTCTCAGTGCCTCAATGTCTCAGTGTCTCATTGTCTCAGATCTCAGTTACTCTGTGTCTCTGGTACTCAGTGTCTCATTGTCTCACCGTCTCAGTGTCTCTGTGTCTCAGTGCCTCAGACTCTCACTGCCTCAGAGTCTCTGTTTCTCAGTGCCTCAGTGTCTCTGTGTCTCAATGTCTCAGAATTTCAGTGTCTCAATGTCTCAGTTTCTCAGTGTCTCTGTGTCTCCTAGACTCCGTGTCTCATTGTCTCTGTGCCTTAGTGTCTCAGTGTCTCAGAGTCTCAGTGTCTCTGTGTCTCAGTGACTCTGTGCCTGAGTGTCTCAGCGCCTCAGTGTCTCAGTGTCTCTGTGCCTGAATGTCTCAGCGCCTCAGTGACTCTGTGTCTCAGAGTCTCAGTTTCTCTGTGTCTCTGTGTCTCAATGTCTCTGTTCCTCAGTGTCTCAGTGTCTCTATGTCTCAGTGTCTCTGTGTCTTTGTGCCTCAGTGTCTCAGTGTCTCAGTGTCTCAGAGTCTCAGTGTCTCAGTGTATGTGTGACTCAGTGTCTCAGTGTCTCAGTTTCTCAAATTCTCATTTCTCAGTGTCTCTTTGTCTCAGTGTCTCAGTGACTCTGTGCATCAGTGTCTCAGTGTCTCTGTGACTCTGTGTCTCAGATTCTCAGTGTCTCAGAGTTTCTGTGCCTCGGTGTCTCAGAGTCTCAGTGTCTCTGTGTCTCAGTGTCTCTGTGCCTCAGTGTCTCAGTGTGTCAGTGTCTCAGAGTCTCTGTGTCTCAGTGTCTCAGAGTCTCAGCTCCTCAGTGTCTGAGTGTCTCTGTGTCTCAGTGTCTCTGTCTCTCTGGATCTCTCTGTCTCTGTGTCTCTGTGTCTCAGTGTCTCTGAGTCTCCAGATCTCAGTGTCTCTGTGTCTCAGTGTCTCTGTGCCTCAGTGTCTCAGTGTGTCAGTGTCTCAGAGTCTCTGCGTCTCCGTGTCTCAGTGTCTCTGTTCCTCAGTATCTCAGTGTCTCTGTGTCTCAGTGTCTCTGTCTCTCAGGATCTCTCTGTCTCTGTGTCTCAGTGTCTCTGAGTCTCCAGATCTCAGTGTCTCTGTGTCTCAATGCCTCAGACTCTCAGTGACTCTGTGTCTCAGTGTCTATGTGTCTCAGTATCTCAGTGTCTCTGTGTCTCAATGTCTCAGAGTCTCAGTGTGTCTATGTCTCAGTGTCTCTGTGCCTCAGTGTCTCAGTGTCTCTATGTCTCAGTGTCTCTGTGCCTCAGTGTCTCAGTGTGTCAGTGTCGCTGTGTCTCGGTGTCTCAGTGTTTCTGTGCCTCAGTGTCTCAGAGTCTCAGTGTCTCAGTGCCTCAGTGTCTCAGTGTCTCAGTTTCTCAGAGTCTCTGTGTCTCAATGCCTCAGAGTCTCAGTATCTCAGTGAATCTGTGTCTCTGTGTCTCTGTGCCTTAGTGTCTCAGTGTCTCTTTGTCTCAGTGTCTCTGTGTCTCATTGTCTCTGGGCCCCAGCGTCTCTGTGTCTCAGTGTCTCAGAGTCTCAGTGTCTCAGCATCTTAGTGTCTCTGTGTCTCTGTGCCTCTGTGTCTCTGTGTCTCCGTGTCTCTGTGTCTCAGTGTCTCTGTTTCTCATTGTCTCAGTGTCTCTGTGCCTCAGTGCCTCAGTGTATCTGTATCTCAGTGTCTCAGTGTCTCAGTGTCTCAGACTCTCAGTGTCTCAATGTCTCAGTGTCTCTGTGCCTCATTGTCTCAGTGTCTCAGCATCTTAGCGTCTCTGTGTGTCTGTGTCTCTGTGTCTCAGTGTCTCAGTGTCTCCGAGTCTCAGAGTCTCAGTGTCTCAGTGTCTCAGAGTCACTGTGTCTCAGTGTCTCTGTGCCTCAGTGTCTCAGTGTCTTAGTTTCTCAGAGTCACAGTGTCTCTGTGTCTCTGTGTCTCAGTGTCTCTGTGCCTCAGTGTCTCAGTGTCTCAGAGTCTCAGAGTCTCTGTTTCTCTGTGCCTCAGTGTCTCAATGTCTCAATGTCTCGGAATTGCAGTGTCTCAATGGTTCACTTTCACAGTGTCTCTGTGTCTCTGTGCCTCAGAGTCTCAGTGTCTCTGTGTCTCAGTGTCTCTGTGCCTGAGTGTCTCAGTGTCTCAGTGCCTCTATGTCTCAGTGTCTCAGTGTCTCTGTGCATCAGTGTCTCAGTGTCTCTGTGACTCTGTGTCTCAGATTCTCAGTGTCTCAGTGTCTCAGAGTTTCTGTGTCTCAGTGTCTCAGAGTCTCAGTGTCTCTGTGTCTCAGTGTCTCTGTGCCTCAGTGTCTCAGTGTGTCAGTGTCTCAGAGTCTCTGTGTCTCAGTGTCTCTGTTCCTCAGTTTCTCAGTGTCTCTGTGTCTCAGTGTCTCTGTCTCTCTGGATCTCACTGTCTCTGTGTCTCAGTGTCTCTGAGTTTCCAGATCTCAGTGTCTCTGTGTCTCAGTGTCTCTGTGCCCCAGTGTCTCAGTGTGTCAGTGTCTCAGAGTTTCTGCGTCTCCGTGTCTCAGTGTCTCTGTTCCTCAGTATCTCAGTGTCTCTGTGTCTCAGTGTCTCTGTCTCTCAGGATCTCTCTGTCTCTGTGTCTCAGTGTCTCTGAGTCTCCAGATCTCAGTGTCTCTGTGTCTCAATGCCTCAGACTCTCAGTGACTCTGTGTCTCAGTGTCTATGTGTCTCAGTATCTCAGTGTCTCTGTGTCTCAATGTCTCAGAGTCTCAGTGTCTCTATGTCTCAGTGTCTCTGTGCCTCAGTGTCTCAGTGTCTCTATGTCTCAGTGTCTCTGTGCCTCAGTGTCTCAGTGTGTCAGTGTCGCTGTGTCTCGGTGTCTCGGTGTCTCAGTGTTTCTGTGCCTCAGTGTCTCATTCTCAGTGTCTCAGTGTCTCAGATTCTCAGTGTCTCTTTGCATCAGTTTTTCAGTGTAACACAGTCTCAGAGTCTCAGTGTCACAGTGTCTCTGTGCCTCAGTGCCTCAGTGTATCAGTGTCTCAGTGTCTCAGTGTCTCAGTGCCTCAGAGCCTCAGTGTCTCTGTGTCTCAGTGTCTCAGAGTCTCAGAGTCTCTGTGTCTCAGTGTCTCAGTGTCTCAGTGCCTCTGCGCCTCAGTGTCTCAGTGTCTCAGTGTCTCAGTGTCCCTGTGTCTCAGTGTCTCAGCGTCTCTGTGTCTCAGTGTCTCAGATCTCAGTGACTCTGTGTCTCTGTATCTCAGTGTCTCATTGTCTCACCGTCTCAGTGTCTCTGTGTCTCAGTGCCTCAGACTCTCACTGCCTCAGAGTCTGTGTTTCTCTGTGCCTCAGTGGCTCTGAGTCTCAATGTCTCAGAATTTCCGTGTCTCAATGTCTCAGTTTCTCAGTGTCTAAGTGTCTCAGTGTCTCTGTGTCTCTGTGCCTAAGTGTCTCAGTGTCTCAGAGTCTCAGTTTCTCTGTGTCTCTGAGTCTCAGTGTCTCTGTGCCTCAGTGTCTCAGAGTCTCAGTGTCTCTGTGTCTCTGTGCCTAAGTGTCTCAGTGTCTCAGAGTCTCAGTTTCTCTGTGTCTCTGAGTCTCAGTGTCTCTGTGCCTCAGTGTCTCAGAGTCTCAGTGTCTCTGTGTCTCTGTGCCTCAGTGTCTCAGTGTCTCAGAGTCTCAGTGTCTCTGTGTCTCCTAGACTCCGTGTCTCATTGTCTCTGTGCCTCAGTGTCTCAGTGTCTCAGAGTCTCAGTGTCTCTGTGTCTCAGTGTCTCTGTGCCTGAGTGTCTCAGCGCCTCAGTGTCTCAGTGTCTCAGAGTCTCAGTGTCTCTGTGTCTCACTGTCTCTGTGTCTTTGTGCCTCAGTGTATAAGTGTCTCAGTGTCTCAGAGTCTCAGTGTCTCAGTGTATCTGTCACTCAGTGTCTCAGTTTCTCAGATTCTCATTTCTCAGTGTCTCTTTGTCTCTGTGTCTCAGGGTCTCTGTGCATTAGTGTCTCAGTGTATCTGTGACTCTGTGTCTCAGATTCTCAGTGTCTCAGTGTCTCAGAGTCTCAGTGTCTCTGTGTCTCATGTCTCTGTGCCTCAGTGTCTCAGTGTGTTAGTGTCTCAGAGTCTCTGTGTCTCAGTGTCTCAGAGTCTCAGTGTCTCTGTGTCTCAGTGTCTCTGTGCCTCAATGTCTCAGTGTGTCAGTGTCTCAGAGTCTCTGTGTCTCAGTGTCTCTGTTCCTCAGTGTCTCTGTGTCTCAGTGTCTCTGAGTCTCCAGATCTCAGTGTCTCTGTGTCTCAGTGTCTCTGTGCATCAGTGTCTCAGTGTCTCTGTGACTCTGTGTCTCAGATTCTCAGTGTCTCAGTGCCGCAGAGTCTCTGTGTCGCAGTATCTCTGAGTCTCAGTGTCTCTGTGTCTCAGTGTTTCTGTGCCTCAGTGTCTCAGTGTGTCGGTCTCTCAGAGTCTCTGCGTCTCAGTATCTCAGTGTCTCAGTGTCTCAGTTTCTCAGATTCACATTTTTCAGTGTCTCTTTGTCTCTGTGTCTCAGTGTCTCTGTGCATCAGTGTCTCAGTGTCTCTGTGACTCTGTGTCTCAGATTCACACTGTCTCAGTGTCTCTGTGCCTCAGTGTCTCAGTGTGTCAGTGTCTCAGAGTCTCTGTGTCTCAGTGTCTCAGTGTCTCTGTTCCTCAGTGTCTCTGTGTCTCAGTGTCTCTGAGTCTCCAGATCACAGTGTCTCTGTGTCTCAGTGTCTCTGTGCATCAGTGTCTCAGTGCCTCTGTGACTCTGTGTCTCAGAGTATTCGTGTCTCTGTGTCTCATTGTCTCTGTGTCTCAGTGTCTCAGTGTGTCTGTTCCTCAGTGTCTCTGTGTCTCAGTGTCTCTGAGTCTCCAGATCTCAGTGTCTCTGTGTCTCAGTGTCTCTGTGCATCAGTGTCTCAGTGCCTCTGTGACTCTGTGTCTCAGAGTATTCGTGTCTCTGTGTCTCATTGTCTCTGTGCGTCAGTGTGTCAGTGTCTCAGAGTCTCAGTGTCTCTGTGTCTCTGTGTCTCAGTGTCTCTGTGTCTCAGAGTCTCAGTGATTCTGTGTCTCTGTGTCTCAGTGTCTCAGCTTCTCACCGTCTCAGTGTTTCTGTGTCTCAGTGTCTCAGTGTCTCTGTGCCTCAGTGTCTCAGTGTCTCTGTGCCTCAGTGTCTCTGTGTCTCAGTGTCTCAGAATTTCAGTGTCTCAATGACTCTGTGTCTCAGTGACTCTGTGCCCCAGTGTCTCAGAGTGTCAGTGTCTCTGCATCTCCTTGACTCCGTGTCTCAGTGTCTCAGTGTCTCTGTGACTCAGTGTCACTGTGCCTCAGTGTCTCTACGTCTCAGTGTCTCTGTGCCTCAGTGTCTCTGCGACTCAGTGTCTCAGAGACTCAGTCTCTGTGCCTCTGTGTCTTAGTGTCTCTGTGTCTCAGTGTCTCAGAGTCTCCGTGTCTCTGTGCCTCAGTGTCTCAATGTTTCAGTGTCTCTGCGTCTCAGTGTCTCTGTGTCTCTTTGTCTCAGTGTCTCTGTGCCTCAGTGTCTCAGTGTATCTGTGTCTCTGTGCCTTAGTGTCTCAGTGTCTCAGAGTCTCTGTGTCTCAGTGCCTCAGTGTCTCTGTGTCTCTGTGTCTCTGTGTCTCAATGTCTCAGTGTCTCTGTGCGTCAGTGTCTCAGTGTCTCAACATCTTAGTGTCTCAGTGTCTGTGTCTCTGTGTCTCAGTGTCTCTGTGCCTCAGTGTCTCAGTGTCTCAGAGTCTCTGTGTCTCAGTGCCTCAGTGTCTCTGTGTCTCTGTGTCTCAATGTCTCAGTGTCTCTGTGCGTCAGTGTCTCAGTGTCTCAACATCTTAGTGTCTCTGTGTCTCAGTGTCTCAGTGTCTCTGTGTCTCAGTGTCTCTGTTCCTCAGTGTCTCAGTGTCTCTGTGTCTCAGTGTCTCTGTCTCTCAGGATCTCTCTGTCTCTGTGTCTCAGTGTCTCTGAGTCTCCAGATCTCAGTGTCTCTGTGTCTCAGTGTCTCTCTGCATCAGTGTCTCAGTGTCTCTGTGACTCTGTGTCTCAGATTCTCAGTGTCTCAGTGTCTCAGAGTCTCTGTGTCTCAGTATCTCAGAGTCTCAGTGTCTCTGTGTCTCAGTGTCTCAGTGTCTCAGTGCCTCTGTGTCTCAGTTTCTCTGTGACTGAGTGTCTCAGTGTCTCTGTGCATCAGGGTCTCAGTGTGTCAGGGTCTCTGTGTCTCTGTGTCTATTTGTCTCTGTGTCTCTTTGTCTCAGTGTCTCAGTGTCTCAGAGTCTCACTGTCTCACTGTCTCTGTGTCTCTTTGTCTCAGAGTCCCTGTGCCTCAGTGTCTCGGTGCCTCAGGGTATCTGTGTCTCTGTGCCTCAGTTTCTCAGTGTCTCAGTGTCTCAGTGTCTCTGTGTCTCTTTGTCTCAATGTTTCTGAGTCTCAGTGTCTCAGTGTCTCAGTGTCTCCGAGTCTCAGCATCTTAGTGTCTCTGTGTCTCTGTGTCTCAGTGTCTCTGTGCCTCAGTGTCTCAGTGTCTCAGCATCTTAGTGTCTCTGTGTCTCTGTGCCTCTGTGTCTCTGTGTCTCAGTGTCCCAGTGTCTCCGAGTTTCATTGTCTCAGTGTCTCAGTGTCTCAGTGTCTCTGTGTCTCAGTGCCTCTGCGCCTCAGTGTCTCTGTGTCTCTGCGTCTCAGTGTCTCAGAGTCTCATTCTCAGTGTCTCAGTGTCTCAGTGTCTCTGTGTCTCAGTGTCTCTGTGCCTCAGTGTCTCAGTGTCGCAGTGTCTCAGAGTCTCAGTGTCTCTGTGTCTCTGTGCCTCTGTGTCTCTGTGTCTAAGTGTCTCAGTGTCTCCGAGTTTCATTGTCTCAGTGTCTCAGAGTCTCAGTGCCCCTGCACCTCAGTGTCTCCGATTTCATTGTCTCAGTGTCTCAGAGTCTCAGTAACTCTGTGTCTCAGTGCCTCTGCGCCTCAGTGTCTCTGTGTCTCAGTGTGTCAGTGCCTCCGAGTCTCAGAGTCTCAGTGTCTCTGTTTCTCAGTGTCTCTGTGTCTCAGTGCCTCAGTGTCTCAGTGTCGCAGCGTCTCAGTGTCTCAGCGTCTCAGTGTCTCTGTGTCCCTGTGCCTCTGTGTCTCTGTGTCTCAGTACCTCATTGTCTCAGTGTCTCAGAGTCTCAGTATCTCTGTGTCTCAGTGCCTCTGCGCCTCAGTGTCTCTGTGTCTCAGTGTCTCAGTGCCTCCGAGTCACAGAGTCTCAGTTTCTCAGTGTCTCTGTGTCTCAGAGTCTCATTGTCTCAGTGTCTCAGAGTCTCAGTTTCTCAGTGACTCTGTGTATCTGTGTCTCAGTGTCTCTGTGTCTCTTTGTCTCAGTGTCTCTGTGCCTCAGTGTCTCAGTGTCTCATTGTCTCAGAGTCTCAGTGCCTCTGTGTCTCAGTTTCTCTGTGACTCAGTGTCTCAGTGTCTCTGTGCCTCAGTGTCTCAGTGTCTCTGTGCCTCTGGGCCTCAGTGTCTCAGTGTCTCAGAGTCTCAGTGTCTCTGTGTTTCTTTGTCTCAGTGTCTCTGTGCCTCAGTGTCTCAGTGTCTCAGAGTCTCCGTGTCTCTGTGTCTCTTGGTCTCAGTGTCTCTGTGCCTCAGTGTCTCAGAGTCTCAGTGTCTCTGTGTCTCTGTGTCTCTGGTTCTCAGGGTCTCTGGGTCTCAGTGTCTCAGTGTCTCACCGTCTCTGTGTCTCTGTATCTCAGTGTCTCAATGTGTCAGTGTGTCTGGGTCTCAGGGTCTCGGTTTCTCTGGGTCTCTGGGTCTTTGTGTCTCAGTGTCTCAATGCCTCAGGGTCTCTGGGTCTCAAGGTCTCTGTGTCTCAGTGCCTCTGGAATCTCTGTGTCTCATGCTCTCTGATTCTCTGGGTCTCAGGGTCTCTGTGTCTCTGTGTCTCTGGTTCTCAGGGTCTCTGGGTCTCAGTGTCTCAGTGTCTCACCATCTCTGTGTCTCTGTATCTCAGTGTCTCAATGTGTCAGTGTGTCTGGGTCTCAGGGTCTCGGTTTCTCTGGGTCTCTGGGTCTTTGTGTCTCAGTGTCTCAATGCCTCAGGGTCTCTGGGTCTCAAGGTCTCTGTGTCTCAGTGCCTCTGGAATCTCTGTGTCTCAGTGTCTCATGCTCTCTGGTTCTCTGGGTCTCAGTGTCTCACCGTTCTGGGTCTCTGTATCTCAGTGTCCCAATGTGTCAGTGTCTCTGGGTCTCAGTGTCTCGGTGTCTCTGGGTCTCTGGGTCTTTGTGTCTCAGTGTCTCAATGCCTCAGGGTCTCTGGGTCTCAGAGACCCAGAGGCCCTGAGACCCTGCGACCCTGAGACACTGAGACCCTGAGACCCAGAGTCCCTGAGGTCGTGAGACCCTGAGACACAGAGACCCAGAGGCCTTGAGGGACTGAGACCCTGAGACACAGAGACCCAGAGGCCCTGAGACCCTGAGACATAGAGACCCAGATGCCCTGAGACCCTGAGACCATGAGACATAGAGACCCAGATGCCCTGAGACCATGAGACATAGAGACCCAGATGCCCTGAGACCCTGAGACCCTGAGACCCTGAGACACAGAGACACAGAGGCCCTGAGACCATGAGACCCTGAGACACTGAGACATTGAGAATCAGAAACCCAGAGACCCAGAGGACATGAGACAGAGAGACCCAGAGGTCCTGAGAACCTGAGACACTGAGACACTGAGACTCAGAGACCCACCCAGAGGCCCTGAGACCCTGAGAAACTGAGACTCAGAGGCCCTGAGACCCTGAGACACAGAGACCCAGAGGCCCGGAGACCCTGAGACCCAGAGACCCAGAGGCCCTGAGACCCTGAGACCCAGAGACCCAAAGACCCCGAGGCCCTGAGACATAGAGACCCAGAGACCCTGAGACCATGAGACCTATAGGCCCTGAGACCCTGAGACCCTGAGGCACTGAGACCCTGAGACCCAGAGGCCCTGAGACCCTGAGACACAGAGACCCAGAGGCCCTGAGACCCTGGGACACTGAGACACTGAGACTCAGAGACACAGAGACCCAGAGGCCCTGAGACACTGAGACCTTGAGAGACTGAGACCCTGAGACACTTGGGAACAGAGACCCTGAGACCCAAAGGACCAGAGACGCAGAGACCCTGAGACCCGGAGACCCTGAGGCACAGAGATGTTGCGACCCTGAAACCCTGAGACACTGAGACCCATAGACCCAGAGACCCTGAGGCACTGAGACCCAGAGTCACTGAGACCCAGACACGCAGTGACCCAGAGACCCTGAGACACTGAGACACAGAGACCCTGAAACCATGACAAACTGAGACCCAGAGACCCTGAGACACTGAGACCGTGTGACACTGAGACACTGAGACCCTGAGACCCAGAGACCCAGTGACACTGAGACCCTGAGACACTGAGATACTTGAGACCCTGGGATACTGAGGCACTGAGACCCTGAGACCCTGAGACACTGAGAGCTGAGACTCTGAGACCCTGAGACACTGAGAGCTGAGACTCTGAGACCCTGATTCCCTGAGTCCCAGAGGCCCAGAGAGACTGAGACCCTGAGACACTGAGACCCTGAGACACTGAGATCCTGAGACCCTGAAACATTGATACACAGAGACCCTGAGACACTGAGACGCTGAGACACTGAGCCCTGAGACACAGAGACACTGATACACAGAGACCCTGAGACCCTGAGACACTGAGACCCTGAGACACTGAGACACTGAGGAACTGAGAGACTGTGACCAAGAGCCCCTTAGACCCTGAGACACTGAGACCCAGAGACCCAGAGGCCCTGAGACCCTGAGACACTGAGGCCGACAGGCCCTGAGACCCTGAGACACTGAGACACTGAGACATTGAGACTCAGAGACCCAGAGGCCCTGAGACACTGAGACCCTGAGACCCAGAGGCCCTGAGACCCTGAGAACCTGAGACATTGAGACTCAGAGACCCAGAGGCCCTGAGACACTGAGACACAGAGACCCAGAGACCCTGAGGCACTGAGACCCTGAGACACTAAGACCCTGAAACCCAGAGGCCTTGAGACTCTGAGACAATGAGACACAGAGACCCAGAGGCCCTGAGACCCAGAGTCCCTGAGAACCTGAGGCACAGATCCCAGATGCCCTGAAACCCTGAGACCCTGAGACATTGAGACTCAGAAACCCAGAGGTCCTGAGACCCTGAGACCCTGAGACACAGAGACCCAGAGGCCCTGAGACCCTGAGACCCTGAGACATTGAGACTCAGAAACCCAGAGGCCCTGAGACCCTGAGACACTGAGACACTGAGACTCAGAGACACAGAGGCCCTGAGACCCTGAGACACTGAGACATTGAGACTCAGAGACACAGAGACCCAGATGCCCTGAGACACTGAGACCCTGAGACCCAGAGTCCCTGAGGCCGTGAGACCCTGAGACACTGAGACACACAGAACCAGAGGCCCTAAGACCCTGAGACACTGAGACACAGAGACCAGAGGCCCTGAGTCCCTGAGACCCTGAGGCACTGAGACATTGAGACCCAGAGACCCAGAGGCCCTGAGACCATGAGACACTGAGACCCAGAGGCCCTGAGACCCTGAGACCCAGAGACCATGGACCCTGAGACCTAGAGGCCCTGAGACCCTGAGACACAGTGACCCAGAGGCCCTGAGACCCTGAGACAGTGAGGCCCTGAGACACTGAGACACAGAGACCCAGAGGCCCTGAGACACAGAGACCCAGAGACCTGGAGAACCAGAGGCCCTGAGACCCTGAGACACTGAGACCCAGAGGCCCTGTGACCCTGAGACACTGAGACATTGAGACTCAGAATAAAGAGAACCAGGGGCCGTGAGACCCTGAGATACAGACACAGAGTCCCTGAGACCCAGAGGCCCTGAGACACTGAGACCCAGAGACCCTTGGACCCTAAGACCCTGAGACACTGAGACCCAGAGACCCAGAGGCCCTGAGAACCTGAGACACAGAGACCCAGAGGCCCTGAGACTCTGAGACACTGAGACACAGAGACCAGAGGCCCTGAGTCCCTGAGACCCTGAGGCACTGAGACATTGAGACCCAGAGACCCAGAGGCCCTGAGGCCCTGAGACACTGAGACCCTGAGACCCAGAGGCCCTGAGACCCTGAGACACAGAGACCCAGAGTCCCTGAGACCCTGAGACACTGAGACATTGAGACTCAGAGACCCAGAGATCTAGAGGCCCTGAGACCCTGAGAACCTGAGACACAGAGACCCAGAGTCCCTGGGACCCTGAGACACTCAGACCCTGAGACCCAGAGGCCCTGAGGCACTGAGACCCAGAGACCCAGAGGCCCTGAGACCCCGAGACACTGAAACATTCAGATTCAGAGACCCAGCGACCCAAAGGCCATGTGACCCTGAGACCCAGAGACATTGAGACTCAGAGACCCAGAGACCCTGAGTCCCTGAGACAATGAGACCCAGAGGCCCTGAGACCCTGAGACCCTGAGACACTGAGACCCTGAGACCGAGAGGCCCTGAGACCATGAGACACAGTGACCCAAGGGCCCTGAGACCCTGAGACAGTGAGACACAGAGACCCTGAGACCCAGAGGTCCTGAGACCCTGAGACACTGAGACTCAGAGACCCAGAGACCCAAAGGCCCTGAGACCCTGAAACACTGAGATCCTGAGACCCAGAGGACCTGAGACCCTGAGACACTGAGACTCAGAGACCCAGAGACCCAAAGGCCCTTAGACCTGAGACACTGAGTCCCTGAGACCCAGAGACACAGAGACACAGAGGCCCTGAGACCCTAAGACACAGAGACCCTGAGACCCAGAGGCACTGAGACCCTGAGACACAGACACCCGAGGCCCTGAGACCCTGGGACCCTGAGACACAGAGACACTGAGACTCAGAGACCCAGAGGCCCAGAGACCCTGAGACACTGAAACATTGAGACTCAGAGACCCAGCGACCCAAAGGCCATGTGACCCTGAGACCCTGAGACATTGAGACTCAGAGACCCAGAGGCCCTGAGACCCTGAGTCCCTGAGACACGGAGACCCTGAGACCCTGAGACACTGAGACCCTGAGACCCAGAGGCCCTGAGACCCTGAGAGACTGAGAGACTGAGACACTGAGACACTGAGACCCTGAGACCAAGAGGCACTGAGACACAGAGACGCAGAGACCCTGAGTCCCTGATACACTGAGACCCTGAGACGTTGAGAGTCAGAGACCCAGAGACCCTGAGACCCTGAGACACAGAGACCCAGAGGCCCTGAGACCCTGAGACAATGAGACCCTGAGACCCAGAGGCCCTGAGACCCTGAGAACCTGAGACACTGAGACATTGAGACTCAGAGACCCAGAGGCCCTGAGACCCTGAGACACAGAGACCAGAGACCCTGAGGGACAGAGACCCTGAGACCTAGAGGCCCTGAGACCCTGAGACACTGAGACACTGTGACACTGTGACTCAGAGACCCAGAGGTCCTGAGACCCTGAGACCCAGAGACCCAGAGACCCAGAGGCCCTGAGACCTTGAGACACAGAGACCCAGTGACCCAGAGACCCTGAGACCCTGAGACCTATAGGCCCTGAGACCCTGAGGCACTGAGACCCTGAGACCGAGAGGCCCTGAGACCCTGAGAGAGAGTGACCCAGATGCCCTGACACAGTGAGACACAGAGACCCAGAGGCCCTGAGACACTGAGACATTGAGAAACTGAGACCCTGAGACCCTGAGACACTGAGACCCTGAGACCCTGAGACCCAGAGTCCCTGAGGTCGTGAGACCCTGAGACACAGAGACCCAGAGGCCCTGAGACCTTGCGACCCTGAGACACTGAGAAACTGAGACCCAGAGACCCAGAGGCCCTGAGACACTGAGACACTGAGACCCTGAGACCCTGAGACCCAGAGTCCCTGAGGTCGTGAGACCCTGAGACACAGAGACCCAGAGGCCTTGAGGGACTGAGACCCTGAGACACTGAGACCCTGAAACCCAGAGGCCCTGAGACCCTGAGACAATGAGACACAGAGGCCCAGAGGCCCTGAGACCCAGAGGCCCTGAGACCCTGAGACATAGAGACCCAGATGCCCTGAGACCCTGAGACCCTGAGACACAGAGACATTGAGAATCAGAAATCCAGAGACCCAGAGGACATGAGACAGAGAGACCCAGAGGTCCTGAGAACCTGAGAGACTGAGACACTGAGACTCAGAGACCCACCCAGAGGCCCTGAGACCCTGAGACAGTGAGACATGGAGACTCAGATACCCAGAGACCCAGAGACCCAGAGGCCCTGAGACCCTGAGAAACTGAGAAACTGAGACTCAGAGGCCCTGAGACCCTGAGACACTGTGAATCAGAGACCCGGAGACCCAGAGGCCCTGAGACCCTGAGACCCTGAGACCCTGAGACACAGAGACCCAGAGACCCAAAGACCCAGAGGCCCTGAGACATAGGGACCCAGAGACCCTGAGACCATGAGACCTATAGGCCCTGAGACCCTGAGACCCTGAGGCACTGTGACCCTGAGACCGAGAGGCCCTGAGACCCTGAGAGACAGTGACCCAGAGGCCCTGAGACCCTGAGACACAGGGACCCAGAGGCCCTGAGACCCTGGGACACTGAGACACTGAGACTCAGAGACACAGAGACCCAGAGGCCCTGAGACACTGAGACCTTGAGAGACTGAGACCCTGAGACACTTGGGAACAGAGACCCTGAGACCCAAAGGACCAGAGACGCAGAGACCCTGAGACCCGGAGACCCTGAGACACAGAGACGTTGCGACCCTGAAACCCTGAGACCCTGAGACACTGAGACCCATAGACCCAGAGTCCCTGAGAGCCATAGACCCAGAGACCCTGAGGCACTGAGACCCAGAGTCACTGAGACCCAGACACGCAGTGACCCAGAGACCCTGAGACCCTGAGACACTGAGACACAGAGACCCTGAAACCATGACAAACTGAGACCCAGAGACCCTGAGACACTGAGACCGTGTGACACTGAGACACTGAGACCCTGAGACCCAGAGACCCAGTGACACTGAGACCCTGAGACACTGAGATACGAGACCCTGGGATACTGAGACACTGAAACCCTGAGACCCTGAGACACTGAGAGCTGAGACTCTGAGACCCTGAGACACTGAGAGCTGAGACTCTGAGACCCTGATTCCCTGAGTCCCAGAGGCCCAGAGAGACTGAGACCCTGAGACACTGAGACCCTGAGACACTGAGATCCTGAGACCCTGAGACATTGATACACAGAGACCCTGAGACACTGAGACGCTGAGACACTGAGCCCTGAGACACAGAGACACTGATACACAGAGACCCTGAGACCCTGAGACACTGAGACCCTGAGACACTGAGACACTGAGGAACTGAGAGACTGTGACCAAGAGCCCCTTAGACCCTGAGACACTGAGACCCAGAGACCCAGAGGCCCTGAGACCCTGAGACACTGAGACCGACAGGCCCTGAGACCCTGAGACACTGAGACACTGAGACATTGAGACTCAGAGACCCAGAAACCCAGAGGCCCTGAGGCCCTTAGACACTGAGACCCAGAGACCTAGAGGCCCTGAGACACAGAGACCCAGAAGCCCTGAGACCATGAGACACTGAGACCAAGAGACCCTGAGGCCCTGAGACCCTGAGACACTGAGACACAGAGACCCAGAGGCCCTAAGACACAGAGACCCAGAGGCCCTGAGACCCTGAGACACAGAGACCCTGAGGCCCTGAGACTCAGAGGCCCTGAGGCCCTGAGACACTGAGACCCTGAGACCCAGAGGCCCTGAGACCCTGAGAACCTGAGACATTGAGACTCAGAGACCCAGAGGCCCTGAGACACTGAGACCCTGAGACCCAGAGGCCCTGAGACCCTGAGAACCTGAGACATTGAGACTCAGAGACCCAGAGGCCCTGAGACACTGAGACACAGAGACCCAGAGACCCTGAGGCACTGAGACCCTGAGACACTAAGACCCTGAAACCCAGAGGCCTTGAGACTCTGAGACAATGAGACACAGAGACCCAGAGGCCCTGAGACCCAGAGTCCCTGAGAACCTGAGACACAGATCCCAGATGCCCTGAAACCCTGAGACCCTGAGACATTGAGACTCAGAAACCCAGAGGCCCTGAGACCCTGAGACCCTGAGACACAGAGACCCAGAGGCCCTGAGA
The DNA here is from genome assembly GCF_965287045.1 of Carcharhinus amblyrhynchos. Lineage (NCBI taxonomy): Eukaryota > Metazoa > Chordata > Chondrichthyes > Carcharhiniformes > Carcharhinidae > Carcharhinus > Carcharhinus amblyrhynchos. The sequence goes on along the minus strand of NW_027649852.1, from coordinate 58,279 downwards.
CACAGAGACCCAGAGGCCCTGAGACCCTGAGACCCTGAGATATTGAGACTCAGAAACCCAGAGGCCCTGAGACCCTGAGACACTGAGACACTGAGACTCAGAGACACAGAGGCCCTGAGACCCTGAGACACTGAGACATTGAGACTCAGAGACACAGAGACCCAGATGCCCTGAGACACTGAGACCCTGAGACCCAGAGTCCCTGAGGCCGTGAGACCCTGAGACACTGAGACACACAGAACCAGAGGCCCTAAGACCCTGAGACACTGAGACACAGAGACCAGAGGCCCTGAGTCCCTGAGACCCTGAGGCACTGAGACATTGAGACCCAGAGACCCAGAGGCCCTGAGACCATGAGACACTGAGACCCAGAGGCCCTGAGACCCTGAGACCCAGAGACCATGGACCCTGAGACCTAGAGGCCCTGAGACCCTGAGACACAGTGACCCAGAGGCCCTGAGACCCTGAGACAGTGAGGCCCTGAGACACTGAGACACAGAGACCCAGAGGCCCTGAGACACAGAGACCCAGAGACCTGGAGAACCAGAGGCCCTGAGACCCTGAGACACTGAGACCCAGAGGCCCTGTGACCCTGAGACATTGAGACTCAGAATAAAGAGAACCAGGGGCCGTGAGACCCTGAGATACAGACACAGAGTCCCTGAGACCCAGAGGCCCTGAGACACTGAGACCCAGAGACCCTGGGACCCTAAGACCCTGAGACACTGAGACCCAGAGACCCAGAGGCCCTGAGAACCTGAGACACAGAGACCCAGAGGCCCTGAGACTCTGAGACACTGAGACACAGAGACCAGAGGCCCTGAGTCCCTGAGACCCTGAGGCACTGGGACATTGAGACCCAGAGGCCCTGAGGCCCTGAGACACTGAGACCCTGAGACCCAGAGGCCCTGAGACCCTGAGACACAGAGACCCAGAGTCCCTGAGACCCTGAGACACTGAGACATTGAGACTCAGAGACCCAGAGATCTAGAGGCCCTGAGACCCTGAGACCCTGAGACACTGAGAACCTGAGACACAGAGACCCAGAGTCCCTGGGACTCTGAGACACTCAGACCCTGAGACCCAGAGGCCCTGAGACCCCGAGACACTGAAACATTCAGACTCAGAGACCCAGCGACCCAAAGGACATGTGACCCTGAGACCCAGAGACATTGAGACTCAGAGACCCAGAGACCCTGAGTCCCTGAAACAATGAGACCCAGAGGCCCTGAGACCCTGAGACACTGAGACCCTGAGACCGAGAGGCCCTGAGACCATGAGACACAGTGACCCAAGGGCCCTGAGACCCTGAGACAGTGAGACACAGAGACCCTGAGACCCAGAGGACCTGAGACCCTGAGACACTGAGACTCAGAGACCCAGAGACCCAAAGTCTCTGAGACCCTGAAACACTGAGACCCTGAGACCGATAGGACCTGAGACCCTGAGACACTGAGACTCAGAGACCCAGAGACCCAAAGGCCCTGAGACACTGAGACCCTGAGACCCTGAGACAGAGACACAGAGGCCCTGAGACCCTAAGACACAGAGACCCTGAGACCCAGAGGCACTGAGACCATGAGACACAGACACCCGAGGCCCTGAGACCCTGGGACCCTGAGACACAGAGACCCAAAGACCCAGAGGCCCTGAGACATAGAGACCCAGAGACCCTGAGACCATGAGACATAGAGACCCTGAGACCCTGAGGCACTGAGACCCTGACACCGAGAGGCCCTGAGACCCTGAGAGACAGTGACCCAGAGGCCCTGAGACCCTGAGACACAGAGACCCAGAGGCCCTGAGACACTGAGACCTTGAGAGACTGAGACCCTGAGACACTTGGGAACAGAGACCCTGAGACCCAAAGGACCAGAGACGCAGAGACCCTGAGACCCTGAGACACTGAGACCCATAGACCCAGAGTCCCTGAGAGCCATAGACCCAGAGACCCAGAGGCTCTGAGACACAGAGACCCAGAAGCCCTGAGACCATGAGACACTGAGACCAAGAGACCCTGAGGCCCTGAGACCCTGAGACACTGAGACACAGAGACCCAGAGGCCCTAAGACACAGAGACCCAGAGGCCCTCAGACCCTGAGACACTGAGACACAGAGACCCAGAGGCCCTGAGACTCAGAGGCCCTGAGGCCCTGAGACACTGAGACCCTGAGACCCAGAGGCCCTGAGACCCTGAGAACCTGAGAACCTGAGACATTTAGACTCAGAGACCCAGAGGCCCTGAGACACTGAGACACAGAGACCCAGAGACCCTGAGGCACTGAGACCCTGAGACACTAAGACCCTGAAACCCAGAGGCCTTGAGACTCTGAGACAATGAGACACAGAGACCTAGAGGCCCTGAGACCCAGAGTCCCTGAGAACCTGAGACACAGATCCCAGATGCCCTGAAACCCTGAGACCCTGAGACATTGAGACTCAGAAACCCAGAGGTCCTGAGACCCTGAGACCCTGAGACCCTGAGACACAGAGACCCAGAGGCCCTGAGACCCTGAGACCCTGAGACATTGAGACTCAGAAACCCAGAGGCCCTGAGACCCTGAGACACTGAGACTCAGAGACACAGAGGCCCTGAGACCCTGAGACACTGAGACATTGAGACTCAGAGACACAGAGACCCAGATGCCCTGAGACACTGAGACCCTGAGACCCAGAGTCCCTGAGGCCGTGAGACCCTGAGACACTGAGACACACAGAACCAGAGGCCCTAAGACCCTGAGACACTGAGACACAGAGACCAGAGGCCCTGAGTCCCTGAGACCCTGAGGCACTGAGACATTGAGACCCAGAGACCCAGAGGCCCTGAGACCATGAGACACTGAGACCCAGAGGCCCTGAGACCCTGAGACCCAGAGACCATGGACCCTGAGACCTAGAGGCCCTGAGACCCTGAGACACAGTGACCCAGAGGCCCTGAGACACAGAGACCCAGAGACCTGGAGAACCAGAGGCCCTGAGACACTGAGACACTGAGACCCAGAGGCCCTGTGACCCTGAGACACTGAGACATTGAGACTCAGAATAAAGAGAACCAGGGGCCGTGAGACCCTGAGATACAGACACAGAGTCCCTGAGACCCAGAGGCCCTGAAACACTGAGACCCAGAGACCCTGGGACCCTAAGACCCTGAGACACTGAGACCCAGAGACCCAGAGGCCCTGAGAACCTGAGACACAGAGACCCAGAGGCCCTGAGACTCTGAGACACTGAGACACAGAGACCAGAGGCCCTGAGTCCCTGAGGCCCTGAGGCACTGAGACATTGAGACCCAGAGACCCAGAGGCCCTGAGACCCGGAGTCACTGAGACCCTGAGACCCAGAGGCCCTGAGACCCTGAGACACAGAGACCCAGAGTCCCTGAGACCCTGAGACACTGAGACATTGAGACTCAGAGACCCAGAGATCTAGAGGCCCTGAGACCCTGAGACCCTGAGACACTGAGAACTTGAGACACAGAGACCCAGAGTCCCTGGGACCCTGAGACACTCAGACCCTGAGACCCAGAGGCCCTGAGACACTGAGACCCAGAGACCCAGAGGCCCTGAGACCCCGAGACACTGAAACATTCAGACTCAGAGACCCAGCGACCCAAAGGCCATGTGACCCTGAGACCCAGAGACATTGAGACTCAGAGACCCAGAGACCCTGAGTCCCTGAGACAATGAGACCCAGAGGCCCTGAGACCCTGAGACCCTGAGACACTGAGACCCTGAGACCGAGAGGCCCTGAGACCATGAGACACAGTGACCCAAGGGCCCTGAGACCCTGAGACAGTGAGACACAGAGACCCTGAGACCCAGAGGACCTGAGACCCTGAGACACTGAGACTCAGAGACCCAGAGACCCAAAGGCCCTGAGACCCTGAAACACTGAGACCCTGAGACCCAAAGGCCCTGAGACCTGAGACACTGAGACCCTGAGACCCTGAGACACAGAGACACAGAGGCCCTGAGACCCTAAGACACAGAGACCCTGAGACCCAGAGGTACTGAGACCCTGAGACACAGACACCCGAGGCCCTGAGACCCTGGGACCCTGAGACACAGAGACACTGAGACTCAGAGACCCAGAGGCCCAGAGACCCTGAGACACTGAAACATTGAGACTCAGAGACCCAGCGACCCAAAGGCCATGTGACCCTGAGACCCTGAGACATTGAGACTCAGAGACCCAGAGGCCCTGAGACCCTGAGACCCTGAGTCCCTGAGACACGGAAATCCTGAGACCCTGAGACCCAGAGACCGAGAGGCCCTGAGACCCTGACACCCTGAGACCTACAGGCCCTGAGACCCTGAGACCCTGAGACACTGAGACACTGAGACCCTGAGACCCTGAGACACTGAGACCCTGAGACCCAAAGGCCCTGAGACCCTGAGACAGTGAGACACAGAGACCCTGAGACCCTGAGACCTAGAGGCACTGAGTCTATGAGACCCTGAGACATTGAGACCCAGAGACCCAGAGGCCCTGAGACCCTGAGACACAGAGGCCCTGAGACCCTGAGACACTGAGACATTGAGACCCAGAGGCCCTGAGACCCTGAGAGACTGAGACACTGGGACTGAGAGACCCAGAGACCCAGAGGCCCTGAGACCCTGAGACACAGAGACCCAGAGGCCCTGAGACTCTGAGACACTGAGACCCTGAGACCCAGTGTCCCTGAGACCCTGAGACACAGAGACCCAGAGGCCCTGAGACCATGAAACACTGAGATCCAGAGACCCAGAGGCCCTGAGACCCTGAGACACAGTGTCCCTGAGGCCCTGAGACCCTGAGACAGTGAGGCCCTGAGTCACTGAGACACAGAGACCCAGAGTCCCTGAGACCCTGAGACATTGAGACTCAGAGACCCAGAGACCCAGAGACCCAGAGGCCCTGAGACCCTGAGACACTGAGACATTGAGACTCAGAGACCGTGAGACCCAGAGACCCTGAGACCCTGAGAGCCTGAGACCCTGAGACACAGAGACCCAGAGGCCCTGAGACCCTGAGAAATTGAGACCCAGAGACCCAGAGGCCCTGAGACCCTGGGACACAGAGGCCCTGAGACCCTGAGACACTGAGACATTGAGACCCAGAGGCCCTGAGACCCTGAGAGACTGAGACACTGGGACTGAGAGACCCAGAGACCCAGAGGCCCTGAGACCCTGAGACACAGAGACCCAGAGGCCCTGAGACTCTGAGACACTGAGACCCTGAGACCCAGTGTCCCTGAGACCCTGAGACACAGAGACCCAGAGGCCCTGAGACCATGAGACACTGAGATCCAGAGACCCAGATGCCCTGAGACCCTGAGACACAGTGTCCCTGAGGCCCTGAGACCCTGAGACAGTGAGGCCCTGAGACACTGAGACACAGAGACCCAGAGTCCCTGAGACCCTGAGACCCTGAGACCCTGAGACATTGAGACTCAGAGACCCAGAGACCCAGAGACCCAGAGGCCCTGAGACCCTGAGACACTGAGACATTGAGACTCAGAGACCGTGAGACCCAGAGACCCTGAGACCCTGAGACACTGAGACACAGAGACCCAGAGGCCCTGAGACCCTGAGAAATTGAGACACAGAGACCCAGAGGCCCTGAGACCCTGAGACACTGAGACCCTGAGACACTGAGACACTGCGACACTGAGGCACGGAGACCCTGAGACCCTGAGACCCTGAGAAACTGAGACACTGAGACCCTGAGACACTGAGACACAGAGACACTGAGCCCGGAGACACAGAGACACTGAGACACAGAGGCACTGAGGCCCTGAGCCCCTGAGACACTGAAACTCTGAGTCGCTGACACTCTGAGACACTGAGAAACTGAGACCCTGAGACCCAGAGACCCAGTGACACTGAGACCCTGAGACACTGAGATACTGAGACCCTGAGACACTGAGACATTGAGACACTGAGACCCTGAGACACTGACACCCTGAGACACTGACACCCTGAGACACTGATACACAGAGACCCTGAGACACTGAGACCCTGCGACACTGAGGCCCCGAGAAACTGAGATCTGAGGCAGTGAGACCCTGAGACCCTGAGACGCTGGGACCCTGAGACCCCGAGACCCTGAGACACTGAGACCCTGAGACACTGCAACACTGAGACACTGAGACCCTGAGACCCACAGACCCTGAGACACTGAGACACTGAGACCCTGAGACACTGAGACACAGAGACACTGAGACACAGAGACACTGAGCCCGGAGACACAGAGACACTGAGACACAGAGGCACTGAGGCCCTGAGCCCCTGAGACACTGAAACTCTGAGTCCCTGACACTCTGAGACACTGAGAAACTGAGACCCTGAGGCACTGACACAATGTGACCATGAGACCCTGAGACACTGAGAACCTGAAAACCCTGAAGCCGAGAGACCCTGAGAAAATGAGACACTGAGAACCTGAGACAATGACACACTGAGACACTGAGACCCTGGGACCCAGGGAACCAGAGACCCTGAGACACTGAGAGACTGTGACCATGAGAACCAGAGACACTGAGACCCTGAGAAAACTGATACACTGAGACCCAGAAACCCTGAGAACGAGAGATCCAGAGACCCTGAGACACAGAAACCGTGAGACCCTGAGACACAGAGGCCCTGAGACCCTGGGACCCTGAGACACTGAGACATTGAGACTCAGAGACCCAGAGGCCCTGAGACCCTTAGACACTGGAACATTGAGACTCAGATACCCATAAGCCCTGAAACACTGAGACCCTGAGACCAAGAGACTCTGAGGCCCTGAGACCCTGAGACCCAGAGGCCCTGAGACCCTGAGATACTGAGACATTGAGACTCAGAGGCCCTGAGGACCTGAGACACTGAGACCCTGAGACCCAGAGGCCCTGAGACCCTGAGAACCTGAGACATTGAGACTCAGAGACCCAGAGGCCCTGAGACCCTGAGACACAGAGACCCAGAGACCCTGAGGCACTGAGACCCTGAGACCTAGAGGCCCTGAGACCCTGAGACACTGAGACCCTGAAACCCAGAGGCCCTGAGACCATGAGACAATGAGACACAGAGACCCAGAGGCCCTGAGACCCAGAGGCCCTGAGACCCTGAGACACAGAGACCCAGATGCCCTGAAACCCTGAGGCCCTGAGACCCTGAGACCCAGAGGCCCTGACACCCTGAGACCCTGAGACACTGAGACATTGAGACTCAGAAACCCAGAGGCCCTGAGACACTGAGACACTGAGACTCAGAGACACAGAGACCCAGAGGCCCTGAGACCCTGAGACCCAGAGTCCCTGTGGCCGTGAGACCCTGAGACACTGAGACACTGAGGCCCTGCGGCCCTGAGACCCTGAGACACAGAGACCCAGAGGCCCTGAGACCCTGAGACACTGAAACCCTGAGACCCAGAGGCCCTGAAGCCCTGACACCCTGAGACACTGAGACACAGAGACCTAGAGGCACTGAGACCCTGAGACACTGAGACCCAGAGACCGAGAGGCCCTGAGACCCTGAGACACAGAGACATTGTGACTCAGAGACCCAGAGACACAGAGGCCCTGAGACCCTGAGACCCTGATACCCTGAGACACAGTGACCCTGGACCCTGAGACCAAGAGGCCCTGAGACCCTGAGACATTGAGACCCTGAGACACAACGGCCCTGAGACCCTGAGACACTGAACACCGAAGACCCTGGGACACAGAGACCCAGAGGCCCTGAGACCCTGAGACACTGAGACACTGAGACTCAGAGACACAGAGGCCCTGAGACCCTGAGACACTGAGACAGACAGACCCAGAGGCCCTGAGACCCTGAGACACTGAGACACAGAGACCAGAGGCCCTGAGTCCCTGAGACCCTGAGGCACTGAGACACAGAGACCCAGAGGCCCTGAGACACAGAGACCCTGATACACAGAGGCCCTGAGACCCGGAGACACTATGACCCTGAGACCCAGAGGACCTGAGACCCTGAGACACAGCGACCCAGAGTCCCTGAGACCCTGAGACACTGAGACGCAGAGGCCCTGAGACACTGAGACACTGAGACACTGACACCCAGAGGACCTGAGACTCTGGGACCCTGAGACACTGAGACACTGAGACATTGAGACTCAGAGACCCAGAGACCCAGAGGCCCTGAGACCCTGAGACTTGAGACCCAGAGACCCAGAGGCCCTGAGACCCTGAGACCCTGAGACATTGAGACTCTGAGACCCAGAGGCCCTAGGACCCCGAGACACTGAAACATTCAGACTCAGAGTCCCAGCGACCCAAAGGCCATGTGACCCTGAGACCCTGAGACATTGAGACTCAGAGACCCAGAGACCCAGACTCCCTGAGACCCTGAGACACTGAGACATGGAGACTCAGAGACCGTGAGACCCAGAGACCCTGAGACCCTGAGAGCCTGAGACCCTGAGACCCTTAGACCCTGTGACACTGAGACACTGTGACCCAGAGGCCCTGAGACCCTGAGACCCTGAGACCCAGAGACCCAGAGGCCCTGAGACCCTGAGACACAGAGACTCAGAGGCACAGAGACCCAGAGGCCTTGAGACCCTGAGACACCGAGACACAGAGACCCAGAGGCCCTGAGACCCTGATACACAGAAGGCCTGTCACCCTGAGACACAGAGACCCAGAGGCCCTGAGACCCTGAGACACTGAGACCCTGAGATCCAGAGTCCCAGAGTCCCTGAGACCCTGAGACACAGAGACCCAGAGTCCCTGAGACCCTGAAACACTGAGACATTGAGACTCAGAGACCCGGAGATCCAGAGGCCCTGAGACCCTGGGACACTGAGACCTTGAGACCCAGAGGCCGTGAGAACCTGAGGCACAGAGATACTGAGACACAGGGACCCAGAGGCCCTGAGACCCTGAGACACTCAGACCCTGAGACCCAGAGGCCTTGAGACCGAGACACAGAGACGCAGAGGCCCTGAGACCCTGGGACCCTGAGACACAGAGACACTGAGACTCAGAGGCCCAGAGGCCCTGAGACCCTGAGACACTGAGACCCTGAGACCCTGAGACCCGGAGATCCTGAGACCCAGAGGCCCATGAGACCCTGAGACATTGAGACCCAGAGACCCAGAGGCCCTGAGACCCTGAGACACAGAGGCCCTGAGACCCTGAGACACTGGGACATTGAGACCCAGAGACCCAGAGGCCCTGAGACCCTGAGACACTGAGACCCACAGGCCCTGAGACCCTGAGACCCTGAGTCACTGAGAGATTGAGACTCAGAGACCCAGAGACCCAGAAACCCAAAGGCCCTGAGACCCTGAGACACTGAGACCCAGAGACCCAGAGGCCCTGAGACCCTGAGTCCCTGAGACACAGAGATCCTGAGACCCTGAGACCTGAGGCACTGAGACCCAGAGGCCCTGAGACCCTGAGACCCTGAGACACAGAGAACCAGAGGCCCTGAGACCCTGAGACACAGAGAACCAGAGACCCTGAGACCCTGAGACCCTGAGATCCTGAGACACAGTGACCCAGAGGCCCATGAGACCCTGAGACATTGAGATCCAGAGACCCAGAGGCCCTGAAACCCTGAGACACAGAGGCCCTGAGACCCTGAGAGACTGAGACACTGGGACTCAGAGACCCAGAGGCCCTGAGACCCTGAGACACTGAGACCCACAGGCCCTGAGACCCTAAGATCCTGAGAGACTGAGAGATTGAGACTCAGAGACCCAGAGACCCAGAAACCCAGAGGCCCTGAGACCCTGAGACACTAAGACCCATAGGCCCTGAGACCCTGAGACCCTGAGACACTGAGACATTGAGACTCAGAGACCCAGAAACCCAGAGGCCCTGAGACACAGAGACCCAGAAGCCCTGAGACCATGAGACACTGAGACGTTGAGACTCTGAGACCCAGAGGCCCTGAAACACTGAGACCCAGAGGCCCTGAGACCCTGAGACACTGAGACCCTGAGACTCAGAGGCCCTGAGACCCTGAGATCCTGAGACCCTGAGACACTGAGACCCTGAAACCCAGAGGCCCTGAGACCCTGAGACAATGAGACACAGAGACCCAGAGGCCCTGAGACCCTGAGACACTGAGAACCACAGGCCCTGAGACCCTGAGACACTGAGACATTGAGACTCAGAGACCCAGAAACTCAGAGGCCCTGAGACCCTTAGACACTGAGACCCAGAGACCCAGAGGCCCTGAGACCCTGAGACACTGAGACCAAGAGACCCTGAGACACAGAGACCCAGAGGCCATGAGACCCTGAGACACTGAGACCCAGAGACCCAGAGGCCCTGAGACCCTGAGACACAGAGACCCAGAGACCCTGAGGCACTGAGACCCTGAAACCCAGAGGCCCTGAGACCCTGAGACCCTGAGACATTGAGACTCAGAGACCCAGAGGCCCTGAGACACTGAGACACTGAGACCCAGAGACCGAGAGGCCCTGAGACCCAGAGACCCTGAGACCCTAAGACACTGAGACCTTGAGACCCAGAGGCCCTGAGACCCTGAGACAATGAGACACAGAGACCCTGAGGCCCTGAGACCTAGAGGCACTGAGCCCATGAGACCCTGAGACATTGAGACCCAGAGACCCAGAGGCCCTGAGACCCTGAGACACAGAGGCCCTGAGACCCTGAGACCCTGAGAGACTGAGACACTGAGACTCAGAGACCCAGAGACCCAGTGGCCCTGAGACCCTGAGACACTGAGACCGACAGGCCCTGAGGCACTGAGACCCTGAAACCCAGAGGCCCTGAGACCCTGAGACCCTGAGACACAGAGACACAGAGACCCTGAGGCCCTGAGACCTAGAGGCACTGAGCCCATGAGACCCTGAGACATTGAGACCCAGAGACCCAGAGGCCCTGAGACCCTGAGACACAGAGGCCCTGGGACCCTGAGACCCTGAGAGACTGAGACACTGAGACTCAGAGACCCAGAGACCCAGAGGCCCTGAGACACTGAGACCGACAGGCCCTGAGGCACTGAGACCCTGAAACCCAGAGGCCCTGAGACCCTGAGACCCTGAGACCCTGAGACACAGAGACCCAGAGGCCCTGAGTCCCTGAGACCCTGAGACACTGAGACCCAGGGACCCTGAGACCCAGAAACCCTGAGACCCGGAGGCCCTGAGACCCTGAGACCATGAGACAAAGAGACCCAGAGGCCCTGAGACACTGAGACCCAGAGACCCTGAGACGCTGAGAGCCTGAGACCCAGAGGCCCTGAGGCCCTGAGACCATGAGACACAGAGACCCAGAGACCCTGAGACCCTGAGAGACTGAGACACTGAGACACTGAGACACTGAGACCCTGAGACACTGAGATACTGACACTCAGAGACCCTGAGACCCAGAAACCCTGAGACCCAGAGGCCCTGAGGCCCTGAGACCATGAGACAAAGAGACCCAGAGGCCCTGAGACCTGAGGCCCTGAGACACCGAGAGCCAGAGGCCCTGAGACCCTGAGACACTGAGAACCTGAGTCCCTGAGACCCAGAGGCACTGAGTCCTTGAGACACTGAGACACTGAGACCCAAAGGCCCTGAGACACAGAGACCCAGAGGCCCTGAGACCCTGAGACCCTGAGACACAGTGACCCAGAGGCCCTGAGACCCAGAGACCCTGAGACCCAGAGGCCCTGAGACCCTGAGACCCTGAGACAGTGAGACACAGAGACCCTGAGACCCTGAGACCTAGAGGCCCTGAGCCCATGAGACCCTGAGACACTGAGACCCGGAGGCCCAGAGGCCCTGAGACCCTGAGACACAGAGGCCCTGAGACCCTGAGACACTGAGACATTGAGACCCAGAGACCCAGAGGCCCTGAGACCCTGAGAGACTGAGGCACTGGGACTCAGAGACCCAGAGGCCCAGAGGCCCTGAGACACTGAGACATTGAGACCCAGAGACCCAGAGGCCCTGAGACCCTGAGAGACTGAGGCACTGGGACTCAGAGACCCAGAGACCCACAGGCCCTGAGACCCTGAGACACTGAGACATTGAGACTCAGAGACCCAGAGACCCAGAAACCCAGAGGCCCTGAGACCCTGAGACACTGAGACCCAAAGGCCCTGAGACCCTGAGACCCTGAGACACTGAGACATTCAGACCCAGAGACCAAGAGACCCAGAGGCACTGAAACACTGAGACCCTGAGACCCAGAGGCCCTGAGACCCTGAGACACAGAGACCCAGAGGCCTTGAGTCAATGAGACACAGAGACCCAGAGGCCCAGAGACCCTGAGACCCTGAGACACAGAGGCCCAGAGGCCCTGAGACCCTGAGACACTGAGGCCCTGAAACGCAGATGCCCTGAGACCCTGAGACATAGAGACCCAGAGACCCTGAGACCCTGGAACCTAAAGGTAGTGAGACCCTGGGACCCTGAGACACTGAGAACCTGAGACCCAGAAGCCCTGAGACCATGAGAGACAGTGACCCAGAGGCCCTGAGACCCTGAGACACAGAGACCCAGAGGCCCTGAAACCCTGAGACCCTGTGACCCTGAGACCCAGAGACCCTGAGACACAGAGAAATTGAGACTCAGAGACCCAGAGGCCCTGACACCCTGAGACACTGAGACTCAGAGACAAAGAGACCCAGAGGACCTGAGACCCTGAGACACTGAGACCCTGAGACACAGAGACCCAGAGGCCCTGAGACCCTGAGACACTGAGACCCAGAGGCCCTGAGACAGTGAGACACAGAGACCCAGAGGCCCAGAGACCCAGAGGACCTGAGACCCAGAGACACAGAGACCCAGAGGCCATGAGACCCTGAGACCGTGAGACCCTGAGACACTGAGACATTGAGACTCTGAGACCCAGAGACACAGAGGCCCTGAGACCCTGAGACACTGAGACACAGAGACACAGAGACCCAGAGACCCAGAGGCCCTGAGACCCTGAGACCCTGAGAACCTGAGACACATAGACCCAGAGGCCCTGAGACCCTGAGACACTGAGACACTGAGACTCAGAGGCCTTGAGACCCTGAGACACTCAGACACAGAGACATTGAGACCCAGAGGCATGAGACCCTGAAACCCTGAGACACTGGGACATTGAGACATTTAGACTCAGAGACCCAAAGGCCCTGAGACTCTGAGACCCTGAGACAAAGAGACCCAGAGGCCCTGAGACCCTGAAAAACTGAGACACAGATACCCAGAGGCCCTGAGACCCTGGGACCCTGGGACCCTGAGACACTGAGACATTGAGACTCAGAGGCCAAGAGACCCTGAGACCCTGAGACACTGAGACATTGAGACTCAGAGACCCAGAGACCCAGAAGACCTGAGACACTGAGACACAGAGGCCCTGAGACCCTGAGACACTGAGTAATTGAGACCCTGAGACACAGAGACCCAGAGGCCCTGAAATCCTGAGGCACTCAGACACAGAGACCCAGAGGCCCTGAAACCCTAAGGCACTCAGACACAGAGACCCAGAGGCCCTGAGACTCTGAGACACTGAGACATTGAGACCCATTGACGCAGAGGCCCTGAGACCCTGATACACTGAGACCCTGAGACCCAGAGGTCCTGAGACACTGAGGCACTCAGACACAGAGGCACTGAGACCCTGAGACACTGAGATACAGAGACCCAGAAGCCCTGAGACCCTGAGACATTGTGACGCAGACACCCAGATGCCCTGAGAACCTGGGACTCTGAGACCCTGAGACCCTGAGACACTGAGACACTGAGACATTGAGACATAGAGACCCAGAGACCCAGAGGACTTGAGACACTGAGACACTGAGACACAGAGGCCCTGAGACCCTGAGACACTGAGACACTGAGACCCAGAGACGCAGAGGCCCTGAGACCCTGTGACACAGTCACCCAGAGGCCCTGAGACCCTCAGACACTGAGACACAGACACCCAGATGCCCTGAGACCCTGGGACTCTGAGTCCCTGAGACACTGAGACATTGAGACTCAGAGACCCAGAGACCCAAAGGCCCTGAGACCCTGAGACCCTGAGACACTGAGACATTGAGACTCAGAGATCCAGAGGCCCTGAGACCCAGAGACACAGAGACCCAGAGGCCCTGACACCCTGAGGCACTGAGACCCTGAGACCCAGAGGCCCTGAGAACCTGAGACACTGAGACCCAGAGACCCAGAGACCCTGAGACCCTGAGTCACTGAGACCCTGAGACCCAGAGGCCCTGAGACCCTGAGACCCTGAGACACTGAGACCCTGAGACCCAGAGGCCCTGAGACCCTGAGACCCTGAGACACTGAGACATTGAGACTCAGAGACCCAGAGACCCTGAGACACAGAGACCCAGAGGCCCTGAGACTCTGAGACACTGAGACCCTGAGACCCAGATGCCCTGAGACCCTGGGACCCTGAGACCCTGAGACATTGAGACTCAGAGACCCAGAGACCCTGAGACACAGAGACCCAGAGGCCCTGAGACTCTGAGACACTGAGACCCTGAGACCCAGATGCCCTGAGACCCTGGGACCCTGAGACCCTGAGACATTGAGACTCAGAGACCCAGAGACCCTGAGACACTGAGACCCTGAGACACTGAGACCCTGAGACACTGAGACACTGCGACACTGGGACATTGAGACTCAGAGACCCAGAAGCTCTGAGACCCTGAGACTCTGAGACATTGAGACACAGAGACCCAGAGGCCCTGAGACCCTGAGGCACAGAGACCCTGAGGCCCTGAGGCCCTGAGACACTGAGACCCAGAGACCCAGAGGCCCTGAGACCCTGAGACCCTGAGGCACTGAGACACTGAGACCCAGAGACCCAGAGGCCCTGAGACCCTGTGACACTGAGACACTGAGACACTGAGACCCAGAGACCCTGAGACACTGAGACACTGAGACTCAGAGACACAGAGACCCAGAGACACTGAGACCCTGAGACACAGAGACCCAGAGGCCCTGAGACCCTGAGACACAGAGATCCAGATGCCCTGAGACCCTGAGACTCTGAGACACTGAGACATTGAGACTCAGAGACCCAGAGGCCCTTAGACCCTGAGACCCTGAGACGCTGAGACATTGAGACTCAGAGACCCAGAGACCCTGAGACCCTGAAACACTGAGACACAGAGACCCAGAGGCCCTGAGACCCTGAGACACTGAGACCCTGAGACCCAGAGGCCCTGAGACACTGAGACATTGAGACGCAGAGACCCAGAGACCCAGAGCACCTGAGACCTTGAGACCCTGAGACCCAGAGACCCAGAGAGACTTAGACACTGAGACACTGACTCACAGAGACCCTGAGAAACTGACACCTAGAGTCCGACAGACCCAGAGACGCTGAGATCCAGCGAGCCAGAGACACTGAGACACTGAGACACAGAGACCGGCAGACCAAGAGACACAGAGACTCAGAGGCCCAGAGACCCTGAGACATTGAGTCACCGAGACCCTGAGACCCAGAGACACAGAGACCCTGAGACATTGAGCCCCAGAGACCCAGAGGCCCTGAACCCTGAGACACAGAGACCCAGAGACCCTGAGACATTGAGACACAGAGACCCAGAGGCCCTGAGACGCTGAGAAACTGAGACACTGAGGCCCAGAGACCCAGAGACACTGAAACACTGAGACCCTGGGTCACAGAGAGATGGAGATACAGAGACCCAGAGGCCCTGAGACCCAGAGACTGAAAGACACAGAGACACTGAGACCCAGAGACCCCGAGACCCTGAGACCCTGAGACACTGAGACACAGAGACCCAGAGACGCTGAGGTCCAGAGAGCCTGAGACACAGAGACCCAGGGACACTGAGACCCTGAGAAACTGAGACACTGAAACCCAGAGACACCGAGAGACTGAGACACTGAGACACCGAGACCCTGAAATAATGAGTCACGGAGACACTGAGGCACAGAAACCCAGAGGCCGACAGACCCAGAGACTCAGGGACCCAGATACCCTGAGATCCAGCGAGCCAGAGACACTGAGACACAGAGACCCTGAGACACTGGGACGCAAAGACCCAGAGACCCTGAGAACCTGAGACTCTGAGACACTGAGTCACTGAGTCCCTGAGACACAGAGACACAGAGACCCAGCGACCCGGTGACACTGAGACCTTGATACACTGAGACCCTGAGACACAGAGACCCATTGACCCAAAGACCCTGAGAAACTGAGACCCTGAGACACTGAGACCCAGAGACCCAGAGACCCTGAGTCACTGAGACACTAAGACACAGAGACCCAGGGGCACTTAGACACAGAGACCCAGAGACACAGAGACCCAGAGACCCTGAGAACCAGAGACCCTGAGAACCAGAGAACCAGAGACTCTGAGACACTGAGAAGCAGCGACCCAGAGAACTTGAGACCCAGAGACCCTGCGACCCAGAGACCTGGGACCCAGAAACCCAGAGACACTGAGACCCTGAGACCCGGAGACACTGGGACGCAGAGACCCAGAAACCCTGAGACACAGAGACCCAGAGAGAAAGAGACCCTGCGACCCTGGGACTCTGAGACCCTGAAACCCAGAACGCAGAGACCATGAGACCCAGACACCCAGAGACCGAGAAACACTGAGACCCTGAGACCCTGAGACCCTGAGACACTGAGTCCCTGAGACCCTGAGTCACTGAGACACTGAGATACTGAGTCACTGAGACACTGAGATACTGAGACCCTGAGGCACTGAGACACAGACTCCCAGAGACACAGAGACGCTGAGACACTGAGACCCAGAGACCCAGAGACACCAAGACACATTGACACTGAGACCCAGAGACCCACAGTTCCTGAGACACTGAGATACTGAGACTCTGAGTCACTGAGAACTGAGATACTGAGACCATAAGACACTGAGACCTTGAGACCCTGAGACACTGGGACGCAAAGACCCAGAGACCCTGAGAACCTGAGACTCTGAGACACTGAGTCACTGAGACCCTGAGACACAGAGACCCAGCGACCCGGTGACACTGAGACCTTGATACACTGAGACCCTGAGACACAGAGACCCATTGACCCAAAGACCCTGAGAAACTGAGACCCTGAGACACTGAGACCCAGAGACCCAGAGACACTGAGTCACTGAGACACTAAGACACAGAGACCCAGGGGCACTTAGACACAGAGACCCAGGGGCACAGAGACCCAGAGACCCTGAGAACCAGAGACCCTGAGAACCAGAGAACCAGAGACTCTGAGACACTGAGAAGCAGCGACCCAGAGAACTTGAGACCCAGAGACCCTGAGACCCAGAGACCTGGGACCCAGAAACCCAGAGACACTGAGACCCTGAGACCCGGAGACACTGGGACGCAGAGACCCAGAAACCCTGAGACACAGAGACCCAGAGAGAAAGAGACCCTGCAACCCTGGGACTCTGAGACCCTGAAACCCAGAACGCAGAGACCATGAGACCCAGACACCCAGAGACCGAGAAACCCTGAGACCCTGAGACCCTGAAACCCTGAGACCCTGAGACACTGAGACACTGAGTCCCTGAGACCCTGAGTCACTGAGACACTGAGATACTGAGTCACTGAGACACTGAGATACTGAGACCCTGAGGCACTGAGACACTGACTCCCAGAGACACAGAGACGCTGAGACACTGAGACCCAGAGACCCAGAGACACCAAGACACATTGACACTGAGACCCAGAGACCCACAGTTCCTGAGACACTGAGATACTGAGACTCTGAGTCACTGAGAACTGAGATACTGAGACCATAAGACACTGAGACCTTGAGACCCTGAGACACTGAGACACTGAGGCCCTGAGACCCAGAGACCCAGAGACCCTGAGAAACTGATTCCCAGAGACCCAGAGACACTGAGACACTGAGGCACTCAAACCCAGAGACCCAGAGACAATGAAAAACTGAGACACAGAGACCCAGACGCCCTGGGACCCAGAGACCCAAAGACACAGAGTCACAGAGACCCAGAGACCCTGAGACACTGAGAGTCAGAGACGCGGAGATCCAGAGAGCCAGAGACTCTGAGACCCTGAGACCCTGAGACTCTGAGACCCTGAGACCCTGAGACCCAGAGAACCAGAGACACAGAGACACTGAGACCCTGAGACCGAGAGACCCTGAGACATTGAGTCACCGGGACACTGAGACCCAGAGACCCTGAGACCCAGAGACACTGAGACCCTGAGACCCAGAGACCCAGAAACACTGAGACCCTGAGACACAGAGACCCAGAGACACTGAGACCCTGAGACACAGAGACACTGAGACCCTGTGACACTGGGACCCTGAGTCCCTGTGACCCTGACACACAGCGACCCTGAGAACCTGAGACACCGAGACACCGAGACCCAGAGACCCTGAGACCCAGAGACACTGAGACCCAGAGACCCTGAAATACTGAGACACTGAGACACTGAGACCCAGAGAACGAGAGACCCAGAGACCAGGAGACACTGAGACCCTGAGACACAGACACCCAGAGACACAGAGACCCAGAGACCCAGAGACCCTGTGACCCTGAGACCCTGAGAACCTGAGCCACTGAGACACAGAGACCCTGAGAAACTGAGACACTGAGACCCAGAGACCGTGAGACACAGAGACCCTGAGAAACTGAGACACTGAGACCCAGAGACCTTGAGACACTGAGACTCTGAGACACTGAGACCCAGAGGCCCTGAGTCACTGAGACACTGAGACACAGAGACCCAGGGACACTGAGACCCTGAGAATCTGAGACCCAGATACTCAGACACACTGAGACACTGAGACCCAGAGACACAGAGACCCAGAGACCCTGGGACCCAGAGATCCAGAGACTCTGAGGCACTGAGTGACTGAGAACCAGGGACCCAGAGAGCCTGAGACCAAGACAGCCAGAGACCCTGAGACCCAGAAACCCTGAGACCGAGAGACACTGAGACCCTGAGACCCAGAAACACTGAGAACCAATGACCCAGACACCCTGAGACACAGAGACCAGAGACCCTGAGACACTGAGACCATGAGACCCTGAGACACTGAGACCCAGTGTCCCAGAGACCGTGAGACCCTGAGACGTTGATCACTGAGACACTGAGGCCGAGAGACAAAGAGACCCTGAGAAACTGTGACACTGAGACACAGAGACCCAGAGACCCTGAGAAATACACACCCAGAGACCCTGAGACACTGAGACCCTGAGACCCAGTGACACTGTGACCCTAAGACCCAGAGACACTGAGACCCAGGGACACTGAGACACTGAGAAACTGAGACCCAGATACCCAGAGACACTGAGACCCAGAGACCCAGAGACCAAGAGACCCTGAGACCCAGATACAGAGACCCAGAGATCCAGAGACTCTGAGACACTGAGTCACTGAGAACCAGAGACCGAGAGACCCTGAGAACCTGAGACCCAGAGACCCAGAGACACTGATAACCTATGACCCAGACACCCTGAGACCCAGAGACCAGACACCCTGAGGCACTGAGAGACTGAGGCACTGAGATCCTGGACACTGAGACGGAGAGAAACAGAGACCCTGAGACCCGAAGACCCACAGGCCCAGAGACCCTGAGACACTGAGACCCTGAGACCCTGAGAACTAGAGACCCTGACTCCCAGAGACCCAGAGACCCTGAGAAACTGAGACACAGAGACACAGAGACCGAGAGACCCAGAGACCTAGAAACCCAGAGACCCAGAGACCCTGAGACATTGAGATTCAGAGACCCTGAGACCCAGAGACACTGAGACCCAGAGACCCAGAGACCCTGAGATACTGAGACACTGAGACACTGAGACACTGTGACACTGAGACACAGAGACCCTGAGACCCAGTGACCCTGAGACCCTGAGACACTGAGACCATGAGACACTGATGCACAGAGACCCTGAGAACCTGAGACACCGAGACACCGAGACAATGAGACCCCGAGACACTGGGACACTGAGACCCAGAGGCCTTGAGACCCTGAAAAACTGAGACAATGTGACCATGAGACCCTGAGACCTTGAGACCCAGAGACCCTGAGACACTGAGTCACCAAGACACTGAAACACAGAGACCCAGAGACACTGAGACACTGAGACCCAGAGACCTCGAGACCTTGAGACCTAGAGATCCTGAGAAACTGAGACCCTGAGTCACTGAGACACAGAGACACTGAGAACCAGAAACTCAGAGACCCTCAGCCCCTGAGAAACTGAGACACTTTGGCATCGAGAAACTGAGACCCAGAGACAATGAGACCCAGAGACCCTGCGACGCTGAGACCCCATGACCCAGAGTCCCAGAAACACAGAGACCAGGGGACCTGGCGACCCTGACACAGTGACACACTGAGACAATGAGACACGGACACCCAGAGACCCAGTGACGCAGAGGCCCAGAGACCCAGAGACCCTGAGGGACTGATACAATGAGACACAGTGACCCAGGGACACTGAGACCCTGAGAAACTGAGACCCTGAGACGACCCTGAGACTCTGAGACCCAGAGACCCTGAGACCCAGAGACCCAGAGACAATGAGACACTTAGAACCAGAGACCCAGACACCCTGAGAAACTGAGACCCTGAGACACTGAGCCATTGAGACACTGAGACCCAGAGACCCTGAGACTCTGAGACACTGAGACCCTGAGACACTGAGACCCAGAGACCCTGAGACTCTGAGACACTGAGACCCTGAGACACTGAGACCCAGTGACCCAGAGACCACGGGACCCAGAGACCCTGACACAGTGACACACTGAGACAGTGTGACACAGAGACCCAGTGATGCAAAGTCGCAGAGACCCAGAGACCGTGAGACACTGAGACCCTGAGACAATGAAAAACTGAGACTCAGAGACCCAGAGACGCTGTGACACTGAGACACAAAGACCCTGAGACCAGAGATCCTGAGACCCCGAGGCGCTATAACCCTGAGACACTGATACAATGAGATACCCAGACCCTGAGACCCAGACACCCTGAGAAACTGAGACCCTGAGACCCTGATACACTGAGACATTGAGACACTGAGACCCAGAGAACCTGAGACGCTGAGACACTGAGACACTGAGACTTTGAGACACTGAGACCCAGTGACCCAGAGCCCCAGAGACCCAAATACCATGGTACCCAGAGACCCTGACACAGTGACACACTGAGACAGTGTGACACAGAGACCCAGAGACCCAGTGATGCAAAGGCGCAGAGACCCCGAGACCGTGAGATACTGAGACCCTGAGATAATGAAAAACTGAGACCCTGAGACGCTGAGACACTGAGACCCTGAGACCCTGAGACTCTGAGACCCAGTGACCCAGAGACCTAGAGACCCTGAGACATTGAGACACAGAGACCCTGAGACACAGAGACCATGAGACCCCGAGATGCTATGACCCTGAGACACTGATACAATGAGACACAGAGACCCAGAGACCCTGAGACATTGAGATTCAGAGACCCTGAGACCCAGAGACACTGAGACCCAGAGACCCAGAGACCCTGAGATACTGAGACACTGAGACACTGTGACACTGATGCACAGAGACCCTGAGAACCTGAGACACCGAGACACCGAGACAATGAGACCCTGAGACACTGGGACACTGAGACCCAGAGGCCTTGAGACCCTGAAAAACTGAGACAATGTGACCATGAGACCCTGAGACCTTGAGACCCAGAGACCCTGAGACACTGAGTCACCAAGACACTGAAACACAGAGACCCAGAGACACTGAGACACTGAGACCCAGAGACCTCGAGACCTTGAGACCTAGAGATCCTGAGAAACTGAGACCCTGAGTCACTGAGACACAGAGACACTGAGAACCAGAAACTCAGAGACCCTCAGTCCCTGAGAAACTGAGACACTTTGGCATCGAGAAACTGAGACCCAGAGACAATGAGACCCAGAGACCCTGCGACGCTGAGACCCCATGACCCAGAGTCCCAGAGACCAGGGGACCTGGCGACCCTGACACAGTGACACACTGAGACAATGAGACACGGACACCCAGAGACCCAGTGACGCAGAGGCCCAGAGACCCAGAGACCCTGAGGGACTGATACAATGAGACACAGTGACCCAGGGACACTGAGACCCTGAGAAACTGAGACCCTGAGACGACCCTGAGACTCTGAGACCCAGAGACCCTGAGACCCAGAGACCCAGACACCCAGACACTCAGAGACCCTGAGACCCTGAGACACTGAGATACTGAGAAACTGGGACAATGAGACCAGAGACCCAAAGACCCTGAAACCCTGAGACACTGAGGCCCAGAGACCCAGAGACACTGGTACCCTGAGACACTGAGACGGTGTGACCCAGAGACCCCGAGACACTGATACCCTGAGACACTGAGACACTGTGACCCAGAGACCCTGAGAACCAGAGACCCAGAGACCTAGAAACCCTGAGAAACTGAGATCCAGAGTCCCAGAGGCCTTGATACCCAGAAATCCAGAGACACTGAGACCCAGATACCCAGAGATCCTGAGACACTGAGAGCCAGACACCCAGAGACCCAGAGACCCAGAGGCAATGAGACACTTAGAACCAGAGACCCAGACACCCTGAGAAACTGAGACCCTGAGACACTGAGCCATTGAGACACTGAGACCCAGAGACCCTGAGACTCTGAGACACTGAGACCCTGAGACACTGAGACCCAGAGACCCTGAGACTCTGAGACACTGAGACCCTGAGACACTGAGACCCAGTGACCCAGAGTCCCAGAGACCCAGAGACCACGGGACCCAGAGACCCTGACACAGTGACACACTGAGACAGTTTGACACAGAGACCCAGAGACCCAGTGATGCAAAGTCGCAGAGACCCAGAGACCGTGAGACACTGAGACCCTGAGACAATGAAAAACTGAGACTCAGAGACCCAGAGACGCTGTGACACTGAGACACAAAGACCCTGAGACCAGAGATCCTGAGACCCCGAGGCGCTATAACCCTGAGACACTGATACAATGAGATACCCAGACCCTGAGACCCAGACACCCTGAGAAACTGAGACCCTGAGACCCTGATACACTGAGACATTGAGACACTGAGACCCAGAGAACCTGAGACGCTGAGACACTGAGACACTGAGACTTTGAGACACTGAGACCCAGTGACCCAGAGCCCCAGAGACCCAAATACCATGGTACCCAGAGACCCTGACACAGTGACACACTGAGACAGTGTGACACAGAGACCCAGAGACCCAGTGATGCAAAGGCGCAGAGACCCCGAGAACGTGTGATACTGAGACCCTGAGATAATGAAAAACTGAGACCCTGAGACGCTGAGACACTGAGACCCTGAGACCCTGAGACTCTGAGACCCAGTGACCCAGAGACCTAGAGACCCTGAGACATTGAGACACAGAGACCCTGAGACCCT
Source organism: Carcharhinus amblyrhynchos (assembly GCF_965287045.1). Lineage (NCBI taxonomy): Eukaryota > Metazoa > Chordata > Chondrichthyes > Carcharhiniformes > Carcharhinidae > Carcharhinus > Carcharhinus amblyrhynchos. Next base: position 34,974 of record NW_027649852.1, on the reverse strand, counting down.
GAGACACTGAGACCCCGAGATGCTATGACCCTGAGACACTGATACAATGAGACACAGAGACCCAGAGACCCTGAGACCCTGAGAAACTGAGACCCTGAGACACTGAGACCCAGAGACCCTGAAACCCAGAGAACAAGACTCCCAGAGACCCTGAGACACTGAGAAACTGAGACCCAAAGACACAGAGACCCAGAGACCCGGAGACCCTGAGACCCTGAGACACATAGGCACTGAGACACTGAGACATTGAGACAATGAGACCCTGAGACGCTGAGACACTGAGACCCTGAGACCCTGAGGCACTGAGACCCTGAGACCCACAGACCCAGAGTCACTGAGACACTGAGACACAGAAACCTTGAGACCCAGAGACAATGAGACCCAGAGACACTGAGAACCAATGACCCAGAGTCCCTGAGACACTGAGACCATGAGACCCTGAGACACTGAGACCATGAGACCCTGAGAAACTGAGACCCAGATACCCAGAGACACTGAGACCCAGAGACAAAGAGACCCTGAGAAACTGAGACCCAGAGACACAGAGATCCAGAGACCCAGAGACCCTGGCACCCAGAGACCCAGAGACCCAGAGACTCTGAGACACTGAGAACCAGAGACCCAGAGACCCTGAGGCACAGAGACCATGAGACCCTGAGACACTGAGAGACTGAGACACTGAGACGCAGAGACCCAGAGATCCAGAGACCCAGAGACTCTGAGACACTGAGACACTGCGGCCCTGAGTCACTGAGACCATGAGACTCTGAGACACTGAGTCCAAGAGACCCAGAGACCCTGAGACCCTGAGACTCTATATAGAACATAGAACATAGAACATTACAGCGCAGAACAGGCCCTTCGGCCCACGATGTTGCGCCGACCAGTTAAAAAACAATGACCCACTAACCTAAACCAATCCCTTTCCACCCATAAACCTATCCACGGATCTCTTAAACGCCCCCAAACTAGGCGCATTTCCAACTGCAGCAGGCAGGGCATTCCAATCCCTCACCACCCTCTGGGTAAAGAACCTACCCCTGACATCCGTCCTATAACTACCCCCCCTTAATTTAAAGCCATGCCCCCTCGTGCTAGCTTTCTCCATCCGAGGAAAAAGGCTATCACTGTCCACCCTATCTAAACCTCTAATCATCTTATATGTTTCAATATAATTCACCCAGAGACCCTGAGACCCAGAGACCCTGAGACACTGAGACCCTGAGACACTGAGACACTGAGACCCTGAGAAACTGAGAGCTGAGACTCTGAGACCTTGATTCCCTGAGACACTGAGACCCTGAGAAACTGTGAACCAGAGACCCTGAGTCCCTGAGACACTGAAACACTGAAACCCTAAGACACTGAGAGCCTGAGACACTGTGACACTGAGACCCAGTTACCCAGAGACAGAGAGAGTCTGAGACACAGAGACAGTGAGATCAACAGACCAAGACACCAGAGAACCAGACATCCAGAGACCCTGAGACCCTGAAACACTGAGACCCAGACATGCAGGGACCCAGAGATCCTGAGACCCTGAGTCGCTAAGACACTGAGACCCAGAGACACATAGACCCAGAGACACAGAGAAACTGAGACCCTGAGACACAGAGACAGCGAGACCCACAGACCAAGAGACCCTGAGATACAGAGACACAGAGAGCCAGAGACCCTGAGACACTGAGACACTGAGACACTGAGACTCTGAGACACTGCAACCCTGAAACCCTCAGACCCTGAGACCCAGAGCTCCAGAGACACTGAGACCCTGAGACACTGAGACACTGAGACCCAGAGACCCTGAGACACTGAGACACTGAGACCCAGAGACTCTGAGACACTGAGACACTGAGACCCTTAAGCACTGAGACACTGAGACCCTGAGACACTGAGAGCTGAGACTCTGAGACACAGAGAAACTGAGACCCTGAGACACTGAGACACTGATACATTGAGACCCTGAGACAATGATACACTGAGACCCAGAAACCCTGAGAACGAGCGATCCAGAGACCGAGAGACCCTGACACCCTGAGACACTGAGACACTGAGGCCCTGAGACACTGAGACCCTGAGACACAGAGGCACTAAGGCCCAGAGCCCCTGAGACACTGAAACTCTGAGTCCCGGAGACTCTGAGACACTGAGAAACTGAGACCCTGAGACCCTGAGACACTGAGAACCTGGGACACTGAGACAATGCGACCATGAGACCCTGAGACACTGAGATCCTGAGACCCAGAGACCCTGAGAAAATGAGACACTGAGACCCTGAGACCCTGAGACAATGACACACTGAGACACTGAGACCATGGGACCCAGGGGACCAGAGACCCGAAGACACTGAGACCCTGAGACACTGAGACCCTGAGACACTGAGAGACTGTGACCATGAGACCCTGAGACCCAGAGACACTGAGACCCTGAGAGACTGAGACCGTGAGACACTGAGACCCTAATACACTGAGACCCAGAAACCCTGAGAACGAGAGATCCAGATACCCTGAGACACTGAGACCCTGAGACACTGAGAAACTGAGACCCTGAGACACAGAGACCCAGACATGCAGTGACCCAGAGTCCCTGTGAACCTGAGACCCTGAGACACTGAGACACTGAGACCCTGAGACTCTGAGACCCTGAGACCCTGAGAAACTGAGACCCTGAGAACAACAGAAACTGAGACCCTGAGAAACTAAGACACTGAGGCACTGAGACACTGAGACCCAGACAACCAGAGATGCAGAGACCCTGAGACCCTGTGACCCTGACACACTGAGACACTGAGACACTGAAACCCCCGGAAACTGAGACTCTGAGACACTGAGACCCAGAGACCCTGAGACCCTGAGACACTGAGACACGGAGCCACTGAGACACTGAGACCCTGAAACACTGAAAAACTGAGACACTAAGAAGCTGAGACACTGAGGCACAGAGACCCTGAGACCCAGAGACCCAGAGAGCCTGAGACCCTGAGACACTGAGACCATGAGACCCTGAGACACAGAGACCCAGACACGCAGTGACCCAGAGACCCTGAGAACCTGAGACTCTGAGACAATGTGACTATGAGACCCTGAGACACTGAAACTCTGAGACACTGAGACCCTGAGACACTGAGACCCTGACACCCTTAGAATCTGAGACACTGAGACCCTGAGACACTGAGACGTTGAGATCCAGAGACCCAGAAACCCAAAGGCCCTGAGACCCAAAGACCCATAGACGCAGAGACCCTGAGACCCAGAGACACTCAGACGCTGAGACTCTGTTACCCTAAGACACTGAGAGACTGAGACACTGAGACCCTGAGACACTGAGACACTGAGACACTGAGGAACTGAGACACTGACACCCAGACACCCAGAGATCCTGAGACCCAGAGACACTGAGACACAGAGACCCAGAGACCCTGAGATACCATGACACTGAGACCCTGAGACTCTGGGTCTCTGGGTCTCTGGGTCTCAGTGTCTCAGGGTCTCAGAGTCTCAGTATATCAGGGACTCAGTGTATGAGGGTGTCGGTGTCTCAGTTTTTCAGTTTCTCAGTGTCTCAGGGTCACAGAGTCTCAGTATATCCGGGACTCAGTGTATGAGGGTGTCGGTGTCTCAGTTTTTCAGTTTCTCAGTGTCTCAGGGTCACAGAGTCTCAGTATATCAGGGACTCAGTGTATGAGGGTGTCGGTGTCTCAGTTTTTCAGGCTCTCAGTGCCTCAGGGTCTTGGTGTCTCAGTGTCCCAGGGTCTCAGGGTTTCAGTGTCTCCGGGTCTCCGTGTCTCAGGGTGTCTGGGTCTCTTTGTCTCTGGGTCACAGTTTCACAGGGTCTCAGGGTCTCTGTGTCTCAGGGTCTCAGGGTTTCGCTGTCTCAGGGTTTCAGTGTCTCAGCGTCTCAGTGTCTCAATTCATCAGGGTCTCAGGGTCTCAGTGCCTCAGTGTCCCAGGGTCTCATGGTCATATTGTCTGAGTGCGTCAGGCTTTCAGTGTCTCAGGGACTCAGGGTCTCAGTTTCTCAGCACTCAGCATCTCAGAGGCTCAGTGTTTCAGTGTATCAGGGCCTCAGTATCTCAGTGTCTCACGGTCTCACTGTTTCAGGGTCTCAGGGTCTCTGGGAATCTGTGTCTCTGGGGCTCAGTTTCTCATGGTCACAGGGTCTCTGTGTCTCTGGGACTGTGTGTCTCAGTGACTCAGAGTCTCCGGTTCTCAGTGTCTCCGTGTCTCAGGATCTCAGTGACTCATTGTCTCAGGGCCTCAGACCCTCAGTGTCTCAGTGTCTCAGGGGCTCAGGATATCAGTGACTCAGGTCTCAGGGTCGCAGTGTCCCAGTGTCTCACTGTCTCAGTGTCTCAGGGTCTCAGTGCCTCAGGGTCTCTGGGTCTCAGTGTCTCAGGGTCTCAGGGTTTCAGGGTCGCAATGTCTCTGTGTCTCAGGGTCTCTGTGTCTCAGTGTCTCAGGGTCTCAGTGTCTCAGTTTCTCAGGGTCTCAGGCTCTCTGGGTCTCTGGGTCTCAGTGTCTCAGAGTCTCAGGCTGTCAGTGTCTCAGGGTCTCAGGGTTTCAGGGTCTCAGGGTTTCAGGGTCTCAGTGTCTCTGTGTCTCAGGGTCTCTGTGTCTCAGTGTCTCAGTGTCTCAGGGTCTCAGTGTCTTAGTGCCTCATTGTCTCAGGGTCGCAGTGTCTCTGTGTCTCAGGGTCTCAGGCTTTCTGAGTCTCTGTGTCACTGGGCCTCAGGGTCTCTGTGTCTCTGCGTCTCTGGGTCTCTGGGTCTCAGGGTATCTGTGCCTCAGTGTCTCAGGGTCTCAGCTTCTCAGTGTCTCAGTGTTTCAGGGTCTGGGTCTCAGGGTCTCTGCGTCTCTGGTACTCTGGTCTCAGGGTCTCTGTGCCTCAGTGTCTCAGGGTCTCAGGGTCTCTGGATCTCTCGGTCTCAGTGTATCTGGGTCTCATGTTCTCATGGTCACAATCTCTCAGTGTCACAGGTTCTCAGTGTCTCAGGATCTGGGTCTCAGTGTCTCCGTGTCTCAGGGTTTCAGTGTCTCAGCGTCTCAGTGTCTCAATTCATCAGGGTCTCAGGGTCTCAGTGCCTCAGTGTCCCAGGGTCTCATGGTCATATTGTCTGAGTGCGTCAGGCTTTCAGTGTCTCAGGGACTCAGGGTCTCAGTTTCTCAGCACTCAGCATCTCAGAGGCTCAGTGTTTCAGTGTATCAGGGCCTCAGTATCTCAGTGTCTCACGGTCTCACTGTTTCAGGGTCTCAGGGTCTCTGGGAATCTGTGTCTCTGGGGCTCAGTTTCTCATGGTCACAGGGTCTCTGTGTCTCTGGGACTGTGTGTCTCAGTGACTCAGAGTCTCCGGTTCTCAGTGTCTCCGTGTCTCAGGATCTCAGTGACTCATTGTCTCAGGGCCTCAGACCCTCAGTGTCTCAGTGTCTCAGGGGCTCAGGATATCAGTGACTCAGGTCTCAGGGTCGCAGTGTCCCAGTGTCTCACTGTCTCAGTGTCTCAGGGTCTCAGTGCCTCAGGGTCTCTGGGTCTCAGTGTCTCAGGGTCTCAGGGTTTCAGGGTCGCAATGTCTCTGTGTCTCAGGGTCTCTGTGTCTCAGTGTCTCAGGGTCTCAGTGTCTCAGTTTCTCAGGGTCTCAGGCTCTCTGGGTCTCTGGGTCTCAGTGTCTCAGAGTCTCAGGCTGTCAGTGTCTCAGGGTCTCTGTGTCTCAGTGTCTCAGTGTCTCAGGGTCTCAGTGTCTTAGTGCCTCATTGTCTCAGGGTCGCAGTGTCTCTGTGTCTCAGGGTCTCTGTGTCTCAGTGTCTCAGGGTCTCAGGCTTTCTGAGTCTCTGTGTCACTGGGCCTCAGGGTCTCTGTGTCTCTGCGTCTCTGGGTCTCTGGGTCTCAGGGTATCTGTGCCTCAGTGTCTCAGGGTCTCAGCTTCTCAGTGTCTCAGTGTTTCAGGGTCTGGGTCTCAGGGTCTCTGCGTCTCTGGTACTCTGGTCTCAGGGTCTCTGTGCCTCAGTGTCTCAGGGTCTCAGGGTCTCTGGATCTCTCGGTCTCAGTGTATCTGGGTCTCATGTTCTCATGGTCACAATCTCTCAGTGTCACAGGTTCTCAGTGTCTCAGGATCTGGGTCTCAGTGTCTCCGTGTCTCAGGGTCTCAGTGTCTCAGTGTCTCAGTGTCTCAGGGTATCCGGGTCTCAGTGTCCCAGTGTCTCAGGGTCTCCGGGTCTCTGGGTCCCTGGGTCTCAGTGTCTCAGGGTCTCAGGGTCTCTGGTTGTCTGGGTCTCTGTGTCTCAGTTTCTCAGAGTCTCAGGGTTTCAGCGTCTCAGTGTGCCTGTGTCTCAGGGTCTCAGTTCTCCGGGTCTCTGGGTCTCAGGGTCTCTGGGTGTCAGTTTCTCCGGGTCTCTGGGTCGCCGGGTCTCTCGGTCTCAGTGTCTCAGTGTCTCAGTGTCTCAGGGTCTCAGGGTCTCTGGGTACCTGGGTCTCTTGGTCTCAGTATCTCTGGGTCTCTGGGTCTCAGTTTCCCCGGGTCTCAGTGTCTCTGTCTCAGCGTCTCAGCGTCTCACTGTCTCAGGGTCTCAGGGTGTCAGGGTCTCAGTGTCTCAAGGTCTGAGTGTCTGAGTGTCTAAGTGTCTGAGTGTCTCAAGGTCTCAGTGCCTCAGTGTCTCAGTGCCTGAGTGCATCAGTGTCTCAGGGTTTGGGTCTCTGGGTCTCAGTGTCTCAGGATCTCAGGGTCTCTGGGTCTCAGTGTCTCAGGGTCTCTGGGTATGTGGGTCTCAGGGTCTCTGGGCCTGGGGGTCTCTGAGCCTCAGGGTCTCAGTGCCTCAGTGTCTCAGAGTCCATGGGTATCTGTGTCTCTGGGTCTCTGGGTGTCTTGTTCTCCGGGTCTCAGGGTCTCTGGGTTTCTGGGTCTCAGGGTCTCCGTGTCTCAGTGCTTAGTGTCTCAGGGTCTCAGTGTCTCTGGGTCTCTTGGTCTCTGTGTCTCAGGGTCTCAGGGTCTCTGGGTCGCTGTGTCTCTATGTCTCAATGTCTCATTGCCTCAGTGTCTCAGGGTCTCAGTGTCTCTGTGTTTCAGGGTCTAATGGTCTCAGTTTCTCAGGTCTAAGGGTCTCAGTGTCTCAGTGTTTTGGGGTCTCAGTGTCTCATTGTCTCAGTGTGTCAGGGCCTCAGGGTCTCTGGGACTCAGTGCTTAGTGTCTCAGGGTGTCAGGGTGTCAGGTCTCAGTGTCTCAATGTCTGTGTGTCTCAGTGCCTCAGTGTCTCAGTGTCTCTGTGCCTCATTTCTCAGTCTCTCAGGGTCTCAGTGTCTCACAGTCTCAGGGTCTCAGGGTCTCAGTGTCTCAGTGTCTCAGGGCCTCTGGGCCTCAGGGTCTCTGGGTCCATGGGTCTCAGGGTGTATTGGTCTCAGGGTCTCTGGGTCTAAGGGTCTCAGGTTCTCTGGATCTCTGGGTCTCTGGATCTCTGTGTCACAGTGTCTCAGTGCCTCAGGGTCTCTGTGTCTCAGTTTCTCAGTTTTTCAGGTTCTCAAAGTCTCAGTGTCTCAGTGTCTCTGTGTCTCAGTCTCTCATCGTCTCAGGGTCACAGTGTCTCAGGGTATCAGGGTCTCTGGGTCTCAGGGTCTCTGGGTGTCAGGGTCTCAGTGTCGCAGGGTCCCTGTTTCTCTGGGCCTCATGGCCTTTGGGTTTCTGGGTCTCTGGATCTCAGTGTCTTAGTGTCTCAGGATCTCAGGGTCTCTGTTCCTCAGTGCTTAGTGTCTCAGGGTCTCAGAGTCTCAGGGTCTCAGGGTGTCAGGGTTTCAGTGTCTCAAGGTCTGAGTGTCTCAGTGTCTCAAGGTCTGAGTGTCTCAGGGTCTCAGGGTTTCAGGGTTTCAGTGCCTCAGTGCATCAGTGTCTCAGTGTCTCAGTGTGTCAGTATCTCAGGGTATGGGTCTCTGGCTCTCTGGGTCTCAGTGTCTCAGGGCCTCTGGGTCTCCTGGTCTCTGTGTCTCAGGGTGCCCATGCCCCTGAGTCTCAGGGTCTCAGTGTCTCAGGGTCACAGGGTTTCAGTGTCTCAGTGTATCCGTAACTCAGAGTTTCAGGGTGTCTGGGTCTCAGTGCTTAGTGTCTCAGGATCTCAGGGACACAGTGTCTCAGGGTCTCAGGGACTCAATGTCTCAGTGTCTCAGCGTCTCAGGATCACAGTGTCTCAACGTCTCAGTGCTTAGTGTCTCAGGGTCTCAGGGACTCTGTGTCTCTGTGTCTCAGTGTCTGAGTGCATCAGTGCCTCAGGGTTTGGGTCTCTGGGTCTCAGTGTCTCAGGGTCTCAGTGTCTCTGGGTCTCAGTGTCTCAGGGTCTCAGGGTCTCAGGGTCTCAGTGTCTCAGTGTCTTAGTGTCTCAGGGTCTCAGGGCCTCTGGGTCTCTGGGTCTCAGTGTCTCAGTGTCTCAGAGTCTCAGAGTGTCAGTGTGTCAGTTCCTCAGGGTTTGGGTCTCAGGGTCTCTGGGACTCAGTGTTTCAGTCTCTCAGGGTCTCAGTGTCTCTGGGTTTCTGGGTCTCTTGGTCTCTGCGGCTAAGGGTCTCTGGCTCTCAGGGCCACAGGGCCTCAGGGTCTCAGGGTCACAGTGTCTCAGTGTCTCAGGGTCCCTGGGTTTCATGGCCATTGGGTTTCTGGGTCTCTGGATCTCAGTGTCTTCGTGTCTCAGGGTCTCAGGGTCCCTGTTCCTCAGTGCTTAGTGTCTCAGGGTCTCAGAGTCTCAGGGTCTCAAGGTGTCAGTGTTTCAGTGTCTCAAGGTCTGAGTGTCTCAGTGTCTCTGGGTCTCAGGGCCTCTAGGTCTCAGGGTCTCAGGGTCTCTGGGTCTCAGTGTCTCTGGGTCTCAGGGCCTCTAGGTCTCAGGGTCTCAGGGCCTCAGGGCCTCTGGGTCTCAGGGTCTCAGTGTCTCAGTGTCTCAGGGTCTCAGGGCCTCTGGGTCTCTGGGTCTCAAGGTTTCAGTGTCTCAGTGTCTCAGTGTCTCAGGGTCTGGGTCTCTGGGACTCCTGGTCTCTGTGTCTCAGGGTGCCCGTGTCTCTGAGTCTCAGGGTCTCACTGTCTCAGGGTCACAGGGTTTCAGTGTCTCTGGGTCTCAGTGTCTCTGGGTCTCAGGGCCTCGAGGTCTCAGGGTCTCTGGGTCTCTGGGTCTCAGGGTCTCAGTGTCTCAGGGTCTCAGGGCCTCTGGGTCTCTGGGTCTCTGGGTCTCAGGGTTTCAGGGTTTCATGGTTTCAGTGTCTCAGTGTCTCAGTGTCTCAGGGTCTGGGTCTCTGGGACTCCTGGTCTCTGTGTCTCAGGGTGCCCGTGTCTCTGAGTCTCAGGGTCTCACTGTCTCAGGGTCACCGGCTTTCAGTGTCTCTGTGTCTCAGGGTCTCCCGGTTTCAGGGTCCCTGGGTCCCAGTGTCTCAGTGTCTCAGGGTCTCTGGGTCTCAGTGTCTCAGGGTCTCAGTGTCTCTGTGTCTCTCAGTCTCAGTGTCTCAGGATCTCAGGGTCTCAGTATCTCAGTATTTCAGGGTCTCAGTGACTTTGGGTCTCTGGGTCTCTTGGTCTCAGGGTCTCTGGGCCTCTGGGCCTCAGTGTCTCAGGGTCTCAGTGTCTCAGGGTGTCAGTGTCTCAGGGTATCCGGGTCTCAATGTCCCAGTGTCTCAGGGTCTATGATTCCCAGTGTCTCAGGGTCTCTGGGCCTGTGTGTCTCTGGGTCTCTGGGTCTGAGGGTCTCTGAGTCTCAGGGTCTCAGTGCCTCAGGGTCTCAGAGTCCATGGTTATCTGGGTCTCTGGGACTCTGGGTGTCTGGGTCTCAGGTTCTCTGGGTTTCTGGGTCTCAGGGATTCAATGTCTCAGTGTCTCAGTGTTTAGTGTCTCAACGTCTCCAGGTCTCAGTGTCGCAGGAATCAGGGTCCCTGGGTCTCAGGGTCTCGGGGTCTCGGGGTCTCAGAGTCTCTGGGTGTCTGGGTCTCTGTGTCTCAGTGTCTCAGTTTCTCTGTGCCTCTGCGTCTCAGGGTCTCAGTGTCTCAGGGTCTCAGGGTGTCAGGGTTTCAGTGTCTCAAGGTCTCAGTGTCTGGTTATCTCAGTGTCTCAGTGTCTCAGGGTCTCAGTGTCTCTGTGTTTCAGGGTTTCAGTGTCTCAGGGTCTCAGTCTCTCAGCTTCTCAGTGTCTCAGTGACTCAGGGTCTCGGTGCCTCAATGTGTCAATGTCTCAGTGTCTCAGGGCCTCAGGGTCTCAGGGTCTCAGGGTCTCAGTGTTCCTGTGTTTCAGGGTCTCAGTGAGTAAGGGTCTCAGTGTCTCAGGGGCTCAGTGTCTTGGTGTCTCAGAGTCTCTGTGTCTCAGTGTCTGAGGGTCTCAGTTTCTCAGGGTCTCTGGGTCTCTGGGTATCCGGCTCTCTGGGTCTCAGAGTCTCAGTGTCTCAATGTCTCAGGGTCTCAGTGTCTCAGGGTCTCAGTGTCTCAGGGTCTGAGTGTCTCAGGGTGGCTGGGTTTCTGGGTCTCAGGGTCTCAGAGTCTCAGAGTCTCATTGTCTCAGGGTCTCTGGGTTTCTGGGTGTCTGGGTCTCAGTTCCTTCGTGTCTCAGGGTCTCAGAGTCTCAGGGTCTCAGGGTCTCAGGGTCTCAGTGTTTCTATGTTTCAGCGTCTCAGCATCTCAGTGTCTCAGCCTCTCAGGGGCTCAGGGTCTCAGTGTCTCAGAGTCTCGGTGTCTTAGGATCTCAGTTTCCCAGAGTCTCTGGGAAACTGGGTCTCCGGGTCTCTGAGTCTCAGGGTCTCAGAGTCTCAGTGTCTCAGGGTCGCTGGGTTTCTGGGTGTCTGAGTCTCAGTGCCTCCGTGTCTCAGGGTCTCAGGTTCTCAATGTCTCAGGGTGTCAGTGTCTCAGGGTCTCAGTGTCTCTGTGTTTCAGCGTGTCAGCGTCTCAGTGTCTCAGGGTCTCAGTGCCTCAGTGTGTCGGTGCCTTTGGGTCTCAGTTTCTCAGGGTCTCTGGGAAACTGGGTCTCCGGGTCTCTGAGTCTCAGAGTCTCAGCGTCTCAGAGTCTCGGAGTCTCAGTGCTTAGTGTCTCAGCGTCTCAGGGACTAAGTGTCTCAGGGTCTCAGTATCTCAGGGTCTCAGGGTCTGTGGGTTTCTGGGTGTCTAGGTCGCAGTGTCACCGTGTCTCACTGTCTCACTGTCTCACCGTCTCAGGGTCTCTGGGTCTCTGTGCTCGTGTCTCAGAGTCTCAGGGACTCAGTGTGTCAGGGTCTCTGGGTCACAGTGCATAGTGTCTCAGGGTCTCAGGGTCTCTGTGTCTCAGTGTCTCAGGGTCTCAGCATCTCAGTGAGTCAGGGTCTCAGTGTCTCAGCGTCACAGAGTCCCTGGGTCTCAGAGTCTTTCTGTCTCTGGGTCTCAGGGTCGCAGTGTCTCAGTGTCACAGGCTCTCAGGGTCTCTGGGTCTCAGCGTCTCTGGGTTTCTGGGTCTCTGGATCTCAGTGTCTCAGTGTCTCTGTGTCTCAGTGTCTCAGGGTCTCAGGGTCACTGGGCCTCAGTGCTTAGTGTCTCAGGGTGTCAGGGTGTCAGGGTCTCAGTGTCTCAAGTTCTGAGTGTCTCAGTGTCTCAGTGTCTCAGAGCCTCAGTGTCTCAGGGTCTGGGTCACAGGGTCTCAGTGTCTCAGGGTCTCAGGGTCTCAGGGTCTCAGTGTCTCAGTGTCTCAGCGATGTGGGCCTCAGGTCTCAGGGTCTCAGTGTCTAAAGGTTTCAGTGTCTCAGTGTCTCAGGGTCTAAAGTTCTCAGGGTCTCAGTGTCTCTGTGTCTCAGTGTCTCAGGGTCTCTGTGTCTCAGTGTCTCGGGGTCTCAGTGTCTCAGGGTATCCGGGTCTCAGTGTCTCAGGCCCTCAGGGTCTCAGTATCTCAGTATCTCAGGGTCTCAAGGTCTCTGAGTCTCGAGGTCTCAGGGTCTCCAGGTCTCAGTGTCTCAGTGTCCCAGTGCTTCATTTGTCAGGGTCTCAGGGACTCAGTGTCTCAGGGTCTCAGTATCTCAGGGTCTCTGTGTCTCAGTGTATCAGTGTCTCAGGGTCTCTGGGTCTCTGGGTCTCAGTGTCTCAGGGTCTCAGTATCTCAGCGTCTCAGGGCCCCAGTGTCTCAGGATCTCAGTGTCTCAATGTCTCAGTGCTTAGTGTCTCAGGGTCTCTGGGTTTCTGGGTCTCAGTGTCTCAGGGTCTCAGTATCTCAGCGTCTCAGGGGCTCAGTGTCTCAGTGTCTCGGTGTCTCAGGGTCTTAGTTTCTCAGGGTCTCTTGGAAGCTGGGTCTCCGGGTCTCTGAGTCTCAGGGTCTCAGTGTCTTACTGTCTCAGGGTCTCTGGGTTTTTGGGTGTCTGGGTCTCAGTGTCTCCGTGTCTCAGGGTCTCTGGGTCTCAGTGCATAGTGTCTCAGGGTCTCAGGGACTCAATTTGTCAGTGTCTCAGGGTCAATGTCTCACGGTCTCAGGGTCAATGTCTCATGGTCTCAGTGCCTCAGGGTCTCAGTGTCTCAATGTCTCATTGCTTCGTGTCTCAGGGACTCAGTGTCGCAGTGTCTCAGGGACACAGTGTCTCAGTGTCTCTGGGTCTCTGTGTCTCTGGGTCTCAGGATCTCAGTGTCTCTGCATTTCAGCATCTCAGGGTCTCAGTGAGTCAGGGTCTCAGTGTCTCAGTGTCTCAGGGTCTCAGTGTTTCAGTGTCTCGGTGTCTTCGGGTCTCAGTTTCTCAGGATCTCTGGGAATCTGGGTCTCCGGGTCTCTGAGTTTCAGCGCCTCAGTGTCTCAGGGTCTCTGGGTCTCAGTGCTTAGTGTCTCAGGGACTCAGCGGCTCAATGTCTCAGGGTCTCGGTGTTTCAGGGGCTCAGTGTCTCAGAGTCTCAGGGTTTCAGTGTCACAGGATCTCAGTGTCTTAATGTCTCAGTGTTTAGTGTCTCAGGGTCTCAGGGTCTCTGGGTCTCAGTGTCTTAGCGTCTCAGGGTCTCAGTGTCTCTGAGTCTCAGAGTCTCAGTGTCTCAGGGTCTCAGCGACTCAATGTCTCAGTGTCTGTGTCTCAGGGTTTCAGTGTCTCAGGGTCTCTGGGCCTCTGTGTCTCAATGTCCAAGTGTTTCGTTTCTCAGCGTCTCAGTGTCTCAGTGTCTCAGGGCCTCTGGGTCTCAGTGTCTCAGGGTCTCAGTGTCTCAATGTCTCAGGGTCTCAGTGTCCCAGTGTCTCAGGGTCTCGTGTCTCAGGGTCTCAGTGTCTCAATGTCTCAGTGCTTAGTGTCTCAGCGTCTCAGAGACTCAGTGTCTCAGGGTCTAGGTGTCTCAGGGTCACAGTGCCTCAGTGTCTCAGGGTCCCTGGGTCTCTGTGTCTCAGTGTGTCAGTGTTTCAGGGTCTCAGTGTCTCAGGGTCTCAGTATTTCTGTGTTTCAGCGTCTCAGCGTCTCAGTGTCTCAGGGGCTCAGGGTCTCAGGGTCTCAGTACCTCAGTGTCTCAGGGTCTCAGTGTCACTGGGTCTCTGGGTCTCAGGGTCTCAGGGTCTCAGTGTCGCACGGTCTCAGTGTCTCAGGGTCTCTGGGTCTCAGTTTGTCATGGTTTCAGGGTCTCTGTGTCTCAGTGTCTCAGGGTCTCAGGGTCTCTGGGTCACTGCGTGTCTGGGTCTCAGTGACTCTGGGTCTCAGTGCCTCAGGGTCTCTGGGTATATGGCTCTCAGGGACTCTGGGTCTCTGGGTCTCAGTGTCTCAGGCTCTCAGCGTTTCAGGGTCGCAACGTCTCTGTGCCTCAATGCCTCTGTCCCAGTGTCCCGGTGTCTCTGTGTCTCAGGGTCTCCGGGTCTCAGGGTCTCTGCGTCTCTGCGTCTCTGGTCCTTTGGGTCTCAGGGTCTCTGTGCCTCAGTGTCTCAGTCTCTCAGGGTCTCAGTCTCTCAAGGTCTCAGTGTCTCTGGGTCTCAGGGGCTCATGGTCACAGTCTCTCAGTGTCTCAGGGTCTCAGTGTCTCAGTGTCTCAAGGTCTCTGGTTCCCTGGGTCGGAGGGTCTCTCAGTGTGTCATTGTCTCAGGTTCTCAGTGTCTCATTTTCTTAGGGTCTCTGGGTCTCAGGATCTCAGTGTCTCAGTGTCTCAGGGTCTCACGGTTACATTGTCTCAGTGTCTCTTGGTCTCAGGGTCTCAGCTTCTCAGGGTCTCTGGGTCTCTGGGTCTCAGTTTCTCAGTGTCTCAGAGCCTCAGGGACTCAGAGTCTCAGTGTCTCAAGGGCTCAGGGCCTCAGTGCCTCTGTGTCTCAGGGTCTCAGTGTCTCAGGGCCTCAGTGTCTCCATGTCTCCGTGTCTCAGGGTCTCAGTGTCTCAGGGTCTCAGTGTCTCACTGTCTCAGTGTCTCTGTGTTTCAGGGTCTCAGTGTCTCAGTGTCTCAAGGTCTCTGGTTCCCTGGGTCGGAGGGTCTCTCAGTGTGTCATTGTCTCAGGTTCTCAGTGTCTCATTTTCTTAGGGTCTCTGGGTCTCAGGATCTCAGTGTCTCAGTGTCTCAGGGTCTCACGGTTACATTGTCTCAGTGTCTCTTGGTCTCAGGGTCTCAGCTTCTCAGGGTCTCTGGGTCTCAGTTTCTCAGTGTCTCAGAGCCTCAGGGACTCAGAGTCTCAGTGTCTCAAGGGCTCAGGGCCTCAGTGCCTCTGTGTCTCAGGGTCTCAGTGTCTCAGGGCCTCAGTGTCTCCATGTCTCCGTGTCTCAGGGTCTCAGTGTCTCAGGGTCTCAGTGTCTCACTGTCTCAGTGTCTCTGTGTTTCAGGGTATCAGTGTCTCAGGGCCTCAGTGTCTCCATGTCTCAGTGTCTCAGTGTCTCAGGGTCTCAGTGTCTCAGTGTCTCGGTGTTTCAGGGTATCAGTGTCTCAGTGTCTCAGGGTCTAAGACTCACTGGGTCTCTGGGTCTCAGGGTCTCAGGTTTTCGGGGTTGCAGTGTCTCAATGTCTCAGGGTCTCATTGTCGCAGGGTATCAGTGTCTCAGGGCCTCAGTGTCTCCATGTCTCCGTGTCTCAGTGTCTCAGTGTCTCAGTGTCTCAGTGTCTCAGTGTCTCGGTGTTTCAGGGTATCAGTGTCTCAGTGTCTCAGGGTCTAAGAGTCACTGGGTCTCTGGGTCTCAGGGTCTCAGGTTTTCAGGGTTGCAGTGTCTCAATGTCTCAGGGTCTCATTGTCGCAGGGTATCAGTGCCTCAGGTTCGCAGGTTGTCTTGGTCTCAGGGTCTCTGCTTCTTAGGGCCCCTGGGTCTCTAGGTCTCAGTTTCTCTGTGTCTCTGTGTCTCAGTGTCTCAGTGTCACAGGGTCTCAGTGTTTCAGGGTTTCTGGGTCTCAGGGTCTCTGTGTCTCAGTGTCTCAGGGTCTCAGCTTCTCAGTGTCTCAGTGTTTCAGGGTCTCAGTGTCCCAGGGTCTCTGTGCCTCAGTGTCTCCGTGTCTCAGCTTCTCAGTGTCTCAGTGTTTCAGTTTTTCAGGGTCTCAGTGGCTCAGTGGCTCAGGGTCTCAGTGTCTCAGGGTTTCAGGGTCTCTGGGTCTCTGGATCTCTGGTTCTCAGAGTCTCTGGGTCTCAGTGTCTCAGTTTCTCAGTGTCTCAGTGTCTCAGGGTCTCATTTTCTCAGGGTCTCTGGGTATCAGGGTGTCAGGGTCTCAGGGTTTCAGGGTTGCAGCGTCTCAATGTCTCAGTGTCTCAGTGCCACAGGGTCTCAGTGTCTCAGGTTCTCAGGTTCTCTTGGTCTCAGGGTCTCTGCTTCTCAGGGTCTCAGGGTCTCAGTGTATCAGTGTCTCAGGGTCTCAGTGTCTCATGTTCTCAGTCTCTCTGTCTCTCAGTGTCTCAGGGATTCAGGGTCTCAGAGTCTCAGCTCTCAGTGTCTCAAGTTCTCAGTGTCTCAGTGTTTCAGGGTCTCAGTATCTCAGGGTCTCCGGGTATCAGTGTCTCAGGGTCTCAGTTTCACTGGGTCTCTGGGTCTCTGGGTCTCAGGGTTTCAGGGTTGCAGTGTCTCAATGTCCCAGTGTCTCAGGGTCTCAGTGTCTCAGCATCTGAGGGTCTCTGGGTCTCTGTGTCTCTGTATCTCAGGGTCTCTGGGTCTCAGGGTCTCTTGGTCTGTTGGTCTCACTGTCCCTGTATCTCAGGGTCTCTGTTTCTCTGGGTCTCTGGGTCTCAGTTTCTCAGGGTCTCTGTGTCTCTGGATTTCAGTGCCTCAGAGTCTCAGCTCTCAGTTTCTCAGGGTCTCAGTGTCTCAATGTCTCAGTGTCCCAGTGTCTCAGGGACTCAGGGTCTCTGGGTCTCAGGGTCCCTGGGAATCAGTGTCTAATTTTCTCTGGGTCCCATGGTCACAGGGTATCTGCATCTCTGGGTCCCTGGGTCTCAGTGTTTCAGTGTCTCCGGGTCTCAGTGTCTCAGGTTCTCAGAGTCTCAGTCTCTCGGTGTCTCAGCGGCTCAGGTTCTCAGGGTTTCAGGTTTGCAGTCACTCAGTGTCTCAGTGGCGGAGGGTCTCAGTGTCTCAGTGTCTCAGCCTCGCTGGGTCTCAGGGTCTCTGGGTCTCAGGGTCTCAGTGTCTCAGAGTCTCTGGGTATCAGTGCCGCAGTGTCTCAGTGTCTCAGGGTGTCAGGGTCTCAGGGTCTCATGTCTCAGTATCTCAGGTTCTCAGTGTCTCAGGGTCCCAGTGTCTCTGGGTCTCAGTGTCTCTGGGTCTCTGGGTCTCGGGGTCTCTGTGTCTCAGTGTCTCAGGGTCACAGTGTCTCTGTGTCTCACTGTCTCAATGTCTAAGTGTCTCAGGGTCTCTGTGTCTCTGGGTCTCTGGGTCTCAGTGTCTCAGGGTCTCCGGGTCTCTGGGTCTCTGTGTCTTTGAGTCTCAGTGTCTCAGTTTCTCAGTGTCACAGGATCTCAGTGTCTCAGGGTCTCTGGGTGTCTGGTTCTCTGGGTTTCTGGGTCTCTGAGTCTCTGGTTCTCGGTGTCTCAGGGTCTCAGGGTCTCTGGGTCTCATTGTCAGATGGTCTCTGGATAACTGGGTCTCAGAGTCTCTGGGTCTCTGGGGCTCTGCGTCTTAGTGTCTCAGTGTCTCTGGGTCTCAGGGTCTCAGGGTTTCTGGATCTCAGGGTCTCTGGGTCTCTGGGTCCCAGGGTCTCTGGGTCTCTGGGTCTCAGTGTCCATGGGTCTCAGTGTTTCAGTTTCTCAGGGTCTCTTTTTCTCTGGGTCTCAATGTCTCAGTGTCTCTGGGTCTCAGTTTCTCATGGTCTCAGTGTCCCTGTGTCTCAGTGTCTCAGTGACTCAGTGACTCTGGGTCTCAGGGTCTCAGTGTCTCAGTGACTCTGGGTCTCAGGGTCTCTGGTCTCTGGGTCTCAAGGTCTCTGGGTCTCAGTGTCTCAGTTTCTCAGGCTCTCAGGGGCTTAGGGTCTCAGTGTCTCAGGGTCTCAATGTCTCAAGGTCTCTGGGTCTCTGGGTCACTGTGTCAGGGTCATTGGGTCTCTGGGTCTCTGTGTCTCAGTGTTGCAAGGTCACAGGGTCTCTGAGTCTCGGGGTCCCTGTGTCTCAGTGTCTCAGGGTCTCTGGGTCTCTGTGTATCAGTGTCTCTGTTTCTGTGGGTCTCTGGGTCTCACTGTCTCAAAGTCTCAGTCTCTCGGTGTCTCCGGGTTTCTGGGTCTCAATGTCTAAGGGTTTCAGTGTCTCAGGCTCTCTGGGTGTGTGTGTCCTAGTGTCTCAGTGTCTCTGTGTCTCAGGGTCTGAGTGTCTCAGGGTCTCAGGGCCTCTGGGTCTCAGTGTCTTAGTGCCTCAGGGTCTCAGGGTCTCTGGGTCTCAGAGTCTCAGGGTCTCTGGGTCTCAGTGTCTCAGGGTCTCAGGGCATCTGGATCTCTGTGTCTCATGTCCTCCTGGTCTCTGGGACTCTGAGGCTCAATGTCTCAGTGTCTCAGGGTCTCAGGGCTTCTGGGTCTCAGTGTCTCAGGGTCTCAGGGCGTCTGGGTCTCTGTGTCTCAGTGTCTCAGGGTCTCAGGGCATCTGGATCTCTGTGTCTCATGTCCTCCTGGTCTCTGGGACTCTGAGGCTCAATGTCTCAGTGTCTCAAGGTCTCAGGGCTTCTGGGTCTCTGTGTCTCAGGGTCTCAGGGAGTCTGGGTCTCTGTGTCTCAGTGTCTCAGGGTCTCTGGGTCTCTGTGTCTAAAGGTCTCAGGGCCTCTGGGTCTCTGGGACTCAGTGTCTCAGGGTCTCAGGGCCTCTGTGTCTCACTCAGTGTCTCAGGGCTTCTGGGTCTCAATGTCTCAGTGTCTCAGGTTCTCATGGCCTCTGGGTCTCTGTGTCTCAGTGTCTCAGGGTCTCAGGGCCTCTGGGTCTCAGGGTCTCAGTGTCTCAGGGTCTCAGTGTCTCAGGGCCTCTGGGTCTAAGGGTCTCGGTGTCTCAGGGTCTCAGGGTCTCTGGGTCTCTGTGTCTCAGGGTCTCAGGGACTCTGGGTCTCAGGGTCTCAGTGTCTCAGGGCCTCTGGGTCTCTGGGTCTCAGTGTCTCAGGGTCTCCGGGCCTCTGGGCCTCTGGATCTCAGTGTCTCAGGGTCTCCGGGCCTCTGGGTCTCTGTGTCTCAATGTCTCAGTGTCTCAGGTTCTCAGGGTCTCTGAGTCTCAGTGTCTCAGGGTCTCAGGGCCTCTGGGTCTCTGGGTCTCTGAGTCTCAATGTCTCAGTGTCTCAGGTTCTCAGGGTCACAGGGCCTCTGGGTCTCAGGGTCTCAGTTTCTCAGGGTCTCAGGGCCTCCAGGTCTCAGTGTCTCAGGGTCTCAGGGCCTCAGGGCTTCTGGGTCTCTGGGTCACAGGGCCTCTGGGACTCTGTGTCTCAGTGTCTCAGGGTCTCAGGGCCTCTGGGTCTCTGTGTCTCAATGTCTCAGCGTCTCAGGGTCTCAGGGCCTCTGTGTCTCTGAGTCTCAATGTCTAAGTGTCTCAGTGTCTCAGTGTCTCAGGGTCTCAGGGCATCTGGGTCTCTGTGTCTCATTTCCTCCTGGTCTCTGGGACTCTGAGGCTCAATGTCTCAGTGTCTCAGGGTCTCAGGGCTTCTGGGTCTCTGTGTCTCAGAGTCTCAGGGTCTCAGGGCGTCTGGGTCTCTGTGTCTCAGTGTCTCAGTGTCACAGGGTCTCAGTGTCTCAGGGCCTCTGGGTCTCTGAGTCACAGTGTCCCAGTGTCTCAGGGTCTCAGGGCCTCTGTGTCTCTGTGTCTCAGGGTCTCAGGGCCTCTGGGTCTCTGTGTCTCAGGGTCTCAGGGCCTCTGGGTCTCTGTGTCTCAGGGTCTTAGGGTCTCTGGGCCTCTGAGTCTCAATGTCTCAGTGTCTCAGGGTCTCAGGGCCTCTGGGTCTCTGTGTCTCAGTGTCTCAGGGTCTCATGGCCTCTGGGTCTCAGGGTCTCAGGGTCTCAGGGCCTCTGGGTCTCAGTGTCTCAGGTTCTCAGGGCCTCTGGGTCTCTGTGTCTCAGGGTCTCAGGGCCTCTGTGTCTCAGTGTCTCAGATTCTCAGGGCTTCTGGGTCCCTGGCTCTCTGAACTCAATATCTCAGTGTCTCAGGGCCTCTGGGTCTCTGGGTGTCTGGGTCTCAGTGTCTCAGTGTCTCAGGGCCTCTGGGTCTCTGGGTCTCTGAGTCTCAATGTCTCAGTGTCACAGGGTCTCAGGGCCTCTGGGTCTCAGGGTCTCAGGGTCTCTGTGTCTCAGGGTCTCAGGGCCTCTGGGTCTCAGTGTCTCAGGGTCTCTGGGTGTCAGGGTCTCAGTGTCTCAGGGCCTCTGGGTCTCTGTGTCTCAGGGCCTCTGGGTCTCTGGTCTCAGTGTCTCAGGTTCTCAGGGTCTCAGGGCCTCTGGGTCTCTGTGTCTCAGGGTCTCAGGGCCTCTGGGTCTCTGGGTCTCAGTGTCTCAGGGCCTCTGGGACTCTGGGTCTCAGTGTCTCAGGGTCACAGGGTCTCCGAGCCTCTGGGTCTCTGGGTCTCTGAGTCTCAGGGTCTCAGGGCCTCTGGGTCTCTGGGTCTCTGAGTCTCAATGTCTCAGTGTCTCAGTGTCTCAGTGTCTCAGGGTCCCAGGGTTTCAGGGCCTCTGGGTCTCAGGGCCTCAGTGTCTCAGGGTCTCAGGGCCTCCAGGTCTCAGTGTCTCAGGGTCTCAGGGTCTCAGGGCCTCTGGGTCTCTGTGTCTCAATGTCTCAGTGTCTCAGGGTCTCAGGGTCTCAGGGCCTCTGTGTCTCTGAGTCTCAATGTCTAAGTGTCTCAGTGTCTCAGGGTCTCAGGGCATCTGGATCTCTGTGTCTCATGTCCTCCTGGTCTCTGGGACTCTGAGGCTCAATGTCTCAGTGTCTCAGGGTCTCAGGGCTTCTGGGTCTCTGAGTCTCAGTGTCTCAGTGTCTCAGGGCCTCTGGGCCTCTGGGTCTCTGCGTCTCAGGGTCTCAGTGTCTCAGGGTCTCAGTGTCTCAGGGCCTCTGGGTCTCTGAGTCTCAGTGTCTCAGTGTCTCAGGGTCTCAGGGCCTCTGGGTCTCTCTGTCTCAGGGTCTCAGGGTCTCAGGGCCTCTGGGTCTCTGTGTCTCAGTGTCTCAGGGTCTCTGGGCCTCTGGGCCTCTGAGCCTCTGGGTCTCTGGGTCTCAGTGTCTCAGGGTCTCAGGGACTCTGGGTCTCTATGTCTCAGGGTCTCAGGGCCTCTGGGTCTCATGGCCTCTGGGTCTCTGTGTCTCAGTGTATCAGGGTCTCAGGGTCTCTGTGTCTCAGGGTCTCAGGGCCTCTGGGTCTCTGCGTCTCAGTGTCTCAGGGTCTCAGGGACTCTGGGTCTCTGTGTCTCAGGGTCTCAGGGCCTCTGGGTCTCATGGCCTCTGGGTGTCTGTGTCTCAGTGTCTCAGGGTCTCAGGGCCTCTGGGTCTCAGGGTCTCAGAGTCTCAGGGTCTCAGGGACTCTGGGTCTCAGGGTCTCAGTGTCTCAGGGCCTCTGGGTCTCTGGGTCTCAGTGTGTCAGGGTCTCAGGGTTTCTGGGTCTCAGTGTCTCAGGGTCTCAGGGCCTCTGGGTCTCAGGGTCTCAGTGTCTCAGGGTCTCAGGGTCTCTGGGTCTCTGTGTCTCAGGGTCTCAGGGACTCTGGGTCTCTGTGTCTCAGTGTCTCAGGGCCTCTGGGTCTCTGGGTCTCAGTGTCTCAGGGTCTCAGGGTCTCTGGGTCTCTGTGTCTCAGGGTCTCAAGGCCTCTGGGTCTCTGGGTCTCAGGGTCTCAGGGCTTCTGGGTCTCTGTGTCTCAGGGTCTCAGGGCCTCTGGGTCTCAGTGTCTCAGGGTCTCAGGGCCTCTGGGTTTCTGTGTCTCAGGGTTACAGGGCCTCTGGGTCTCAATGTCTCAGTGTCTCAGGGTCTCACGGCCTCTGGGTCTCAGGGTCTCTGTGTCTCAGGGTCTCAGGGTCTCACGGCCTCTGGGTCTCAGGGTCTCAGGTCTCAGTGTCTCGGTCTCAGGGTCTCTGGGTCTCAGTGTCTCAGGGTCTCAGGGACTCTGGGTCTCAGGGTCTCAGTGTCTCAGGGCCTCTGGGTCTCTGGGTCTCAGTGCCTCAGGGTCACAGGGTCTCCGGGCCTCTGAGTCTCAGGGTCTCAGGGTCTCTGGGTCTCTGTGTCTCAGGGTCTCAGGGTCTCAGGCCCTCTGGGTCTCAGTGTATCAGTTTCTCAGGGTCTCAGGGTCTCTGGGTCTCTGTGTCTCAGGGTCTCAGGGCCTCTGGGTCTCTGTGTCTCAGTGTCTCAGTGTCTCAGGGTCTCAGGGACTCTGGGTCTCTGTGTCTCAGGGTCTCAGGGCCTCTGGGTCTCATGGCCTCTGGGTCACTGTGTCTCAGTGTCTCAGGGTCTCAGGGCCTCTGGGTCTCAGGGTCACAGGGTCTCCGGGCCTCTGGTTCTCTGGGTCTCTGGGTCTCTGTGTCTCAGTGTCTCACGATCTCAGGGCCTCTGGGTCTCTGGGTCTCTGAGTCTCAATGTCTCAGTGTCTCAGTGTCTCAGGTTCCCTGGGTCTCAGGGCCTCTGGGTCTCAGGGTCTCAGTGCCTCCAGGTCTCAGTGTCTCAGGGTCTCAGGGCCTCCAGGTCTCAGTGTCTCATGGTCTCAGGGCCTCTGGGTCTCTGTGTCTCAATGACTCAGCGTCTCAGGGCCTCTGGGTCTCAGGGCCTCTGTGTCTCTGAGTCTCAATGTCTAAGTCTCTCAGGGTCTCAGGGTGTCAGGGCCTCTGGGTCTCTGTGTCTCAATGTCTCAGCGTCTCAGGGTCTCAGGGTCTCAGGGCCTCTGTGTCTCTGAGTCACAATGTCTAAGTGTCTCAGGGTCTCAGTGTCTCAGGGTCTCAGGGCATCTGGATCTCTGTGTCTCATGTTGTCTTGGCCTCTGGGACTCTGAGGCTCAAAGTCTCAGTGTCTCAGGGTCTCAGGGCTTCTGGGTCTCTGGGTCTCAGTGTCTCAGGTTCTCATGGCCTCTCGGTCTCTGTGTCTCAGTGTCTCAGGGTCTCAGGGCCTCTGGGTCTCAGGGTCTCAGTGTCTCAGGGTCTTAGGGTCTCTGGGTCTCAGGGTCTCAGTGTCTCAGGTCCTCTGGGTCTCTGTGTCTCAGGGTCTCAGGGCCTCTGGGTCTCAGTGTCTCAGGTTCTCAGGGCCTCTGGGTCTCTGTGTCTCAGGGTCCCAGGGCCTCTGGGACTCTGTGTCTCAGGGTCTCAGGGCCTCTGGGTCTCAATGTCTCAGTGTCTCAGGGTCTCAGTGACTCAGGGCCTCTGGGTCTCTGAGTCTCAGTGTCTCAGTGTCTCAGGGTCTCAGGTCCTCTGGGTCTCTGTGTCTCAGGGTCTCAGGGTCTCAGGGCCTCTGGGTCTCTGTGTCTCTGTGTCTCAGGTTCTCAGGGCCTCTGGGTCTCTGTGTCTCAGGGTCTCAGGGTCTCAGGGCCTCTGGGTCTCTGAGTCTCAGTGTCTCAGTGTCTCAGGGTCTCAGGGCCTCTGGGTCTCTGTGTCTCACGGTCTCAGGGCCTCTGGGTCTCAGTGTCTCAGGGTCTCAGTGTCTCTGGGTCTCTGGGTCTCTGGGTCTCAGTGTCTCAGGGTCTCAGGGCCTCTGGGTCTCTGGGTCTCAGTGTCTCAGGGTCACAGGGTCTCCGGGCCTCTGGGTCTCTGGGTCTCAATGTATCAGTGTCTCAGGGTCTTAGGGCCTCTGCGTCTCTGGGTCTCAGTGTCTCAGTGTCTTAGGGCGTCTGGGTATCTGGGTCTCTGGGTCTCAATATCTCTGTGTCTCAGTGTCTCAGGGTCTCTGGGCCTCTGGATCTCAGGGTCTCAGTGTCTCAGGGTCTCAGGGTCTCACGGCCTCTGGGTCTGAGGGTCTCAGTGTCTCAGGGTCTCAGGGTCTCTGGGTCTCAGTGTCTCAGGGTCTCAGGGCCTCTGGGTCTCAGTGTCTCAGGGTCTCAGGGTCTCTGGGTCTCTGTGTCTCAGGGTCTCAGGGCCTCTGGGTCTCTGGGTCTCAGTGTCTCAGGGTCTCTGGGCCTTTGGGTCTCTGGGTCTCTGTGTCTCAGGGTCTCAGGGACTCTGGGTCTCAGGGTCTCAGTGTCTCAGGGCCTCTGGGTCACTGGGTCTCAGAGTCTCAGGGCCTCTGGGTCTCTGGGTCTCAGTGTCTCAGGGTCACAGGGTCTCCGGGCCTTTGGGTCTCTGGGTCTCTGAGTCTCATTGTCTCAGGGTCTCAGGGCCTCTGGGCCTCTGGGTCTCAGTGTCTCAGGGTCTCTGGGCCTCTGGGTCTCTGTGTCTCAGGGTCTCAGGGCCTCTGGGTCTCTGTGTCTCAGGGTCTCAGGGCCTCTGGGTCTCAGTGTCTCAGGTTCTCAGGGTCTCAGTGTCTCAGGGCCTCTGGGTCTCTGGGTCTCAGTGTCTCAGGGTCACAGGGTCTCCGGGCCTCTGGGTCTCTGGGTCTCTGGGTCTCAATGTATCAGTGTCTCAGGGTCTTAGGGCCTCTGCGTCTCTGGGTCTCAGTGTCTCAGTGTCTTAGGGCGTCTGGGTATCTGGGTCTCTGGGTCTCAATATCTCTGTGTCTCAGTGTCTCAGTGTCTCTGGGCCTCTGGATCTCAGGGTCTCAGTGTCTCAGGGTCTCAGGGTCTCACGGCCTCTGGGTCTGAGGGTCTCAGTGTCTCAGGGTCTCAGGGTCTCTGGGTCTCAGTGTCTCAGGGTCTCAGGGCCTCTGGGTCTCAGGGTCTCAGTGTCTCAGGGTCTCAGGGTCTCTGGGTCTCTGTGTCTCAGGGTCTCAGGGCCTCTGGGTCTCTGGGTCTCTGGGTCTCAGTGTCTCAGGGTCTCTGGGTCTCTGGGTCTCTGTGTCTCAGGGTCTCAGGGACTCTGGGTCTCAGGGTCTCAGTGTCTCAGGGCCTCTGGGTCTCATGGGCTCTGGGTCTCTGTGTCTCAGTGTCTCAGGGTCTCAGGGCCTCTGGGTCTCAGTGTCTCAGGGTCTCACGGCCTCTGGGTCTCAGGGTCTCTGGGTCTCTGGGTCTCTTGGTCTCTGAGTCTCATTGTCTCAGGGTCTCAGGGCCTCTGGGCCTCTGGGTCTCAGTGTCTCAGGGTCTCTGGGCCTCTGGGTCTCTGGGTCTCTGTGTCTCAGGGTCTCAGGGCCTCTGGGTCTCTGTGTCTCAGGGTCTCAGGGCCTCTGGGTCTCAGTGTCTCAGGTTCTCAGGGTCTCAGGGTCTCTGGGTCTCAGTGTCTCAGGGTCTCAGGGCCTCTGGGTCTCAGTGTCTCAGGGTCTCACGGCCTCTGGGTCTCAGGGTCTCTGGGTCTCTGGGTCTCTTGGTCTCTGAGTCTCATTGTCTCAGGGTCTCAGGGCCTCTGGGCCTCTGGGTCTCAGTGTCTCAGGGTCTCTGGGCCTCTGGGTCTCTGGGTCTCTGTGTCTCAGGGTCTCAGGGCCTCTGGGTCTCTGTGTCTCAGGGTCTCAGGGCCTCTGGGTCTCAGTGTCTCAGGTTCTCAGGGTCTCAGGGTCTCTGGGTCTCTGTGTCTCAGAGTCTCAGGGCCTCTGGGTCTCTGGGTCTCAGTGTCTCAGGGTCTCAGGGACTCTGGGTCTCTGTGTCTCAGGGTCTCAGGGACTCTGTGTCTCATGGGCTCTGGGTCTCTGTGTCTCAGTGTCTCAGGGTCTCAGGGCCTCTGGGTCTCAGGGTCTCAGGGTCTCAGGGCCTTTGGGTCTCTGTGTCTCAGGGTCTCAGGGCCTCTGGGTCTCAGGGTCTCAGTGTCTCAGGGTCTCAGGGACTCTGGGTCTCTGGGTCTCAGGGTCTCAGTGTCTCAGGGCCTCTGGGTCTCTGGGTCTCAGTGTCTCAGGGCCTCTGGGTCTCTGGGTCTCAGTGTCTCAGGGTCACAGGGTCTCCAGGCCTCTGGGTCTCTGGGTCTCTGAGTCTCAGTGTCTCAGGGTCTCAGGGCCTCTGGGTCTCTGTGTCTCAGGGTCTCAGTGTCTCAGGGCTTCTGGGTCTCTGGGTCTCAGGGTCACAGGGTCACAGGGTCTCCGGGCCTCTGGGTCTCTGGGTCTCTGGGTCTCTGAGTCTCAGTGTCTCAGGGTCTCAGGGACTCTGGGTCTCTGGGTCTCTGAGTCTCAATGTCTCAGAGCCTCTGGGTCTCTGTGTCTCAGTGTCTCAGGGTCTCAGGACCTCTGGGTCTCAGGGTCTCAGTGTCTCAGGGTGTCAGGGTCTCACGGCCTCTGGGTCTCAGGGTCTCAGTGTCTCAGTGTCTCAGGGTCTCAGGGTCTCTGGGTCTCTGTGTCTCAGGGCCTCTGGGTCTCTGTGTCTCTGAGTCTCAATGTCTCAGTGTCTCAGAGCCTCTGGGTCTCTGAGTCTCAATGTCTCTGTGTCTCTGAGTCTCAGTGTCTCAGTGTCTCAGTGTCTCAGTGTCTCAGGGTCTCAGGCCCTCAGGGTCTCTGGGTCTCTGAGTCTCAATGTCTCACGTTCTCAGGGTCTCAGGGCCTCAGGGTCTCAGGGCCTCAGTGTCTCAGGGCCTCTGGGTCTCAGTGTCTCAGGGCCTGAGGACCTCTGTTTCTCTGGGTCTCTGAGTCTCAATGTCTCAGTGTCTCAGTGTCTCAGGGTCTCAGGGCCTCTTTGTCTCTGTGTCTCAGGGTCTCAGGGCCTCAGGGTCTCAGGGCCTCAGTGTCTCAGTGCCTCTGTGTCTCAGTGTCTCAGGGTCTGAGGGCCTCTGTGTCTCTGGGTCTCTGAGTCTCAATGTCTCAGTGTCTCAGGGTCTCAGGATCTCAGGGCCTCTGTGTCTCTGAGTCTCAGTGTCTCAATGTCTCAGGGTCTCAGGATCTCAGAGCCTCTGTGTCTCAGGGTCTCATGGCCTCTGTGTATCTGTGTCTCAGGGTCTCAGTGTCTCAGGGTCTCAGGGTCTCAGGGCCTCTGGATCTCTGGGTCTCTGAGTCTCAATGTCTCAGTGTCTCAGGGTCTCATGGCCTCTGGGCCTCAGGGTCTCTGTGTCTCAGTGTCTCAGGGCCTCTGCGTCTCAGGGTCTCAGGGCCTCTGGGCCTCTGGGTCCCAGGGTCTCAGGGTCTCAGGGCCTCTGGGTCTCTGTGTCTCTGAGTCTCAGTCTCTCAGGTTCTCAGGGCCTCTGGGTCTCAATTTCTCTGTGTCTCAGGGACTCAGGGCCTCTGGGTTACTGTCTCTCAGGGTCTCAGGGCCTTTAGGTCTCTGGGTCTCAGGGTCTCAGGGTCTCTGGGTCTCTGTGTCTCACTGTCTCAGGGCTATTGGGTTACTGTCTCTCAGGGTCTCAGGGCCTCTGGGTCTCTGTGTGTCTCTGTCTCAGTGCCTCTGGGTTACTGTCTCTCAGGGTCTCAGGGCCTCTAGGTCTCTGGGTCGCAGTGTCTCAGGGTCTCAGGGCCTCTGAATCTCAGTGTCTCAGTGTGTCAGGTTCTCAGGGCCTCTGGGTCTCTCTGTCTCATGTCCTCTGGGTCTCTGGGTCTCTGTGTCTCAGGGTCTCAGGGCATCTGTGTCTCTGTGTCTCAGGGTCTCAGGGTCTCAGGGCCTCTGGGTCTCTGTGTCTCAGGGTCTCAGGGCCTCTGGGTCTCTGTGTCTCAGGGTCTTAGGGTCTCTGGGCCTCTGAGTCTCAATGTCTCAGTGTCTCAGGGTCTCAGGGCCTCTGGGTCTCTGTGTCTCAGTGTCTCAGGGTCTCATGGCCTCTGGGTCTCAGGGTCTCAGGGTCTCAGGGCCTCTGGGTCTCAGTGTCTCAGGTTCTCAGGGCCTCTGGGTCTCTGTGTCTCAGGGTCTCAGGGCCTCTGGGTCTCAGTGTCTCAGATTCTCAGGGCTTCTGGGTCCCTGGCTCTCTGAACTCAATATCTCAGTGTCTCAGGGCCTCTGGGTCTCTGGGTGTCTGGGTCTCAGTGTCTCAGTGTCTCAGGGCCTCAGGGTCTCTGGGTCTCTGGGTCTCAGTGTCTCAGTGTCTTAGGGCCTCTGGGTCTCTGGGTCTCTGAGTCTCAATGTCTCAGTGTCACAGGGTCTCAGGGCCTCTGGGTCTCAGGGTCTCTGTGTCTCAGGGTCTCAGGGCCTCTGGGTCTCAGGGTCTCAGTGTCTCAGGGTCTCTGGGTGTCAGGGTCTCAGTGTCTCAGGGCCTCTGGGTCTCTGTGTCTCAGGGCCTCTGGGTCTCTGGTCTCAGTGTCTCAGGTTCTCAGGGTCTCAGGGCCTCTGGGTCTCTGTGTCTCAGGGTCTCAGGGCCCCTGGTTCTCTGGGTCTCAGTGTCTCAGGGCCTCTGGGTCTCTGGGTCTCAGTGTCTCAGGGTCACAGCGTCCCCGGGCCTCTGGGTCTCTGGGTCTCTGAGTCTCAGGGTCTCAGGGCCTCTGGGTCTCTGTGTCTCTGAGTCTCAATGTCTCAGTGTCTCAGTGTCTCAGAGTCTCAGGGTCCCAGGGTTTCAGGGCCTCTGGGTCTCAGGGTCTCAGTGTCTCAGGGTCTCAGGGCCTCCAGGTCTCAGTGTCTCAGGGTCTCAGGGCCTCTGGGTCTCTGTGTCTCAATGTCTCAGTGTCTCAGGGTCTCAGGGTCTCAGGGCCTCTGTGTCTCTGAGTCTCAATGTCTAAGTGTCTCAGTGTCTCAGGGTCTCAGGGCATCTGGATCTCTGTGTCTCATGTCCTCCTGGTCTCTGGGACTCTGAGGCTCAATGTCTCAGTGTCTCAGGGTCTAAGGGCTTCTGGGTCTCTGAGTCTCAGTGTCTCAGGGTCTCAGGGTCTCAGGGCGTCTGGGTCTCTGTGTCTCAGGGTCTCAGGGCCTCTGGGTCTCTGCGTCTCAGGGTCTCAGTGTCTCAGGGTCTCAGTGTCTCAGGGCCTCTGGGTCTCTGGGTCTCTGAGTCTCAGTGTCTCAGTGTCTCAGGGTCTCAGGGCCTCTGGGTCTCTGTGTCTCAGGGTCTCAGGGTCTCAGGGCCTCTGGGTCTCTGTGTCTCAGTGTCTCAGGGTCTCTGGGCCTCTGGGCCTCAGTGTCTCAGGGTCTCAGGGTCTCGGGGCCTCTGGGTCTCTGGGTCTCAGTGTCTCAGGGTCTCAGGGACTCTGGGTCTCTGTGTCTCAGGGTCTCAGTGCCTCTGGGTCTCATCGCCTCTGGGTCTCTGTGTCTCAGTGTATCAGGGTCTAAGGGTCTCTGTGTCTCAGGGTCTCAGGGCCTCTGGGTCTCTGGGTCTCAGTGTCTCAGGGTCTCAGGGACTCTGGGTCTCTGTGTCTCAGGGTCTCAGGGCCTCTGGGTCTCATGGCCTCTGGGTCTCTGTGTCTCTGTGTCTCAGGGTCTCAGGGCCTCTGGGTCTCAGGGTCTCAGAGTCTCAGGGTCTCAGGGACTCTGGGTCTCAGGGTCTCAGTGTCTCCGGGGCTCTGGGTCTCTGGGTCTCAGTGTGTCAGGGTCTCAGGGTTTCTGGGTCTCAGTGTCTCAGTGTCTCAGGGTCTCAGGGCCTCTGGGTCTCAGGGTCTCAGTGTCTCAGTGTCTCAGGGTCTCAGGGTCTCTGTGTCTCAGGGTCTCAGGGTCTCTGGGCCTCTGTGTCTCAGTGGCTCAGGGCCTCTGGGTCTCTGGGTCTCAGGGTCTCAGGGTCTCAGGGCTTCTGGGTCTCTGTGTCTCAGGGTCTCAGGGCCTCTGGGTCTCAGTGTCTCAGGTTCTCAGGGTCTCAGGGCCTCTGTGTCTCAGGGTCTCTGTGTCTCAGGGTCTCAGGGCCTCTGGGTTTCTGTGTCTCAGGGTTACAGGGCCTCTGGGTCTCAATGTCTCAGTGTCTCAGGTTCTCATGGCCTCGGGGTCTCTGTGACTCAGTGTCTCAGGGTCTCACGGCCTCTGGGTCTCAGGGTCTCAGGGTCTCAGTGTCTCGGTCTCAGGGTCTCTGGGTCTCAGTGTCTCAGGGTCTCAGGGACTCTGGGTCTCAGGGTCTCAGTGTCTCAGGGCCTTTGGGTCTCTGGGTCTCAGTGTCTCAGGGTCACAGGGTCTCCGGGCCTCTGAGTCTCAGGGTCTCAGGGTCTCTGGGTCTCTGTGTCTCAGTGTCTCAGGGTCTCAGGGACTCTGGGTCTCTGTGTCTCAGGGTCTCAGGGACTCTGGGTCTCAGGGTCTCAGTGTCTCAGGGCCTTTGGGTCTCTGGGTCTCAGTGTCTCAGGGTCTCTGGGTCTCTGTGTCTCAGTGTCTCAGGGTCTCAGGGACTCTGGGTCTCTGTGTCTCAGGGTCTCAGGGCCTCTGGGTCTCATGTCCTCTGTGTCTCAGTGTCTCAGGGTCTCAGGGCCTCTGGGTCTCAGGGTCTCAGAGTCTCAGGGTCTCAGGGACTCTGGGTCTCAGGGTCTCAGTGTCTCAGGGCCTCTGGGTCTCTGGGTCTCAGTGTCTCAGGGTCACAGGGTCTCCGGGCCTCTGGTTCTCTGGGTCTCTGGGTCTCTGTGTCTCAGTGTCTCAGGATCTCAGGGCCTCTGGGTCTCTGGGTCTCTGAGTCTCAATGTCTCAGTGTCTCAGTGTCTCAGGTTCCCTGGGTCTCAGGGCCTCCAGGTCTCAGTGTCTCAGGTTCTCAGGGCCTCCAGGTCTCAGTGTCTCATGGTCTCAGGGCCTCTGGGTCTCTGTGTCTCAATGTCTCAGCGTCTCAGGGCCTCTGGGTCTCAGGGCCTCTGTGTCTCTGAGTCTCAATGTCTAAGTCTCTCAGGGTCTCAGGGTGTCAGGGCCTCTGGGTCTCTGTGTCTCAATGTCTCAGCGTCTCAGGGTCTCAGGGTCTCAGGGCCTCTGTGTCTCTGAGTCTCAATGTCTAAGTGTCTCAGGGTCTCAGTGTCTCAGGGTCTCAGGGCTTCTGGGTCTCTGCGTCTCAGTGTCTCAGGTTCTCATGGCCTCTCGGTCTCTGTGTCTCAGTGTCTCAGGGTCTCAGGGCCTCTGGGTCTCAGGGTCTCAGTGTCTCAGGGTCTTAGGGTCTCTGGGTCTCAGGGTCTCAGTGTCTCAGGTCCTCTGGGTCTCTGTGTCTCAGGGTCTCAGGGCCTCTGGGTCTCAGTGTCTCAGGTTCTCAGGGCCTCTGGGTCTCTGTGTCTCAGGGTCTCAGGGCCTCTGGGACTCTGTGTCTCAGGGTCTCAGGGCCTCTGGGTCTCAATGTCTCAGTGTCTCAGGGTCTCAGTGACTCAGGGCCTCTGGGTCTCTGAGTCTCAGTGTCTCAGTGTCTCAGGGTCTCAGGTCCTCTGGGTCTCTGTGTCTCAGGGTCTCAGGGTCTCAGGGCCTCTGGGTCTCTGTGTCTCTGTGTCTCAGGGTCTCAGGGCCTCTGGGTCTCTGTGTCTCAGGGTCTCAGGGCCTCTGGGTCTCTGAGTCTCAGTGTCTCAGTGTCTCAGGGTCTCAGGGTCTCAGGGCCTCTGGGTCTCTGTGTCTCACGGTCTCAGGGCCTCTGGGTCTCAGTGTCTCAGGTTCTCAGGGTCTCAGGGTCTCTGGGTCTCTGTGTCTCAGGGTCTCAGGGCCTCTGGATCTCTGGGTCTCAGTGTCTCAGGGTCTCAGGGACTCTGGGTCTCTGTGTCTCAGGGTCTCAGGGCCTCTGGGTCTCATGGCCTCTGGGTCTCTGTGTCTCAGTGTCTCAGGGTCTCAGGGCCTCTGGGTCTCAGGGTCTCAGGGTCTCACGGACTCTGGGTCTCAGGGTCTCAGTGTCTCAGGGTCTCTGGGTCTCTGGGTCTCAGTGTCTCAGGGTCTCAGGGACTCAGGGACTCTGGGTCTCAGGGTCTCAGTGTCTCAGGGCCTCTGGGTCTCTGGGTCTCAGTGTCTCAGGGTCACAGGGTCTCCGGGCCTCTGGGTCTCTGGGTCTCTGGGTCTCAATGTATCAGTGTCTCAGGGTCTTAGGGCCTCTGCGTCTCTGGGTCTCAGTGTCTCAGTGTCTTAGGGCGTCTGGGTATCTGGGTCTCTGGGTCTCAATATCTCTGTGTCTCAGTGTCTCAGGGTCTCTGGGCCTCTGGATCTCAGGGTCTCAGTGTCTCAGGGTCTCAGGGTCTCACGGCCTCTGGGTCTGAGGGTCTCAGTGTCTCAGGGTCTCAGGGTCTCTGGGTCTCAGTGTCTCAGGGTCTCAGGGCCTCTGGGTCTCAGGGTCTCAGTGTCTCAGGGTCTCAGGGTCTCTGGGTCTCTGTGTCTCAGGGTCTCAGGGCCTCTGGGTCTCTGGGTCTCAGTGTCTCAGGGTCTCTGGGCCTTTGGGTCTCTGGGTCTCTGTGTCTCAGGGTCTCAGGGACTCTGGGTCTCAGGGTCTCAGTGTCTCAGGGCCTCTGGGTCTCATGGGCTCTGGGTCTCTGTGTCTCAGTCTCTCAGGGTCTCAGGGCCTTTGGGTCTCAGTGTCTCAGGGTCTCACGGCCTCTGGGTCTCAGGGTCTCAGTGTCTCAGGGTCTCTGGGACTCTGGGTCTCAGTGTCTCAGGGTCTCAGGGACTCTGGGTCTCAGGGTCTCAGTGTCTCAGGGCCTCTGGGTCACTGGGTCTCAGAGTCTCAGGGCCTCTGGGTCTCTGGGTCTCAGTGTCTCAGGGTCACAGGGTCTCCGGGCCTTTGGGTCTCTGGGTCTCTGGGTCTCTGAGTCTCATTGTCTCAGGGTCTCAGGGCCTCTGGGCCTCTGGGTCTCAGTGTCTCAGGGTCTCTGGGCCTCTGGGTCTCTGTGTCTCAGGGTCTCAGGGCCTCTGGGTCTCTGTGTCTCAGGGTCTCAGGGCCTCTGGGTCTCAGTGTCTCAGGTTCTCAGGGTCTCAGGGTCTCTGGGTCTCTGTGTCTCAGAGTCTCAGGGCCTCTGGGTCTCTGGGTCTCAGTGTCTCAGGGTCTCAGGGACTCTGGGTCTCTGTGTCTCAGGGTCTCAGGAACTCTGGGTCTCATGGGCTCTGGGTCTCTGTGTCTCAGTGTCTCAGGGTCTCAGGGCCTCTGGGTCTCAGGGTCTCAGGGTCTCAGGGTCTCACGGCCTCTGGGTCTCAGGGTCTCAGGGACTCTGGGTCTCAGGGTCTCAGTGTCTCAGGGTCTCAGGGACTCTGGGTCTCAGGGTCTCAGTGTCTCAGGGCCTCTGGGTCTCTGGGTCTCAGTGTCTCAGGGCCTCTGGGTCTCAGTGTCTCAGGGTCACAGGGTCTCCGGGCCTCTGGGTCTTGGGTCTCTGGGTCTCTGAGTCTCAGTGTCTCAGGGTCTCAGGGCCTCTGGGTCTCTGTGTCTCAGGGTCTCAGTGTCTCAGGGCCTCTGGGTCTCTGGGTCTCAGTGTCTCAGGGTCACAGGGTCTCCGGGCCTCTGGGCCTCTGGGTCTCTGGGTCTCTGAGTCTCTGAGTCTCAGCGTCTCAGGGTCTCAGGGACTCTGGGTCTCTGGGTCTCTGAGTCTCAATGTCTCAGTGTCTCAGGTTCTCAGGGTCTCAGGGCCTCTGGGTCTCAGGGTCTCAGTGTCTCAGGGTCTCAGAGCCTCCAGGTCTCAGTGTCGATGGGTCTCAGGGTCTCAGGGCCTCTGGGTCTCTGTGTCTCAATGTCTCAGCGTCTCAGGGTCTCAGGGCCTCTGGGTCTCTGAGTCTCAGTGTCTCAGTGTCTCAGGGTCTCAGGTCCTCTGGGTCTCTGTGTCTCAGGGTCTCAGGGTCTCTGGGTCTCTGTGTCTCAGTGTCTCAGGGTCTCTGGGCCTCTGAGCCTCTGGGTCTCTGTGTCTCTGTGTCTCAGGGTCTCAGGGCCTCTGGGTCTCTGTGTCTCAGGGTCTCAGGGCCTCTGGGTCTCTGAGTCTCAGTGTCTCAGTTTCTCAGGGTCTCAGGGCCTCTGGGTCTCTGTGTCTCAGGGTCTCAGGGCCTCTGGGTCTCAGTGTCTCAGGGTCTCAGGGCCTCTGGGTCTCAGTGTCTCAGGTTCTCAGGGTCTCAGGGTCTCTGGGTCTCTGTGTCTCAGGGTCTCAGGGCCTCTGGGTCTCTGGGTCTCAGTGTCTCTGGGTCTCTGTGTCTCAGGGTCTCATGGCCTCTGGGTCTCTGTGTCTCAGTGTCTCAGGGTCTCAGGGCCTCTGGGTCTCAGGGTCTCAGTGTCTCAGGGTCTCAGTGTCTCAGGGTCACAGGGTCTCCGGGCCTCTGAGCCTCTGGGTCTCTGTGTCTCTGTGTCTCAGGGTCTCAGGGCCTCTGGGTCTCTGTGTCTCAGGGTCTCAGGGTCTCTGGGTCTCTGGGTCTCAATGTCTCAGTGTCACAGGGACTCAGGGCCTCTGGGTCTCACTCAGTGTCTCAGGGCCTCTGGGTCTCAATGTCTCAGTGTCTCAGGGTCTCATGTCCTCTGGGTCTCTGTGTCTCAGAGTCTCAGGGTCTCAGGGCCTCTGGGTCTCAGGGTCTCAGTGTCTCAGGGTGTCAGGGTCTCACGGCCTCTGGGTCTCAGGGTCTCAGTGTCTCAGGGTCTAAGGGTCTCTGGGTCTCAGTGTCTCAGGGTCTCAGGGACTCTGGGTCTCAGGGTCTCAGTCTCTCAGGGCCTCTGGGTCTCTGAGTCTCAGTGTCTCAGGGTCTCAGGGCCTCTGGGTCTCTGGGTCTCAGTGTCTCAGGGTCTCAGGGTCTCCAGGTCTCAGTGTCTCAGGGTCTCAGAGCCTCAGGGCTTCTGGGTCTCAGCGTCACAGGGCCTCTGGGTCTCTGTGTCTCAATGTCTCAGCGTCTCAGGGTCTCAGGGTCTCAGGGCCTCTGTGTCTCTGAGTCTCAATGTCTAAGTGTCTCAGTGTCTCAGTGTCTCAGTGTCCCAGGGCATCTGGATCTCTGTGTCTCATGTCGTCTTCGTCTCTGGGACTCTGAGGCTCAAAGTCTCAGTGTCTCAGGGTCTCAGGGCTTCTGGGTCTCAGTGTCTCAGGGTCTCAGGGTCTCAGGGCGTCTGGGTCTCTGTGTCTCAGTGTCTCAGGGCCTCTGCGTCTCAGGGTCTCAGTGTCTCAGGGTCTCAGTGTCTCAGGGCGTCTGGGTCTCTGTGTCTCAGTGTCTCAGGGTCACAGGGTCTCTGGGTCACTGTGTCTCAGGGTTCAGGGCCTCTGAGTCTCTGGGGCTCAGTGTCTCAGGGTCTCAATGTCTCAGTGTCTCAGGTTCTCATGGCATCTGGGTCTCTGTGTCTCAGTGTCTCAGGGTCTCAGGGTCCCTGGGTCTCTGTGTCTCAGGGTCTCAGGGCCTCTGGGTCTCTGTGTCTCAGGGTCTCAGGGTCTCTGTGTCTCAGGGTCTCTGTGTCTCAGGGTCTCAGGGCCTCTGGGTCTCTGGGCCTCAGTGTCTCAGGGTCTCAGGG
This sequence comes from Carcharhinus amblyrhynchos, assembly GCF_965287045.1. Lineage (NCBI taxonomy): Eukaryota > Metazoa > Chordata > Chondrichthyes > Carcharhiniformes > Carcharhinidae > Carcharhinus > Carcharhinus amblyrhynchos. Next base: position 486 of record NW_027649852.1, on the reverse strand, counting down.
ACTCTGGGTCTCTGTTTCTCAGGGTCTCAGGATCTCAGGTTCTCAGGGCCTCTGGGTCTCAGGTTCTCAGGGTCTCAGGGCCTCTGGGTCTCTGTGTCTCAGTGTCTCAGGGCCTCTGCGTCTCAGGGTCTCAGTGTGTCAGGGTCTCAGTGTCTCAGGGCCTCTGGGTCTCTGTGTCTCAGTGTCTCAGGGTCTCTGAGTCTCAGTGTCTCAGTGTCTCAAGGGTCTCAGGGCCTCTGGGTCTCTGTGTCTCAGGGTCTCAGGGCCTCTGGGTCTCTGGTCTCAGTGTCTCAGCGTCTCTGGGCCTCTGGGTCTCTGGGTCTCTGTGTCTCAGGGTCTCTGGGCCTCTGGGTCTCAGGGTCTCAGGGTCTCAGGGCCTCTGGGTCTCTGGTCTCAGTGTCTCAGCGTCTCAGGGCCTCTGCGTCTCTGTGTCTCAGGGTCTCAGGGACTCTGGGTCTCTGTGTCTCAGGGTCTCAGGGCCTCTGG